>NW_028277368.1:1200000-2400000 GCF_059751315.1 Micrasema longulum
AAAAAGTGTCATGAGCTACTTTTCATTACATAAAAAAAAACAAATTACTCCATCAGGAAAAGTGGAAAAATGAATTCAAGAGCAACCGATTGACGTGATTTTATGGAGATAGTTAGAGAGCTGACAAGTATTACAATCCTGAAAAAATATCACTCCCTCGGTAAATTTTCTAACTGAAAAATGAATAATAATAGTAGATACAGAATATTGACGCTACGTCGACAGAGACTAACGAACCGTCGTTTTTCGCAAAGTGATCGTTGGAGGACCGGAAATCGATACAAGCTACTTTTTATCCCGAAAAAATATACCGTTGTATCCGAAAAAATTTTAAACGACAAAACTAAGTAATTAAGTAATTCTTCTCCAAAAACACGTGAGCGAAGCGGCGGGTTCAAACTAGTGTGTTTTAAAATTTTATTGAGATTGTATGGTAGATGCAAAGAAAAACTACAGTTTAGCTCTTGGTTTTAAAAAAAAGTTATAAGTTCTTAAAAGAAAAAAGTTATAAGTCCTCCTCCTCCTTCTTTTTCTACTAATAAATTAAATTTTAACAAAATTTTAGACTCTCTTAAATAAACTAAATTGCAAGAACGAAGAACATCGACCGAACTTACGACTTTATATAAAATAATAAAACCAATGTTTGATACCCCTGATCTACTGAAATTGATTTCATTCTATGTACCACCTAGATTAAGCAGAACATCTACAATATTTTATCGTTAAAATTCTCGAACGGTAGCTCAATATAACTCACCTATTGTTAGATTACAGAATACCGGGAATGAATATGCATCACATTTTGATATATTTAGTTTATCTCTGCCTAACTTAAAAAATAAAGTAACCGATATATTTTTATAAAAAAGAGCAAATCATCTTCAGAAGATTGGGTTGGAATAGTTATAATTTGATTGATTAATGTATTTTGTTATTGTATAATTTCTTTAAAATATATATGTGTTTCAAGTAATTCATAATGTGTACAGTACGAGTATATGAATATTTCACGCTCGATTTTTTAAAAATATTTTTATTTTTAAGCACTCTTTTTACCACATATATGTAAATGGCAGAAATGCCGTATATAAATAAATAAATAAATAAAATAACTTATCCTTTATCAAAAATATTTTTTTTGTCCAAATGATTTCACCTCTTATAAAATTATTACCACTCTACAAATATTTAAACAATCACAAGATGTTATTAAATAAAAAAAACTGGTTCAAAAATAAGTATGAAAAAGTATGAATATTTTCAAGCGTTGCCTAGTAAGTAGGGGAAATAATTTAGCGAGATGAATCTCATTCACGTCAATATGGGTTTTAGTTTGGTAATGTATCCAAAATAAAACAAGTTTATTGGATTGTAATTCTACTTTATTTTTTTATAAAATATACAAAGGGTATATTGTGACGCGTTTCGTCTTGTTAGGACATTTTCAAACAAACGCACTTAAATATTTACAAAGTTTCCTTATATACTAAAAATATATTTATTTTATAAAAAATAAAGTAGAATTACAATCCAATAAACTTGTTTTATTTTGGATACATTACCAAATTAAATATGGAATTCTACCAAGTATCTGCATACACAATAAATGGGTTTTAGCTTTTAAACTTCACAAAAATCAACGTATGGAAGAAATGCGGGTGTTCAAAAACAAATACAATAATTGTGAATGTCACAGTGTGTAAAATGGCCACTTAAACCAGCCAATGACAGGTCATAAGCCCTGTAAATGCCTTGACTTCCATATCTTTTTCTCTCAAATATTCTCCATCTTTGTTGCAATATGCTTATCTTTTACCCTTAATACTTAACAAAATTTCAAGATCACCTTATATTGTATATCTCGTTAAACTTTAAAGAAAAATAAATTTTATTATTTTTAATCTAATTTGTGCATTCCTATAATTGAAGATATATTTGCATGTAAAATTGTATCTACGAATGCTTTCAAATCGTTTGTTTTCTAGTATGTATCTTTTTTGAATTACCTATTAAAATAAAATTAAAATAAATAAGCAACTCATTTTTTAAATACATTTCCCACTTTAAATTCAAATCACCCTGAAATTATTTGTTTCTTAGAAAACTACTTACCAATTAAATAAATAAATTTGATCTTTATGGTTTTCACTTTAATTTCTAAATCAACAAAGTTTTTGTTATTTACTTAATAAAGTAGAGTACTTTGAAGGTTTAACTTTATAATAAGCAAATTGTTTCTTCTCAAAAAACATTTTCACGAAAATCTTTGTGAACAATTAAATAATAATCTAAATACTATGCTTTATGAGATTCTTTCGTTTAAAGCATAACATAATACATTTTATTGTTATCATTCCTCTGAATGATATATTTCATCGTAAAAAAATAACAAGAATATGAATTTGATTCTGCGCATAAAGCTTCGATGTTTTTACTTTGTTAAATATTTCTGTATATATCTTTTATCAAGCGCACTTGTTTATTTTTATTTGGAATGTTTGTGTTTTGTTTTAAAAACAGCGTTTAAATATATACTTATCGAATATTTACCAAAACATAAATTATTTTCATCATTTTTTTTTATCAACATTTTTTTAAATAAATAATCGTATTTTTGTATACTCTTGTACGTATTTTTTAAAATTTCAAAAATAAATCTTCCCCAGGATCATTATTTAAATATCCCAGGTAAAACCCTGAGATTGTTGAAGATGGTTGAGGTGGACAAAAAAACACGCTAAAACACGGGCATTAATTTAAAGGTATAAAGATAGCCAATAGCTTAGTTCTAATCGATAATCACAAAATAAACATAATATACAGTTTTTCAATTACATATATTTATGTTATAGGCGCCGTAGCGCAGTTAATTAGACGGATAACTGTGAAACTGGAGTCAAGGGTTCGAGTTCCGCAAGTCAAAATACGTTTTTTTTCTCAGTTGGTCTGGGTGTTTTTTTCCTTTTCAGTTCCATCTACTGGCACGCATTTAAAATTGAAGTTAAGAGAGTTATATATATATTTATTTTAATAGGAATGTTTTTTTAATCAAATGTTTTATTTTTACTTATTTATTTTTATATTAACGGTTCAAGGAACCTTCTACAATAAAAAGTTTTACAGAAATAATCACAGCAGTGAACAATTCATTATGTAATATATAATATGAAATATAATTCAACTGAATAATTAAAACGCAACAAATAAGTTGAAGTAAAATATGTTTTTTAAAAACCTACAAAAAAGTAAAAAAAGAAACATAATATATCCAAGATGATAAATAAAAGATAACAATTAAAGTGAGAAAATCTTATGCTATTAATTTCAAAATAACAAAGTTTAAGTTCTTTAATTATAAAAATAAAGATTATTTATGCATGGAATTATTTAAAATTAAAAAAATAAATTCAACATAAAGTATATTTGTTAAATAAAAATGTTCAATACCTAAAACAAAACAGTGCTTATATAGTGGAATTTGAATAATTCAGCCACCTACAAAATTATCATTGTATGTTATTTCAAGTCTACTAAGTTTGATAATTAGCCTCAATTCAAAATAACACACATAGGATTATATCAGATTATGCTTGCTGAGTATTATTATAAATGTACATATTATTACAATCTCTCAAGAGGAATGATCTCTTATCTAAAGAAATTTGCCAATGTACGTATCTGAGTAATTTATTGTCAACATAGCCAAAACATATATAATATCTTTCCTGAAATGTTTCCATCATCATCATTCTCGTAAATGGGGTCAAACGCACTAACCAGTAGGCCATGAGGCGGGTAAACTTCCACATGATTTCCTACTTCTGGATTTTAGCAATCTAGACTTAAACATTTGTCCAGGTTTTGATTTTATCTTGATCATTGATCTGTATTTTTTCTTCCTGTTCATCACAATGTTTATTACGTCCGCGTCGATTAAAATTGCTTAGCCAACACTTATCTCTAAGAAGTGCGGCTATTATGATTGAGCTGTTGGACACATGAATAATAAATTCAAACAATAAATTTAAAAAAACAAAAGATTTTCGACTTTTCGTTTTTTAACTGGGCAATATTTTTTAATCAATTAAAAAAATGTAAACTAATTTATTACTTACATAATTTCACTCTAAACTGAATATAAGGTGAATTTTTGAAGAATATCAAACATGAATTTATCTGAATTAACCCTTTGCTCTCCGGTGATACAAATTTGTCCTGGTAATAAACAGGTCATAATATTACATGATAATGAATTTGATGAAACTGATAACTGTCGGTACATATTTAGACGTTTTTAAGAGTTACGAACATTTTGAAGTAATTATTTTTTTAAAAATGACTCCTGAAGATCTGTTTTACGTAGAGCTGTCACCTGTTTAGCTATTTAAAATTACTCTTCCTTAACAAACTTCAATGTTATAATTACTACAAAATGTACCTCAGTTCTTTCTTTTAATGTTTTTGTTGTTTGATTGTAATGTTGGTTTTTCATTTCATATATTACAATTCCCTGATAGTACAATTTAAAACTCATGTTTTTTTAATATGTAGAGTTAAAAAAAATAACAATAGTATACTTTTTTAAAACTATAAAAAACATAATTTGAAAACTAAAAGTTCAAATACTCTACTGTTTTCGTGTTCAGGGATCAAAGAGTTAATATGTTAAACTTGTCCACTTATTAGTTAATTGCTTGTTGTTTGGTGTTTGTTTCGGTAGGATTTAAAATTAAAATATTCATCACCATAACTTATCTATCTGCATTTAACATAGGGCACTCTAGTTTCAGCGTATCTTGATATTTTTCTTACGTGCGAGGTGCCAGTCAACCACTACACAATGGAGGTGGACTTATCTTCTTTCTTTGAAAATGATTAAAACTTTACTCCTCTTAAGTAAAAGATTTATACTGAAGAGTAGTCATCGAGTCAAAAACACTCGCCTAGAGTTCTGGTTTTTTGTCCACACACACACTTTAACAATTGAATCTGGGTAAAAATGAATACATTCATCAAGTATTATCTTCATACGATAAAAAATTTAGAACGATAAATATTTTCAACGAAAGAAAATACTGTTTTAAAAAACATATCAAAATTACGATGGAGTCGTCAGAAGAGCAATCTTTTTACTAACAATTTTTTTTTATCATTTTGTTTATTAGTTTTTATTATTTTATTACTAATTAAATATTTGTACGCGCATGTATGTGCATTTGTGTATGAGTATATGTTCATGTGTGCATATGTATGTATGTATATATATATATATATATATATATTTATATATACATGGATGTGTGTGCGTATGTTTATCTATGTGTGTGTGTATCTTTTTATACATGTGTAAATTTATATCCATTTTTTTTTCATTGTTTTATATTTACTATTTCTTCTTCCTTCTTCTCTTTCTTCCCTATTTTCCCATCCCACTTCCTTCCACCCCTAGCAAACTAAACGTTTTGTTTTATATATTTTAGTTCTTATATGAAACCCGTAATTGGTCATGTTATTCGTTGTTTTTCTGTTTGTATTGTTTATAACTATGACTGTGTTAGTTTCGAAAATAAATAAAAAAATAAAAAACACACAAAACTGTATTCTCCTTCCGCCCGGACACAAAACGCACAAAAGTATTTTTTTTGTATAATTTTTTTTGATGTCAACATTTTCGCATGCGTTTACATTGAAAATATATTTAATTCTAAGATCAATATCACTCAAACAAATCTTATTGTTAAGCACATTAAATCTATAATATCTATAAAAAAATAACAATTGATTACTGAATTGAATTATAAAATTGCTATAAATTATTAATAACCTATTGCCATGTATTATTTTATAACTTTTTTGCATTCCATTTTTCGACATGAATAATTTTTTTTATTTATATTTTTCTATTATTATTTTGAAATATTGTTTAATATGTTAATAAGTGTTATTGTTTTATATATAGAAGAGTCCCGACTGAACACGGAATTTTTAACAAGTCGGGACACAAAAAAATATAATTGTGCTCTATGATAACATTGTGTATTTTGTGCATTAAATAAAATTAAAAAAATAAATAAAACTATTACTGGGTAGTGAGGCAATCGCGTCAATAAACACGGGTAAATAAATACAAAGCAAGATATATTATTAGAAGGCAATATATATATCTAAATTTATCCGATAATGCAAGTTGTGTACTGTTTGGTACTGGCTTGTACCAATGCAGTAATGGTCATAGATATAACAGGTAACAAGATCTGATATCTACGGCAGGTAAAATCATAAAACATGAACTAGATTTAATACAAAATGTATTTTGACATTATGTATTGAGGTCAATATAAAAAAAATAAGACATTGATAACATGATTATTTTGATCATCCTGTTCATAAGTTCGCCCCAATAATTTATTAACAAATAGCGTGGTTAGAACAGGCTAATAAACAAATCAATAATGTATTTTACAGGAGAGTCAAATGAAAAATAAAAACCCTTTTTGACGAAACGCAAAACTCCTTACTTGAAACCACATTTCTTTTCCATAATTTGATAATTAAATGTTTAACAAGGAGCCACATTTTGTTAAGTATACGAACCTAATTATAAATTAATATTGCTTTCTATTGAACTCAACCAAATCTTGAAAACCAAAAAAAACGCAATCAGCTCGTTTTCACCATTCCACCTATAGTTTTTCTTTTTCTTCTTTGTCAGCCTTATTCTCTCCACTGCTGAATAAAGGTCTCTTCCAAACGTCTCCATTCTTTCCTATCACCCGCTTTCATCATCCACGTTTTACCGGCAATAGAGGCAATGTCGTCGACCCATCTTTTCTGTGGCTTTCCAACACTTCTTTTGTTTGCTCACGGTCTCCACTTTATTATTCTAGGTGTCCACCTGCCATTATTTTGCCTCGTCAAGTGTCCTAACCACTGCCATTTAAATTTCACTGCACGATCAATAATATCAACGACTCCAGTTTGGCACCTTATTTTTTCATTTCTTAAACTGCCTCTTAGACACACACCGAGTATCTGTCTTTCCATGAATCGTTGCGTGCATTTTGAGTTCTGGCGCTTTTCTGTGTTACATACATGGTTTCTAGTCTTATAGGTAGTTGCCTCCAAATATATGACTTCGAAAAAAATATTGCAAAACCACGAACTAAATGAATATTCGATAATAAACCAAATTGGAAGGCTATGTACGCAAATACTTTATTAGGTAAAATGGATGGTAGAATCATTCCCATTTGATTTTATTGAATGATTTTTACCTAAAGCAGCCAAGTCGAAACTTTCTTCCAGCGTTCTGTTTCTTTTTGAAACAAACGAACAAAGACTGATAATTATAATTTTGTCAAATAATGTAAGACATTGTTAGTTTTTAAATTTGATTTGAAGTTTAATCAAAACTTCCGATATTAGGGACATATCAAATTTTTTGTTTTAACATTTCTAAAATAATAAAGCTGGCTGAAATACTATCCAGTAAAAAACATTTTTTTTTGCTAATTATTAGTAGCATAAAAAATATTTTTCAATTTGTAATTTTGAATTTCCGTAAAAACGGTGATTCCATTGGCCACACCCCTATTATGTCACGATTCCTGTTAAATTGTTTCTGACCATTCTAATTTATTTAGAACATTGTCACAAATCATGACGACACAATAATCAATGCCAAACCGGGTTTGTCTAGTGACATATTTTTGTTATTATTTATTTTTTCAAGTTATACATGAAAATATTTCTTCGTAATATCCATATTGATTTCAAAAATACAATTCATTATTTTTAATCCGTTTCATGTATTTTAATCGGTATTCTTTAGTATCTGATATTTCCCTATTACTTAGATAGCCTGTAATATTTAAGCTTCGAATTTCGGATAAGTTTAGTTTCATAAATGTTCTTACATAAAATTCTATCTAATGTGAATTTCATGTGGTTCGTCTTTATTTCGTTTTAATTAACACCAATGCTCCGAATCACACTACTCACTCATTTCGTATTGACAGGCGCAGCGGCGCAGTTGGACGAACGGCCAACTGCGAAACTGGCGTCGCGGGCTCGATTCCCCCAGTTGCATGAAAATATCCAACATTTTTTTTTTCTCAATTGGACAAGCCTATAAAGTAGAAACTTAGCGGGTTGTTATTTCAATATATTTGATTTTTATTTTGAAATTTCGCTAATCTGTCTTTAAACACTATCATTATTATGTAATTTAATCATCGTTGACTCTATGTTTCTGTACAATAAATTCTGAGGGAAACTATAAAACCAACACTATTGTTTTTTCATGAATACCAAGAATCATTATCATTCCCTTTCCGCACCTAATGGGGCATAGGGCACTGCATTGGTACACCAATCGCAGCGAATCTTGATCATTTTTGTTACATGAAGGTAAGATGATCAGTCTTACGCTTCAGGTACCAGTCCAGGGACTATGAAATACTCTAGTGTGAAAACCCCCATTAACATAAATATTTCATATTATAAATATTTAAAGCATTAACTTTGTAGTCAAACATTTTACTAAATGTTATTCCATATTTGTATATAACCACTAACCGACTTTTCTATGTCTACAATATAAAAATTGACTTAGAAAACCCCGAAACCGGTAGACATACAAAAGTCGGTAAGTGGTTATATACAAATATTTAATAACCTTTAGTAAAATATTTCTTATCAACCATGTCGGGAAGCAAACCCGAGACCTCCCGCATGGTAGGCAAACGCGCTGACCATTACACCACGAGGCCGGGAAAAAAAAAATATCAAGAATACTCATACTTTACATTGAAGTATTTAAAAACAGCTCTGTTGATGTGTTTTTCAGCAAAACCAGTTTCATAAGTGTAAAAACAAAATTAGCTCACTTATCAATAGATAAAACTAACAGATCTTTACGTCTTCTTAGGAAAATATAATCTTTATTTAAATTTTCATTGTATCTAGTTTATTTTTATTACAAAAAAAGAAATATTGGCGTTCTTATATTAAACATAAATAAATATATGTTGAAGGCCCTTTTTAAAAAGTGGTAAATAAATCACTATTAGAAAATGGGAATCAAGTGGTATAGAGTGGAATTTGAACCACTGACCTTTGAGCCGTAAACCCGATTTCCGTATTGACAAGCGCCTTAATATTATCTTAAAGTATTTCGTATTTTCGTTTGTTTAATAACTTTTTAAATAGCAATCCATGAGGGTTAATGAAATAAACCAGTTCATTGGCTTAAAAAAGTCCAATATTTAAATTGATTCGGAAGTGTGTTCATTATAGTAAAAAAACAGTCATTTATACAATATGTAACTCATGCCAATAGTTATACGTTATTATAAATCATTTGAAATCTTTACACTGTGGTCGGCATTGATAACACCAGTCAAGTAAATACCCCTTCAAGGAGTCAGGTCAAATCGGATACATGAGACTATAATTCAGCTTTACCAGCGACCGGTTGTAGCAAGGTAAACGTAGGCAGAGCTATGAAGGTCTGTTCGGGTGTGGTCGGTTGGGTCTTTCTGTTCTGGTGCGCTGTTTGTCTGTCGCAAGAGTCGTCGGCCTCCTCACAGCGGGCCGAGGACGATCATGGACTATATAACGCGAGGAAGTCGAGCTGAAGCCATCAGTCAATCCTGAGGATTCATCGCCTTCACTAAACTACCGACAAACCAACTAACCAACTCAACATGTTCAAATTCGTGAGTGATTTTTAAAATATTTTTTATGTGAAATTGGTGCGCTGAAGTAACCTATAGTTTTATAAAGAATCCATAGATCAACACCGGTGCCTCTCGTCTTTTATTTATCACGAGAATTTTTTTTGTCGGCCCCGTGGTGTAATGGTAAGCGCATTTGCCTATCATGCAAGAGGTCTTGGGTTCGATTCCCGACATGGTTGATATGAAATATTATTTAAAATGGCGTTTTTATTGATAGTTTACAACAGAGATGACGAAAATTTTGGAGTAGGTAATATCTAGGCATCTGCAGAGCTTGTGACCTGTCATTGGCTGGTTTAAGAGGCCACTTTACACACTGTGTAACATCACCATTCTGTCAATATTTGAACATCTATATTCCTTCAATTATTTCATCCGCTGATGTTTATGAAGTTAAAGAGCTGAGACCTTTATTTATGCGGGTGAGATTCATCTTATTAAATTCTTTAACCTATTTTTTTTTGTTTTCCAATTTTTACACTTCTTCATGGACCAGTTGGATTTATGAACAATATTTTGAATTTTTTCAAAATTTTTGTAGACACGGACTGGATTCAACTTCCTGGAGAGCTGGTGATATATATTACCTTCCCTTAAATATTCTTCGTCTTTGTTGTAATACGTTAATATTAACAACTCCCCGGGGAGTTGAATTCAGTCCTTGTCCACAAAAATTTGGACTAACACAAAATATTGTTGAATAATAGTATAAATTAAAATAGCATTTCTGTGACTACTGATGTTTTTGAGATTAAAACTTCAAATTATTAGTGTTCACTCATTTGTAATATTAAAAGAACTATAACTTTGGGAGAGTATTTCTCCCATCAATGAACCTTACAAAACTCCACAAACCGTGTTTTACATCACCCGTTGATGGGGTTGGTGTTCTCCTGAAACCATGGTTTTGTTCTCTTAAAAGAAAAAACGTGCAACACTTAAACCATTTTTGAAATATTTTTATTATAATTTAAATAATATTGAAACTGAATTTTGGTTATCAAAAAGCTATCGTAATAGAAAACCAATTTTATAATTGTTTTCACATAAATTTTCACAGAAATAAAATAAAAATAGTTGAAAATTGTAAAATTTTCAAACTAGGCATATATATGCCTGATGTATACTGACCCAGCGCAATTGTTAATTTTTTAAAAAATATTTCAACAGAGAGGGTAAACTCTCTATTAAAATAAATTTAAATATGAATAACTCCCAAGAGAGAAAATCCAGCCAGTCTGCAAGCATTTGGAAGTACTCATCATTGTTAAAAATATTTTTTTTTCAGGTGGTTCTGTCCGCCCTCTTGGCCTGCGCTGCCGCTGCCCCCGGCCTCGTGGCCGTGCACTCCGCCCCCGTGGTGCACTCCGTGCACACCCTGCCCGTCGTGCACGCCACGCCCCTCGTGCACTCGCACGCCGTGTCCCACAGCAGCTCCGTCGTGCACCACGGCGCCCCCCTGATCAAGGCCGTGCCCGTCGTGCACGCCGCTCCCCTGATCAAAACCGTCCCCGTTGTGCACTCCGTGCCCGTCGTGCACTCAGTGCCGCTTGTTAAGACCGTCCCCGTCTCGCACGCCGTGTCCCACAGCAGCTCCGTGGTCCACCACAGCGCTCCTCTCATCAAGGCTGTCCCAGTCATTCACTCTGCCCCAATCATCGCCGTCCACCATTAAGTCTGAATCCCAACGATTAATTTAAGTATTTATGATTTTTTTGAACAATAAATGATTATTTGACGAACTCCATGATTTCATTTTAATGTCCCAAATAGCATCATCATTTCTTTTACGCACCTAATTTATTTATTAAATTAGTTTATTTATTTAAACGCAATGTAGGCTTTTACATGTTTTACAAATATCTATATTTAAATAACCGACATATATTTTACACAAAAGTAGCAAAAAATTTAAATGATGTAATAAGAATAGGAAAAAAAATATATTTAAAAACTAATCTTACATATAGTACATACATACATATTTTCCAGTAGAGGGAACAGAAGTTATTTTTTTTCCCATCGGTTATATTAAAATGATCTTAAAATTAAAAGAATGAAGAAAAATAACAATTAAGAATACAGATATAAGTTTATAAAAGGTATAATGGTGCAAAGGGTCCTGAATTGGTACATCAGTCACAGTGTAACGTTATCATTTCGGTAACAAGATGGTAAGCTGACCAGTCTTACGCTTCAGGTACTTTGAAATATTCTAACCATAAATTTATAGATTTTTTAATATTTTTTATAAATGGTTAGACCCCTGTATTTAGTAGCCTTACGTGTCGTGTAAAGGGCTAAGGTACTCGAAAAAAATCGTGTTTGTTTGTCTTGGAAATGGGATGCTCGATCACTGATTTGGGTTTATTACCTTTATGAGTCCAATCACCATTGTTGCAAAGTTCAAGAACAATGGCGCGTAATAACTACTTTTAACTACAGTGTGGATATCTGTTAAGGACAATGTTTAGATTATGTAGAGTATATTACAGAGAATATAAGTTTTGTCTCTTTTCTCGCTCTTAATCAATTATCATTATATCATTAAAGAAATGCTTTTAAATTTAAGAAGCACAAAGTTTTTTGTCTAAAATAAAAAATAAAACATACTTCATATTGGATATTAATGTAAGTTATGTCCGCTTTTTTCAAATGAAAAGAACAAGAAAACTCAATAATAATTTTTTAAAAAAAAACAAATTAGTTAATAATTTAAATCATTTTTACTGTCCACTACCCAAATACCGCGAGCAGCTTTGACAGCTTTATATCCTCGATTGAACGAGAACAGAAAAACGTGTCGAAAACGCTCACTACATACATAACATACCATTTAAAGCGCTTGTAATCGAATTATATGTAAATAATATATGTAAACGTAAAAGCAAATACCTCGGCATATAAATATGTGTAAGGGTCAGCGCGTATGCCTACCATGCGAGAGGTCTCAGATTCGATTCCCAGCATGGTAAATATGAAATATTTATTTTAAATAGGGTGTTTTCACACTAGAATATTTCATAGTTCCTGGACTGGTACCTGAAACGTACGAATGATCACATTACCTTCATTGAACAATATTGATTAAGATACGCTGTGATTGGTGTAATAATTCAGTGCTCGGAAAAGGAATGATGATGATGATGAAAAACAAGTACAACATCTTGTAAAAATGACATTTTCTCGAATGACGTTTAACTTTTGCCACTTTTTAAACTTTGTACTAGTGTGGTTAATGTTCTGACGGGTACGACTCGAAACCGGTGAACATGGAAAAGTCATTAAGTGGTTATATAATGTACACAAATACTTATTAATATTCATTAATAGTTGACTTGTTATATGAGTGTAGAGATCAGGAATTACAGTATTGGAGAGATGACATGAAAATGAATTATTATGGGTAAAGTACTGTCATTTTTAGCATAAACATTGACTTCAAAGAAATAATTATCTTGACTTAAAATTTGCTTTGTAAGACATTTTTAACAATGCTTATACAATGACAAGGTTACAATTACTATTATGACATTATCAAACAATTTCATCAAATTTTGTGGTTTGGTTGTTTAAATTGTCAATTTTGATGAATGGTTTCTTGATGATGAATGTAATCTATGACCATGGCAATAAAAAATAGAAAATTATGTGTTCAAGATATTTTTTCTTAGATTTGGTATATCTGAATTGTTTTGTTTAAATTAAAATTCAATTATATTTTTCCCAGCAATTTTAAAGATATTGTTATTTTAATAATAAAAAAAATAAAAAAATATTTTTTGTGTAGAAAACTACGTTTTTGGTACACTAATTTATTTTCATTGTAAATAAGGCGAGAGTGGTGTACTTGGTAACTTTATTCATCATGATTGTAGAACAACGGCCCAAGTGATTTAATTCAACTTTACATGAGAGCGGCTTAAAATCTTTTTTGACACTTTAGAAGTACCAAAAGAAAATTAAATACTTGAGTAAGTTATTGATATATTTTCAAACTTAGGATATGAAGTATTCATACAGTTTTTTTAAGATAAAATGTAAAAGAAAGTCAATGTCACATTTTTCGCACATCCATTGTTGTTCTACGATCACGGCAAATTGATGGATGCATCGAGAAAATGGAAAACTGGGTAGCTTAAAAACTTATATTTAACCCATCTAAATCGAAATAACTATAAACGACTTTAGTCAGACGATAGAATTCAATCCAGGATATGACACGACCTGATACAAGTAAAACCGCTTTACCCACCGTGATACTACTGGGAGTCTTCCTTAGTGCTTCTTGATGCTAAAATTTATCGGATGATAAGTTTATGCTTCTACCAGCTGAAAAACATATATAAGCAAAAAGATACGAATAATGCTGCTTGTCAATTAATAAATGCTTTTGTAGTGTCTAATGCCAATTATTGTAATGGTATCTACGCAGGTCTACCAATGAATTAAATGACTCGTCCACAGTCAGTCATAAATATCACAACGACACTTATTTTTCGAAACTCTTAATTTCAGTCATATAACTCCACTTCATCGAGGATAGGGAAATATCACATACTACAAATACCGATAAAAGTATTTGAAATGAATTAAGAATAATTTTAATTGTATTTTCAAAATCAATATGGATATTGTGGAGAAATGTTTTCATATATAACTTTAAAAAAGAAATTTTTTTTTTTAAATGTGACTAAAAACACGACATGTTTGGTATTGATAATTGTGACGTCATGATTCGTGACAATGCGATGTTCTAAAAAACTTGAGTTTTAAATTTGAGTGTTCTAGACCGTTTAAACGGTCTAGAACAAAGTTTAAAATTATCATAAATCGTAAGGTATAAGGGGCGTGACCAATGCAATGACCGTTTTTCGGGAATTCAAAATTAAAAATTTAAAAAGGTTTTTGATGCTATTAAAAAGTAGTAAAAAAAATTTTTTTTACTCAACTCTATTTTATAAAAAGAAAAACGTGATTTTTTTAACGTTTTTCACAGAGGGTAAGTCACTCTGCTCCGGAATGTCAAAAATAATTATGCATTCTAGGTGAACTAGCTGTCAGACGTCGAACGCTTAGATCAGCTACATCTACAGCAATAGGAAAAGTTATTATACATGTATGCAACCAACGCACGAAATTTGGTGAACGCGCATTTGCGGTAGCAGACACTGTGGCATGGAATAATCTTCCAACAGAGATGCAAACTGTGTAAACCTATAACTTACCCGTTATCTAAATCATTCAAATTAATCCAAGCATTTAAAGACAAAATAAGAAATTAATTTAATATTTAAAGAATCACTTTGTAAAGCACTCTCGAGGTATTGTTTTACAAAAATAGAGCTTTAGGAATTTTAAATATCAATCAGTTTTTCATTATCATAAAATTTAAGTACTTAAATTTCATACTACCTTGAATTATCATAACCCATTCAATGACAGTGAACAATAATAATTTATCACAAAAAACCGCGTAGTGAAACATACCATTTACTTTTTAATCCTTCAAAATACATGTTGAACCCTTTACGACCTGATTAAATTCCAGTACCAATATAAAAAAAAATATGTTTGTGGGTCCTACAGGAATCGATTTTAATAATTTGTATTTTTATAATATTTTATCCTTGGAAAATTATTTAATGATTCAAACAAGATAATAAATTAACTCAATAAAGAAAAATAATCAATTCAATATAATTATGGTGGAATATATTTAAAATTAGCCTTTCAAATGACGACAGGATTTTACTCCAAAACAAATAAACCGACCAGAACCAACTGTCAAACTAAAAACTAACTTTTCTTTGTAATGCTGATTAACAATATACTGCAAAGTGTTAACACTAGAAATAAAGAAAGACTAACTGTGCCCCTCTAGGCTCCAAAAAATTATAAACTTTTTTTAAGCAAACTGTATACGCTTTTAGAACTTAATGCCGAGTTACATTTAAGCTTTGCCAACAAGAAAATTAACATGATTTGTTAAACACTAGTTGTTTAGAAAATGCTATTACAAAATTACGGAACATTTAAAAGACACAATGGCTTGACATTCATGTTTTTCGATGTTAAATTGTATATTTTAATTGTATTAAGTATAACTGATGATTGCTGACGTTTGCAGGGCCCCATTACGATGGGAAGTTAAGAGAGTTTTTTTTTTACTATTTTACAATGAAATCGAAATTAATGTACCAAAGAATTAAGAAAAAAATTTAAAGTATCTCCTTTGAAAATCTACAATTAAATATGTTTTTTAAAAAATACGCTTATTTTACATTTCATACAGAGAACTAATATCCACCTTATAGATAAAATTGAGGATATCTGTTTATTTATTGTAAAACGAAATAGTGGATGAAATTAAGCAGGAAAAATATCTACGAATTTAGGGAAGCCCATTAGTAAACAAACGAATGCGCCGCTTTTTAATTTCGGTAGGTGCGTGAGTAAATAAATCTTAAATTTCATATTAATTTGAAAAAATACCTGGACTAAAAGGGTTATGTATTTTAAAGTTAAAAATAAGATAATTCTAGCATAATAAAAATGATCTTGGGATTAATTTCTAATGTGGAAAAATGTCCTACACCATTATTGTTCTATTTTCAATTTTTTTAAATTTTAATTTTACTTATTTCACATAAAACTTTATTTTTTTTCTTTTCAATATGAACTATTGAATTACTTCGAACTAATTTAACTAAAACTTGCTATTTTAAGGCTGATTAAGCATGTAGTTATGTGTGTGAAATAGTTCTAGAATTCTAGACAAGTGCTTTTAACTGGCTGCTCTCAGATTAAATCTTGAAAAAAAAAATTCATGAAAATAAGTATGTCTCGTAGTGTAGTGGTTGGCGCGTTCACCTACCATTCTTATCGAACAGGAAAAATATATTTGATTCCTAAAAAGGTCGATATAAAATATTATTCTTCACTGCATATATATGGTTCAACACTGTAATATTTCATTCTCTTGTACCGGCATCTGAAACGTGAGGCTGATAACCCATACGATGATCAATATACGCTGCATTTCATGTATCAATTCAGTGCCTTATGCACCATCAAATGTGGACAGGAGTATAATGATGATAATTTTTATAGATTAAAAAAAAAAATATTTATTTAAATTTTTACACTACAACAGGCCAAAAAGCCCAATCACAGTGGTGATTTACGGCACAGAGAACCCGGGCATGAATAAAATCTTTTTTATTTTTTTGTTTTCTCACCGAGAATCGAACCCGGAGCCTTCCGTAAGTGAGACAATCATCTTACCCATTACACCACGGACGCCACCTCCGGTGAAATGCATAATAATTGTAGCTCCAAATTATGAACGCAATAAAAGTATGAATAAATTACTTCAAAATATGTAGGACAAAATAATTACTAACGCAGAGTGAAAAATGCGTAATTTTGCATCCAGTAGCGCCAAATTATAAACGCACTTCATTACGGCTTTAATTACGCTTAAAGGTGTGACGCTTTTTTGTTGTTATTTTATCTGGGTTACCATATCATTATCATGATCGCCGTCGGTCATGGCCGCCTACTTTTAGTCTACCGGCTTCAGAAGCAAAGACGTCCTCCAATTAAGTCTATAACCACCTCTCCACTATACCTACTGTGCTAATAGAACCTCAAACAACTTTTCGGGGTTTTTTATTATGCACTCGGGGTAACTTGACAAATGTTAATTACTCATTATTATTTTTATTTTTTTAAAATAAAACACCGCTACAAATATCGTCGTCCATTTTTCAAAACGGCGTATGTCGTTTTTTGGCAAAATTGAGTTATAAATATTTTAATAAAAATTAAAATGTCCATAGAATAAATAAGCATCACACTGTCTTAAAATAATGAATAAAAACGAAAGATTTTGTGTTTTTATTTTTAGAGGCGAAATTTTTCCATACAAATTCCTAAAAAGTCGTCTAATAAATAAACGAATTCGAGATACGCCTTTTTGTAATATGGACGATAGTATTACAGACAAGTATAAAAATAAATTATCGTAGTTAAAATATTTCACATTTATTAAATAAAGAAATAATAATACAGTAAAACAATAATATAGTTGGTACTTTTGAAGTCCTTAAAAAAACCAAATTATATTTTACCTAGAATTCAAGGAAAAGACCATGAAACTTCTGTGATTTAAAATGCCTTTGAATTGAAAGTACTTCATGTTGAAAATAAAATATTAAAATTAGATAACTTAGAAATCTTAGAAATTAAAAAAGCGATTCATAATAAGAAAACAATAATTAATAACCAAATAAACAATATTTTTATTGGTCCTTTCCTGTCTAACTTCGAAAATAATGATATCAAATTACCATTCGTGTAAGGAAAAAACGAATTTATTTATTGGGTCAACGTGTAGTATTTAGTTAACATGATAAAAATAAAAAAGGAATCAATTCATTAGTTACATAAACCTTGACGAAGAAGCTTGTTTGCTTTGAAACCGGTCGGAGGAAAATAAAAATTAGTGGTTAAAAACAAAGTTGTTTTATTTATTTTATTGAAATGCTTATATTTCGATTTGTTGCTGTTGCAATTTGGAAAACATTTCCGAGAAGGGAAAATGGAAGTATAGGCCCTTACAAGGCTTACGACCTGTCGTTGGCTGGTTTAAGTGGCTACTTTACACACTGTGTAACATTCACCATTCTGCCTATGTTTGAACATCCAAATGTCCTCAAATCTTCTCTCTGTTGACGTTTGTGCCTAGACTCCCATATTCTTTAGACTTAAATATAAACAACTCCTTAAGAAGAAAACCCAGCCAGTCTGCAAGCGTCTGTTAAATTCATTATCTTTAAATCATTACAACCAATTGTGCGAAGTATTTTGTCTTTATAAAAGTATAATGTGCCTAAGTTAAGTTCAAATTTCTAGATGCGTAATCTGCTGGTCAAAAAGTAGTTGCATAAACCTTTAAACCTTTAAGCGTTTATTTTTTTCAGGATCATTTCATTTTTTTTTATTGAACGATTGTGTTAATCGAAAAAATAGCGTTTTAAAATGAAAAAAAAATATATTTTCTTACTTTTATCAGACAGCAGCTTTAAGTTAAAACAACAAATGAAGCACGGGAGAAAAAGTATGGAAAAAGAAAGATAATTATTTAGTTTTATAAAGTAATTCAACAAAAATACATACATAAAAAACATAATCAATTATTTTTGCATATTCAAATCATACAATTCCGCTTGCATATCTCTTCAATTACGCAGAATAGACAGAATCACATATTATGTCATTTGACATTGTATTTAATTGGCGTATTAGACAAATATTCGCTCAGACTCATAGACTATCGTTAATTTAAATATATTCTTAAGAGATTATTCCCAAAAAAAATTAAATATGCGTCAATCTTGATATTTTCTTCTTCTTGTGTTTTTATCCTAAATCTTCAACCTAAAAAGTGCATCCAGTTTTTATTTTTACGTAATTCTCTATTTCTTCAGCATTCAATTTTTTATCGTTTGCTCAAAATAATAAATTATTCTGAATTCTACTGAACTCGACTCCCACATTTCATGTTTGATATTGTTTTAACCACCAATAATTAATTAAAACAATCAAAACATAAGAGAAACTCTGTCGTTATAAAATGGAGTTTGCGGTTTGAGTAAATAATGCCATGTTTCATTAAAAAAAGATACGACATAAGCGTTTAATTTAATATTTTGGTTTGAATTTTCATAATATTTTCATGTTAAGGAAAAAATTATGGTTAATAATGCTGATAATATTTTCTTAAACTAAAATTACCACAAAATTGTACCTACATTCAGTAACCCGAATTCTTACATATACGAAAAATAATAATAACGGTTTTTTATTTATTATTTATTTATTCATATTTTACTCTTACAAACTGTAAACAATAAAAAAAATAATGTTACCTCACTGGGGTTACCCGTGCCAAAGACACTTAACAATATACTTTTTAAAAATGTTTTTACATTTGAGAATAAACAAAGAAGACTAACTTAACAAACAGATATAATAAACAAAATATTCAGACTGTTTTAAAAACTAGGTATATATGTACATCTATATTATTGATATTACAAAACGAACAATGAAAATAACAAAAACCTAACAAAAGCTATACACTTGTGGAGCAGTTGATTCAATATTTGTTTAAGCGAATGAGACAATCCATTTTACTTCTACCTAGCTCCCCTAGCCATTTTTTTATAACCTTTTCAAACATTTTCTTGTTACTCATTATTTTAATAGATAGTGGAAGTAGGTTATATATTTTTTCTTTCTGGTTAGATTTTTCCCCGCTTTTTACACATAATTTACATGCGTTGCTGTTAATTCACCAATGTGGTGCTCTTTAAAAAAAAACATAGTCAAATTGATATCCAGTATCACTGGATATGGTTTTTGTCAGTTTATTTATTTTACTCGAACAAACCTTCTAGGTTAGTGTAATAAATATTTTTTTATTTCATTATTCGTCACTTGGTTATATTATGTTTATAGTTTAAAATGATTAATAATTTTCTGTAATTTGAAAAGTTATGATAAAACAGAACTTGCGTAAATCGCATCAATCAAATCTGCATTTACATACATTTTAACCCTTTTTCTGATAGTGATTTTTTAAAGTATGTAGGTAGATAGCTTAGTTAGATAAAGTTTTCATTAAATAAAACTTTTTGAAAACTCCATATTAAGGCAAAAAGTTGGCAGACAGAATAAACCACATGGGTATCATAATACAATATTATGATGACGGCCAAATATAAAACGATGTTAAAAAAAAGGTTTTGCTTTGATAATTAAAATGGTAATCCAAAATATAAAAAGAGTAATCATTAATATATGTTTATTAAAATACTTAAATTGCTAACGGTTACAAGGTATAACAAAAAATATGGTTAACAAAATTACATCAGGATAAATGGCATCATAATTCAAAATATTGTCATTTCTTTTAAAGTAATCACTATAATTTTTCTTTTTTTTTCAAACCCTTAATACGAGCTCTTGAAAACCCTTGTTAATGTTCGAATTTAAATGTCGCTTATGAGCCTAAAATATTATTTTTTGTATAACAATTTTATTTTTAAATGTCAACATAAATGATGCATGTTTACAATTTTTCCATATTGCTCCTAGATGGAGCAAGTGGAGTTCACCAGACGCCTCCAGGAGACCTTATCGCCAGGCAGAACTCTCGTCTCCTCCATTGGCAATCCCGTGTCCCTTAGTTCCGTCGAATAAAGCCAAGACATCATCATCGACGGCCTTTCAGAATGGCGGGAGCCCGTGGGTGTAAAGAAGAAGGAACTTGGGTTTATGTTCTCCAGAGGCATTTTCTTTTTTAACAAGTATAAAGACAAATTTTAATTTTGTTTGCAGAATAACAATGATAATTTTAATTATGACACATTTACATTTTGTTCTGGTGTAAGTACTGAACTCAGTCAAGGCGATGATGAAATGCTTTTTATTTAATGACTCTCAACATGTAATTTCTGGTGACCAGCATGGTTGACAACTGAGCTGCTATGTGTGATTGTTGATTTTGATGACGAAGGTAATGCGTGATACGCCAAGTGATGAGAAACTGGTACAGCATGCATCACAGGCGACACGTGATGCACTGAATGAAATACTGGAGCGGCATGGTGAACTGAGTGAACTACCGGAGCGGCATGATGAATAGAATGAACTACTGGAGCGGCATGGTGAACGGAATGAACTACTGGAGTGGCATGGTGAACGGAATGAACTACTGGAGCGGCATGTTGAACAGAGTGAACTACTGGAGCGGCATGGTGAACTTCATGCACAACTGGGGCGGCATGGTGAACTTGGTGCACAACTGGAGCAGCATGGTGAACTTGGTGCACAACAGGAGCCGCGTGGTGAACTTCGTGCACAACTGGAGCCGCATGATGTACTTCGTGCAACACTGAAGCGGCATGATGAACAACTGGAGTAGCATGGTGAACGGAGTGAACTAATGGAGCGGCATGGTGAACTTCATGCACAATTGGAGAGGCATGATGTATTTCATGAACAACTGGAGCTACATGCAATTCTTGCGTGTGCAGAACAGGAGTTGAGTGAACCGTGTTTCTGTGAATGGTCACAGAGCTGGTGCGAGATATGGAGATAGGATCTTCATGTCCTGGCGTAGGTGCAGATAGGCCACATGACAAAAGAGACAAAAGGCATACCTGGACATGGACAAAATATAAATGAAACTACAGACGCTTGTAATACGTTAATGTTATAAATAAATAAAACACACCAAAAAATAAAGGAGAAAATGAAAAAAATATACAAAAAACCTTTTGCTTTAAACACCAGTCAAAATGTCAGTTATAATCACATTATTTGCAAAATACCTTAATTTTCATTATATTATTTTGCTATCTAAGTATAGCAACATATATAATATACAACGTAATGAACAAATTCATATGGTTGTAAAAATAAAATTATATAATATGTTATTACTATCCCACTAAAATATTATTTTTTCAATTTCATTAACTCGGACAAAATATCCCTAAAACTTATCTTACAATTACATGTATTAAAATATATTTGATTTTGATTTGATTTGATTTTTGACTAAGAAATATATATAAATATTTTTTTTAATGTCCAATTGCAGATTTTTTAAAGTCATGCAATGACAGACTGTGAATCAAGAAGAATAACATAACGAATTCATCTTATGATTGAGATAATAAATAGGTACCCAAACATTATGCACATATATATTTATATATATGCATACATACTTTTGCGAGTGACAAAGGATTTAAAAAATATTGATACTTTGAAATTGATGTTCATAGCTCTTGATAGGAGCCAGTTGGAATATAACTCAACTATATGGACTCCGTATTATAAGTTCACACCACTATACACTTGAAAGAGTTCAAAATATTTTTTTTAACATATGATAACTTTGAACTCGGAATCAGACATGAGTTTATTAACTATGACTTCCTATTATATAAATAAAACACGAGTGATACTTTAATCCACAAATTTGGAATATCCAGTGACCAGTCTCGAAGATGTCGCGAAAGCGATGAAACCGGTCACTGGATATTCCAAATTTGTGGATTAAAGTATCACTCGTGTTTTATTTATATAATAAATTACAATGAACTTCCATCAAGAATTTTCACTTACAAACTTAAATGTTTTATGACTTCCTAATTCAAAATTTAAACTTTTTAAAACTAATGAACTAATGAGAAGAAACATTATAGATTTACTAATTACCTTCAAGGTACCTGGACGAAAGACTTGTCGAAGAATTTGCAAACAGTCTACTCATATAATGCTATTCTGATTCGACTCCATGTACTCAGCGATAAGTATTCCGACATTGCTGATATTTTTAACATAAAGTAAAGTTTGCATTAATAAACTTTATTTAATAATTTCAAAGATGATAAACGGTAATTGATATTTTTTAGAGTATCATGCTTTCTATGTTTACTTTTGTATTGGTACTATATGTATACTTATTTTTTTTAAATTGATGTAATTTTTTTTTTTTTTTGATATTTTGGAAATGCTTATATTTTGAATATCTTTAAAAAATCATTTTCTTTTTTAAATTTTTAATTTTATGTGCCTACAATGTCATTTTTTTAATAATCTGTACCTACCCGTGTTCTTTCTGTGAAACTGCTGTGTTCAAAGTATTTTTGTAACATAATTTGCTAATAATTGCTTTATAATATGGAAACTTCACTGGTCCATTAGAATTAAGTCTAATTATGTAAAATATTAAACTTTGTAACTGTACTGTATGTTTCCTGAATCAAAATGTATTTTTGTTGTTGTTAAAAGTGTTGATATTATATTAAAAATGTATTTGTGTAAAGTAAAAAGCACTGCTTGCCGTGTTTATCAACACATTAAAATACTCACATAGACAAATAAAAAAAAAAAACGAATGAAACATAAATGAATTTTTAACGTTAGGATACGTATTTGAGCATTAATGTTTGCATTTACTTATAAACAATAAAAAATATCACCATCATTTAAATGAATTTCAAAATGTATATTTTACATTTAGAAGAATGTTTTTTTCTTTCGCGTCTAAAAAGATTTAAAAGTTTTGTATTATAATAAATAATGCTAGAAAAGTGTAAGATTGTTTTTCGCTTACCAGAGCAAACATTTTTCAGCGAATTAAATTATATGCAACCGACTGCAAAACTGTGAAGCGACTGTTGTAGATGCATCTTCTCGCGTCTTTTTATATTTAACTTATTACCGAATTTCAAAATAGTCTGGGTCCACTTAAAATTCCGACCCGTCGAAATCGATAAGCATTACGAGCTGGGATATCATTACTTGCACTGCTGCCGTCATTAACCCCCCCCCCCCCCCCAGGGGCGGCACGCAATTTGGGACGGGGCATATGCCCCACCCCGCCTTCCCTTATGCGGACAGTATCAACTTTCTTCATTTAACTCCATGCTGCACTCCACATATGGGCGTCTTGCAGTATATACTTTTTTAATGAAAAAATACTCCAATATTTTGAGAATGTCAAAATCTTTGAACTGACATGGTTGACATAAAGCCAAAAAGATAAATAGTGAAATAAGGGACTCGCTGGATACTCTCAGGAAAAAATACGAGGGAAGAGAGCTCGGCCTCGTAGAAAAGTGGTTGGCACATTCGCCTGACATGCTTTAGTCTTTAGGTTCGATTTTTGGCATAAGGATGTGAAATATTTATTTGAAAGTTGGCTGGAAATAATAAATATGTGCATTCGTCTGATAAACCTAAATATTTAAATTTTTGGCACATTTTCAACGAGTTGAAATAACTCACCATTCGAAAATGGGAACCAAGTTATGGTAGGGCTTGTGCAAACTTTGGGCTTCTGATCCGTGAGTCAGTGACACTAGCCACGGGACCACAATCCATATCAAATTTCAATTGCTCAAAAGTTTTATTGTGTAAAAAAATAAAATAAGTGTAAGATTAATTGCCTCACCTTCCATGTAATAAAATTTATCCAGATACGCTACGATTGGAATACCAATGCTGTATCCTATGCACCACTAAGTGCGGATAGAGAAACTATGATGATAATCATAGCATCTCTGTGTAAATCACGTCTGAAGAAACATCTCATTTCTCTTCCCCTATCTCTCCTCTTTTCCTCTTTCCTCTTTTTTCCTTCTTCCTGTTGTGGTATTGATTTAAAGTAATTTATACACAAATATATTTATTCCTATTTGTATCTTTATTTTCTACGAAATATGTTGTTACTTGAATTTTAATAATAAAACTTTTATTTTATTGGTTGGTTGGAAGAAATTGTCATGGAGCAATAAGCCCGCCAATGTACAATTAAAATTATGTACAAAAAGTTTAATAAATAATAAAAAATAAAAAACATTTATCTTAAAAAACTCTAAGAAATCTATTGTTATTGAAGTTTTTTTAGAGTACGTCAAAATCTGAGTACTACTATAATTTGGGCGTACTCAAAATATTGCTGAGCACAGATAACTCTGTCAACACTGCTCAACATTTTTAAACGAATATTTCAAATTGTATAAATAATGCGAGTGTATGTGTGAAATTTATTTATTTATTTATTGAAGGACTTCAGCCCATTAATAAATTCATAAATCTGCTATCATTTTTTCTTAATCGAGACACATACCAGGCGCCTTCGGTAGCTCGAGGCACTGAAACGTCCAACGTGGTTTTCCCATCAATAAAAATTATCGGTAGTACTCAAGCTTCACGCAAAATAAAACGCCCTTTCGCACGCCAGAGACAGTTCTAGAAGCGACTTGACATCCAATATACATAACGCAATCTCATTCCCAAGGCGTGATAAATCAATACACATTGAATTAAATAAATCAAACGAGCCAAGCATTATTAAACTGATTGGATTGAAAAAAATATTGTTTATTGCGTTGAGTTTTCTAAATGTAGGCCATATTGTCAGATGAAATTGTATTAAAAAATTGACTTAATCAACGCACTGCATTTAATAAACGACTTTTTTTGTCCCACGATTTATTCATTTTTGGCAAGGTGGTTCACTTCTCACCGGAGGCGAAGCTGGTGGATAACAGAGTCGACGCGTGATTTCGGTTCCAATTTTAAAATTAAAGTTCAATGTCTAATACGCATCAATGTTTTGAGTATGTCCAAATGTATGCAGACAAACTGGATTTCTTCCTTAGGGAGTCTTTTTTTCTCTTCTTGTACTGTTACTTCACAAAAAAAAGTCAACAGATGGAAGAGTTGAGGAAATATGGATGTTTAAACATATGCAGAATGGTGAATGTTACACATTGCGTAAAATGGCCACTTAAACCAGCCAATGACAGGTCATAAGCCTTTTTCCATTTACTTATATTTTGCCTTCTTTAAAATTTTCTTCATCTCTGTTGTAATATATTAATGTTTACAGCTCCCTAGGGAGTTGAATCCAGTCCTTGTCCACAAAAATTCGGACAAACTCAAAATATTGTTAAAATATTGCAGTTACAATATCATTTAAAATCAATATTTAAGGTTCACCTTGTCATGTGTTAAACCAAGGACCTCAAGAATAGTAAGCAAGAGCCTTAACCACTACTCGACGAGGCGAAATCATCTCCGGAGAGTAGCCTTAGAGTCGAAAACACTAGTTCAGGGTTCTGGTTTTATTTCACTCACATATTTTCTTATTGTATGAGATTTGTAAATACGAATAATTTATTTTCTAATATTTTCATAACTTACTTAAAGCTACATTTTTTAGTTAAATTTAATACGATTTAATTGAACTTTTTTTTTTAGCAATGACGTAGAAACAAATAGTCAATTAAATAATCAAAACTGAATTTTCGGGTAATTGCCACAGGACGTGACGCTATGAAGAATAATGTCAGTGCGTTTGAAAAGAAAATGCTTAAATTACACGTAAGTTATTATGCCTCTACGCAAACAGCGCACTAAATTCAGTGAACTAAATAACATGAACATTATAGCAGGGTGACCATATTGATGAATTAAAATCTAAATTACCATGTTATGTTTCTTTTCTAATATTTACCTTTTAACAAATAAATTAATTTAATTTTCATTTATTTAGTTTGATAAAGAGCTACGGAAATAAATGTGGCTATTTTTTAAACGTCATTGGGATCATGTTTTATAAAAATAAAATATTTTAGGCGTTGCGTTATAACAAAAACCTACGTCTTTGGTTTGGGTAATGAATGCTTGAGTTCTTTATTTGGTATTGTACTTCGCAAGGTCAGACTACAAAAAATAAGTTAAAGACATCAAGAAGTGTCTACAGACTGGCCCTTGTTACACTGGAGAACTTAACAATTAAGTTCGAGACCGAAGTGAAATTTCCGAATGGTCCAAGTCTACTATCGTTATACCGCATCTGTTTTTGGGGGTTTTGCCAAGTTTTAAGAGAAATACTTTACATCCAAATTGTGGGCCAATTACGACTTACGTAATGAGGTATTATAGTATCGATTTGGCAACCGTTTTCTTTTTGTTATTATTTGCTAGTGAAAGCAATATTAAAACTCATGTTTCGTTATTTTTTATTTAACATAGACGACATAAATTGCCTTTAATATATCACGACCCCTTGAAATAACAAGATTCCATCTGATACTGACACTGCGTTATTTAATACAATTTGTGAACTTTGTTTCACGAATTGCATTAAATAACTGGATGCAGTTCATACTTTAAACACTTTTTATTGCTTTAATATCCAGCAGATGGTGTTAGTGTGTCTAGAAGAAATAAAAACTGATGCAAATGGAACGGTGTTCGCTTGGTAATGCAAATCATCTCGAATTGTTAGTTGAAACTTAGTTATTCCAAGGGACTATAATATATTGAACATTAAAAATGAAATAATAAAAAAATTGCGCAACTGTTACAATAATAGTAAGCCAGCTAACACACAACTTTAAAATAAAAACGTTTTCAAGCATAGAAAAAAGTCTAAGAATTATATTGCGAGAGATCAAACTTTCTTTATAGTCAATCAGCAAATACAGAAGTTAATGTACCAGCCTCATACTTCCTACAATATGTGTAGTTTTTGGGCACATACAAGTATATGTTAAAGTTGGTTCTAGAACTTGCAAAGCAGGGTATGTCGACCACATACATAAACATACCAACTTCAGTAAATCTGGGCAAAAAGGTGGTCTTCAAATCAGGATAAAAAAGAATTTCGATCTACTCTGTGAAAAAGAATTACTGTTTTTATTTTAAAATTTATTTTTAGGGGCTCCTACCACAATTTAAAAAAAAAATGAAAACTGGAAGGAATGAATGATTAAGACCTATTGAAAAGAAAATTTCGTTTAATAAACATGTCAAATATATTTCATCATCATCATCCCCTTTCCGCACCTAATGGTGCATAGGGCACTACATTGGTACACCAATAGCAGCGTATCTTGATCATTTTTGTTACATGAAGGTAAGATGATCAGTCTTTACGCTTCAGGTACCAGTCTAGGGACTATGAAGTATTCTAGTGTGAAAACACCCTTTTAAATAAATATTTCATATCAACCATGTCGGGAATCGAACCCGAGACCTCTTGCATGGTAAGCAAACGCGCTGACCATTACACCACGAGGCCGACAGATATATTTACCGGAATTAAAATGTTAAATGTTTTGTAATATAAATAAAAAACGGTATTGATAAAATAGCAATTGTATGGATATTCCAACATATTTCAGTACCTTAACAAATAATTTTATACAATTTTGGTGTTTACCATAATTTAATTTTATGCAATTATTTTGAACATCATTGTTTTTACATAAATTAAGTATGATTGTATGTTTTATGAAAAAAAAAAACTATTTTATATTTTCAAAACTCGGTGGCTGAAATTTTTTGAAAGTCTCTTTTATGTCATAGTAGAACAAAATAAAAGGGTCACCCGGGTAGATTTTAAATGTAAGTTTTTAAAGATCACCCAACTGGACAGTGATTGCGTCACTTGCCCGTTGGCAGATGAACGCTCGAAATTGTCTGGTTCGCGGAATGTGTTATATTTATGTTTTGCCACCGAACCCTAATACAATAAATGCAATTTCCTACCTTGCACTGGGATTCTGGTACCTTATTTTTTGGAACTTGTCTTGCAGAAGTCAGGATCAGATGAGATCCGGTGGTCAGGAAAGGGGAGAACTTGACGTGGTTTTTTTATTATTATTATTACACGATACAGTGGATTAAATTAATTATTAATCGCAACAATAGCTGATTCACGATCGCGGTTAGAAGTGAAAATCTAAGAACATGCACACTGACAGTTCGGTTATTATATTTTTGTTATTTTGTTCTATACATTTGAGCAATGTTGAATTTTGAATATGTCAGTTTGGAGATAAAAATATGGTGCCTACCCACCGTAAGAATTGCAACATCTTAACCAGGGCCCAGTAGGCAGCAAATAAATCCAACAAAGTAAATGTGGCGTAACCAGACAGTCTATAAGTTTACAGGCATGGGTTGTTTCTCGCTGTGTACTTAAAAAATGTACGTATAATGTTATAAATAAATAATAAAAATGCGCAAATGAGTTAAATACTTTATAACATAATAAAATATCTGTTAGAATTTCCTATAAGAAACAAAAAGACGATTTGACAAAGATAATAATTCATTATGATTAGAATGAGCTGAGGGAATATGAAGTATAAAAATAATATATTTTAGAAATTTCTTTAAGACGCGTTCTAGTGAATCTAAATGCACACTTTTATGGGGCGACCAGACTGGAGAAAACTAATCTAGACGACTTCTTACCGGGGAGCAATAAAGTAACTTGATTTTAACATTGTCTTTAGAAAATGCTTAATGATTTATTGCATAATTAATAAGGTGCCTACATTAAAAAGGTTTTTGAATATTTTTAAGAACAATGATGTACGTATTTAAAACCTGATCCTTGCAATGAATTCATAGATAGTATTTAAATAAAATTTTAACTAAAATCAAATAAAAGGTGGCCTCCGTGGTGAAGTGGTTAAGACGCTGGACTCACGCATGGAAAATTTAATGTGAATTTTCTCAAGCCGAGGTCTGTTGTGGTGTAAAAAATAAAAATAAAACATTAAATAAAAACAAAACTGTTAAATAATCTGCTAAATGTATTTTGAAAACTTAACCTCTAATTCAGGTACAGAAGTTAAAAACGAAAAAAATACATTTTTGAGTATTTGTATTTAAAGTGCTTTAAATGAAAAATGAAAATTGTTTAATTTGGTCGAACGTACCTTTTAAAACAATTCTAACCGTTAATTCAAAATTGTTCGTTTGAAGCATAGTTTTTTTAACGTGTTAAATATTTTTTAACATTAAAAATGTAATGAACGACCTAAAACAAATATATTAATGTGCTTCTCCCTAAATTAGTTGGTAGCTAAAATTGCTATTATGGAATTTTATTTTTTTCAATTAGTTGTACATGAAATAATGAATAAGCACTTTAAAAATATTTTATTTTAAACCGTCGACCAATACCGATCGATTTGGACATCACTATTACATTGATATCGATGATCAATTATTTAAAACTAAAATGGTAAGTTGCAACACAAATGATTAATCGTTGATTTGTGTTAAAAGAAACTATTTGTTTCAACAGAGAGGGAAAACATTTTTGAGAGGGGAATATGGGAGCCTAGGCATTTACAGGGCTTTTGACCTGTCATTGGCTGTTTTAAGTGGCCAATTTACACACTGTGTAACATTCACTATACTCCCTATTTTTAAACATAAACATTTCCTCAACTCTTCTATCTGTTGACTTTTGTAAAGTAAAAGAGCTAAAACCTTTATCATGTGGGTGAGATTCATCCGGCTGAACCAATTCACCTACTAGGCAACGCCTGAATATAATTTTTCAATTTTTTATACTTCTTTTACCATGAAGTTAATAATCCAGCCAGTCTGTAAGAATTCGGACATACTCAAAACATTGTTGAAAACAGTTTTCTTAGTACCTAGCAGGCCAGGATGCCCAATTACTGTCTATAACTGTGGAAATCGTTTAAATTTGAGAAATGGAGTCAATGTTAAAAGCAAAGAATTAAAAATAGTTCAGAAGGAGCGTAGACTCATATTTGAATACATCGGACTGTGTCCAATAATTCCCCCACTATGCCCTACTTTCACCGCGCGCATTCGTGAGGTCACAGCGTAATGTGACTTGATGGGAAAAAAAATCATAACACAAATGTAAGGTAAAAAAACAGCAATCTGTTAATTTCTATAAAATTTTATTTAATAAAAGTAAAGGGTCATTTAATAAGAGTAATTGAATAAATGAACTTTAAACTTAAAATGTAAAACAAATATTATTTTACATAAAACGGATATTTTTATATCATGTTAAATAATATTTGATGTTTGAAAGATAATGTCGGCCAAATGTCCACCACAGAGTTGTTTAATCCGAGGTCCAATTTTCACAAGGTCTCTCATTAGATGAGCAAAGTAGGTTAAAAAAATAACTACCCTGACAACACTAACAAAATGTCCATTTTGATTTCTTCGACAATCTGACAAATGGAAAAATAATTCCATTTTTAAGCAATGTATTTGCTACTTACACATTTTCTTTTCATTTGCGTTCATGATAAAATAAAATGTAGAGAAAGCGAGGTATGTATGCAAAGACAGTCAGATAGCATTCTTTTATCTTTCCTGTTTTTTTGTATAACTATATTGTTTTATGAAACTATTTTTTTTTGGTTTAATAAGTTTAGTAAAATTGGCTGTGCACTCTTGACCCATTTTATTTGATTGAAAGTTATTATTTAATGTAATGTATTTGTTTAGGAAATCGGAAAACAAAAATAAACGACTTGTAAAGTTATAACTTACATTATACTGTATATACAATAATTTCAGCTATTTTATATTATCAAAACTCATTAAATTCAAAAGCATTTTTTTTAATTTTTTTTGTATTTTCCATTCTTTATTTGATTAAATTCTTTGAGCAGGTTTGTACGCGTCATCTGCCTATTTCTGAAGTTTACTCAAGTGTCGTTTTATTGTTTAGCTTTTTTTATTATTATTTTATTAGTAGGCATGATCTTGTCGATTACTTTCATCATAAAACGATTTACTCTATCGTTTACTTCGCATACAGATGTTTTATTATTTTTATTTTCTTTTTGATGATCCATATTTATTTTTTCTTTGCTGTAATTTTGTTTTTGCCTCTTTTATTGCATGTTTTTTACGACAATCTTCGAAGAAATCAAATAAAAATTTAAAGTTTTGATTTTAAGATTGACTCACTTCAGCAAATTTTCATGTAATAAATTTATTCCCAACTTGTTTAACGAGCACCGGGAGTTCTGTTTCTTGCAGAACCTCATTTAAAATTATCTCGAAAGGAATTTTACTTTGGATTACGATCATTATGCCTCCTGTGTGCCGACTTAACGAATCACATCTGTCAGTCATGTATCTTAGAAACATAACTTCATTATTTGTTATTTCTTTAGTTACAGATGTTTCAAATAGTATCAGCATACATGGTTCATACTTTTACAATAATACTTCCATTTCTTCACAATGAGCTAAAATATATAAAACATTTATTTAAAAATATTTTTAAACTCGTTTTCACTCAGAAAAATCAATTTTTCTTTTCTTTGATTCGATTTTTTGTCTACACTGCACATTCCTTACTTTAAATCTAAAAAAAATGTGATTTTTGTATTTGTATTTACAATTCTCTCTAAAATTATTCATCATTCCTAAAAATATATAAATTTTAATGTTCTATTTATAGAATTAAGGATAGTCCAGAAAGAGCGTAGAATCATATTTGAATACACCGGACTGTGTCCGAAAATGCCGCGCATTTGTGATGTCGTCGCGTAATGTTGCACGATGGAAAAAAATACACTCAAAACACAAATGTAAGGTAAAAATAAGCAATCTGTTAAGCTCTCTAAAATCTTATTGTGCGCGCGGACACATTGATCGACACAACAGAGTAGATAAGTAAAGTGTATTTAAAAAGAGTAATTGAATAAATGAACTTAAAACTTAAAATATAAAACAAATTTTATTTAACAAAAAAAGGATATATTTATATTATGTTAAATATTATTTGATGTTTTAAAGATAATTTCGGTCAAATGTCTACCACAGAGTTGTTTAATCCGAGGTCCAATTTTTATTAGGTCTCTCATTAGATGAGCAAAGTAGGTTAAAAAAAAGTAACTACCCTGGTAACACTAACGAAATGTCCATTTTGATTTATTCGACAATTTGACAGATGGAATAATAATTCAATTTTTGAGTAATGCATTTGTTATATACACATTCATTTGCAAATTACAAATGAAATGTGATTGCATCCTGTTTCTTAAGATCCTAGCAGTATTTCTAAACTATAAAAGAACACAATACGGCATAGTTGAATTCAAATCAGGAGTTGCGTACTGAGCGACGTCTACAAAGAAACTAATTGGTCCAAACGTAAAACCACTCATTTATGAGTAGTTTAGGCGCCTTCTGTTTGATGCTCGTATGTGGTTTCTGGACTATTATTAATGCTATGGTTCTATTCCTAAAAAAATAATTGCTGATTTATATTTGAATTTCTACATAATTGTTGAAAGTTTGCCAATGGATTAATACATTTAATTGAACGTTGTTATTTTTACGTGGTCTATGTAAATGTGATCCCAATTTTCACGAGTGAATAAAATACCACTGGTTCAAGGTTAATCTGACCCTATCAAAATCATATTGAAGGACTTATGGTGCTTCAGGCTAAATTTATTAAAATTTAAATAAGGTATTGTTTATTGCTGACGAATTTTACAGGAAATAATACTGGGTTACATATTATTTTTGTACTTAGAATTTCATTTTATCAAAACTTTTCAAACAAACCTCAATTTCACGAATTCTTTGCAGATTTTAAAATTTACAACGCATTGCCAAAGAGAGTTAAAAAGTCTAAAATATTACCACCTTGAGAAAAAAACTAGCAGGTCTCAGAGTAATAATTCTCTAGAGGTATTGCATATAACAAAAGCGTTCCAAATTTTTGTTTTGGTTTTTCGTTTAACAACAAACGTGTAACGCATCGTTTCGGTTAGCGCTCGACCGATTACCTACAGCCCGTTGTTTTGCTATAATTAACTTAATTTTTTTTCTGCGTATGGGCTGCTCTATTAAGTTATTATTCTTAGTAGCAGGTCAGCTGTCGCCAAATGATTCTTAATCGAGAAATCGGCACTTCGGGCCGTGGTTCATAAATTGGTGTCTCGGATACCTAGAAATTTCAGCCCTTCTTGTTTCACAAAAAAAATTTATCCATTTATTTACCCATATATCTAGTTCTATTTTGGTATCAAATTTTGTTTTTTGAATAGGTTTAGGATTATTTTTTTTTTGAATAGTTAAGGTGGACGAATATCTTTCATATCCATTTATTTGTTTAACTTTTTGTACAAAATGTTAAATAAACGATGACGGGCTTATGGTCAAATAACGATTTAATCGAACTAACCAATAAAGTAAAAGTTTATTTTTTTATAAATCAAGTTACAAAACATATTCAATAGAAAATAAAATGAAAAAAGATAAAGATTAGTAAAAATAGAAATAACTGAATTTGCATAAAAATTACCTAAAATCAATACTATCACTCAATGGGAAGAGGAAAAAAAGAGGAAAGAGGAAAAGAGGAGAGATTAAGGAAGAGAAAAGAGATGTTTCTTCAGACGGGATTTAAACAGATATATAGTAGTAACATCTCTGATTGAAGATGGGAAATGATATCACAGTCGAAACGCATGGACACAATATGAGTTAGAGAAGAAAGAAGAATTGTGGATAAGAGAGTGCTAAAGCTAGGGTTTCCTAGGAGAGCGGTGCCCGTATTTTAACGGCCGTAGTGAACGGTGATGCAGTGGACAGCCGTCGTAACGTCGACTAGAGAGTGGTTTCCTAGGGAAACGGTGTTAAATGGTGTTGATAACACCGTTTTCCTAGGAAACCACACTCTAATCACCGTTACGACGGCTGTCCACTGCATCACTGTTCACTACGGCCGTTAAAATACGGGCACCGCTGTCTTAGGAAACCCTAGCTTTAGAGAATAAGAACGAAGAGGTAAATCATGCTTTGAAAAGCGTTGAAATTGTTCACGGAGGTTTATAGGAGTGTTAGGACTATGAAGTACGTTGAACAGAAGTGAGATGGAGTAAAAGTCTCTCTGCTGTCTTATCTTTAGCCATGTAATCCAAGATAATGGTTAATTACAGCACAAAACATCCAGGTTTGAGAAAAATCACTTTATTTTGATTTCTCACAGGGAACCTTCCATGCGTGAGCGTCTTGACCACTTCACCACAGAGGCCGACGTAAAATAAAATTGTATATTATATCAATTACACCATTATTTTATTTTCTGGTTAGAAGAAATTTTAATTTTGCGAAAGACCGGCCAATGCACAAATGTGTATTTGCAAATTTTTTAATAAGTAAAATAAAACAAAATAAAAATGTTGCAGTAAATACTTTATTTAATTTAACCAATAGTTTTGTCAAAAACGTTTTCATATAATTTGCCCAACACATAAACAATAGTTAAACCATTTTAAATATTCTTAAATAAATACTTTTATGAGGGATTTTTATCAATTAAAGTCTTGAGTTCTTTCCACACAAACAATAGCCACAAAAAAATTAGGTTGTCGAGCGATCGAAATATAAAAATCTATCATTAAAAATAATGCTCTCAAAATCGCACAAAATATTTGGATATATCAAATATTCACGCAAAAGATAAGGTTATTGACCTACCGTAATGTAAAAGATAAGAATTTATCGTTTAAATAATGCTACCGTAACCAAAAAAGATGGGTTTAAGCAGAAAATATTCAGATGCCGGTAGAAATGATTTATTTTTATAGATTTTTTTATAGTCAAGTACTTTTTTAATTTGTATTTATGGACTTAATTAAAAACATCTGAAGAAAAATAAAACAGTGTATTTTTTATTAGGCTTTATATATTTATTTTTATTTTAGTTAGCCGAAAAAAATTTTTTTTAGTCATGAACTTGCCAAATTTGTGTATTTGATTAAATTTTTTAATTTTTTGGCAAATGTTGCCCTTAAAAGGTAAACAATATGCAATTTTAAGTAGAAAAACACATATTACAGGAAATAAAAAATACAGAACACGTGTTTTTATTTAATATGTACATAATGATTTAGGCCTGTTAATATGTAATAATCATTTTATTTTATACTTGAAAATAATGTGTAAACACGCGACTGTTGAATAAGTTGATCTGATCAATATTGCCAATCTACGAGGCTAGGTACTGCTCCGAAATTAAGCAATATTAATCATTATTGGACATCGACAGCTTAATAAAATGATTTAAGATATAAAAATGATACGAAGGTGAGTAGTCGTAGATACGCAACTTGGCAACTATAAAACGAGACCCCAAAATTATGTCACGTTTATCTTGAGAGAGGCTTTAGCATCAGGTGTAGAAGCTGTCAAAATGAAATTATTACTGGTAAGTGTCAAAGCCTTATTTATTGCGTTGGACTCTCAATTACATTTCATCTGGATAAAAATTAAATCAAATTACAAAATGGGTAAATAATCATCATCATCATTTTCCTTTCTACACCCAGTGATGCATAGAGACCTGTATCGGTAAGCCAATCCAGTTTATTTCAATCGTTTTTTATATGAAAGTAAGCGATCGGTTTAAAGCTTCAGGACCAATGAAATATTGCCGTTTTAACAACCATTAAAATCAATATTTTACGTCCATTCTGCCAGGAATCGAACCCTGGACCTCAAAAATACGATTAAAATGCCAACCACCTTTTTTTTTTACAATAAACATAAGAGGTAAAACAGAGTAAGAAAAAAATAAAGGGTAATTACATAGCAATGAAATACATATTTACAGTAAAAATAGCAAACAAAAATTCCACAAAGGCATGGCCTGTTCGTGGGTATACAAAAAATGTTTATGAATTTTCACTCCTAAAATAAAAAGTCAGGTATATTATTTTTGTGTTTTATAAGAAAAAAAAAAAAAATATTCTGTAAAAGGTTATAAGGTACTTTTTTTGTAGTAATTAAAAAATGAAATAAAAAACATAAAAAAAACCTAAAAATATTCCTCAATCAAATATTAAAGGGCAACAAAACATATCATAGAAAAAAAGAGTTAAAATCTTTAGTTTCAATCCATGAAAATGCGTGTTTTTTAAAAGAAGGAAAATTTTTGAAGTTTGGGATGAATGAAATATTATCAATAAAAGAATAATTAAACATTTTTGGGCCTATAAAAATGCATGTCTCTGTGCTAGCCTCGTTTTACAATGTGGTATTTCTAACACACGATTCATTCTTTGACTTGATCTATTTGAATAATTTGTAAGTAAATTTTGGTTCTAAAATGTACATTTTAAACATTGAAAACAATATATTTGTCTTATATCAAAAAGTTTAGCTTCTTGGGACAATTTGAAAGAGGGAAAAGTGCGATTTTTGTGAAACATTATTTTTACTATAAATTTTTGAACGGTTTCTTATGGTTTAATATGGTTTTTATAAGCTTTTTTCCCTTAACTATTTATAAAGACTTGTGATTTTTTTCAGTTTCACATATTAACTATATTTTTTTATGTAATTCAACGAATATTTCATATTTTTTTACAATCAAACCCGCAAAAATAACGAAAACATAATCCTTTCACTGTAACTTTCAATGCAGTATTGTCAATTTGTGATCATTCAAATACTATTCTAGATTCATAACATGACAATGAAAGAATTTCAAATTTACTTTTGAATTGCGTCTGGATCTAAACCGCGGCCATACGTCCCAGATCCCGCTTCGAAAATACCCTAAAATTAGTAAGCGAACGCACCAACCACTACACAATGAGGCGGACTTATCTCCACTCGATTAGCTTATTCAGGATTTTTATGTGAGAGCAGCCATCGATCGAGTTGAAAACACTTGCCTTGTTGTTTGGCACAAAAAAAAATGTTTTAATTATCTGCTTGGTTGCGGAGAATATATTATATAGGTACCCATATCGTTTTTTTTTTATTTGATATTATTTAACATTATAACAACGAGAACTTTTAAGGAAAGGAATATGGAAATTTCAGCATTTACATTGAATTTGGCTAATTTACTTTATTTAGATCAATTTACCTATTGTGCAACTCTGCTACTGTTTAAACATCTCAGTATTTGTCAAAATCTTAGGAATATATATTTTTGACATTTTTTAATCGCTTGTTTGTTGAATTGAACTAAATTCAATAGTTTTAATCATTAATGAATAAATTAATGCTGTGTACTGTGTAGTTAACACGCATGTAAAACATTAAGTTCATTTTTTCCTTTAGACTAGAGAGTTCCGCTTATATTTATTGTGAACTCATAAGTCTGACAATCTTATGAGTGCTTTATTACCCAACACCCATAATTAACTTTTCCAAAAGCCAGACTGGTAAATACAATTTATGTGACTGTGCGTTTTTGACCCATATTCTGTTAATCATTTCACTGCCTTAATTCATAATTTATAGGGACATAATTCATATTTTAATTTTAGCAACACCTTCAAGAACTGACATTATTTATCGATGGACGACAAATGAATGTGCGTGAATAAGATTAATTAGTTTTTCTTATTTTTTTGTTAAATCTATAAAAAGTCGTTTCATTACAATTTAAACAACTACCGAAAACCAATAACGTTTAATGAAATATATACGTTAACTGTTAGCCCTTTGCTCGCTGACTGTTCAAATCTGTGTAGGTGTAAAATAAGGCATATTTACCTCTTATCTGAGAATGCATTTGATGTAACTAATCTCTGTCGGTATATATTTTGACACGTAAAAGCAGTTTCTGCTATTTTGATCAGTTTTGCGTAGACCTGTTACCCGTTTGTTTGTGTCAATTTACTTCACAAACCTTAATATTATTACTATGTTGGCTAGTAAGTTTTCATTTCTCAAATGTTTTTGAGGGTTGATTAAAATGCAGAGTTTTTTTTATTTGTGTTAATATATCGTTTTTACTAAAATACAATTTATTACACATTATTTGGGACATAAGTCCCAAACCCAGGGGACTAAAAATTTTGTGTTGAGTTGGGACCAGCAATTAGTTGACACAGATACAAGAGTATATTATCACAAATATTATATATGATAATAGCAATAAATAAATATAATAATGACAATAAAAAAACAAATATATGGCACATTAACATGGTAAATAGTAAACGCAAACATTCGTTTTGTATTAAAACAATAACAACTTTTTATGTTGTAATTCCCCGAGGGTACAATTTTGTGCTACAATTTTTTGATAAAGTGTTAAAATTTAACTAGCTTGTAAAACTCGTAAATCCCAAACTGACTTTTAAAAAAAAAAAAAGTGAAATCAGTTTTTACTTCAGTAGCAGATAGTAGCGAAGTTTTCATTCGATTTTTTTTTTAAATGTAGCACTGTCCAAATATATCAGTTTTTCACGCATACGGATCTGTTGAAGTCCTAACAGAAATCGCCAAAACATAATTTCTTACCATTTTCGGACTTACGAGTTTTACAAGTTGGGTGACATTTTATCGTTTCGTTTATTAATTCATATTTTTAAACTCATTTTCCAAAATTTTAACAGCTGCCAGCTCGGGTAGTATCAATGATAACGAGTTACACATAAATAAATTCTAGTCATTATTGCCCCAATAATTTTTTTGCTGAAATATATTGTTTTTCATATTTTTTGCTTTTTTGGCAATATCTGTATTTTACGTATACCTCCATATTATATATCAAGGCTATCCCGACAGAATCATTTAGTAAATAGTTTTTATATATTTTTTAATAAAGATGTAATATAGATGTTTATTTTTAATTTTATGCTACGCTTAGAATAAAGATTATTCTTTCAAAGCCTTATAAAATAAAATAAAAAATATTTGAGAAATAATGCGTTGAATGAATAAAAAAGCTTTAAAAGCGATCTTTCGGAATTTGTTTTAATGAGTTAATGCATTATGTCAGACAAGCCTAGATATTTATAATTTTTTTTTTTTAAAATTATGTTATTTTAGGATTATTAGCTCAGTAATATTTTGTTTTGTATGTGTCTATTTGATTGTTGCTAATTATTTTCAAATAAGTAGTTTACGATGAAGTTCTGATGCCAACCCTTATGTGTGGAAGCAAAGTATGAAACTAAGAAAACAAAGATGAAAGAAGGCTTAATGCGGTAAAAATGTTACCTCTGAGGCAAATGTGTGGTAATAGATGCATGAATGTCGAGATCCGTGCATTGTGTAGCGCTGAGACAAGCATTATTAACAAATTTAAGAAAGAAATGCAGCGTTGGTTTGAACACGTAGAGCAAATGGACAGCGAAAGAACGGCCAAAGGATTAACTGAGCGAATGTTGATGGATCTAAAGAAGATGTATAAATGTTGAGGAAACGAGGTTTATATGACGTTATATACTCTCTGCCTAACCCGAAAGAAAACTGACGTGACAGTTTGTTTGTTTTGGATAAAAATAAAAATTGACAGTTTATATCATAACCAATGCAATGACATGATATTATAATACTTTTATAAAATATACTGCTCCTCATAATAAAAGTTTCTAACAATTTATTCATGATAAATCGATAGAAGTACGGCTAAAACAAGAATATAAAATAGACTTAAGTATAACGTAGGCAAGACAGACATTTTAAAAAACAGGTGAATGTATTTTCTAGAATTAACTTTTGAGAATAGATTATCCGATAAAACACCGTTTTAATTGTTGAAAAAATCGATAAAAGTCACAGAAGTTATATTCTACAATGAATTCGATTGTATGAATTCAAAGTCGTGATTGAAATATTATCCTATTTCTTTTGTGACAAAATTATATCAAGAAATACAACTTTAATCTGATCATGTTGTCCGCTCGATACCTAATCAAAATTATGAATTGAAAATCATTGAACAAAGCCAAGACTGTTAATAATTTATTTTGAAATCCAACTCGTCTTGTACCTATAAGTAAGAAAATTTGGCTACAATTCATGAGGTTACATATTCGATTCCTATGCATTCAATTTTTTAAACAAAGAAAAATATATTCAAACTAAGGATCTAATGTGTTTTTCATGTAATAAATATTAAAGATTAACCATTTTTTATTTAAATTATAACATCAAGTTTTTAAAAATATTTACTGCCCTGTGGACCATATTTTATTTTATTTTTCTCATAAAAACAAAACGCATTATGTAATTTATACAATGGTTACAATATGTCGGTTGAAATATATACATTTAATGTGTCTCAATTACATTATGAGTACAACTTTTATTATAACATAATAATATTTACTTCAAGTACTAGTTAAGTCACAAAAAAAATAGTGTATCTGTTTTATTATTGTACATTAGGGTGGGCCGATATTTTTTTTCCGAATTTTGAAATGAAAGTGGCCTGAAAAGTTGCCAGAATTTCTAGCAATGTTCCACCAATTAGCTGATTATGATGTGAGGGCTTTTCCCCAGCCGTTCTCTGAGGCGTGCTATCCGGTGCCATAGCAGTTCATCCCAGAGAGAAAGTCTAGCAGCAAACATTACACTTGGGCTGCAATGTCAGGAAAGCTTTTGTAGGGCTAAAAATATTTTTGCACATCATTGCTCTTGCACACTTTCATATCCATAATACTACGTTGATTGTATTTACATGACAACTCACCGGTGTATTGCTGCGTGCATAGAACCTGAAACAATATGTTCTTCACTTCCACGGAGCATTGATAAAATCTTCGTGCCAGCATATTAGATCGTGTACAATAGGCTTGATATTGTCCAGAAACTGCGTACGCGCATCAAACTGAAGCCGACTAAACTACTCTTAAATTAGTAGTTTTACGTGTTGGTCATTAGTCACTCTGTAGACGTTGCTTAGTACGCAACTGCCGATTTAAATTCAAAAATGCCGGGTTGTGTCGTTTTAAAGTGTCAAAATACTGCTGGGATTAAATAAGAATAGGGTGGGTGGAATCACAATTCGCGTGTAAGTAGCGAGTTCACAAATAATATTATTTAAGAATTCGATTATTTTATCCTCTGTCAGATTGTGAATTAAAAGAAGATGGACACTTTGTTGGTTTGGCGAGAGGAGTCGGATTTTTTTCTCGGCTTTCTATTCTAGGTTATAATATTATTTTTTATTAATTAGTTTTAATAAATATTTGTGTTTAACAATTTAAATCATACAGTTTCTACTGAGACATCATTTTCTAAACTTCGTTTCTTACTTTTTAGGTGATTTTGGCGTGGATCGGAGTAACTTTGGCTGCGCCAGTTCCTGGTTTACACATAAACCTTGGTTTTAGTCACCCAGCTGCTTTGTCATATCCACTGGTGCAATCCGTGCCAGTGGTGCAGACTGCACCGGTGGTGCAGGCCGTACCACTAGTGCATTCTGTTCAGTTAGTGCACTCGTCACCAGTGGTTCATCATGTACCTGTAGTGTATTCTTCACCAGTTGTACATCACGTACCAGTGGTGCATTCACATGCACTGGTGCACCACCATCATCATTCGTCACCGCACGTCATTAAAGTTAAACAAACACATAGAATTAAACATTATGGATAGGACACGTTTAATAAAATAATTTATTTACAATGGTTTTAAGGTCGTTTTATATATATATATATATATATTGAAGCCAACTGAATAAATACAGTAAATTAATGGACGCTTTATAAATTATTTACTGAACATTATATAAACAGTTTTTGAAAATTAAATTATCTTATGAAAACGCACTTTATTATTTATTTTATTTATAAACTAATTGATATTACATACATTTTTAACAGTGATAAAGCCGCTGAGAAAATGAATGTCTACGCATTAACAAAGCTAATTATTTGTCATCGGATGGGTTAAGTAATCAATCGGCTCACTGTTTTTTATTTACAATTAATACATTTACTATTCTGCTTATAAATTCCCATTTTCACATATGCGATTTTTTATTCTGTATTTCGCACCCCTGAAAAAACAGTGGCTTAACTGAATAAACGTCTTTTTGCGGTAGAGAAGTTTCGCACTCACCTGCGCTGTCAGTAAACTAACATTAATATTTTTTTTTAAATCCAATACCTTGAAATCTAATCATCTAGTTTTTAATATTTTTAGAGATAAATGGCATAATAACTGCGTCATAATATATATTTTTTTAATTTGAGAATAAAATAAGTATTAAATTACTATTTAAGATTTTAAAGCCACACTTGTATTTTAAAGAATTATGCCGTTAATTTTTAAGGTAGAAAATACGTTCAGGAACGATTCTGCATACTTACAAACGACAATTATATTCGATGTATCGCGTAGTTGCGATACATACATAGTTTACTCTTTCGAAACTATCGAATAAAGCGACATCTATTGTTGAAAATGAGTTAGTTATTATACATCTGAAATTTATATATTTGACGAGTTTCCATAATAGACAACGACGAGAATTTTAAGGACATATTTTTATATTTGTTTTCTTTAACGTATTTTGGATTTTGTCCAGGCGGAATTTTTCCCATTTTTTCAAAACTATTTTTTCAAAAGAATACGTATTAAGTACATAAAAAATATCCATGTTTTTGATAAAAAACCGACTTTAATCATAAAAATTAAATGTTATTCCATTTTCAGCATAACAAAAATACCAAAGTCGAACATTTAATCTATTTTAGTGGCGTAGCGTGATAACATCGATACACTTAATAAAATAAAAAATATTTATGTGTTGTTTGTTTTCTTCTGCAAGATTAAACATTATAAAAATAGTAAATAAAATAGCCCAGGTTACCCAAAAGGATGAAGTCAACTTATTGAAGCGTGAAAGACCTATTTTTGTGAAGGTAAAAAATAAAACTTTTTTACGAAAATTATTTTACGATGTTCTGTTATTTTTTTAAATCCATAAAATGTTTAAGTTTGTCTTAATTTTCGAAGACACGAACTGGATTCAACCCCTTTGTTGGCAATATTAACATATCACAACAGCGATAGAGAATATTTTATAAAAGGGAATATACAGGTCTAGGCATAGTTAGGGCTTACGAACTGTCATTGGTTTGTTTAAATGTCTATTTTACGTACTGTAAAACAAGTAAGTACGGATTTCACCTGCATCAATAAAAGCTTTAGCGTGCTAACTTCACAAATATCGCTAGATGAAAGAATTGAAATAATAAAAATGTTTTAACATATGTAGAATAATGAATGTTTCCCAGTGTTTAAAGTGGCTACTTAAGCCAATGACAAATTATACGTCCTGTAAATGCATAAACTTCTGTATTACGTTCAACAAAAAGTTTTTCATCTCTGTTGTAACATTTAAACATAAAAAATGGTTTCATGTTGTCATGTATTTCAAATAAGTGATTTCAGATGATTTTTAAATTAATTTATGGCAAAAAGACATTTTGAAAGCAATCTTTTTGACTAATTTTTGTAATTATAAAAAAACAACATGATTTTTATGAACCATTTTTTTTTGGGTTTTTCTGTGCTGGTATTCCAAACACAATTAAAGCGCGTTTTAACGTACGAAGCACGCGTTATAGCGCTCCGTAAATGCGATCAGAATACCATCTCAGGGCGGGTGAAGAACATAGTTATGTGTAAGATTTAAATTCCGACTCCTAGACGAGTGTTTTCGACTGGCTACTCACCCTGAAAAATAAAATCTAGTGAAAAAGTCTGCCTCCGTCGGTTTGTTCGCCTACCATGCTTGAAGTCTTGAGTATCTGTCTTTCCATGGATCGTTGCGTGTATTTTAATTTCTGGCTACTTTTTTGTGTTACAGACATGGTTTCTAGTCCGTATGATGTCACCGGCAATACGCAAAATTCATAGATTTGTCTTTTTAAGCATAAAAGGACTTAGTTTGCTTAAAACAACCCAATTTAGCCTTTTTCTTTACTTTGCTGTTTGGTTATCTTTTTTAAGTTTGACTGTGTCTTTAATATACGTATTCATCAACCACTTCGGTTATAATTTAAAACATTTGCAGCAAAATACTATAAGCTGTAGGAACTAATTAAAAATCATCTTGTGGATTATTTTTCCATATATCGAATCATGGCTTATCATAAATCCAGCCCAAAGGCCAATAGATACGCAAAAGAGTGGGGTAACCTTGCCCGTGGCCCGCATCTGCTATATATGGCCAGTTTATTATGAGGAAATATCATATTTTATCAATAAATCAACGCACCTAGCAATGTTCTCACAAGACAGGAAAAGTGATTATTATTTTTATGAATAAAATAAAAGGTGATATACGTTTTCAATAGTTGCACGAATGATTCGCGCAACCATTGAATCGATTACCATAAAAATATTAAACGCAATGCTTCCATAATAAATGTACATGAAAAACCCAAAGAATGTGCTAATATATAGAATACATATTTTATAAATGTTGGAAAACATTTGGCTAACGAATTATTAAAAAATAATACGTGTATTCCAAATTGTGATAAAAATCCTTTGATCCATGAAATTTTTTTGAATTTTCAACCAACTAAAAATACAGAAATGGAAAAAGTTATAATTAATCTAAAAGGCGGATCCTCACCAAGATACGACAACGTAACATCGGAAATATAAAAAAAGTAAATTACTTAATTAGTGAACCAATTGCTCATATTATAAATATGAGTCTCCAGAGTGGTACTTTTCCTTCGATATACAAACAAACTATAGTTACTCCGATTTATAAAACAGGAGATCCGGAGGTCCGGAGAACAGAAGCAATTATCGTCCGATCTCGTTAGTATCTAACATACATAAAATTTTTGAGCAAGTTGAACAAAACATATTGCATATTTCTTAAATAAATTTAAAATCATGAATAAAAATCAATTTGGATTTGTACTGATGATGCCATTAAGTACCGATGATGCCATTGCAAAAATTACTTCACTTATCGATAATGCCTTAGACAAAAAAGAAAAAACTATCGATACTTCTTCTGATCTTCGTAAAACATTCTTTAGTTTATTGCACAAAAAACCATTTGAAAAACTTAAACACATTGGTTTAGAAGGAAAAACTTTACTATGGCTAAAAAGCTATATGACTAACCGTACACAAAAAGTAAAAATCTTAAATATTTTAATCCAGTGTGAAAGAGGTAATTTTTGCATACCGCAAGGCACTGTATTAGGTCCTTTATTATTTGTCATATTTGTAAATAAAATTTTCGCTTTAAATTTAAAAGGTAAAATAATATCTTATGCAGACGACACCGTTTTAATTTATAAAAATATTGACTTGGGAGGATGTAAAGAACAGTGCCAACCATGATATCCAGATAAGATACGTTATTTTTTGTTTTGTTCACCATTTTGTAAAAAAGACCGTATTTATATTGTTATGGTATTTGACACAATCAATGAAGTGTTAAATTCCGCAAACCAAGTTTTCAAATTTTTTTATTAAAAATTAACGTAAATATTGCATTTTTAATAAAAATTATAAAAACGCTATCTATGGATTAATTCGCTTCGTATTTTCGTTTAGAATCACCTTAATGTATTATATTATATTATTAAGTTGCTTTAAATAGTGATTATACAGATAAATAAATGAATTTTAAACTTTAAATTTGTAATTTAAGTAAAACAATTTATTTTGTTAAAACAAGCTACGGATTTATTCAAATGATTTAGAGAACAAGTGGGTTTCAAGTTTTTATACGAAACATCACTTCACTCACAGCCTCGCACCTCTGCTGGGAAAGGATTCCATGCCGTAGGGCCTGCGACCGCAAATGCGCATTTACCGAATTTAGCCAGTGCTTTCCGACGTAGTGGAGTGATGTCCGATCTTAAAGATTCATTTAATACTGACTGAAAATTTAAAAAGAACGAAGCTATCATATCACCTTTATTCAGTAACACGAAATATGTCAATATCTGAAGAGATCAGGTTGAGTAAAGACATTGCTCTTCCTACTGGTATTACTATTAGTAGGCGGGTCCTTCAAGCAGGAAGATAAAACATCTAAAGCTGCTGATGTTTAAGGTAGTGATTAGGAACATACAGAAAAATAATATCTTCATCTATTTCAACCACCACGCAACGGTTGAATAAATTTATCTGATTAATAATGTATCTATGGAATGTGTAATTTTATTTTAATCAATTCTCAACTCATGGATTAACCTGTCCAGGAGGGACAAAGCTTTGTTGGTCCTCGACTTAATTCAAACTTCTAATAATAATATTACTACACGGAGGTGTGTTCGTATTACGCAAGAAACGTGTTTGTTTTATAGACTGACCATGATTATTTTACAATGGCTTTAATCGGGACATATCCTAACGAGGGGAAATATATTTAAAAATACATTTATTTTTTAATAGAGAAAATAGTTTAATTGACAAAATAAATATAATATATCATTTTATATGTACACATACATATTATATTTTATTCACATTCAATTTTTGTTATCTAAAACAGGTTCCTTAAAATAAGTTTTTTTTGTAACTATTTTTATTTATTCACAATACATTCATTTAACATTTATTAAGAACAAGTGCCAACTCCGTGGAATCAATGTCCTATATTGAATTTGGACAAAAATATGTAGAAAACTTTTACAGTCAACATTGCCATATTTACTACATATAACAAAAACATAATTAAAAAAATACATGGCAAATCTAACATAAAAAGAACATGCAATAAAAACATTTCAATTGTATGAAAAAATAAATAATAATATGCTAAAAGACACATATTTAAAAAAAATATATACATTGATATTAAGATTTCTGGCAGTTAATGAATGTTTTTTCCCGAAGTATGAATGGTGACTTAAAGCTGCAGTTGTATTGGATCTATATAAAATTAAAATATTTGGAAATCTAGGGTAAATTAATGGTAATGAACATTATAAACAAGAAATATTTTTATATTACTTCGTAAAATAAATTTGTTTTCTAAAACATTTACTCATTGGGGATGGGTCCAATTAGACCCAGTTGTATTGAAAATGATTGATTACGTAAATAGTCATTTTTAAAGTAGAGTAGTAATTTAGAAAGCCGTCAGCCATATAAAAGTGAAATTAAGATAATAGCATGTTTATAAAAAGAGTGAATAATCAAATCTACACAACAGTTGAAATGTTTTTGGGTATCACAAATGATAAGCAATGTAAATATTAGTTTTTTATATTACAAATGAGAATCTTATTACGTATTCGACCAGTTAAATTGATTTTTAAAGTACCGTAAGATTTTTCTAGTGCTGTGAGTGTTTTCTGCATATTGAGAAATGCCGTTTTTGTGAACGACGCTATTTTCAGGAGGTGATTATTACAGTTTTATTTTATGAAAGCGGCCTGAATGTTTTAGCAAAACATAAAATTGACCTTACTGCACCCAATAACACCAATACCTCATTTTTCCAAAATAATGAACTGGCATTTTTCTGCACAACTAAGTTCAATTATTCCTCAACTGAATAACAAACAGCTATCCTAAATGTTAATTTTGATATTTCAACACAATTGACCGAAACTCGTGACTCAAGGTAGTATTATATATTATTATTTACAAAACGATACTGCCATTTAATTACTTTGAATTCTCCAACGTGGGTCTGTAAAGCTAAGACTAAAATATATTTTTTTAAATACATAAAAAACAGCCGCGTGGTAGAAAAAGTGACTTATGAATATCAGATGTATATTTCTAGAATAAAAATGACGTGATTTTTTTTATAAAAAGGATACCAATATTTTATTAATCACCATTATTCGACTCTTCACTTCAAATGATGCATAAAGCACCGCTTTGATGCACCAACCAGGGTGTATTAAGATATTTTTGAAGGCATAATAATATGATTTTAAAGTTGTAACCAGTCCAGATACCATGAATACTTGAACCGTTAATATATAAATAAATAAATAATAATATTCGATTAAAAAAAAAAAAAAAACGTAGTATCACATTTCTGAAGTAAATATTGTATGTCAATCATATTTAGAATCAAAGCTTAGATCTCCTCCGGGAGAAATACATGTAAGGCAAATGCAAAACTCACCAGTTCGCGGGGCGGTTATTAAATAAAAAAAAATGAATTTTTCATTACCAAAAAAGCACGAGTGGTCAGCCTATTGCAACTAAAACATTGGCGAATCGCGTGACTTATGACGAAACTATAGTAATTTGTAAATAATCAGTGGCGGTACGTCAATTTTTATTAAAATGTATTTTTAACTCGTTTAATAAAACAAATTAGATTGCGTGCGTGTTTATCCGATAACGCGTTACTCCTTTGATCGCTTTAGTACTTAAATAATTTACCAAGTGCGACTTGTTAAACATATTTTGGTTGTAAAAAAGAAAAAAAGAAGTCTCAAATCGCCCAAAATGATTGGTGTGTTAAAATAATTAATATTTTGTAAAATAGAACATGTAATAACAGTGGGTTTATAAAATTAATTGTTTTTTTATGACGTCAAGTTGGCAGTGATTTAAATCGCAAGTAATATACGTTAGAAAATTTAATTTAATTTCAGAATATGACATCATTCGAATATAAGTGGCTTGATCAATACAGTTGCATGTGTGTTTGCCTTGGTTAAACTTTAATTATTTTCTTAAATAAATCAAATATTTGCACAGTACATAGGGTAATCATTAAAACTAAATCGCAGCGCATTACTATCTTGTAACAAAGGTGAAGTTATATGAAGGATAAAATATTGTGCATCATAAAATTTATCCAAAATTAACTTTCACCAATTAAAAAATATACTTGTAATGTACAAAATGATCTAGTTACTCTAATACTTTAGTACATAAGTTACTTAAGTACATTAATTCAGTGCCTTATGCATTACGTGCGCATAATGTATTATGGTGTTGATTGATATGCACAAAGCAAAATTTATTTTGTTAAAAATATGAATAATATGTACAATAGGGAAATATCACTTACTACGAAAACCCATAAAAATATATGAAAAATATTAAGAACAATTAATTGAATTTTTGAAATCAATCAATCAAATAACTTTTAAAAAGAAAATAAATTAAAATATATCACTAGAAAAACGCGACATGTTTGGCATTGATAGTTGTGACGTCAAGATTCGTGACGATGTTTTATAAAAATTTGATAATAAACATGAATCGTGACGTATTAAAGGCGTGGCCACTGCAGTGATCATTTTTGCGGGAATTGAATATTACAAATTAAAATTATTGTTTTATGTTATTAATAAGTAGCAAAATATATATTTTTTTGTATTGGACGGTATTTTATAGACCCTTATTACTTTTTGAAATGTTTTTAATACTATGATATTTTTTCCTAATAGGAAAATATCAGGTTTTTTTTGTCTATTTTTTTTTAATTCCAAATATTAGTAGCGTTAGAGCGCCACAGCTCAGCGGCTTAAAAAGAAACGTATTTAATCCCTAGATTATGGAACTTGAGTTTTGTTTTTTTTATAATATGAATATTTAAAATTAGCGTGTCTCTATTGTTTGACTTTTTGATAAACTGTTTCATAGAGGAGCTAGATCCTTCTTAATACCCAAAAATGCGCCATACGGTAAAGAAATACGATAAATAATTTTGAAAAACGGAAAATATATCGCCACAAAAATTTTATTTTTTGAAAATAAACGAAATCGGTTCTTTTTTGGGGAGCGGAAAACCGAACAGCGAAACCTAGATTTTGTCGGTTTTTTTTTAAGAAAGGCACAATCAGTCCGACGTGTAGTTGCCGAAAAGCATCTGCAATAGAATGGCATAAAAACCTTTATAAACCTATCCATCGAATTTCTCTGACACCGCATATCTTCTCCAGCATCAATGTACCGTCCTTGATTACATTTTGATGCGTATTAATTTTCTTCTTGAATTTGTTTAATTTAGTAGATGGAGAGTGAATAAGTTAAACGACTCGGAAGTTTAAAATTGCTGTGTGTGCTTTTTCTACTTCGATAACTACGGCATACATTGTAGCAAATGATGTATTGCGTTTCAAGGACTTTGTTATGTTTTCATAATAATGTGCAGTAACCTTGCTCTAGTTTTTCTGTTGGAAAATATTTCCCTTCGATATTATTTTTCAATGACATTAAGCTTTGAAAAATAACAGTCACATTTGCTCTGTGTATCAGTTAGCACAATAGGCTTTAACCACATGAGATACCAGTTCTTTTTGAGACTTTATAAAATTACAATATTTTATTTGAAGTTATACTTTTTTCCTATCACAAGTCTTGAAAAATATGGAAAGTGCTGTAAACATCCACTTTAATGTGAAAACAATTATGGGAAACATTCAAGGTTTTGTTGTTGGCTGAAATCAATGCCAAACATACAAAAAATTAAAGCATTACGCCATTTCCCCGTCGGCGTAAGTATATCTTAATAAAGACCGAGAACTTTCTCTGCATTCATATATTTTCCGCTGCCATATTATTTCAAAATCTGATATGTAAATCTAAGATTTATTTCTTTTATTTATTTTTTCAAAAGAATACATATACTCGTGTATAACAAAAAAAAAACGTATCTCCAACTCTATGAGGCTAAGAGCCCTGTGCTGAGTTGGGATACAACATAATAGAAAGTGTAGGCGTGTAAATAATTAATTAATAGCAAAATTAAAAATTATTTCACTAACATTTTTTAATTTTATTTTAATTTTGTTTATTCAGAAAAACAACAGCAATACAAAATAATATAGGTACACAACATTATAAAAAAAAAAAAAATAAAGCCAAATCAGCGTTCCACATAAAAACAATTATAAATATCCAGTTAAGTTAGATATTAATTCATAGAAGTGCGTGTGTGCGAGTTTTTTGTGTGAGGATGCGTGAGTAAGTGAGTGGAGTTTGGTTTTGGTAGGTATGTGAATACGTGTGTGAGTGTATATGGGTGTGAGGGTGGGTTTATGGGCAGGGTGATATACTTAAATAAACAACGGGACAGAGAGAGACTTAAGAGTTTATAAATTAATGCAATGTCTCGCAGCAGTCTCCTGTAATGGTCTTTTTCCTTAGACAAAATCCAAATTTGTACACCTCTCCTGAAAATGGTTTTCCTGATTATTTGTTTGATTCAAATCAATCATGCCATGTTTTTTTGGTCTTCCCCGTTTTCTATATTGAACAACATCCACAACCACGATAACCATTTTAGTTTTATAAAGATCTTCACTCAAAACCAAAATCAAAAAATTCCTCTAATTTGGAAGTAAAATTACCTGGAAACGTGTTTTTTTTTTCAAAATTGATTGTTGGATATGCCAAAGTTTCAAATTCAAAAATGCCAATTTTGATCGAGTGTCGATCTTCACCAATTCTGTCTAGTACAAATGATAATGTACTAGACAGAATTGGTGAAGATCGACACTCGGGCAAAATTAGATCGGCCAATTAGGGCTACTCCGCTAAGATTAACTCGACTAAACAGAAGAGGATAGAATAAGCTACTCACGGTATGGCCAAGTTGAAAAGAACCACTAAGAAGCGAAACGAATGGAGGAGATGATCTGAGTGTTTGCGTAAAACCAAAAAACCAAGACCGGGGATTGAAACCAAAAGATTAAGATATTTTATTTTGAGGGCATTTGTAAGGACGATAATTATTAAAAATATAGAAAATAAAGGGACACAATGATATATAGTAAAAATACAAAGTGTTAGGTCATTGATATAACATCAAGGAACAAAATTAGACTTGTTGGGAAAAGAAAAGGAGAGATATGGGTTTAGTAGAATATATATTGGTGATCGTTTGATAGAAGACAACTTATTATGAACATATTGAGACCGGGATATATGTTGGAAGACTTAAGAATTCTGAGAAAGGCAGAGTGAAAAAAAAAAATAATTATTGTAGCCGACGTCATAGTCCTTTATTTTATTATTGTATGTTCGTATAAATGTTTCAATTATTATTTTACTTGTATTTAATATATAACCTAGTATGTATGAGTCTGCGATGCTAATTCCGTGCCTAACCGGCCGCTGCCGTATAAAGGACGAATTGAGCGGGAGCGTGTCAAGCTAGCGGCCCTTTCACGTCCGCTCTAGTCGGCGCTCGATTGTGCAATGAAGGGACGGAGGCGGGGGTCGGGGCTTATACGTTGGCTAGGGGGCGCCTATTTACGTTGGCCGCTCGGGAGAATACTTGACAGGAGTGGGGGGCCGGCACCATTCCCATACCTAAGTTAACCGTAGGGTCAGATTTTGTAATCTTGTATAAATATGTGCACATGTGAGAAATAAAGACATCGATCGAAAACAGTAAACACTCTCTTTTAACTCTACTCTGCCCGATTACTTCGCCACTTCGTCTTCAGATCTTCACTGCATCTTTCCTGGACTCAGCCGAATCCAGAAGCGGATTTACAACCTGCTAGCCGCCACTGTCAGCCGACAGTATTTGGAATAAATATTCATACCTACGGGCTACTGATACCTATCGCAGCTCGCAGTAGAATACCAGCGCCTTGCCGAGATTTTTACAGTCTCACAATTCTTTATACGAGGCGGAAACGCGTCTCGTACAAAGTGGTCCTTCACTGCCGAATCTTCTACTGAATATCACAGCCGCCCAAGATGACTCCTGTATTGCGATCGGGGAAGAACGCCGCCGAACGAGTGGACCCCGCCATATCTGAAAGAGAATCATCCGACGACGATGCTTCTGACAACGCTTCTCAAGCATCAGCCAACACCATCAGATTCCTGAAGGCACAGAACAAGGAGCTTCGCATCCAACTGAAGCGCCAGAGTAGAAGAGAGAGCCGCCCACAGCCGTTGGACGGAGAACAGGGACCATCTACACTCCCGCCATTGGAAGGATCTGAGGAGAGCGCTGCTGGACTCACAGAGACGTGGGTCAACCGCTCCGCAGATCCCATGGCGCAGATGGCCACCGCTATTGCTGAGATGGCCTCAGCAATAAGAACCTCGTCGATAGGGAGCCCCAGGCCGCCTAACGTGGAAGACGACAGCAGAGTTGGGGCCATGATGGCCCGACAGTCCAGCGCCAAGGACCTGCCCGTCTACACAGGAGAGCCGCTGGAGTGGCCCACCTTTAGCTCTCAGTATCATCAATCAACTGAGATGTGCCGCCTATCAGAGCCGGAGAACCTCCTACGTCTGCAGCGCGCCCTGAGGGGGCGAGCGAGAGAGGCGGTCTCAGCGCTACTCGTAGAGCCGCGTAACGTCGGACAAATCATCCGAACTTTGGAGCTGCGCTTTGGCCAAAAAGAAGTCATCGTCGCAGCCATGCTGGATAGAGTAAGGAGACTCCAATGTCTTCAAGGTACTGGTTCGACGGAGTCACTGATCGAGCTATCTGGTGCCATCAGCAACGTGATCGCCACTCTGGAAGGCTTCGGTGGTGAATATCTTACTACCCCGCAGTTACTAAGCGAGCTAGTAGCGAAACTACCGCTATGTATGCGTACATCGTGGTGGGGGGCCAGACGAGGTGATAATAACAGAGCCACTGTTAAAGATTTTTCTGTCTGGCTAGAAGAAATATCGAGCGCCGCAATGTTGTGCGGAGGTATCGAACCGAACATTTATAGTGGAAAAGGCAATCGAAAACGCGAGTTAGTAAATACCGCGGTAGTGCCTCAAATACCTACAGGTGAGAAGAACAAGTGTGCATTGTGTAATCGATCTCACCCTATTCAGTCGTGCCGGGACTATTTAAAGTTATCAGTGGCCGAGCGATGGCAAATAGTTAAAAGTAAAAACTTATGCTTTTCGTGCTTAGGGGAATCGCATAGGGTTACGCAATGTAAACATTCGCGTGAGTGCAGCGTTGATAGGTGCCGTTCATTGCACCATAAAACGCTTCACGAATCTAACCGCGGAGAAGTGCGCGAATATCGACCTACCGCCGAGGTCGGAGCCTCGAGCTCATCGTTTTTGCGTCAAAACAATTCCTTGAACGGAAATCAATCCGCAAGGAGAGAATCAAGTGAGAATTTAGTGAGTGAAAGTGAAAACCGCTATGACAATGAAAACTCACGAAATAGAACAGTTGTGAACACGTGGTCAACGAACGGACCGATTCTTTTAAAATTATTACCGGTGGAAATAAGTGGACCAGCGGGAACAGTGACTTCGTACGCCTTGTTGGATGAAGGGTCTACAATTACCCTCATCGACAGTGAAGTGGCGGACCGTGCAGGTGCGTCAGGAAAAATACGAGGACTAAAAATTCACGGGGCCGGTGGCATGAATGTGATGGATGAGTCATCACGTCGCATAACAGTAAATATCCGCGGCGATAACAGTGAAATATACAAAATGCGAGCTAACACGATGCAATATTTAAATTTACCGCCTCAAGCCGTAATGGACGCCGGACAAATTAAAACAGTGCGCCCGCAAATTTTAATTGGCCAAGATAACGCTTCCTTGATTGTAACGAGGGAAGCAAGGAAAAGCGGGAGATATATTATCTCCGTTACTGCATTAGGAGAGGCGATTCACGGCGGTACAAATACAATGCCGTTTCAAACAATCGCCGCAATACAAGACAACGCCCGATTAGAAAATCTTGTGAAGAAAAATTATGCCGTTGACTCGTTAGGCATTTTGCCGACAATTAAAATATCTTGTAGTGAAAAAAGAGCAATTGATATTCTTCAAAACACTACTCGACCTCTGATATCGGGACAATGGGAAACAGGACTTTTGTGGAAAGACGACGTCATAAGCCTCCCAAATAATCGGCAAACGGCGCTACGAAGACTAGAACTAATTGAAAAGAAATTTCGCAAAAACGAATCCTTTGCTATCGCGTACAAATCGAAAATAAATGAGTATATCAGTAAGGGATATGCCCGAGAGCTCACATGCATTGAGAAAAATACATTGACGAATAGAACGTACTACCTACCGCACTTCGCAGTTAGTCATGTGAATAAACCCGGAAAGCTACGTATTGTCTTCGACGCCGCAAGTAAATATCGCGGTGTTTCGTTGAACGATTGCTTACTAAGTGGACCAGATATGCTAACTTCACTTCTAGGGAACGTGATACGATTTCGAGAGGGAAAAATCGCCCTCGCGGCCGATATTAAAGAAATGTTTCTGAGAATCCGAATACGCGACGAAGATCAACAGTCACAAAGATTTCTTTGGCGTGATAATGAAGACGAACATATCCGCGAGATGGTCATGAGCTCAATGACGTTCGGAGCTACATGCTCACCGAGCAGCGCTCAGTTTGTTAAAAATAAAATAGCGGAGGAACAATCACTTGGAATGATGAAAGCAAAGATGGCCATTTTAAATAATTTTTATGTAGACGATCTTCTAATAGGAATCGACTCGGTAAAAGAAAGCATTCAATTGCGAAGCGATATTACCACAGTGCTCGGACGAGGTGGTTTTGAGTTAACAAATTGGGCCTCAAATAATCCAGAGGTAGTACGAGCAATACCGGAAAATCTGCGTGCGAATACATCTATAAATATAATAAGTGGACAAGATGTAACCGAAAGAGTGCTCGGGATAAAGTGGAATCCAGTTAGTGACAATTTTTTGTTTAAATTCAAAGAAACTCCAGCGGTGTCCGAACTCTATATACCTACCAAGCGCGAAATGCTTAGTGAAGTAATGAGCATTTTTGATCCCCTTGGATTCATTGGGTGTTTAACAATCCGACCTCGTATCTTACTACAAGAGGTATGGCGTTCGAAAACTAATTGGGACACTGAAGTAGATGGAAAATACGCGGTAAAGTGGCATAAATGGTTGAAAATCTTACAAGAAACAAATTGCGCGATTCCGAGGCAATGCACAAGCTATAAAGAAGCACCGGTAGAATTACATGTGTTTTGTGACGCTTCGGAGCAAGCAAGCTGTGCGGTGGCATATTTCGTCGAAAGGACAATGGACAAAAGTTTAATCACATTCATAGGCAGTAAATGCAAGGTGAGCCCATTGCGTGCCTTATCGATACCGCGGCTCGAACTGCAAGCCGCTCTTATAGCAGCGCGTCTAGCGGCTACTATTAAAAAGGAATGTGATAGCTGTATTATAAAAACTATTTACTGGACGGACTCGACAACTGTCTTAATTTGGGTACAGAGTGATGCGCGAACATACTCACCATTTGTCGCACACAGATTGGGGGAGATAGACGAACTTACTAACTCAACGGAATGGAGATGGGTGCCCACAAAGCAGAATCCAGCAGATTTAGGTACCCGAGATGGAGAGATACCTGACCTTACGATGAAAGGAATGTGGTTCGGAGGTCCTGAATTCCTCAAATATTCTGAAGATATGTGGCCACCTGTCAAAGGTTTAAATACAAATCGAAACCTGGCTAACACAGAGTTGCGGACCGAAACAATATGTTTGAACCGTGCAATAATGCTGAATGCTCTCCCGGATCAGAACAGGTTTTCGTCGTGGCAACGTTTAATTAGAACTACGGCGTGGATTTTTCGATTCGTCAACAGGTGTCGCAAAAGAGAGCGAATCATTAGCGCTACACTAACTGCTCAAGAAATATCAGCATCGGAACTTACATGGATTAAGATTGCGCAATCCGATAGCCACAACAAAGAGATAGAAATCCTTTCACGGGGGGAGTCGCTCCCGAAAGCCAGTAAAATTTCGTGTCTAAATCCATACCTGGATAAGGATAATGTTTTAAAAATGGGTACTAGATTAATGGCAACAGACAACATGGCCGCCGAAATAAAGTCGCCTATAATTTTAGACGGAACTCATGCTTATACACGCCTGCTTGTAAGAAATTTCCACGAAAAAGCTAATCACGCAAGTACAGAGAGGACGATGAGTGATCTAAGGCAGCGTTTCTTCATCACAAAATTAACATCAAATATTCGACAAATAATACACCGTTGCCAATTTTGTCGAAACGAAAGGAGTCATCCGATTGCGCCATTAATGGGACAGTTACCGGTAGCACGCCTAGATCATCACGTTCGTCCGTTTACACACTGCGGAGTCGATATGTTTAGACCTTTATTTGTAACTGTTGGGCGACATAAAGAAAAGCGCTACGGGGCCTTATTTACATGTATGACGACACGTGCGATTCATATCGAAATAACTCACTCTTTAAGTGCGGACGCGACCATCCAAGCTCTTCGAAGGATGGCCGCGCGACGCGGACACCCTAACACGATGTATTCCGATAACGGAACTAACTTCAAAGGAGCGGATAAAGAAATATCGGAAGCAGTACGACAACTCGCAGACAATCCTGAGCTTCAGAATGCAGCCACCGTGCGGGGAATTCGATGGAAATTCAACTCTCCGGCAAGCCCATTTATGGGGGGTAGCTGGGAAAGGTTGATCCGAAGTGCAAAGTGCGCGTTAATGGCAATATTAAAAGAACAGGCCCCAAAAGAGGAAGTTTTATTGACAGCCATTGCAGAAGCAGAGTTTACTGTGAATACAAGACCTCTGACTCACCTGTCACTCGACGCGAGAGACGCTCCACCACTAACACCTATGCATTTCTTGATAGGTGATGACGGTAGCCAACCTCGCTTAGCGGACTACCGAGACACGCCCCCAGAAGTGTGCCTTAAAAAACAATGGCGAATCGCCCAAAGAATGGCCGATCAATTTTGGAAAAGATGGCTTCGTGAATACCTACCAACCCTCGCCCAGAGACAAAAATGGAGGGAGATTACAAAACCGCTAGAAGTAGGAGATGTAGTGATAATCACGGACCCAGCTCTACCTCGGAACGAGTGGCCACGTGGGATAATTATCGAGGTCAACCCGGGACGAGATGGTATCATCAGAACCGCAAGGGTCAAGACAGCGAAAGGCGAATTCACGCGACCAACGGCCAAACTCGCAGTACTTAATGTAAAACAAGATGACGTCTGATTACTAAGGAGTGTCTCTCGACAGGGGGGAGTGTAGCCGACGTCATAGTCCTTTATTTTATTATTGTATGTTCGTATAAATGTTTCAATTATTATTTTACTTGTATTTAATATATAACCTAGTATGTATGAGTCTGCGAGGCTAATTCCGTGCCTAACCGGCCGCTGCCGTATAAAGGACGAATTGAGCGGGAGCGTGTCAAGCTAGCGGCCCTTTCACGTCCGCTCTAGTCGGCGCTCGATTGTGCAATGAAGGGACGGAGGCGGGGGTCGGGGCTTATACGTTGGCTAGGGGGCGCCTATTTACGTTGGCCGCTCGGGAGAATACTTGACAGGAGTGGGGGGCCGGCACCATTCCCATACCTAAGTTAACCGTAGGGTCAGATTTTGTAATCTTGTATAAATATGTGCACATGTGAGAAATAAAGACATCGATCGAAAACAGTAAACACTCTCTTTTAACTCTACTCTGCCCGATTACTTCGCCACTTCGTCTTCAGATCTTCACTGCATCTTTCCTGGACTCAGCCGAATCCAGAAGCGGATTTACAACCTGCTAGCCGCCACTGTCAGCCGACAGTATTTGGAATAAATATTCATACCTACGGGCTACTGATACCTATCGCAGCTCGCAGTAGAATACCAGCGCCTTGCCGAGATTTTTACAGTCTCACAATTCTTTATACGAGGCGGAAACGCGTCTCGTACAATTATACTATTTTCAGTATGAAAATTAAATTTTGTCTTTGGTTTCTGGGTAAGATAGTTTATTTAATATAATTTAATTTTATTTATTTATTTACGCGTAGTTCAAACGCATCAAAGGGTGAATTGAATATTTTGAATAGGACTTAAAAATAAAAATACCTTCTGGAGAAGCCTAACACCCAAGCTTCCTTTCTTAAAAATTGAGGTTTAACTGATGCAACGAAATGTTAAATTTTTCGTACGACACTGCATAGGAACATGTTTTAAAGGTAAGCTAGAAACAAAACAGGTTTTGGGGGCTCGGCCTTTAACTACATAGACACATACCGAGAATCGAACTCATACCTACTCAATTCTACCGAGTTCTCATAAGCAAATTTTAACAATACCAGACAGTTGTGCATTTATCATTTGAGCTGATGTTGAACTCTGCAAAGCTGTTCCAGCATGCAATGCCATTCATCAATCCCTTATCCACACCCAGTGGATCGCCTAGCATTATACTACAAAGTGGCATTTTTTCTACTCAATTTTCATTTCCAAGATTTTCACATAAGAGTATATATCTCGTCAAAAACACTCGTCCATGGTTTTGGTTCTTCTTCACACAACAAACTGTATTTTTCTTCCGCCTTTACACTAACAACTACATATGTAATGATCCTATTAATTGTTTTTTTCATATTCGTTCCTCTGTTCGTTTTTTTCCTAATAGGAAAATATTTCTTATTTTCTACAATTTAAGATAAATTAGGGTCTATGAAATACAGCCGAGTAAAATAAAATTTGTGCTGTTTATTAGTAGCATAAAACATTTTTATAATTTTGAATTCCCACGAAAACGGTCTATTGCATTGGCCACGCTCCTATTTGGCACGATTCGGTTAAATTTTTAACTTTGTTTGTGACCGTTTAAATTGAAATAGAACATCATCACGAATCTTGACATCACAATTATAAAGGCCAAACATGTCGCGTTTTTGTTGCGACATACTTTTTGAAAAATTCTTTTTTAATGTTATGCATGAAAACATTCCTCCACAATATCTGTATTTATTTTGAAAATACAATTAATTTTTCTTAATCCATTTCATATATTTTTATCAGTATTCGTATGTGATATTTTCCTATTCACCCAACATTGGTACATCAAACTGTGGCGCAGTTAACAAATATGTATTTAAAAATACATTTACCAAACATTGAATAATAAATTACAAAAAGAAGACAAAAATCCCTTAGTGAAAAGGGGAAGGTTGGCAATATGAAATTGCTTCCGGCTATAAGCTCTTCCAATAAATTACACAAAATATTATTTTAAAAAGCGCTTGATCCCGACATAAATAAAACGAACTCGAAATATTAAAACATTTGTTAGAAAATAATGTATTTTGTAAATATTATTAAAAAATACGAAATTCATGAATTTTCTATAAGCCAAAGATTATTTTGATTTAGCGATGAATAAGTCGTTTACAGAAAATTCAATGAAGTTTATTTTCATAATAAACCGGGTTGTGGTCCCGTGGTAGGATTGTGGACTTACGAGCCTTGAGGTGGAGAAAATTGTTCAGATAGATATAAACTTGCATTTAACAAACATATATAAAATACTGTAGAAAAAGCTAACAAAATGTTAGGGTTTGTCATACGATCAACCAAACCTTTCACAAGAACTGACGCATTAAGAAAACTTTTTTTTTCATATGTCCGTAGTGTCCTCGAGTTTGGTTCGCCGATTTGGAATCCCCAATATAATACGTACAAAAATCGTATTGAACATATTCAAAATTATTTTCTTAGACAATTAGATTTCAGAAAAAATGTTTCATTCTCAAGTAGGACTGAGTCAGCTAATTTTCACAAGGTTCAAAATCTCGCAACTCGGCGTACCATGTTGGATATGAGCTTTCTATACAAAATTGTTAATAACGTAATTGATAGCCCAGAAATTGTTAGAGGCATTTCATATCGAGTCCCTGTCCGCAGAACTCGTCAATCTGTACTCTTCGACATTCCTAACTCAATGACTAATTATTTAAAAAATAGCACTCTACGAAGAATACAGATTACCTATAATGACAGTTTTAGTGACATAGACATACTACATTGTAAATACCATATTTTTATCAGATCAGTTAAAGACATTTTAAATTTATCTCCTGCTTGACTTTTAACTTTTAATTTGATTCTTAATTTTGTCTTTCAATTTTAACTTTTTAATTTTAATTCTTAATTTTAACTTTTAATTTAAACTTTTAACTTAATTTTAATTTAAACTTTTCATTTGAATTTTAACTTTTACTTTTAATTTTAATAATTTGATTTTAACTCTTAATTTATACTTACCTACATCTACTACCTGCATCGAATAATTTATTGTTAGTTGTGAATTTTTTTACAATTAAATTGAAATGTTCATGGAAACAAAGAGAGAGGGAGGAAAGTAGAGTAGATTTACAATGTCTTCTCCTTTTTATGAACTTTTTATGTAATATTTTTATTTTAACTTTTTTAGAATTAAATTATTTTTCCCCTCTCCTCCTGCATTCATTAGTGTGAAATCTGTAATTGGTCTTACTTTTTAAAATTGTTCTTTTGAACCTTGGTTTTTATATAAAGACTGTATGATTTCATTAATAAATAAATAAATAAAAATCTAGGCATTTACAGGGCTTATGATCCTGTCATAGTCACATGCCAGTAGATGGAAGAAATGAGTATCTGAAGCGTAAGACTGATCATCTAACCTTCATGTAACAAAAAAAAAATAGATAAAGAGCGATTAGTGAACCGTGTATCAATGCAGTGCCATATGCACCATTAGATGCGGAAAGGGAATCATGATGATAACGATGAATTATCTTTGATAAATAAAATATTTTTGCTATATGAACCACTTTATTCATTTGTAAATCGACTAGTTTCGGCAATTAATCTACCCCTACTCCTACCCTACCGAAAACACAATTACCCCCACCCATATACCTATTGACACCCACTATTGTTTAGTTGTTGAATAACCCTGAAGAGGGCAACGTGTTTTTCAAAAATATAAAGTTTGTTCATATCAATCGTCCAGGTCATTGTTTACATAATAACATCTAAATTAGACGATTATAGGAAATGAGTACATTGACATAAATACTCACACAAACGAATAGTTTGAGTTCGTTCAAATGGCTGTCGACAAAAATTGGATTTCACCCCTTGGGAATTAAAACAGTATATTGCGATGTGGAAGAGGGTTTTTTTTCTGATTTCTCAAAATTCTTCAAACTTCACAAAGATCATCAGATTTAAAAATGGAAGAATTAGGGAAAATATGTGTTCAAAGTGTGCCAATAACAGTGCAGTAGCCTTTTAATTGCCTAGACTTCTATATTACCGTCTTTTAAATGTTTTTCACCTCTGGGTTAATGTCCTATTTTCATATGTTAATGTTCTATTATTTTGAAGATATTTTGTTTTTTTGCATAAAAGGTGAATTGCAATTAAATTAAATTATTTTTTTTAAAAATAACATTTTGTTGTATACGACAAACATACATTCAATACGTACATACTCTAAAAAAGAAAAAAAACATGAAAGTGACTCATGTCAAAGTAGTAGAAAAATCCAACTCCGGAAAACCCCTTCAGATACATGGAACAGATTAACATCCAGAGCGTTGTTATTCAGCATAGCTGTAGCCCGTCCAACAGGCATAACCATTGGCTGGTTGTTCCTGACTATTGGAATATGAAAGTAATTATCAGGAACATACAAACCAATGCTCATCATAATCTCAGGATTATCGACCATACCGCGCAACAATCGATAAAAATGTGTAGTCAAGTACACTTTTTTTTTTATTTAACACTTAATACACATATACATTTTATAAACAAAATTGTGAGCATATTGCTTTAAGGCAAATTATTCCTACCTACCCAAACCGTTTAGTTTGAGAAAATAACAAGCACATGGACATTTTGAATCATACGATTTAATACAAAATTAAAAACCAACCAATTAACACTATATTATGAAGAGAGAAGAGGGGATGGGAAAAAAAGAAGGATAAAGGAACAACTTAAATATTTAGATAGTGACATTTTAATCTTGACTTAAATGTAAATACAGAAGGGGCGTCTCTAATATTAGTGTGTAGATTATTTCCTAATCGTTGTTCCACAATCAAACAGCTACTATTGTGAAAGAGGAGGTAAGAAAATTGGAGCGATTAAAGGGTGTTAAAGGGGTTCTCTCGTTACTAGAATGAAGAGATAGCCCGTGTTGTAATAGAAGTTGGAAGAGTTCTCTAAAAAAAACAAGCGAAGAGGGATTATTTAAAATATTTCGAAGAAGTGATAGAATAAGAATGTTTATTCTTTATTCTTTGCCTCTAAACTGTTATAGCTAAGCATACGCTGGAGAAGCTCGGTCAGGTAGAACGAATATAGTATAATATAAAGTAATATTGTTTTTTTTCTCAATGGTTATCACACCGCGCGTTATAACCAGGTTGGACTGTATTTAATTCCCAGAAATAAACAAAGATCACGATTTTGGACGGAAGAATGTTTATCAACATCAACAATGGCTCATAAAGCAAAGAGGGAGAGGCAGACGACCTTAATCCTTTCCGAGTTAGCATAGAACTAATGTAGATTCCTAAGGACAATACACGATTACCATAAGTAATGAATTTATCAAGCCAACCCCTTCTCTCCCACCAGGCGAGCATAACAGATGATATATGCTTTATTTTCTGGCGGGAAAAACACAAATTTAAATAAGCGAACTTGATATATTTACGAAAGGCTACAATATTCATGGTCAAAATCATTTTTTCTCTCCACATTTCTTCAAGATCACATAACTAGATAAATTGAACATGATTATTTATAGATATGTGATTCAAAGATTAAAAAATAGTAACGCCTCTACTATCTTATATAAAAAAAATATAATTCTATTTTTGAAAAATATCTAGAAAAATATACTTATATAATTATAAGAGATCTTAGATTTAAGGCATTTTTGTATTTTTAGAATAATAATGTTTGTGAAAGAAAATTATTCTACCATATCCCAAAAGGAAGACTCTCACACTACCAGTAGTCAAACTAGAGGATGGGTCACGGGGTTTATTACAAACCGTGAACTCAGGCAAAGAAATTTTAGGTTTCTGGGCCCCAAAATATTTTATATGTTACCCAAACATTGCAAAACCATGACCCGAATTCAATTAAATAAATTTCTAAAAAAATGGTTTCTGGGTTTAAATCGAAAAAAATCGGAAAATCTACTCTTAAATAATTAATAATATAAATTCATATTGTTTAACTTTATAATAAATTGTTTAGTAGGTAGTATTGTTATTGTTCATTTTGCATAACAATATCTGCCTTAAAACAGGTTGTACCTAGTTAGGCAGACTAGACATGATCCAGAAAAATCTATTACCTAAATGTGTATGTAGTAGATAAAGTAATTGTTATTTTTGTAAATAAACCATGATTATTATATTAAAATTATTACTATACATCTTACAAGGTTTTTTAAATGTCTTCGAACATAAACAAATCTTAGTGCAGTGGTCACCTGATCAAGATTTTTATGTTAGTCAAATGGTTTAAAATTTAAAAAATATTTATCTTACCTTAAGATGGTGGCAAAATAAATTGCAATATAGAAAAGAGTAGTTTTAAAAAATCGGGTTTTTAGACAGTTGACTTAAACACAACAAGAGCAATTGCTTTGATACGTCAATTAATAACCAATTAAAAAAAACAACGAGGTTTGGTGTATTTTAAAATAATATATTAGGTATTAACGTAAATTTTGTCGGTTTTTTTTAAATTAAAATGAGCACCAAAAGTAAAATCGTAAAGTTTGTACTTTAAAAAAATATATATTTATATTTTCTTTTATTCAGGAATCAAACAATACAATTACATAGTTTTAAAGTATACAAAGTTAGACTTCACTCTAATAGACCAGTGAAGTTTCCCTATTAATAATATCATTAAATCTAAGGTTATCAATTAACCATTTATATTTTTTTCAAGTACAAAAAAAAACATAAGTAAAAGTAGATTAAAAATTAAAATTTAATTAAAAAAAATATTTGAAAAGGTCGTAGTTAGTATTTACATAAATGGAAAAAAATATTGAAAATGAAGAAAAAAAGTTATTAAAAGTAATTAAAGGGTCCGAATTAAAACAAATAAGAATAAAAAAAGATGCTCAAATGCAAAAAAAAACATTTTTAAAAAGAAAAAACATAAATTATATACTAACATATTTAAAAGGACTTAAAAAAGGAAAAGTTGAGAAGAAACTTTGAAAGAAATAAAAGAAAATGAATTATTGTTAATTTAAAAAACATCTTTAAAAATAATGACATATTTAAGTTTTACTTTTGTAAAAAAAAAAATTTCTACTCTAAAAGAAATCGTATTTGCTTTAACGTTAAATACATTATTTTATTTAATTACAAGCCTTAAAAATGGAATTCACTAGAAACGATAGTGAGCATTTTCGACACAAATTTTGTTCGCGTTCAATCGAGGGAGTAAAGGATAAAACTAATAAGGGGAATAAGGAAAATATGTTATTGACTAATTTCATGTAAAAAAATTGGAAAATATATTATTGATTAATTTCTTGTATTTGTTCTTTTTCCTCTTTATTTGGAAAAAACGGACACAATTTAAGTTAATAACCATGCTCATACCGCTATGCTGAACAACGTCGCTCTGGATATTGATTTGTTCCATGTATCTGAAGGGGTTTTCCGGAGCAGGATTCTACTACTACTTTTACATGAGTCTCTTTCATGTATTTTCTTCTTTTTTTTAAATATGTGCGTATTGAATGTATGTTTGTAATGTATATGTTATATTTAAATAAATTAATTGAATAGTGAAATATTCTTAGCGGTTTTCGAAAAAGTCGTTCTTATTTAATACCAACCCCTTTGATTTTCCTTAATTATTTTACAACAAAGTAAGAAGTCATTTATGCATTATCCTTATTTAACGTATTTTCGTGTTTGAATTACATAATTATTTGTATAAGGCTTTAAAAACATGATAACATTTTAATTACCATGCAACACCGGGAATCAAACCGAGAACCCTCAGTGCCAGGCGTATACAAAACAAGCGTCTAATCTATCCGTCCGTCAAAAAAAAATGGTGTTTATTAACAATAAATACACGAATTTTTAATGTTTATTCTAGAAATGAAATCTGTGTTAATTAGACTTTAAAATGAGTTCAAAGTAAAGTACAATTTAAATGAAAGGTGGTCCGACTTTTCTTCATACAGACGTATTTCCGTACTGTTTCCCTGGATTATGGCACAAGGTAAGTAGTTATTTTACACACTATAGACACTTATCCTCAATGTGTCTCCTTTGTTTTGTTTTTTTGATAAATTATTTCTTATTGAAGCTAAACCCATCCAAAAACCCAAAAAAGTACCAGGTTGTATATGCCGTCTTTGGACGTACGATATACAAATTTGAAACACAGAAAACGTGATGACACAAAAAAAACATTTCAATACTCTTTATTAAAAAAAAAAAAGGTTCAGTTTTGAGGTGACAGTGAAACGTAAAATTTTTCGATTTTATTTAGGCAAACTTATTCCGACGCCGACGTGCAGTTCTTTTTCGCACAGCATCGTGAAGGCATTTGCGAGAGAGACCAAAAATCGATGTTCAAATACCTATTACTTAAAGTTTTCTATTTAATAGCTGAATCATCATCATCATCATCATCATCAGCCGTCTCTTGTCCAATGGTGAACATAGGCCTCCCCCTTTAGTCTCCATATTTCCCCATCCTGAGCCAACCGCATCCAACCACTTCCTGCAACTCGTCTTATGTCATCAGACCACCTTGTCTGAGGCCTGCCGACACTTTTTCTACCCATTCTGGGTTGCCAATCCAGGGTTTTTTTGGTCCATCTAGAGTCTGTGATTCTGGCTTTATGACCAGCCCAGCCAGTTTCTGGTTAGCAGCCCTATGGACCACATCGGTGACCTTTGTTCTCGCTCTAATCCATGTATTGGTTTTTCTGTCTCTCAACGAAATATCCAGCATTCTCCTTTCTATGATTCTCCGTGTCACTGATAATTTGTGTATTTTTTTTTTTCGTAAACACAAAAAAATTTCCCAGCCGTATGTCAGTACAGGGAGAACACAAGCATCAAAAAGTTTCTTCTTTAAGTAATGTGAATATTTTGGAGATTTTAGGATATATGAGAGCTTACCAAAGGTAGCCCATGCTAAACCTCGTCTGGAAAATATCTGAATAATGGTTCATAATTAAGAAAAAAAAAAATGGTTTTTAAGGAATTTAGCTTCCAAAAATATTTGAACTAAAAATAATCAAAAGTTTCTTTATCATCGGAACACATTGCTTAAATGCAAATTTAAAAATTTCCAATTTCTTCTTTAAGTTTCTTCCGATTTTAACGTTGATAAATAATTCATTACGTAGGTATTTTATGACATAAACCTTAAAAAACGAGTGCAAGGGTATTTTATAGACCTGTTGTCGACCGTAAGTAGGTTAGTCAGGTGAATTATTCATAAATTACCGTATTCGAGTCGCTTAGTAAGAAAACAGGCTTTATCTTAAAATAAAAAAAGGTAATGATCATTAATATATCTCTATCCGCACTCGATGGTGCACGTGCACAGGGAAAGACTATTGATTGTATAAGCTTCAATATCTATGTATGTCATAGTTCGTGATTTTACGTAAGGTAATACATTTTTCCTAATATTTTTAATTTTTAACATAAATATTAATTTATAATGAAAACGAAAACCACAATGAATGAATTTAAGGTAAAAAAAACCATCTATAATCAACAATGTTTAAAGTATGTCCAAATGTCTATAGACATGTTGGAAGTTGTTGCAAAAGAGAGAAAAAATATTTTTGAGAAAGGAATATGGAAGTCTAGGCATCTGCAGGGCTTATGACGTGTCGTTGGCAGGTTTAACCAGATTAATCTCACCCACATGATAAAGATTTTAGCTTTTTTACTTCACAAAAGTCAAAGGATTGAAGAGTTGAGGCAACGTGGAAGGCAACGTGGAAGGCAACGTGGAAGGCAACGTTAAGGAAATGTGGATGTTTAAACATAGGCAGAATAGTAAATGTTGCAAAACGTGTAAAGTGGCCACTTTAACCAGCCAATGACAGGTTGTAAGTCATGTAAACGCCTAGACTTCCATATTTCCTACTAAAAAAATCCCTCTCTGTTGCAATAATATTAAGTTTATATTAATATTCAGGAGGCATCTCCCTTTGTTTAAATTACATCTGAAGAAGCATCTCCGTTTTTTTTCTTTAATCCCTCTTCTTTTTTTCTTATTATTTTCTGTTTTCCTTATTATTCCATTACAATCATATTGTTTTTTTATTTTAGTATATAATTCAAATCAACACACTTTTTATTCATTCATATTTATACCAATGTACAGATGTAAAAGTACAAAAAAATAACCTTTTATTTTGTATATTTAGTCTAATAAAACTTAAAACTAAGCAACTTTCAGAGATGGCGCTGATGCATGAAATATGGTGGGGATCCCCAACAGAGAGGGTAAACCGTAAGGCATCAGCCAGTGAATGGCCCCAGTTTCGCTCTCTCTTACTTTTGCCGTCAATCAGTTGATATTGATTTTCAATTAAGATATTGATTTTTGCAATAAATCCCTTAAAGTGTGTGTATTTTTGAACTTAAAGTTTAAATAAATTATTGTTTGATTGAACGTAGTTATGCAGAAAGCAGCCAGTCCACAATTTTGAAAAAATGAGATATTGATGTTATCGGGTGCAGTCAGATCAATTCTATGTTCTGCTGAAAACAGCCAGACCGCTTTTGTATAAAAAAACTATATTAATCATCTTCGAAAAAAGGCGTCGATCACAAAAACGGTATTTCTCAATTTGCAGAAAACACCCACAGCACTAGTAAAAATTAATAGTTCTTTCAAAATCATAAAAACAAGTCAAATTATTATAAGATTCTAGACTGTCATAATTTAAAAAAACTTGAATTAAATGTATTCATTGTTTATAGTTTGATAAAGTCAAAAACATTCCACTTGTTGTGTAGATTTTATAATTCACTCTTTCTCACAAAATGGCAATTATCTCAGTTTCCTTTTTCCATGGCTGGCTGCTTTTTGTAGAACTAAGTTTAATTATAAGAAAGATATAATTTTTTGGGAAGGGATATAATTATTTATCTATCTGATAAACTCCAAATAAGGGTAGATTTTTTTTTTTTCGCAAAACAGGATATAACTAGTTTTGTCAACATATGCTTCAATATTAATGGCATCTTGTTGAACTTCATCATTATTATGTCAGAATCAATACAGTATGTGCTTTTAAACAAAATATCACAGAACCTCATGTGTCGACAAGACTTAAATTAAATTTAAAATAAAACATGGAACACGCGAAAATTATAATGAAGTTAAACCACGCTTATAAGTATTTACCTGTGTTCTACATCGACTCGTAATTATTAAAGGTTTAGTACTTAAGTACTTATTTTTAATAATTTAAAATATAATACTTAATATAAGGCAAGTATCAACGGCAGCGTTGCTTTTTATTATCGACCAATTTAAGAAAGGAGTTTTGCTTTGGTTTAAACATGTAGACCGAATGGACTCCAAAAAAATGGCTAAACATATTTTCGATGCGAATGTTGGTTGATGCATGCAGAAAGCGTGAAAAACCGAGAATGACGTGTCAAACTCATCTACTTAAAAATCGTATGTCGAATTTTGTAGTAACCGAAATGCGTGTATGAGGAGATGAATCAATGTAAATAAAAGTGGTATGCAACGATATTTTGCCAACCATATACTGCACACCGCATCTAAGGACTTAAGTCTCCTTTGCGGTGCCCACATATATGACATAAATTGCTCGTTGCCAAGCATGAAAAGCTGTCCAAAAGAGCTCTCAGTAATCTGGTAGCCTTACCATTATCCACAGTTATCCAGAATTTCATAATAATATGTAGTTAATTAGATTAAATAATAGAGAGAAGTGAAAAAATGAAAAATGAATCGGGTTGTGGTTCTGTAGCTAGTGTGACCAAAGGTCCGTGGTTCAAATCCTACTCTACCCCGACTTGATTGCCATTTTATTATAGTGAATTATTTACAACTCGATGAAAATGGCCCTAAAAAGAAATATTTGGGTAAATCATAAGAATGCAAATATTTCTTTTATAAAAAAAATATTTAAAAAAGTGAATTCTTCACTGACTGGGATTAAATTTATTGGACATGATAAATTCGCCAAAGTGATGACAAAACTTTTTAAAAGCCTTGAAATTCCCCAGGGAGTTATTCATATTAAATATTAATTAAATTTATTTCAACAGAGAGGGGCAGAATGGTGAATGTTACACAGTATGTAAAGTGGCCACTTAAACCAGCCAATGACAGGTCATAAGCCCTGTAAATGCCTAGACTTCCATATTCCCTTCTCAAAAATGTTTTCTCTTTCGGTTGAAATAAATTTTAAAATGAAAGAGTTGCATGATGCAATTTTAAAATGAAAATTACAAAACTGTGTTGTCTTTATATATTTCAGAGTAAAAATCTACCTTGGAATCGGTTATCTACCAAAAATAGGAAAATAATGCATTTTTCGCGTATCGAAAACGAAAACGATCGTTAGTGTTGTTTTCTTTCACCTTGAACTAAAACAAGAAATGCATTTTCCATTTCAGTTTCCAGCTGAAATGGCACGGAGAATTCTCGCCATGAGAAAATTTCAAGAAATATTTTCCAATCCATTCCACACAAGTGTCACAGTACGGATCTCGAAACAAAGTTTTACTATCGTAACGAAGAATCACGTAACCATGTTTTAGTATCAAAGTTTCGTTATCACGAACCTCTCATATCGCGAAACGCAGTTTGAGTGTCATTGAATTGTGGCCTGAAAACCATATTGTCCCATTTCACTTTTGAAAATGCACAAGTCGGCCTCGTGGTGTAGTGGTCAGTGCGTTAGCCTGCCGTGCAAGAGGTCTCGGGTTCGATTCCCGGCATGGTTGATGTGAAATATTTATTTAAAAGGGTGTTTTCACACTAGAATATTTCATAGTCTCTGGACTGGTACCTGAAGCGTAAGATTGATCTTCTTACCTTCATGTAACAAAAATGATCAAGATACGCTGCGATTGGTGTACCAATGCACCATTAGATGCGAAAAGGGAACTATGATGATGATTAAATTATTCACCAGCCTGTGTGGATTATTACGAATGTCTAAATTATGTCCGCTTTGTGGTGAAATGGTCAACGCGTTTGCTTACCATGCAACAGGTCTCACAGTGTGTAAAGGTTACACAGTGTGTAAAATTTAAACGGTGTATAAAGGTTACACAGTGTGTAAAGTTTAAACAGTGTGTAAAGGTTACACAGTGTGTAAAGGTAACACAGTGTGTAAATATTACACAGTGTGTAAAGGTTACACAGTGTGGAAAGGTTACACGGTGTGTAAAGGTTACACAGTGTGTAAAGGTTACACAGTGTGTAAAATGTCTAACTAAATCAGTCAATGACAGGTTATAAGCTATATAAATATAAAAAAATTACATATTCCCTTCTTAAAATGGTAATCTTCTCTTTTGGAATAAATTTGATAAATAAAAACTTTTTTTTTCAAATTTATTATTTTCATTTGAAATGCCTGTCATTTACTTTACACGTTTATAGACTTGTATGATAAATCCTTGTTTTTTTTAAACAACTATTACAGACAGGCGCTGTGGCGCAGTTGATTAGACGCCCAACCGTGAAAATGGCATCGCGGGTTCAATTCCCGCCAGTTGCAAGAAAAAAATCCAAGAATTAATTTTTCTCAATTGGTCTGGGTGTTATGGTGTATTTTTCGTTACCACCTTCCAAATTCTTTCTTTTCCACCTGCCGACAAGCCTAGAAATAGAGGCTTAGCGGGTTATTCCTTTTAAAAAAAACTTTACAAAGAATTGTACTTGTTTTTTTAATTGAATTTATAAAACACCCGTTTAACTTTAATGGTGTTACAAAATGAAATTAAATATTTGTAAATAACCACTTTCAAATATTTCTATGCCCACCGTTTTCTAAACATTACCGTCTCTTTGTTAGGATACCAATTAAACCATTAAACTTTACTATTAACTATTATTAAACTCTTAAAGTAAAATGTTTGACCACAAAGTTGAAAATGCTTTTAATATTAATAATATATTATCAGTTTGCCTAGATTACGTGTGTAATTCTGAACAACTGTTTTGAGTTACCCAACTTAGCATAGTCAAACAAAGGTCGTACAGAGTTTAAATATTTTCTTCTTTATAATTACAAACACAAGTATTGTAAATGAACAAAAGTTCAAAAAAATATAAACTGGAATTAGATCAATATGTTTTTCGATCCATAGTATATGTGTCATTGTCTTTTACGACAACACTTCAATAATATCCTCCTAAGACAATGTTTTTGTATTTCCTGTGGCCGGCGACTTTACTTCCGCCGCGGTAAAGCGTACTCCTAAAACATTTCTGAAAAATAAAATTGTAAAGACGCTCTTATGATTATATACTCAACAGGACAAAATTCCTAAATACATTCAATTTGCCGATACCTAGGCTATTACAAACTCAAATTAAAATGTTTTTTTTCTTTAGAGGACGTCATTATTTATCTTTTCATTTCTCTAACGCGGAATATAGAAGATTTCTTAAGTCTGTAGTCTGGTAAAACGCACGCAAAATAAGGAAATCATACGATTTTGCCATTTTAAAAGGTTTTTTTTTAATCGCGCAGGAAAAAATACTAGATAAAAAACAATAATTGTTAAAGGTATTTCTGCTAAAAAATATATTTAATAGTTTTATGTAACTAAAATATAATTACTTTCAGACCGGTAGATTACATCATTTCAAATTCAGACTAAACTAAGGTATCTGGGATCTCAATAAAGACCAAGTTTCGGACTAAAATTTTGTAAAATAATTTAAAGATAATAAATTGAACATGAAAGTGGCCGAAACGAAATTTTCTTTTTTTGTTTTTGAAAAAAAATACAAGCATTCTAAATCACATATATTTTTGTGTCATTTTTCTTTATTTCTACGTAAAACTATGCCTTCGGTAATACTTAAAAAAAATATATTTTTTGAATTATTTTAGTTGAAACCTATTTTTATAGAACTGTTCCTTCATTTTTCTTAAAAAAGGTAATTCTTGTTGTAATATTTAATTTAAAACAATATTTTATTAACGTTTTTCTGATAAAAGTTTCATTTCTGTTTCTTCACAAAAGTCAACAGATGGAATGGTTGAGGAAAGTTTGATGTTTAAAGGTAAAATGGTGAATGTTACAGAGTGTGTAAAGTGGCCACTTAAACCAGCCAATGACATGTAGTAAGCCTTTCCTAGACTTCCATATCCCCTTCTCAGAAATGTTTTCCCTCTCTGTTAACAAATTAAGATATGAGATTCTGTATTATTATGCCTAGAATGTATCCATATTCTTTTTGTTTTTTTTAACTGAAGGCTTTAAGTGGCTAGGAAAAAATTGCCGTAAAAGAAATGTATCAACTTTTAATAACATTATATATATTTAAAAAACATATATCTAGAACCCATGTAAGTACACTGAACTAATAGATATAAATAAGAGAATTATTACGGATACTTTTTTACTATTTTATCACTCAATAGATAAACGTTTATACGCATACTAAGACTTTTTTTTTAAGAAAGAATATTAATTGTAAAAAACACATGTTTTGCTGATTTTTACTTTTTCTGTACCGCCTTTTTTTTAAACAAAATAATCGACGGAAAATGAGGTTAAAACGTAAAACGGAATGTGATCGTTTTAAACATAAAATTATAAAATCCACATAAAATATTTTGTAACTGCAAAAATTTGATCTCTCGATTCTCCATCAGGATTTTATTGACACCATCAACCTATAAACGGCAGTAATCTACCATCAGAACTTCCCCTGGGGGTGCCCTAAGGGTTGCAAATAACCGCCACTCCGGGTAATATTGTCATGAGTATGGAACCCATAAAGGACTCTTTGGAGGGCACTGCCTTGAAAAATAATATAACATTCTGAACACAGGCGATTTTTATTAAGACTGAACTAATTGTGCATAAAAAACTTTTTTTTTCAATCCGTCTAGTTTATGTAATTCAAATACTTTTAATAATATTATAAAAACACACAACGAAAATACATGTAAATTTTTGTAAGTTGATTTGTTTTGTTTCTCATAACGTGGGTATTCTGCGATAAAGCACTAAGTCAAAATGACTACTTCTGAGATAATTGAAGTTCAAAGTTTGTAACAAAATAACTTTTTTTTTATACTAAACATTACTAAGCCAACTTGAAAAAATTGTAAATTGATATATTTACTACATTTTATTCAATAGTTTAAATAAATAATAATTGAACTTTTAAAACATTATTTTCAAAATAATAGTGGATTGACATGACTTAGTGCATTTTTTCTGATACATAATACACAGTAAGGAATTCAAATTGAAGTCACATTGTACCTTTTATGATCACTTTGTAAGAAATGATATTTTTTCTTTAATTGAAAAAGTTATGTAATCATTTGATCTAATGTACAGTACCTACTATATTAGGTAAAATAATAATTAATTAGTAAAAAAAAAAATAGAAAATAATAATTGCCACGTTTGCCTCCGGGTGAATCATGAAGACATCACTTACTTGACATCTCCAGAATATCATGTCGCCAATCAACAGTACAGTACTAATCTATTATATAAATAAAACATGAGCGATACTTTAATCCACAAATTTGGAATATCCAGTGACCGGTTCCATCGCTTTCGCGACATCTTCGAGACTGGTATCTTTATTAAAGAGTTAAATGTATTTATACAAAACAGAGGTAAGGATAGATAATTCAAAGTTATATGTAAGTAAATTAAATAAAGTTATTTTTTTCTTAAGGATCATTATTAAAAAATTCTCTTTAGGTTAACTAATGTAACTTTGAATTATCTATCCTAACCTCTGTTTTGTATAAATACATTTAACTCTTTAATAAAGATACTAGTCTCGAAGATGTCGCGAAAGCGATGAAACAGGTCACTGGATATTCCAAATTTGTGATTAAAGTATCACTCGTGTTTTATTTATATAATAAATTACAATGAACTTCCATCAAGAATTTTCACTTACAAACTTAAACAGTACTAATCCATAAGCTCCGCTGAATACATCCGATATTTTATCATTGATGGCCCACCAGTACGGAGTTCCTTGTCCATTGGTGTTTTTCCCTAAACGGATTTATGTTATATTGTCTTTTTACATAAAATATCTCGACCTGTAGTGTAGATAGGACTTGGTGCGTTTTTGCAAATTGTAGAGTATTTTTTCAACAGTATAACCTCATCATTAAGTCAAACGAACAACATTTTGACTTGATGCTTTTTTGCAGAATACTCACGATAAGTACTGTAAAAACATTAATGCACGATCCAACGGATTTTCGATATCATCGTAAAATAAATTGTTTAAAATCAATTAAAAAAATAATAATTGCGATCTTATGATAAACCGAAACATTAAACTTTTGGGTCCATTTTTAACGACGTGTAAATGACTCACTTTAAGAAAATGTGAATCAAATTATGGTAGAGCAGCGATCGAACCTCGGAACTTTGATCTGTGATTCTGCGACAGTAGCCACGGAACCGCATTCTGTTTCAACTCCCTTGATTGATCTTTATCTTCTTCTCACACTTTTTCTTTGTATTTTCTACCTCTTTTTTATCTTTTTATTCTTCTTCTTTTTCTTTCTCCTTCTTTTAATATATTTCTAATATTTCTTCTTTTATAATTTTGTTTTTTATTTTTATTTTTTTACACTAATAAGTGTCCAAAAATCCATACGTTAATTTAATGTATACTGTCAGCCAGTTTCAAAACGTACCCTCCATGGAAATAGGAAAAATTCGGTTTTATAAACATTGTGTAGTAATTATTTTAATATATTATCTAAAACGACGATCTGTTATTAAATGTTTGATCAATATCATATTATTTAATACCTGAGGCTTGTATTGTTATTATTTATCATTGCAATAAATTGTATAAAACGTTAGAATAAAAAAATCCTTGTCTCAATATTTTTCAAGCGTGCCTTTGAATTCTAATGAATTTGTCGTCGTGTAAAATTAAGTTTCAATATTTTATCGCTGTACAAAAATTAGGTATTTATGAAACTACAAATTTTGCAGATCCCAAGACAAAAACATAATTTCTGGCAAACATTTTTTAAAGTTAAAAGAAATTCCAGCATTTAAGAGTAAGTAGTTTTGTTGAATAAATTAGTTTGTAACCACGCTCTTTAGCCATAAAAAAACTGTATTGTAATCCCTAAAAGCCGACCCAAGTCGTTCACAAAAGAACAAACGCTCTTATCTGATAACAAACTACCAGTAGCAAGAGTTTTTTAAAGTGAAAAACCCTAAGATGTAATATTTTGTGCTTGAAATTTAGCCTTCCACGGGATAATTCTTTTGTATAAATTCGTTCATTAAAATACCACCGCTTATCTCTTTGATATACTTTTCTGTCACACTTTCAAACACAGTTTTATTCTACTATCACAAATTGGATTAATACTCCTAACTGTATTATACAAAATCTCAATATATTTTACTTCTAGCTTAAAAAAAAAAAAAAAAATGTCTTTGGGATAGTAAAAAATAACAAGCAACACTCACATAGACGCATTTGAATTAAATCATAGATAGGAAAGATTTTTTTTTTAAAGCAAATATTAAGAAACAAACTAATTATCTCAGCTCCATGTTTACGTCTTTTAAAAGAAATTTTATACATATCATTTGAGGTTGCTAGAATCCCACTCGTATTTGCTTTTGTAACTACAGGACGATAAATAATTTAGCTTCCATGTGTAAATATGATTTACTATGAAATACCTAAATTTTGTAAATGCAAATGTAAATGAAACTACAAGACGTGTTGTTTTTAAACATTTTTTATTGTTTTTTTTGTTTTTATAAATTTCATCAATGCACTGAACTTCATTGTCAATTTAAACATGTGTAAACAGGGGCTAGCTTTTTTACCGTCCATGCGCTCTGCAGCTGCAAGACGTGCTGCAATCAAGCTTATATCTGTTATAATTGAAATATATCTTAATTGGAAACGAGAAACTAGAATCCCAACCGTCCATGCGCTCTTGGGCTGCAAGACGTGCTGGGATATTTATGTATTGTACAACACCCTTGAGGTGATTTTCACAAAAATGGTGCTATATAAATTATCCAACAATTATAACTATTGTGAAAATGAATGTAAAAGGCAATAAAAATTAATGAAATTTTATCATCTTTCACAAGCTTGCGAATATGCAAGCTTATTACCATGAGTCATTTTTTTTAAACTAACCATATTATAATTTTTATTTAAATGAACGCAATCATATTCTTTTATTTTTATGTAAATGCATAATCAAAGTTTTATTTTTTACAACCACTTTAATAAATGCATTTCAGATCATTTAGAGAGATTAAACTGATTTATTAAGTTTGGCCTAATCGTATTGTCTTTTTTAAATAATTTTATTGTAATAAAAACACGGGATTTAAACATTCCGCAATCTGTGAATTCCAAATTTGGTAATCACATAATAACATTAGAGTTCATAATTAAAATAATAAATTTTAAATGAGTCATTACAGAATCACAGTCAATCAACAACATTAAGGATATTTTTGTAGATTTTTTATGCTACAAAGAACTACAATAATTGTTAAGATTGGTTAATTTTTTCAAAACGGTAATTCAATTACTGTAATTGTTAATGGAGTCTAAATTTGAAATTTATGGCAAATATATTCAATTGATTGGCGTTAATATTGAATTGTAAATTTCTAAAGTAATAACTGTTTAAATTGACGTCTAAAATGAGCTTTTTCCTATTGATTTATCGATGAAGCTTAATGGATTTTATTAAACAAATTTTACACCTCTATTAAATAAACTTTCAGATGCGATCAACAGATGTCTCATAAATTTTCTTTAATGTTGGTTATTTATATTGACAATTTAAACGATTATATTTTAAAGGGTTTTAAGAAATACTTAACTGAAGAATAATGGAATAAAATTTATTTATTATTTCAAAGGTACTGTATTGGAACTTCGGTAATTTTTTGTTTTATCAAAGTAAAATAAATTATCTTAGATTTTAAGTGCAACAGTTATGCTGAAGGTGTAAAGTGGGTTTTGCATGTTTGTTTATTTAATTCTTGAGTTATTCCCGATCACTAGACTACGTAGTTTTTATCAGGTCATGGTAAATTTGATAAAAAAATATTATATACTAAAACCAAAAATGTCACCGATATGGATATTCGCTAATAAGCGGAATGGGGAATGTTGTAGAATTCTACATAAAAGTGGCCACTTGAACCCAACCTATGACAGGTCATAAGCCCTGTAAACGCTCTAATATCCATAATCTTGAAACAAAAATTCTACCCATCTCTGTAGTGATATAAATAAAAAAAAAATTGTTTTTAATGCTGTTGACTCCCCTCCGTGCTGCTGCGAATATCCTAACCAATTTTCGAAACACATCCTGTGGTTTGGTCCCTTTTCCCTTCTCTATAATAACCTAATAGAGCTTCTTGCTACTATCCGTGGCCTTGTTATAGGCCCTGTTGGATATACAGATATGGTGGCTTCAAAAAAGAATTTCAATGCTTTTAAAAAGTTTTGTAATCATTTCGCCGAATTGATCATGTCCAATCAATTTAATACCAGTCAGTAAAGAATTAACTTCCCTCTTTTCTTAATCCAATGAAGTAAATATAATTTACTTCTGGGTTTTTTTCTTTCAGAACAAATATGCTAAGGCTATCAGATTTCAGAGAGCTACTTCGGGCAGCTTTTCTCGTTTGACAATGAACAAATTTTCCGTGTATGTGGGCACCGCCAAGGAGACTTATATCCTCAGATGCGGTATGTGGTGGGCAAGTAGTTAGTTTAATTAATGTCCTGATGAAGAGACGGGTACGTTTCGAAACTGGTAGACATAGAAAAGACAGTAAGTGGTTACTTATAGTTATGTAATAACATTAAGTTAAATGTTTGATCACAAAATTAATGCTATAAATATGAATAATGCTTTCAGTGTAAAATTTAATTATAATTATTATTTTCAATTAGGGCTCCAGAATTTATATTTATGAAAACAACGCCTTGAAAGCGCTATTAACATTAAATAATACTTAAAAACATCAATGTTTGCGTGCCTCTAGAATACGAGTAATATACAAATTATTAGTTTGATTCTCAAGATTAAATAATCTTGATGACATAATTTCACACGTTGGATTGTCAAACCTTTTAAAAAAAACATGTAATTTTAATAGTTATAAATTTGACTTATCTGAACACTTAGGCTTAATTTATTGTTTTAATTTAATAAACACTAATACTAGCAATTTCATAATACAATGTTTCGAGATTCTAAAAATGTTTTAATGGTAATTTTTATAGCTTGCTGAATTCGCTTTATTAATTTATCTTTGTTCTCATTGTTAAATATTAATATTTTAATTATATTTACTTATACACAGCTTTTCTGCCATTTACATATATGTGGTTTAAAGAGTGCTTAAAAATAAAAATATAAGAACATCGAGTAAGACATATTAATATACCATTATTTTATTGGCTGCCATTTTATAACCAAAACGCACTACGGTGCCGCGACAAAATTTTGTTGTTGCACACTGTGTAACATTCATATTTCTTTCTATGTTTAAACATCCGCATTTCTTCAATTCTTCCATTTGTTGGCTTTTGTGATCTGTTCTCAAAAGTCTACAGTGACAGTACTTCTCCAACATACGTGCAATACTCGCGTACAGATTAAAAAACTATTCTTACTAAAATGAAAGACATAACCCCAACAATACAAACATACAAATAGTACAATCACTAGAATCTCAACACAAAGTTTCAACACAACTTTAAAAAAATACCAACTTATACCACTTTCGAACAAAGGGATTTTGAGTATTATGTAATTAAAATGTATAACGTACTTCCACTATCTATTTAAACAATTATAAACGAGAAAATGTTACTTTTCAACAAAAATATTTTAATGTTTGCCACAATGTTAGTGCTTCATATTAAAATTGTATAGATTTTATCGTTTGTGTTTTTTGTTATTATTTTTAATTTAGTACCTTCATTACTAGTTATTTAAAAACGTATAAATGATATAAAGTACTATATATTTAAATAAATATAAACTTACCTGTCAAGAGATACGGCAATAAGGCTATAGACGGAGGCTGCCACTGACACTCCCTGTACATAGGGCACTGTCTTACACATCCACCACCCCAGAACCCAGGCTGAAAAAAAACACAGGGTTAATGTAATGATATTTATAAAAAAGTTGAGCTCACTAAATACAAATTTTAAGCAAGTTTTGTGAAAGTTTTTCAAATACATATACGAAAATGAATCGTTTTTTCTATCATTGAGGTGCGTTTATCATCATCATTATGATTAAGCATACATCTTGAACATATAACGTAATTGGTTAGCCACTTTTACTACATGTGTTTGTACATTACACTAGGTTGGAATGTTAAATTTATTTCTTCCTTACTGAGCCCTGGTCTAAATGTTACAATTATCCTATTGTAGGTACCATTTTTTTTTCGGCTCTAATAACGGACATAAACGGATATAAATAAAGTGGACACGTGTTTTCATATTATCAGTGCAATCACAAATAATTTATTTAACTTTTTTTTTTAATATTTATTTTTATTTATTAAGGAAAAACACCAGTTTTTATATAAGAATACAAAATATAAAAGTAAGTACATACATCCAGTCAAAGTTTTTCACAAATATAATGAGAGAACATGTTACACAATATAGAGAAAAAAAAATATTATAAAGACATCAGAAAAAAAAAGAGCTCGTAAGAAGGTTAAGGGATGAGGAAATAGAGTGGAGGAGTGGAGGAGAGGGATTTTCATAATATAGTTGACCAATTCAAAATTTTGATATTATAATAAAATAAACATAATTAAGGGAACATAAACTTACTACATACTGACAAATGTTTCATTTTAAAGTGTTTCAAAAAGTTTTTTTTGAAGTCACAAAATTTTGTATTAAAAATATCTAAATGGGGATAAAGTAAATTAAATTTGGAGCAACTACGATAAATAAACGAGTTTTGAACATAATTTTCTTTGGGCAATGAATTATATAAAAAAAAATAACTTGTCGTGTTGACTTTACGGGACAATTAATTGAAATGCGCTCCAAGAGATGGACTATCGATAAAATTGTTTAATATTTTGAAGAGGAAAGACAGATCAGAAATGCTTCTACGTTTAGTAAGGGAAGTTAAACTATGAAAGGAAGAAGAGTCTTCATATGAGTCAAAATATGTAAAAGATTTACGATCCAGAAGTTTAAGGAATCTATTCTGTATTTTATCTAGTTGTGATATATAAATTGTATATAGAGGATTCCAAACAACAGATGCAAACTCAAGATGGCTGCAAACGTATGCATTATATCGATCAATATGTCTTTGTGTCATGTTATCGCATATTAATAATCAAGAAACTGACATGTGCCAATCCTTCCTGACCAACGGGTCTGAGGTAATTGCATTTATTTGTGTTAGGGTTCAGTGGCAAAAAATAAAAAGATAACGCAAATCTACAAACCAGTAGTTCGAGCGTCTATCAGCTTCTGACTATTGGTGCGATCAGTTATATTTATACACGTCTAAAAACATTGGAGAAACTAAAAATATTGCCGATAAAACTAAGTGGTCCAAAAAGTACATTTTATTTCCAGGCACTGCCCATTATGTGTACGTTCATGTTCATAGGTAAAATGTGAAATAATTCAGTCAGATAAATCTCAACTGCATCAATAAAGGATTCAGCTTTTTAAATTCACAAAAATCAACAGATGCTAAAAAAAAAACATTCATGTTCAAACCCAGGTAGAATGGCGAATGCTACACAGTGTATAAAGTGGCCCCTTGAAACAACCCATCACAGGTCATAAACCATTTAAATGCCTAAACTTCTAAATACCCTTACTTAAAATTTTCTCTATCTCTGTTGTACTACGTCAAAAAAAAAAGGTAATGTGTTTTTTTTTCGTTATTGAGGAAATAATAATTTTGCGTAAGAAAAATAGAAGAAAGAATTTTACTAAAGGTAATTTTTTTCAAATTTAAAATTGCTTCTTTTATTAATTGAGACAAGTGCCGTGGAACAGTTGGTTAGATGGCCAACCATGAAACTGGCGTCGCGGGTTCGATTCCCGCAAGTTGCAAGAAAAAAATCCAAGAAAGATTTTTTCTCAATAGGTCTGGTTATTGTGGTGTATTTTTAATTTACTTTTTCCATATCCCTTTTATCCTACCTGTTGACAAGCCTCAAAATAGAGGCTAAGCGGGTTATTCCTTTAAAAAAAACCTATAGTCCTTTTACTATACGGCATGAATTAATTTTAACATATTATACATTAAACATAAATACTAAGAAAATAACAATATTTATAAATATTACACCAACCGCAGCGTATCTCGAAATTTTTTGTCAGTATATTAAGGTAAGATTATCAGTCTTACGCTTGAAGTACCAGTCTGTTTTATAACTATCAAGCCCAAAATGTCAGTCTTATCCTTATTTTATTAATACACTAAACTTTATTGTCAATTAAAAGTAGTGTAAATGGCAAGCTCGATTTCCTCCCATGGGAGTAATTTCGATCTAAATTTGTTGCAACAGAGAGGGAAAACATTTTTTAGAAGGGAATATGGAAGTCTCGGCATTTCATTGTTGATTAAACTGTCATACCTACAAATTGGAAATAAAATTGAATATATTTATTTTACAAAACACCAGCATTTATTTTGACACGAACCTGGCTGCTACACAAAAAAATATGAAAAAGAGTATGTGAACTTTATAACTCTTTTAACAATGTTTTGAGTGTATCCAAACATTGTTGTATTTACTTACTGGTAAAAGAAGAAGTATAACAATCGGAAAATTGTTTTCCGGCGTTGCCTAGTAGGCGAATCGGTTCAGCTGGATGAACCTTACCCACATGATAAAGGTTTAAGTTATTATGCTTTATAAAAATCAGCAGATGGAATAATTAGGGAAATGAATCGAAATATAATGAATGAAATTTGAATCGGGTTGTGGTCCTGTCGCTAGTGTCTCGGATTCACGAACCAAAAGTCCGTGGTTCGAATCTCACTATATCTCAACTCGATTCCCATTTTCTAAAAGTGAGTTATTTACAACTCGTTGAAAATGGTCCTCAAAATTAAATATTTGGGTTAATCATAAGAACTCAAATATTTTTTTTTCCATTAAATTTTTTTATTTAAAAAATGGATGTTAAAACATAGTCAGAATGGTTTATTTTACGCAGTGTGTAAAATGGGCACTTAAACAAGCTAATAACAGATAAATCTCAACTGCATCAATAAAGGATTCAGCTTTTTAAATTCACAAAAATCAACAGATGCTAAAAAAAACATTCATGTTCAAACCCAGGTAGAATGGCGAATGCTACACAGTGTATAAAGTGGCCCCTTGAAACAACCCATCACAGGTCATAAGCCCTGTAAATGCCTAGACTTCCATATTCCCTTCTCAATAATTTTTTTCATCCCTTTGGCAACAAATTAAGATCTTTATGTTATTATCTTTACTTAATTATACATTTTATGTTATCTAGTTAATATAAACAATATTTTACTTCTATATAAATGCCCTTAATGGGAGAATTTTACTACATTAAAATCGCTGTGATTACAGTTTACATTCCTACATCAAGTTTCCGTCCACACACAGCTTCCAAACAATTTCAATTTTAAACATTATTGAAACAAACTGCCCAAAATAAATCTTTAAACAAAGATTTCACGTTCATATCACCAGGAATTGAACCTGGGGCCTCAAGAATGGTAGGCGAACGCTCCAAACACTACTTTACGAGGCCAACTTTTATTCATAAAAAAAAAAATATTTTTACCTAAGAGCATTTAATTGAAAACGCTCGTCTAGGATTCTGTTTCTATCTTATACGCAAAATTGTATTCGTCATCCGCCTGAACACGGAATACAGTTCTGTCTACCAAAAGTTGACATACTTAAAATAATGTTAAAAATCGACATTTCTGTACAATTCATTGCATTTACTTTTACGTTTTATTTACTTTTAATAAATCATCCCTTGAGATAATGGCAGCACCTAAGGGTAGGCAATACTTCAGAGAATATAACATAATTCACGTTTATGGTTAAAGTTTTAGTGGAATATTAGCGCATTGTGATGTGGGTTCGCATACAGTTTTTATACGTAGGGGCTGCTTAAAACTTTCACAATAAATAAAAAAAAGATTTTTCGGTTCGGAAATAACTATGCATCCTTGAAAATAAATAATCTAAAAATATACTTGTACACTCCAAAAAAACTACTTAAAATTATGCTGTAATTCTCTACAGCTGAAAAAATAATAAAGATAAAAACCTATTTTAAATGTATCCTCCAAATCCACACGCCACGCAATACTCAAAAACTTGGGTAGATTGATTTTTATTATTTAATTGAAAAAAAAATCGTTTTCATAATTTCCAAAGTCATGCATAGAACAGAAAATTTGTATTTTATTACTCCGTAACTTGATAATATAAGGCGCTCTTAGTTTACAAAACTTAAATATAGATCGACAAGACCTAATTATTTCACAACTGCTATGAGTCAACTTAATATTTCAAACCATCGTTAATACCTAGAATATGTGAGCAATATAATTCGATTTACCGAAGTTGATATTTTTTGTCCCAATTATCGTTAATTTAAGTCAAAAGTCATAGAAATATTGAAAGGAGCAATAAATTATTTAACCTCTAGCGTACCTTGGAACACATATGTGGACTTCAGATTTTTTTTTCCAACACTGTAAATGATTTTTTCCCATGTTTTTTTTTTATTTAAGGCTTATTTTAATGATTATTTTTTCCGTCAAAAGTCCTCAAGAATAAATCAATAAATATGAGGTCCAATTATGTACTTTTTTTGTGTCTAATATCAATGTTTTTTTAAAAAAATATTTAAGTGAAAAAAGTATTTGAGCAAATAAATCTTTTTTTATTTTTACACCATTACAGGCTGCCAGGAGGCCCAATCATGGTGGTGAAAAACAACACAGAATACCCCACCCCGGCTTAAGAAAAATCATTTAAAAATTTATGTTTTCTCACCGGAAATCTCCCGGAACCTTGGGTGAGTAAGTCAAGCGTCTTGACCACTACACCACGGGAGCCGCCATTATGGAAGATTATACTTATTTAAAGAATAATTAAATAAAACAATAATTTTGTAATCATTATTTACTAATTTTGTAAATAAAAAAAAACAATGATTCTTATCGTTACAGTTTAATTTTACTATTAAAAAAAGGCTTTCTGGTGGCCAATTTGTCTCGGACCTCAAGAAGGTAAGTAATTATTAATATTTATGTGTATATAAGGCGCTAGACTTAGGAATGAGCTACCTTTTCATATAAAAAAATTCACCTTCTCTAGCCGCCTTCAAGAAATGCCAGAAACATTACTATATGGGTATACTATCAGAATCCTGAACTTCCTGTATTTTTCTGTTTTTTTTTAAATATGTATTTACATATAACCTTTTTTCTTCATTGGTTTTCCTTTCTTTCTCCTTGCAAACTTACTTTGTGATTCCCCATTCCTCATACTTTAATATGGACAACCTAATGTTTATGTATTTTAACGGACGGATGAATGGACGCAGCAGCCTCCTATAACGAGCGTTTTGAGGATGCAGCGGTGGACCTGGCGTGGACACGTGCTGCGCATATCTCAGGAGAACCCAAACTCTAGTTGCCTCTTCTTTGAACCTGCGGGATCATGCCGTCCTGAAAAGCCGCCAATGACGATCTTTAGACTTTATTCAGCGGAATTAAGGGGCGTTGGATTGACATGGGAAGAATTGAGAGTGCCGGCTGGCAAAAGGGTCTCCTGGAGGCAACTGGTGATGTCCATATGCTCCACTTAGGAGGGTATGTGGGAAAAAATTATATTTTAATAAAATTTGTATGCACAAGCATTATCTCCAAATTTAAAAACAGTTGCTTATTTTAATTAATAAGGTTTTTAAATGTATGTGTCTTTTTCATACATATTTTTGTTTTTGAGTACATATTTTTGACCAACTCTTTTTTTAACCAGTCTGTTTTTTTGATTGGCATAAAGATATTTTTTCTAGCAAAAAGTCCTCCAAAGTACTTATTTTTTGTACTTGTAGTTTGAAATAAAAAAATATGTAGGTATGAATTTATTCCGTTTTCTATATTAAAAGAAACGAGCTCGTCATTGGTTTGGATATGTAAAGTAAATGGACAGCGAAAAGACGTCTAAAAATATTAACGAGGCAAATTTTGATGGATGCAGAAATGAAGGAAAACCGAGAAAGATATGGCATCACCAAATCCATAAAGAATTTATAGACAAACATGTCAAAAGTCGGAATAATTGGCACGCGTGCATGATAAAATGTTTAAATGTAGAGGAAGCGAGATCTGTATGCAAAGATAAAGTGATGTAGAGTTCTGTCCTCTATGCCTTTTTTATTGGGCAACGGCGTGATGGTTTTGTTTGTAACATCATTTGAATTATTATGTCTTAGTTTTAAATATATTTTTTTTAAGTTTTCATAGGTGTCATACATTGATAATACAAAAAATATTAATGTATTTTGTATATACCGTTTTTTTTTAAATTTTTTAAAATAAAACGAAGCTTTTAATGCAGTGTATTTCGTTAACCATGGCATATTTTTTTTAACGTATTTTTATTTGTTATACACCCGACAGTAGAGTTCAAAACAAAACTGTGCATTCTTCATACCTAAGATAAAAAAAAAATCTATTATTTCACGTTTTGAAGCAGTTTTTTCTTCTCATAACATTATAAATACCTAATAAAATAATAAATATAAAACCGTATACGTTGACAGAATTATTATTTTTAAATAGAACTAAATTTTGTATTTTTATCTTTTTTTTTCACTTTTACGGGATATGCTTGTATAATCATCACCTCTTCATATTTGTACAACGCACAGTGACTAGACCAGAGAGTTTTAATACGAAAAGTCAATTTCATTATTTTGACTGTTCAGGTCTAGTCCAGGGACTATAAAATACTACAGTGAAAAATCATAAATGAAAAAAACGATGATTCTTCCAGGAATCAAACCTAGAAACAAAGGCACGGAAATGCAGTAACCAGCATACCACGAGGCTGATTAATCTTCACACGATTTCCATTTGCAGGATTTTTCCTAAGTATCATTTAACTTATTTAAAAAAAAAAAAACGATTTTACCAAAAATTTAAGGCTTCATTTTAATGTCTTACTTTTGATTTGAACATTTTGTTCTATTTCAAACACGTTTACAAGAAAACAAGTTAATCATTTTCCATTATAGATACAATATAATTATACATTTTGTTTTCTATTTTCTTAAATTGAAATTATCTTAGGCAATAAATGCGCCCTTATATGTTTATAAATTTTCAATGTAGGTATGTTAAGTTTACAAATAAATAAATAAAATAACTTACTTTTAGAAAATTGAAATAAATTTGTTGTAGATTAGGGTTCGAACTACGGACCTCGTGTTGTTGGCTGGTTTTTATCGATCTTTTATCCAAGCGAAAGTATTTCCTGTCTGCGTTAATTTAAAAAAATTTAAAACTTAGGTAAGGTCAAATAATAATTATGAATTGGGATACTTTGTAAAATTATCAGGGTCAAGGTTTGGGAGCTATAAAGTTTCGTCTCTCCGAATAATGTTTTTGTCATTTTTCATTTGTAAACTGAAAGGCGTTAATTTTAATTAAGAGTAGATTTTAAGCCAGGGTTATACGAGATGTAATTAAGACACGAATAATTAACTTAAATCTTTAATTGTCGTTTTATTCCAATTTATTTACTGAATTCATTACAAAATACATATGCTTGTCTAGTTACACAAAACACAAATAAAAATACTAATACAATTTGAATGTATGAATTGGTAAAATAAAAATATCCAATAATAAGAGTCACAGTTTTTCCAACCAACTGATAAAATAAGCGTGTTGTTTTAGATTATTTAAGTTTTAATATTGCTCCCAATTTTTCATTATCTATAAAGTATTATTGGAGCATTATTTTTCTTTTTAATTTTTACCTAGTGAAACACTAGCTACTTTATTTTTATGTAAAGTATTTTTAACTTTACCTTGATATATTTATGTTTAGAACATAAGATTTTCTCACTTTAATTTTTATCTTTTATTTTTAATCTTAGATATGTTATGTTTGATTTTGACTTTTTTGTTGTTTTTTTTTTATATTTTACTTTCACTGAGTTGTTGAGTTTTAATTATTCTATTTTATTTCATGTTGTATATGACATAATTAATTGCTTACTGCTGTGATTATGTCTGTAAAGCTTTTTATTGTAAAAAGTTCTTTGAACCGTTGATATATAAATAAATAAAAACAAGCTATTCTGTCTGAACTTTCTTTCAGTAACACGAAAAATGACAATATTTGAAGGGAAACGGTTTAATAGAGGCATTTATCTTCCCATCGGCATTACCATTGGCAGGTTGGTTCTCCAAGCTGCAAAATAAAAAAACTTAAGTCGATGTTTAAAGTAGTGATCAGGAACACACTGAAAAATACTATCCATTACACCTTAGTTGATCGTAATACCACGTATAACAAAGAAAAAAATCACATACAAATGTTATTTTCTTTCTTTCTACAGACTACTGTAGCCAAGCATTCCCAGTGTAAAATCAGAAGGGTACAAACACACGGAAAATGTCTGCACTCACTTACTTAAAAATACCTGATAATTTTTTACTGAACCACGTCTAATATTTTGACCATGTCCAAGTCATGGTCCGTCTCATGATCTAATAATCGGTATATTTGTCTTACATATCAGTGGTTTCGGATTAAATTGCCAACGAAATAATAATTATTTCCTTTTTTTTTCAGAATACGTTATAGTTAAATAACTGGTAAAAAGTTCTGGACTGATCAATAACCTTCATGTTAAAAAAATATTAATCTACGCTACGCTACGGTTTAGTGCGGAAAAAAAATAATGAATGAAATTATTGCAAGCTATAACAGAACTAATTAATTTTGGCAAATCCATTTTTTAGGTTGGTAATACTGTCACTGATATACTCGTATGAATCAAATTTCATATTAATATCTGCATTTGTGCACGTGTTTTGTGAGCAACAAAAAGTTAATTGAGCAATTTTTACAAAGAGTGATTTTTTTGAGAACATTTTATTTGCGGAATGAAATTCTTGCTGCAGAAACGTCGAGAATGTTGTAGAAAGCCTTCAGTAAAACTGTTAACTAGGAATATTATTTGAGCGTTCTGAAACGTTTACGTGAAGCTATTCGCAAAAAGAGACCAGAGTTATGTGCCGGCAGTTCTTGGTTTTTGCTCCACAATAATGCACCATCTCACACTGCATTGGTGTTTTGAGACCATTTTGACAAAACATCAACTCATGTCGTTCCACAATCATCGCATTTGCCTGATTTAGCAACGCGTAACTTTTGGCTATTGTCTAAGCTTAAGAGATCGCTCCGAGGACACCGTTTAAACACGATTGGATAGATAAAAACCGAATCGCTGCGCGTTTTAAGGGTGATTCCGAAAATCTACTTTAGCAATTGTTTTGAGGATTGAAAAAAATGTTGGTATCAGTGTATTGTATCGGAAAAGGAGTACTTTAAAAGCGATGAAATATCATTAGAAAAATAAAAAATAAATTTAAAAGTTATGAATGATTTCACCCAACTTTTTTTATTTTTTTGTCATTATTATATACACTACAGATATACAAAATCCTAGTGACATAAACATATCAATTATACTTGTTTTGTTATTATTTTGTGAGTTAAAATATATTTTTTGAATGTTATTGAGCAAAACTATCACTTCACTATTTAGGCTCTTTACTGGATTAAACCTCATTATTATTTTAATAACTCTCATTACATTTATATGTATCGGTATTTAAAATAAATACTGTATTAAAAAAAGTCATTAAACGATATGACAAATGAACAAATTGTCATGATCGACAAATATTTCTTAATACATTTTCTCTTATTTGAGAATCGAATAACAAAAACAAATAAATGTAAAACATCCCTCAGTTTAGGTTTAGAATGCGTCCTGCAGCGGTGATACATTTTATATTCCCGGGGGGCAGGGGTAGGAAACTCGGGTCAATACAGTTCACAGGTGTCTGCAGGCGAAACAGTTTAAGGGAGAAATACAACATCTGGGGACGGTATGCCCTAGTAGGTCAGGGCCGTCACGCGGCCCGGCCCCAGCGGGTCACAAAACCAACCAACCAACCCCTGTATTTTGTATTCTGTATATGAGGGAATATCCGGTTGGTTTACTGCGAAATGTCACTAACTAACGTTATTTTATTTTGCTATTATTTACTGTCATACTTTTTTTAAATTCGTTCAAGAGAAAAAAAACATGCTTTGAATGGAATAGGTAATCTAGATTCTGCCTACGTTTGAACATCCACACATCTTAACTTTTCAATTTATTCAGGATAATTTATAAAACGCCAATTTTTGTGAAAATCTACCTCAAGAGCGCTGTACAACAAACATCTCTACACGTCTTTCAGCTACAAAGCGCATAGGCGGTTGAGATCCTAGTTCCTTATTAACAATAATATTATTTTTTTATAATTTTATAAGAGCTTAATAACAACATGTCCTGCAGCTACAGAGCGCATAAACGTTTAAAAAACTATACCCTGTTTACCATTGAAGTTAAAATAAAAAATAAAAAATTATGATAGTACTAATAAGTACATTGAGCAAAATAGTAATTAATTTAGAAGTGTTCATGGTGCAACAGCACAAAAAGGAAACGGTAAAAAACCAAGCAAAAATAGCATTTTTTTACACATGATGGTTGACAAGATTACAAAAGCGATGACGAAAGCGATAAGTGATAACAAGTTATTGTAAGTTCACCATCTATTATTCTGTGCCTTGCTCTACATGGTGTAGTGGTCAAGACGCTTGACTCACGCACGGAAGGTTCCGGGTTCGATTCCCGGTGAGAACACAAAAATTAAAATGTGATTTTTCTCAAGCCTGGGTGCTCTGTGATGTAATTCACCACTGTAATTAGGCCTCCTGGCCTGTTGTGGTGCAAAAAAAAATGTTAATGTAATGTAATGTAAATGATAGGTAATTATAAAATATTTTCCTTACAGCTCTGTTGACTTTATTTTGTGAAATAAAACCGCTGAAACCTTTATTGTCAATTTTAAAGGCTGTGGTGTAATGAAAAGTAAGAAAGTTATATGATTTTGCCATTTAAAAACACCTTTCTTTCAAAATTGTGCCATTAACAAGATAAAGTTAATAAACATCACGTTACATTTTCCGAGGTATTTCTGATAAAAAATAAACTTCAAAGTTTTAAACAATTAAACTCCAATAATCCGGATTTATGAGTGCCAGACGTTATTTAGATTTGCGAAAATCCGTATAGTTAACGATATAGTTTACGATACGCAAAATTTACGATGAGATAATTTTTATTGGTTTTGAAGTAATACAGCAAATTGGAATCACATCATTAACTTATTGAAACATGTCTAACACAGTTAATTGCTTTGACGAAGAAACTTGATTAACACTTTGAGCACCGGCCGAATACACATAGAATTTACCCTGTGCCCAACCCATTTTTGTGAAATTTCATGTTTTGTCATCACAAAGCAAAAAAAACCCTTCGGTTTCTTAAAAGTGTCATAATTATGAAACAACTCCGTAAAATCAATTGAAACTTCTCATATTTATTTAAAACAATTTAATTAATTATTTTTGTATGATAATTTTGCCAACATTGGCCTTTATGGAGAGCCACATTGCAATGTTTGCACATATAGAAGGTCTTACTCCTTTTTTGTGCTTTGTAACCCGAAGCCATGTAAATTCGTGATTATAATAACCACGCGTTGTGTCCCGATCCCGTGTTTACACGTAGTTTACCAGCACCGAAAAATAATTCACTAATAAAAGTCACTAGATGTCAATTAAATGCACTTTTTTAGACAGCTGGTAAACCACGTGAAAACACGGGACCGGGACACAACGCGTGGTTATATAATTATGTGTTTACAAGGCTTCGGGATATAAAGTGTTAAAAGCATTTATCTCTTTTAGTTTTTCCGGATAACCAGAGTTCGGATAAACGGAGCTCTACCAAATAATTAAAATATAATTGCTTTTCGACCGGTAGATTACGCCTTTTCAAATTTAGAATAAACCTTGTTACATCGGTACTGATATAAAGAATAAATATTTAAGTAAAATTCTTATTACAATTTGAAGATATTGATTTGAACAAAAAAATTCTTAGAGAAAATACCTCAATTTTGGTTTTAAAAAAGAAATAATAACATTTAATTTCTCAATCAGAATCTCAAAACACATTGTACAAGGGATTAAAGCTGTTCAATGAGTAACGAGTACCTGAAGGAATAAAGGAGATAGAAAAGATCCAAATATATTTAAAAACAAATTTTAAAAAATTGTGTTATTGAGAAATTTTGATGAAAAAAATCGTAATGTTATTAAAAGTTTATATTAGTTCTTAAGATGTTATGAACTAACTTAATAAAGCATAAACAAATAATAAATAAAAATTTTGTCATATCAAACATTCACGTGAGTTAGCAATTTTCGCTAAAGTCTCTGGACTGAGAATTTGAAGTGTCAATTGACCATATTGCTTTTATTTTAAAGTACAAACCTATTTATTTCATGCCTGTTTTTTTATGAATAAATAAAAATGCTTGATCTTAAATATTTCCTGAAAATATTTCTAAAAAGAAATATGGTTTCACTTTTCTTCAAACAAATGTATAACCGTATTTTTCCCTTCTAGGCATTAGAACAATGTTTTTTTTCACAATTCGGATATTCAATTCAATTCATTTATTTAAATAAAACAGATACATTACAAACATATATTCAAAACGTACATATTATTAAAAAGAAAAAATACATGAAAGAGACTCATGTCAAAATAGTAGAAGAATCCTGCTTCGGAAAAGTTCTTCGGATACATGGAACAGATCAATATCCAGAGCAATGTTGTTCAGCTTAGCTGGTGCCTTACCAACAGGCATAACCATCGGCAGGTTGGTCTTGAATATCGGAATATGAAACAGTCTATGCTGACGCTGTCTTAGGTAATTATGAGGAACATACAAACCAATGCTCATCATAATCTCAGAATTGTTGTCAATACCGCGCAACAATCGATAAAAATGGGTGATCAAATACACATTCCTTCTAGTCTCTAAACTTTTATATTACATTATAATATTTACTATTAGCGTGTCCCTATCGTTTTGCTTTTTTGATTAATAGTTTTTTATGAACTAAGACCATCAAAAAACCTGAAAAACGCCCAGTTTTATCTGCCCTCGTCGGACGTAAGGTATACAAATATGATAAAAAAAAATGTAAAAAATAGGTACCGGCATAAGGAATTTCATTCTTATATAACCTACAATGCCCAATGTAGACGATTTGCTACATACCGATAATCGGTGTATAAAAGTGATTTATAACATTTTTATCACTCGGCGACTAGTTTATTATATTGTTTACGTAGGTACTAGCCATTTTAATATATTTTAAAAAGTCACCACCGGGTTAAAGTTTTTGATAAAATTTTAAACAAAAAGTAAGTTGCGCGTATTTTGTCAAAAATGAAATTAAGCTTAAGATTAAAGGGTGATTTCTTTGGTTTTTTTTTAAAGATTTGAAGTTACAATTGTTTTCGCAACCTTCATTACTATAGAAAAAGATGTTCATAATAATCGTTATTTATCGTTTTCAAATGATTAAATCAGGCGAGAGTGTAAATCTGAGTCAAGTATAATTGATAAGATTAAGAAAGGGTCTCTGAGATGGTTTGGTCACGTAGAACGAATGGACGACGAAAGAATGGTAAAACAAGTATATATGGCGAAAATGAACGGCAACGTGAGACGAGAACAACAAAGAAAGACGTAGCACGATCAGATAAACCAAAATCTTAAGTCTGGTCATGTCAAAAGCAGACAAGATGTATGAATGTGGAAGAGGCTAGGATTGTATGCCAGGATAGACGTGTGTGGCGATCCATTCTCTCTGCCTACCCCTACAGTGAAATGGCGTGATGGTAGTAGTAGTAGTAGTAGTTGTTTTCCTTACATTCTTGATTTTTTTAACATTTTAATTGCGATGTAGCATATTGTCCAAATAAACTAAAATATATAATTAAAACTGAAAAAAATTAGTCGTTTTTTTTCATTATTTTTTCCAGTATTTGCATTAAAAAACATACGTTAAAATATGTATTTAGTTAGAATAAGAAAATTTGCTCATTGAAGGGTAAAAATAAAAAACAATGTAGGATTTTAGCTGGCTAAAATTAATCAGCCGGGCAGTTGTCTTTTTTTACAATGTCCGGGAGGTGTTTGCGAGAGAGTGATAGAAAAACTTTGTTTAAATATCTATTTATCAAAATTGTCTGGCATCGCGTATTCTCTTACGCTCGAACTAACATCTATGTATGAATATCGGTAACTAATTTTTTCCAAATCGTGACTTGGTTTCGTCTCGCAGTATACCGACGATTCCTTTCTTTTCTTCAATACGGCTTTATGAATACTCTATTCGCTAGGAATTGCTTTCTTTTCACTAAATTATAACGAGCTTTTTGCACGTTGAAAAGCTCTTATGTTAGCGAGTGAAACAAATCCGTACAATTATTTACTAAAAACCAAACATAAAACTGTTTTGAAAATAATATTACATTAATTTTCCTTGTTAAATAGTTTTAGTACGTGTTTATTTTGCCAAAAATCCCAAAACATAATTAATGTGCCCTGTGGTTTTGGAATACGAATTTCTTTTTTTCAAGGCGTAAAAATTAAGCCAAAATTTTTTCTCCGTGTCCAGGCGGATGAAGAATACAAAACCGCATTGTGTGAAATTTTCCTTTCGTAAGTTCGTTCGTTTCTCATATATTAGTTTCACTCTAACGTAATTAAATCGTGTTTCGCTCTCGTTCTCCCGCTCATACGATACGAATGAATTTACGAAACGAAGTAGTGACATATTAAGGGATCTGGTATTTTCGTGAAACAAAAATATAACCCTAGACGAAAATTTTCTACTCAATGGCTAAAAAGTTCACTCAAAAAAAAAAAATAAGGAAAAATTCCTGAAAAAGTAAATGGAATGGGAAGTTTGTCTCGTAATGTAGTGGTTGGCGTCTTTGCCTAGCGATCTTGAGGTTTTCTCAGTATTCTTGTCTTCTTTTTCTCTAATTCAATGTATATTTATATTTATAAATCAAATTTTAAAACGGTTCATTGGATGTAAAAGTTTAGCTGCACGTAAATTAAAGATGTCTTAATAGACCCGATCAAACTATTTTATTCGCACTGTAATATGTAGAGACCGCCTGAAGTTCCGGTTTCGGCCGATAAAACAAATTTTAGCGACGTTTTCGGTTTTGGCTTGTTCTTGTTTCGGTCGGTCACTAGTTATATGTCGATGTCACTAAAGCTGTCATGGTAGGTCGTCTGTATTCTTTAAAGTGTGGTGTAATTTAAAGATGGAAGCCGTTCAGGTTCTCCCAATCTGACTTGTCATACCATATCGCCTTTCCTTGAATGATTTCATGAGTAGAACGATTACATAATGTTTGTATACGATATATCTTTGATCTTTGAAAATTCGACCACATAACCGAATATCGCACGCAACTACACTGGTTCAGTATCAGGCATAGAAAAAAAAATTCAAATCACTTTTTGACAATTTTTTAAATAATCTCACTTCTCCTGTTTATCTGAGAGAGATTTTCTAACCTCTATCACAACACGGACTATCTCTTCGTTCAAGTGACGAGAGAACCCTTTTAATACCCTTTCATCGCTCTAACTTTCTTGCCTACTCTTTAACAGTAGTAGCTGCTCGATTGTGGAAAAATCTACCCACTTTTGTTAGAGACGCCCCCCTCTCTTAATATTTCAGTTGTTCCTCTATCCTTTTTCTTTCCCTTCTATCCCATCTTCTCTCTTCATAGTATAGTGTTTTTTTTTAATGTATTTTAATTTTTTGAATTTTGTTTTTAATTTTTGTATGAAATTTTCGTATTCAACATGTCCATGTCCTTGTAATGTTTTCAACTGAACCGTTTGCGTATGTAAGACGAAATTGCCTTAAGGCAATATGCCCGCCTTTATATGTATATAAATTGTATATGTGTATAATGTGTTAAATAAAATTTTAAATAAATATCGAATAGAATCGAAAAAAATAGATTAAAGGTGACAGACTAACTGACTGTATATACTTAGATCACTCTGGCAGCGATAGGGCATTAAAAGCAGTAAATGTTAATTCTAAAAAATGATTAAAAAAAAAAAAATACCCTTCACTACAGCTAAAATGAAATGTTTTTGCAATGTGAGGATCAAAAAAGAGGCCACAGACCTTTGAAACAATCCGGTTAATGAGGAGAGCTTACAATGCTGTATTTCACGTTTTTAATTTTCCATCGTTTTGAAACTCATTGCAACGTCCATCAACCGTGATTGATGGAATATTCTAGAACCCTAAAATAACTCAAAATGGCATTTCTAGAAATGTAAATAAAAAACTTTGAATCAAATTTATTCGGACAAAATCTTAGCGAGCGGTATAAATTAAAACTTTGTATATGCCGCCGGCCTCACTAACCTAAACTTTAGAAGCGATAACTTTTCCCTCTTTCCTTTCTCGCTTTTCCTCTCCTTACTTCCTATTGCCACTTCCTTCCCCTCTACAGCCTTCACAGAGTGTTGGTCTTCATAAACATAAAATAAGGTTTTTTCATTTTCTCGCCGTCGTTCGTATGGGGATATATGGTAGGAAAGAACTTAAAAGCCATGGCGAGAGAAAATTTATCTTAAATATGCAAATTGCTGAAATAAAAATGTTGTCTATGGTTGCTTACGAATCTTAATGTACGTATTCGTTTATGTAATTTAATTAGATGTAATTTATTAATCTTGTGTGTTTATAACACTTTATTTATTTATTTATTTTACTGTAAATGTATACACATTCAACACCAGAAAATCTATATAAAACTAGGGAATTAGAAAATTAATACGGAGCGTCCTCTGATTATGATAGTCTTCATCTAACAAGGCTAAGCCTGTTATAAGATGAGGACTTTTTATGTTTTAAAATACAAAAAGTTCTATACTAATTAAACAATAACAAAAAAAACTATTATAAAAATATAAAATATTACGCTTTAGGTGTCTGTCTAAAAAAAATACATATTAGATTTGCATTATTATTTATCTTGCTTGTAATGTGCAAGAACAAAATATTGCAGAGTTAAAACGCTTTTTCAGCTTCGTAGTGTTGTGATCAGCGTAGTCTACCAAGCAAGAGGTCTCGGGTTCAATTTCCGACATAGTTGAAATAAAATATTTATTTGAAAATGTGTTTTTACAATAATATATAATAGCGCCTGGGCTTGTATTACGATTAAGTTCATGATATCAGTTCTAGACAGGCACTAGAAGCGTAAAACTGATCATCTTACCTTCACGTTTAAAAAAAGAGAAGATACGCTGCTATGTATGTACCAATGCAGTCTCTTATGCACCTCTCATAAAGGGAATGAAAATGAACCCTGAGTTTTAAAAATATTCTGACATGATAGACAAATGTAACAAAACTATATGGTGAACTGAACACAAAAAAAAGGAATTTTCGCTTTCAAATTTATTTATAATTTTAAAAAATTAAACGGATGCGCATATATAAGAAAATGTACGAATGTAGTAAAAGCGAGGTCTTCATCAAAAGACAGATATGGCATTCTATCTTCTCAGCCTATCCCTACGGGATAACGGTGTGATGGTTTGTTTGTTTTTGTTGGTTAGCTTAGACATAATTTTTTAGTGTAAACTTTATTTTTTAGAGACACTTATTGATTGGCTTTTATACAATAATTATTTAATTAAAGTGATAATTGAAACAATTTATCATATTTAATCAATATAATATTTAAAAACAAAAAAAAAATGCAGATTGAAATGTAATTTATGAAAATAAGCTACCAACAGATTTATTGCAGTCTTTTATATCCTTTTTAATAAAAGCTTAAAGAATTGATAGAATTCAATATTAAAGAAAACTGCTTTTTTATTTACCTTCACAAACAGAAAATGTAATTAAAGTTCATAAGAAGTTAATGGTGGAATTGTATGCGCCCGATCGGATGAATAATTCAGTTTTTTAAATGAAATTGAACCAGAATCCTGGACGAGTATTTTCAACTCGATGGCTGCTCTAAGATAAAAATCCTGAAAAATCACTTCTGTTTACTATACTTCATATTTTTATCGCTCCTATATATGTACATCCATGAAAAATTTCAACACTTATCAGTTCATGGTTTACCTCTTCGTTCTAATAGAGAGATATAAGGTAATTTTTAAATCATTTTTAAAGTAATAAAGGTCTATGAAATACTGTATAGTAAACAAAAAAATATTTTGATAATTTTTAGTAGCATAAAAAATATTTTAAAATATGTAATTTTGAATTCCCGCAAAAACGGTCGTTCCATTGGCCACACCCCTAATCCGTCAATATTCATGTTAATTTGTTCCTGGCCATTGAATTTCGTTTCGAACATTATCGCGAATTTCGACGTCACAACAACCAAGAATTTATTTTTTACATTTAAGAATGTAAACATTTCTCTACCAATCCATATTGATTTTGATAATACAATTATTCTTTTTAAACCCATTTCATGTATTTTTATCGGTATTCATAGTATGTGATATTTCCTATTCTCAAAACACTCTCTTAATACCCATCCAATTTTCCTTTCTCTAACTTTTTTTTATAAAACACGCATTATCTTGGATTCAAAGTAAAGGTATTAACTCTTTTTTCTATGATATATTTTGTTGCCTTTTAATAATAAGGAATAGTTTAATTTTTTTTTGTATTTTTAATTTCCTTTTTTAAATACTATAAAATGAAAAAGTACCTTTTAACCTTTTCTTTTTTTTCTCTTTTTTATATTACACAAAATAAATACCTGTCCATTTATTAAAGGAGCAAAAATTCATTATCATTTCTTGTATACCAACGAACAAGCCATGCCTTTGTGGGATTTTTTGTTTACTATTTTTACTGTTAATATGTATTTCACAGCTATGTAATTATCCTTTATTTTTTTAATACTCTGCTTTACTTTTTATGTATATTGTAAAAAAACAAAAAAAAAAAAAAAAAATATAAATATATATATATAAACATAGTGTCGATGCGTCTCGACTGTGGAATCATCTCCCATCTACTATCAAAGATGTTACTACAGTTTCTCTGTTTAAATCACGTCTGATGAAACATTTCCCTTCTCTTCCTTAATCTCTCCTCCTTTTCTCTTTTCTCCTTATTCCTTTTTCCCATCGAATAAGTATAGATTTAAGGTAATTTAAATGCTCATTTCAAATCTTTAGCTTTTTTATTTTTTTTTCTTTCGAACATGTTTTGCGACTTGAGTTACAAAAACAAAACTCTTATTTTATTGGTTAGTTGGAAGTAATTGCCACGTGGCAATAAACTCGCTAATGTATAATGAACATTATGAACAAAAAGTAAAAAAAAAAAAAAGGGAAATCGAGTGGAGATAAGTACGCCTCGTAGTTTAATAGTGATAGCGCATTTTCTTACCATGCTTGAGTCTTGAGTTCAATTTCAGACAGAGTCGAGGTAAGTCATTGGCTTAAAATGTGGTTTTAAACGATATTTTACCGTCCTTAAACTGGCACTTAAATCGTAAGACCGTATAACAAAAATCGATCCAATGAAGTGCATATTAAAAATATTTACATTAAACAATATTTTTAATGCACTTGGTAAAATTTAAAGCATGTACGAATTGTACAACGAAATTTCTTGAAAACGTGTGAATTTTTTTTTTTAAATAACTGTTTTAAACTATGTCACAATTTCATAAAATATATTTAATCATATAGAGTTGGGATAGGTTTCCGGTTTCCTGGAAGCTAACTCACCAATCAGCAGAACTTTGACTAGGTTTCAAAATTACAATACTTCAAAAACCATAGCGCTGATAATACGATACATTAAAAATGAAAATAAATTTGGATTACTTTAATATCTTTTAACATATAGTGTCCTTTACTCTACTGGTGCAAATTAAAAAACATAAATGATATAATTACATAATTCATACTTTTTTTTTTTCAATACAATCTATTTTTTTAATGTTACAGCTGTTATCTTCTAAAAAATAGACCAGTTCTTAGATAAACAAATAATTATGATTTCTTAGTCATAAGATCAGGCGACAAAGGAGTCTGAATCTTTTTCAAAATACAAATCTGGTTTGAGCCCAGAGTAGCAATCTCTAAGGGTTTGAGTAATTGGTTTGTTCGAATGAGAATGGATTATTGTGATAGAATGTGGAATAATTGGCGAAAGTATTATGGAGATGCTTAATTCCATATTAAATTTAATATATGTACGTGTGTGTGTGAATAAACGCGTACATTTGTGCATGTATTAGGTATTAACATAAGTTCTGTATGTTTTTTTTTTAAAGTACCAACAATAGCCATCTGATCGGGTTGTGGTCCCGTGGCTAGTGTCTCGGACTCATGGACCAAAGGTCCGTGGTTCGAATCCCACTCTACCCCAACTTGATTCCATTTTCTAATAGTAAGTTATTTACAACTCGTTGAAAATGGCCCTCAAAATTAAATATTTTGGTAAATCATAAGAACGCAAATATTTCTTTTTCATTAAAAAAAAAAAATAGAACAAAATAGAAAAGTCATATTTCATTCGAAATAAAATTGTCTGCCCTTGCGTTTGCTTTTATGTGACATATTTTTTTTATAATATCGGCCTCGTGATGGAGTGGTCAGCGCATTAACTTACCTTGCAAGAGGTCTCGGGTTCGATTACCAACATGGCTGACGTTAAATATTTATTTAAAACGGTATTCGTACACTAAATATTTTCATAGTCCCTGTACTGGCCGTTTAAGCGTAATACTTATCTTCTTGGTCAATGGTCATGCGCTTTTACTAAGTGAAAGGAATGATTTGGATGGGTTGAAATTCAATAATTTTTTAAAAGTTCAAATTACTTAAAATTATAAATATGTAGGTTTGAATTAATGATACTGCTATTTCTAATGTTAATAATCATCTGACTCTCATGTAACAAAACTGATCGAGTTACGCTAATTGTGTACCAATGCCATTAGGTGCAAAAAATAAATGATATGATGATGCTTTTATTTTATTTGATTACAAGCCTTATAACTAGAACGTAAATTAGGAAAAAGTGAGCATTTTCGACACCTTTTGGATAAAAATAGAGAGGAAAAATCAGAAAATACATAACAAAAAAATGCAACAAATTAGTCGATAATGTGTTCTCCTTTATTATTTTACAACAAGAAAATAATTCATATTATCTTCACAGTGCACATATCGCAAACAACTTTGGCAGCTTTTTTACCTGGATTAAAAGCGAACAGAGGGAGGTGTCGAAAATGCTCACTTCGGTCTACTTGACATTCCATTTTGAAGGCTTGATTTGATTATTTGAATCGGGTTGTGGTCCACTCTACCCCAACATGATTTCCATTTTCTAGTCGTGAGTTATTTACAACTCGTTGAAAATGGACACCAAAGTTTAAATATTTGGGTGAGTTATAAAAACACCAATATTTATTTTAAAAAAAAATGATATGCGTAACGTTAAAGAAAAATACAATATATTGTATACCAGAAAAAATATTTTTAATGACGTATAACTTTTATCATTTGTTTGATTTTTTTTGTTCATTTTTAAATTTGGAATAAAATGAACACAACTTGTTTTCTACAACCAATATATGTTTATTTATGAAAAAATTACAAGCGCCACTTTCATCGCGGATTCGGGGGAAATTGCAAGGCAAGGGTCGTTTTTGGTTGTGTCACTATAAGCTGTCTCTTATCTCAACAAATAAATTCATTATTAGTACGCGTATGTTCATTTTGAACCAATGAATGATTATTGTCATACCTTGTTTTTTGTCGACAAAACATCGTATACATTGCATTATATGGGTCTAGTTGCACATTATTCATTCAATATGTACCAATTAAAATAAGAAAATAAAACGCCTTATTCAGAATAAACTTTTGAAATTTACCATTATTTTTAAAAATACAATCAAAGCATCATAACATTATTTCAGAAAAATATTTTTAAAAGGTTTCGAAAGTAGGTATAAACTATTTTTTTTTTTTTTAATAGTCAAACGTCTTACCAAGTTCTCTCTTTCATCCTTTTCAATACAATCACACCTTTAAAATTTCATTTTTTTACGTACGCATCCACACACAAAAGTACAAACGTCGCACATATAAAATTTTGTAATCTTTTTTCTTATTTAATATTATGTTTTTACAAATACTTTTTTCATGTATTGAAATCTCCAGTCTAATACACGATGAAAGAGTTTAATTAAAGTCGATACTACTTAATACTAGACTAAAAGTTATTTCAAACTTATAATGAACAATGAACATAATGTGTCATTAGGTATTATTGAATTTTTGGTTACTTTTGTGAATTTACTTGTTACTATTGTTATATTTATGCATTTTTCTCATTTTTATTATGTATTTATTTATGTTAAGTATTAACGTTTTTTTTTTATTCATATTTACGTTTAATGTACACGTTCAAGGCAATTTGTGCCATTTATGTCAACTACAATAAAATTATTACAGGAGAATCGAAAATTAAAAACAAAAAAAATAATTCAAATATTAAAACAAAGAGGGAAAACATTATTGAGAAGGGAATATGAAAGTCTAGGCATTTACAGGGCTTATGACCTATCATTAGCTGGTTTGATTGGATTAAAATTTAGACATGATTAACTCCTTTAGGAGTAAATCCAGTCAATCTGCAAGCATTTAGACACACTCAAACATTGTTGAAAAAATTACATTTTTGTGCATAATATATATTATGTCTTTGTAAATTAAGATTATTATTATAAAATTAACAGTAAATTTTTATAATTGGCTCTAGTATTGTTAATATATTTCTATTTTACGTTATCTATTTTTTACGTTATGGACTTAAAAATCCCGGATATAAATAAACAAAAAAAATTATCGTTTGATAAAATTCAGTAATAAAGAAAACCACTGTTTTTTATTATTTTCTTAATAAATTGAGAAAAAGTAATAACAGTTGTCGGTTGGTGAAAATTTAATATCGGAAATAATAAACAATTGACATTACCTAGACTAAAGTGCAATTACATGAATATTGGAGGAATTCATTTTACTCGGGGTAGGGCAGGGGGTGGGTTGCGACCGGGTCACTATAACTGGGCCAACTACACAATCAAAGGTTATGCGAAAAGCCGCCCTATCCGCCCCTCATCAAAGTCCATTATTCCTTCCAAGACTCATATTTGATGAGGTGAATTTTACATAAGGTAAATGTTACGTGAAATATGTAATCAGGTAAGTACAGTTGGGTAACTTGTGTTATTTTGTATTTAGAGGACAATAAAAGTGCATCGTCGTTAAATATCAAGAATATTCTAAATCGATACTTTTATTCTTTCTTTGTCAATTTCGCGATCAAAGCGAGGTTATATTTAAAGTGAAAAATGACATGGTTGATTTGCCATACTCATTACAAAATATTTATTTATTTAGAAATGTATATTCTTACACAATTTATGTACATAAAAGGGCGAGCATATTGCCATTCTATCTACCAACAACGAATATTATAAGTACGTGGACATATTCTAGGTTTGTAATGATCTTATTATTTTGTATAAAAAATTAAAACAATAATTTACTAAAAAAATACACTTTACTATGAAAAGAGGAGAGAAAAGGCGATAGGAAGGAAATAATAAAGAGAAACGAATAACTTATAGATTTAGATAATGACTTTCCAATCTTAATTTAAATGTTAATAAAGAGGGGCATCTCTAATATTAGTTTGTAAATTATTCCCTTATCGAGCAGCTGCTACTGTGCAAAAGAGAATGTGAGGGTGGTGGGGGGGTTTGAAGGGGAGGGGCTTAGAAGTTGAACGTTAGACAATTGGTTAATTTTTAAATTAAAAAGTGAGCTATATTATAAAGATATTTGATTATTTACCAGCAATATTTTGAGTATGTCCAAGTTTTTGTAGACGAGTACTGGATTCAACTAGCCGGAGAGCTGTTTATATTGAAATATTACAACAAAGATGAAGAAAATTTTATAGAAGTCTAGGCATCTACAGGGAAATGAAATGTCATTGGCTAGTTTAAGTGGCCACTTTACACACTGTGTAACATTCAGCATTCTGCCCGTATTTGAACATCTACATTCCTTCAATTCTTTTATCTGTTGCTGTTTGTGAAGTTAAAGAGCTGAAACTTTTATTTATGCGGATGAGATTCGTGTAATTGAATTATTTCACCTACATACTAGGCAACGCCTGAAAAATTTTTTTTTTCAATATTCATACTTCTTCATGGACCAGGTGGATTTATCAACAATATTTTGAACTCGTCCAAATTTTTGCAGACCAGGACTGAATTCAATTCCCTGAGGAGCTGTTAATGTTCACATATTACAACAGAGATGAAGAACATTAAAGTGATAACGATTTTCAAAAATTGGCCGAATGGTGAATGTTATACAGTGTGTAAAGTGGGCATTTAAACCAGACAACGACAGATTATTAGCCCTGTTGATGCCTAGACTTCTATATTATCCTCTCTAAAATGTTATTTATCTCTGTTGTAATATAAATATTTTTTTAGTAAAATTGACGGGTACGTCTCGAAACCGGTACACATAAAAAGTCAGTAAGTGATTTAATACGAATATTTACTAACATTCATCAGTAAGTCTCATCTTTCAGAAAGAAAACAATTGACGTGTACATTTTTCTTTTATTTCTATTAAATATTGTAACCTACCTGGTAGGTGCACTAGAAGTAAAGAACTATTTTTTGTAACAATTCTCGTACCATCTTCGAAATGCATTTACCTTTATCCAGGATACATAGGTATGGTAATAAGTCTGAACAAATATTTTTGGATATTTTCAATACAAACTCTGTTAATGCTCAATATAATCTAACTTTTTTTTTAGAAAAGGAATGAATTTATTAAAAAAATATATTATTAATTTTACTTTGTTTTCTTGGATACGTATTTTTGTTTATTTTTTTATAAATATACAAATTATACATTTGTAGATTTATTGCCAAATTCCAACTTCTTCCAACCAACTGATAAAATTAAGGTGTTCTTAAGATTATTTCAGTTTTCATATTGCTCCAAAAAACTTATTTTTATTTGTAAAGTATTATTGTAGCATTTTTTTCTTTTTCATTATAACCAAGCTAAATACCAACCACTTTAAGTTTATGTTAAATTATTCTAAACTTTTCTTAATTCAATTTAATTCAATAATTTTCTCACTTCAATTGTTATCATTTATTTATGTTATGTTTCTTTTTTACTTTTTTGCTGTTTTTTAATTTTTTTTTTCACTTAGGTGTTAAGTTTGAATTTTCCTACTTTATTTTATATTATATATTACATAATAAATTGTTCTTGTTGATTAATTCTGTAAAACTTTTAATTGTAAAAGGTTCTTTGAACCGTTGATATATAAATAAATAACGTAAAAATGCTGTTTATTGTGGTACATAGACGTAGTCTTGTAAAATAAAACATTGTTTTAAACATTTTCAAGCATCGCAGCATTCATTTTAGCTTGTCTTGCGGGTACCATGCACTCAGTGACACTCGTCGACCTATTTCCAATAGATAATATAAAGAAATTCCTGGCATATTAGGTCGCCAGAATTGGGCCAGCGACCTTGAGAAGGTGCGCTGATCATCTTTCCTCGATCATCTCTTCAGGAATATGTCACGAAGTCGACCTAGATGCCATTTTCTAAAGATAAATTATTTTTCAATCGGGTGACTCCTGCCTATTGAACAGCGATTTTCAATCTGTGAGGCGTGAACGAGTTCAAAAATATATTTGTTTATTTGTTTAAATTTAATGTTGTGCACTCAGTGCTATGTTAATATAAATCTAGACAAAATTACGAACAAAAAAAAAACCTAACACAGCACCAATTACGTACACAACACAACATATGAAACAACTATCTAACAGTACAACAAGATGTAAGAAGAATTTGTGCTTTGTGTGAATTTACTAGTGATTGTGTTTTTATTGTTGTGAGTATGAAATGTAGTGCGTGGAGTGAGGTGTATGGAGTGATGTGTATAAGATGTGGTGTTTATGTAGTGTGTATTCTGGTAGTACCTAGTTTAGTATTAATTGTTTCTGTTTATTTTCAAAGAGGCTAAATGATACTTATATTACGTATGCTATTAATATTAATTGTTGAAGGAGAAAAAACAATTTTTAAAATATCGTTTTTATTGTTACGTTTGTTTTTTCTGTGTCCGGGCGGATAAATAATACAGTTCTTAGTGTGTTAAAAAACCAGAACCCTGGGCGAGCGTTTTTGACTGGATGACTACTCTCAAGTAAAAATCATGAAAAATAAAATCAAGTGGAGATTAATCTGCGTTAGCGTCGTTGAGTAGAGGTTGGCGCGGCGCTTGCCATTTTTGAGGTACTGGGTTTGATTCCGTAGATGGGAAATATTGGTTTCGAAAATGGTTCTACACTGCAACATTTAAATGTATGATTGGCATCTGAAGCGTAAGATTGATCACTTAACCTTCCATGTAACAAAAATAATCAAGACAAGCTTCGATTGGAGCGTCAATCCCCACGAGGTGAGGATGAGGAAATAGTGATGATTATTTTTATTTGTTCAAACATTTTGTTATCTTTTATATGAAATTTATTTACGCTGAGTTTAAGTAAGTAAGTCATTAGGCCTGTTTCTCTTCACCATATTAATTCACATAACGAATTTCAATTAATTATTATTTCTTATACCTTAAAAAGAGCCTTTCGCAAGGAAGCGTTCTGGCGCAAATCCTATATAACATTTATACTAAAAATCAACCCATACCAAAAGATACCAGGTTATTCATCTACGTTGATGACACAGCGGTGGCTGCTCAAGAGGACTCCTTCCAACTGGTGGAGAAAAGACTTGCCCGAACTCTTAACATGCTTAGAGAATACTATGAAAACAATATGTTACAGCCAAATTTAAAAAAAACTCAACTCTGTGCCTTTCATTTAAAAAATAAAAGGGCAAAAAGAGAACTGAAAATCACGTGGAAGGAGGAGATAGTTGAGCACTGCTAAACATCCCAATATCTTGGTGTAACTCTGGAAAGGATGTTTTCCTATAAACAGCACTGCACCAATACTAAACAAAAAGTCTCCGCCAAGAATAACATATAACAAAAGCTCTCCGGTTCATCTTTAGGAGTATCTCCACATGAACTCCGTACTTCTGCCTCGGGTTTGCGTATCTCCGCAAAAGAATACGCTTGTTCCGTTAGGCAGAAGTCAGCACATGCCGAATAAGTCGATATTGCAGTAAATTACATGGCGCGACTAATGTCTGGCTGCCTTAAGCCCACACCGGTGCACACACTTTATCCTATAATAGGAATCGCTCCACCCATTATCAGGAAAAACGTAGCAGCGGACGCAGAGAGACACAAACAGATCCATGACCCTAAACGCCCCTTTACGACCATCGAATGGCTCCGATTTGACTGGGATTGATTTTTTTTTCCTTAAAGTCACAATTGACTTGGAGGCCTCAGCAGAAAAACGCAGAGAAGACCTGTGGAGAGAGGAACTCGGGGACAAGCTCTGAACAATTCCATCTAAAAGCACAAACTCCGCCGATAGTTTGGATTTCTCTACGTGCTAAGTTCTCAACAGACTAAGGGGTGTCTAGGTGCAAAAACAAAAAAAACTGAAGTGGGGTTTTCTGGAGAGAGATGACATAAACTGCGATTGTGAAGAGGTGCAGGATGATCCTCATCTGCTTCGATATCCACAAACGCAGTAAAGTTGTGGTGATAACGATTTGAGGATGGCCACTGACAGGGCGATATCTGTTGCTGCACACTGAAGTGCCAAGATTTTAAGTCCGGACCCAATAAGTAAGACGGAGATTAAATTTACCATCGACTACTGTATATGTTATTATTTGAAGGTACACATTGGTAGACGCTATGCAATTGAGTTAAATGGCGTCTTAAGTGAATTATTATTCTGAGGCATCTACAGTATCTCTGTTTAAATTATGTCTGAAGAAACATCTCCCATTCTATTCCTTAATTTTTATTACTTTTCTTTTTTCGCTTTCCTCTTTATTGCTTTTCCCCATTGATTTAAGGTTATTTATGTACACATAATTTTTTATTTTTTTTTTACATATTTTGTTTTTTATACTTTTTTCTATTGAATACGTTTTGCATCATAAATTATGTAAATAAAACTTTCATTTTATTCTTGGTTATAAATTGTCATTTGGCAATATGCCCGCCAATATCATATTAACATTATGTACAAGAAGTTTAATAGATACAAATTATGCTTATAAAATTATTTACATTAAGCATGTACAATATTACAATGATAATTAGGAAGATTTATGTATTTTTCAGTAAAAGTAACTTTATACGCAGACAACGCAACATTTAAAGCCACTGTAAAAAAAAATAGGCGCACTTATGTAAAGTTTATGAACCACTGCCAAAGAGAGTTTTTGATCATCTATCACTGTCTTTCGTACTGCGTCCTTGTCACTTGGCATATCCTTTTCTTCTTCTCACATCCTTCTCGCATACTTCTTGTGTGTGTAACCATATGTTTCTGTCACTAATGGAAAATGTATTAGATAGGCGTGTAGGATAATCCCGCGAAGGCAGAATCATTTCCCTCGGGGAACATTAAATCCCTGTTTAAATTCGTGCTATAAAAAATATGAAAAATACGGTAACATATAAATCGCTGCAGTGTTCAAATCGAGTAAGATGTAATATTCTTATCTCAGTGGATGAATAATACAGTTTGTTGTGTGTAATATACAACCAAAACCAGGGGTGCAATTATGAATCTTTTCTATCCCATAGAGGGTGGTTGATTTGGGGATATTTATTTTTCCATTCGGCTGATTTTTGCTTCATATATGGCCACACTGGTGATTTAACGTCAAATGGTGTATCAAACTGCTTTAAAAACGGTAATAAAACTAATACGGCTTGGTCAAATAAACTTAATTGTACGTTTTGAGTAATGTTTACGGTCGCAATAATGTTTTATATGAAAATCATTATGTTTGATTACACTTGTTCATATTTTTTGACGTTTTCATTATAACCATATATAAAGCAGGAATTGACCGCATGAAAAAAATAAATATCCCGAAATAAGCCACTCTCTAGAGAAGAGAGAAAATTCATAATTGCACCCCAGGGCGAGAGTTTTCGACTTGATAACTACAAGCAGAGATGTGTCCGCTTTGTATTGTAGTGTTTAGCGGATTCATCTATCTTGTTAAAAGTACTGTGTTGGATTTCCGGCAAGGTGAATGTGAAATATTAAATATTTTTCTTTCTTAAAACAGAGAGTTGTAAGGAAATCTAGGCATCTAAATGGTTAGTTATTTTTTTTATTTTATATTTTAACGTCTTGTAGGCTTTTACGTATTTTAAATATATTGTCAAAGGTGTATTTTACAGAAAAAAAGGAATAAAAATTTATTAAAAATAATAAAAAGACAAAAAAGTATTCTTATAAAACATGTTAACATATTAGTAAAAAATAAATGGGAAAAAAACATTATTTTTCACATTCCTTTAAAATATTTAAAAATAAATCTAAATATTAATTCTTATGCTTTTTCAGTAAAATATTTTAATAATTTCTAATCTTTTTAACTCTACAAAATTGCTCCAAAATATTTAAATAAAGCGCCGTAACAAAATAATCAAGGTTATTATTGATCGATATTTTTACAACTAAAAAACGCACAAACTACATTTAAATATAAGTGATACTATTTAGTCACCCGTTCACATATAAAATATTATAAAGGCTTATACAGTCATCCTTAGAAACATGTTTTTGTAAAACTTTTTCTTTTCAAAGAGTGTTTTTTTCGCCATCAAGATTTGAATAAGAAGACAACACAAAGGGTTCTTAAAGTAGTAGGGGTTAAAAACTCTTATATACTAACTCAATGTCACCACTTCTGCTCCTTGAACTCATCCATCATATCCCTTTATATCAACCCTTAAATTATAAAATCATAAAAAACAGTTCGCAGAGAGTTTTTCAATATATTTTAATTCATAAAATGGTACGTTTTCTTTTATTTGTCATTTTGCACTCAGTTATAGTCACATTTTTAAGATTTTTAATTAATCAAAAAATTTTTCATAAGACAACTAAATTGATAATGACATAATTTCACGAATATTTTTAGCCCCCATTTAAAAGTCTAAATTAATTTATAAACAACAAATAATTTCGATTTACACAACTTTTTTCTGACTAAATAACCTTGGTGACTATTGCCTCCTTGATAACATAGTTTTACGGTTCAAATGGATTAGTCAACTTAAAACTGATTTTTTTAAGGTAAGTGACATTTTATCAAATGTATTTTTAAAGCACTAGCTTTGTGGTTATTCAAAATTAAATATAAATCAATTTTATTTTTAACCACTAATTTTATTTTTTTTTCTACTGACCGGTTTGAAAGCGACACAAGATTAATTTTTAAGCATACTTAACTTATAAGTTAAATATAAAAAGTGGTTTAAAACAAAGTTTAGTAATTTTTTATTTGTGATTTTTGCCTGAACGATGACAATATGTATTTAGGTAAAAAAAAGTCATTTCGGCTGCGACAGATTTACAAAAAAATATGCTTGTTTTTTCAGACAGTTAATTATGTCTTTGGACGTATCAAAAATGCTCATTCATTCATTATTGAGATCGCGTAATTTGAAAATTTATGGATTGTGTTACAAAAGGCTGTAAAAACTCCAAGATACGTAGAATTTCCCTAGAAATGTTTTTCTCCCTTCATTCTGTATTCATCTGACTTGAGTCATTGACACATTTCTGGAATGTTTGGAATTCGTAGGATTGGTCTCGACACCCGCCCGCCACCGCCCACCTGTCCCCTCTCCTGGCCAGCACCAAACTCCTGGCGATGCTGGATCGTCTCGACACTTCGCTATTCCGGCAATCTGCTGCCGTCTGTCATCTGCCCCTGGTAACGCCGACGCGCGTCACACAACCCACACAACCCACACAAGCGTTATTCTGAACAGGTGTTATCGAGAAGGATCAAATTAATCAAAACGTTTCTTGACCATGTCCGAGAGATGGGGCATAGGACACTGCATTTGAACACCGAATGCGGCGTATTTCGATCATCTGATGTTAGATGAAGGTAAGATAATTAGTCTTCCAATGCCAGTCTAGGGACAGTCAAATATTGCAGTGAAGTGAAGTATTCTTGTTACATACTCGAAAACTGATTGAAAGACCGAGAGTAGTTTTGTTTAAAAAAATAAATATTTTTTTTTGTCTACAAACGAGTTACTTTAAAAAAAATATTGAAATTATCAAACTGTGATAAAATAAATAAAAACAATTTTGTTTTTAACGACACGCTTTTTTTCTTTTAACTGACCGGTTTCTCAGGATTATTTATCAAGGTATACTTAACTAATTAATTCTATCCTACTTTATTTTATCAATGTTTACTTAATATTATGCTTCGTATGAAGCTTAATTTACATTAGACAAACTAAAAGAAACTTCAATTTTAGAGGAAAAGAACACTTAAGGTGCCTAAATAATAACGGTTTTTCTGAATTAGCAAACCATCTGATATTAAAATAAGAAAACTCGAAAATCTTAAAAATTAAAAAAAAAATCATAAGAAGAAAAAATTAATAAATTATCAAGAAAACAAAATTTCCTTTAGTCCACTTCTGTCTATTTTTAAAGATCGTACCCAGCTTACATCACGCTTCCCACCCTCACACGACAAAAATACTTGATTTATTAGCTCAATACGCAGCATAATTTGTTTTATTTTATTTGGGATTTTTACAGCTATTACAAAAACAAAATAAGTAGAAATATATTAACTATACTAGAGCCAATTAAAAAGATCTACTGTAAATCTAATGACACATAATATAATAAGAAAAGAGTTTACGTAATTGTATTTGTTTGACGTTTGTATTCATGTGTATGTGAATGTGTGTATGCGTGAATGAATAAGGGAGAGGGTGCGTGTGTGTGGGTGCGTAAGAAAAAAAAAAAATTTTTTTAAGACTTGTCATCATATTTAAAATGGTACAAGAAATAATAATAATAATATAAGGTAAACTTTGATCAAATAAAATAGGATAGAATTAATTAGTTAAGCATACCTTAATAAAGAAGCTTGTATGGCTTTAAAATCGGTTGACAAAAAAAAACAATTAACGGTTGTTTTATTGTAATGAATAACCACAAAATTAGTGCTTCAAATATAAAATTAATAAAAAAATATGATTTGATTTAATTTAACTTTACCGTTTTCATTGCAGCTTTCACTTTAAATATGGCATAGTGAAATATTGCAGTGTAAAAATAATCATTTTTTGTTGAACTTGTAAGAAATTGAACCCGTTAACTTAACATGGTATATAAAAGCGCAAACCGGTACACTTTGAGATGGACTTATCTCTAATTGATATTTATTTTTTAGAAATATTACCTGAGATTAGCCACGGACTCTAAAACACTCGTCCAGGGTTCTGGTTCTATTAACACAGAGATCTGTAAAAGTAATAAATAGGCTGTTTTATAAATCGCCATTTTTGTAATGGTTGGGATGGACTAGTACTTGTTTGTTTTTAATTGACGTTTTCTTTTGTTTTTTGTGATATATTGCAGCGATTTAATCGTGGAGGATCGATAAATAAAAATTAAATTGAGATTTGAAAGAATTAACATTATTCTTTACAAACCCGCAATTCTCCATTCACAAAATCAAATTTCCAGCTAGGCCACAACGTTGGAACGTAACATATCCGAATGGACTTGAAGTTTACTACATCAATCACAGAAATAAATAAGAAAAAAAAAAATTAAGTGAAAACACCGGTCCTTACGACATATGAATTTAATTTTACAGTAACAAAAATACATTTATTATTTTAGTTAAATTTTCTACCTGTTTCCAGAATCCATTTAATATACTAATTAAACTAGTTTTGGTTGAAAATATTTTAAATGACTGATGTGACCGAAATCTAGTCGACGCGTTGAAATCGGAGTATTGGAAAATGCCATCTTAGCCAGTTACTACAATGATCTGGAATGTTCCATTTGAAGTTATGGATTTGTCATCAGGTCCAGTTAATTGATGTTCCCATAAAAGTTTCCTGATGCAGTTAGATAAAATCGATTTGGGTTTCTTTTTTTAGTACAATGCAATAATTCATTTGAGGATAACATTATAACTTTGATCCCTGATAGATTAATATTGAAATGTTTAGAATACAAAAGTGGTACTAGTACTGGGACATAATTGTCACCCCATCTAGATATGTGTAGTAAATCATATATGGAAAATATCTTAGGTTAAAAAAAAACGGACTCTGTAGATTTCAATAAAAGATTAATGGGATGTCTTGAGACATGGAATAGGCATGAAGTAAAGTAATTTAAAACACTAACACATTGTGTTGTCCTTTCGAATAAATAGCACTGCTCATGACAGTTAATTCTGCTCGCATTTTGACACGGAAAAGGGCTTAGATAAAACGTCACTCGGTAGATGCGTTCGCCATACATAAACGAAATAAAAAAGATTGGTCGCAATTATTTTCTGCGACGAGTAGCAAAATAATATTACTAATTATAATGTCACGTACACATTATTTTTCTATTAAAGTATTTAAAAATTATTTTCGTTTTGTTCTTTTGTGTTTCATCAATAATTTCATTTTTTTATCCTATTTACCTTTTTCGCACTTTTTGAGATTTTTTTAAAACATTTTAAACAACGATTAATAATACAAATAATGTGACCTCACTGGGGTAAAGAATTTTTGGATGCCATTACTAATTTATTTAAAAATTTTGTTTTTTTTAATAATATCTGAACTATATTTACTTGTGGGTGTGTGGTATGTGGCATATATTATGTATTGTTTTTATGTTCATGCGGATGAAGAATTTAGTTTTGTGTGTGAAAGCGAACCTGAACCCTGGACGAGTGTTAGCAACTCGTTGGCTGCTCTCAGGTAAAAATTCTAGAGATAAATCTGCCTCGTTTTGTAATGGTTGACGCATTTGCCTAACCTTATTGAGGTACTGAGTTCAATAGTTGGCATGGTAGACGTAAAATATTATATTTTAAATGCGTTTTAAACTGCAATATTTTGTTTTTCCTGGACTGGCACCTGAAGCGTTATACTGATTAACTGACCTTCATGTAACAAATGATCGAAATACAGTGCATTTATTTTACAAATGCAGTGCCCCATGCACCACTGGGTGCGAAAAGGGCGATGATCACGACATATTTTTCTCCTTACATATATAAGGAGGAAAGTGCCGTTTATTTGAATAAAATACAAATAAATAGTGAGCATTTTACATCGACGCTTTCAAATAAATTCACTGCCCTACAAAAATGTGTAGGCATGCGTTAAATAATTTATACCTCGCTCGGCTGTTTTCACTCAGAGTTTAGCCGAATGAGCCTTTCACTCGGAAGCGTGATCTGACTCATCCACTTACAAGCAAAAGTTTTCGCTTCAAACATTTTTTTATTAAAGGGCCGTTTACAAGTGAAAAAAACAATAAATATAAGAATATTGCTTTGTTCCAGCTCCGTGAACAACCTCGACCGCGCAAAAATTTATTCAGCCGCAGTTCAAACGCGAGCGCTGCAAAAATGAATAAACGACGGCATTTTTTACAAGCAAATGCATAAAAAATATTACTAATTGTATAGCAAGGTGTATTTGAATTGTTTAAAAACGAACTAAATAACAAAAAGCATTTTTTTATGCCGCCATTTTTGGCAGAAAATACGTGCTGGAGCCACACGTTCACGCCACTATTGTCACAAGGTCCTGTCCGTTTGTGTTCGCACGAAGACAATGCGGCTAGGTGCGGTGGCGGGGGTAATTGTTCCGCGGAAATAGCCTGCACGCCTATCTAGGTGGCGATGTCTCGGGACAAGTTTTTGTCCTACAAAATGCTGTCTACACGTGGATAATGATCGAGTCCTGGGACAAAACCATATTGTATTGTCTACGAGGAAACAGCTTTTAATACTTATGTATCTTGAAAAAACTTATTTGTTAGATTTTGATGAAAAATATAAATTAAATTTTTGGTTAAGTTTGGCTATAATCTAATTTTGACAAACGAGCGCTTCCGTCTAAGGTGACATATTTATTTAATTAAGGGTTATGCAGCATAAATATAATTAGTATTCGAACTAGTTATATATTTTTGATGTCCGTCTCTTAATTAAATAAATATTACAAAAAATATACCAGTCCTTAAGATACTTACTTAGCCAAAAGCGCCAGTAGGTCAAAATTAGATATTTTTTTACATTACGATCATCTCATTTTATGTGTAGTATTCTTTAATAATATGCATGCTTTTACTTTCTATTTTGTTATATTTCAACTCAACACAGGGCTCTTAGCCTCATAGAGTTAGGTTAGGATAGGTTAAGTAGTATGTTTCTTTATTTGCATAAATAAATTAAATTAAATTAAATAAACTGAAATATTAATAAACTTATCGTCGGAATACGACACTTGGTAGTCATGTCTGCGAAATTACTAACAAGGAATTTGAGAGAATTCATTGGATGGGATGTTAGGTATAATAATATTATTATGTAGGTGTACTAGTGCCCACAAATGGCATTAGTTTTATGAATGGATTCCAACGCCTAAGAGAAATGCTTCGGTATGTAAAATATTTCGAACAAGCTGTATAAACATTAGATACAGATTTTCTACGTACCTACACGACGCAAACCTTAAAAGTATTATGTGTTCAAATACGTTTTGTCCATTTTTTTTTCATTTTATATTTTAAAAGAGCGCCAAAACTAAGAGTAAATGATGGTTATAAGTCTTCGGAAGAAAATTTTGAATTTCGAAAGAATGTTTTTACGTTGTGCATATTATTTAAGTATTTAACATGTTTAATTTCTATTAGTCGTTTGCTTTTGTTTGGTATTTAATTAATTATCTCAAAAAAATAATACGTAAACCTAAGATGAAAGATTATTTCGTATATTTCTGTTCCAATCTAGGCATTTGTAAATAATGAAAATGGTTTCAAAAACTTTTCTTTAAATATCTAACACCCTATTTAGTTCATAGAAATTGGTTTAGTCACATAAACTTGATCACGTTCTTTACATTCGCTTTCTCAGTACTCAATAAACATTTCAGTACTTACACATTTTATCACCATTGAATATGAGCCCCGAATTCAGAAAAGCCTCTTAGCAAGAAAAAGAAATGAAATTACTGTTACTTATCGTATATTTTAACGTAGAGTAAAAAGGTTTTTATGAGAAATCGATAATCATTATTATTTCGATAAAATAATGTTTTATAGTATCATATTTTTAAATTCTTTAGTCATTTTACTTATTTACCTTTTTTTTTAAAGTTGTGCTGTGCACTGTTTTTATTCCGTTTATTTTCACTTTTGATAAACTCAAAATCTAAAGAAATTGCTTACACGTTTATTTACTCTGCTTTAGTAAGATTGTTTTTTTTGGTAGAAAAAATATTTTAAAACAACTTAACGTGCAATTTCAAGCCATGGAAAAGAATTATCATCAATCACTATAGAAAAATAAAAAAGAATTCACAGTGAATAACTTTAACTTGTGAATGTCTAGAATTCACAGTTGGGTACGTAAAAGTATTTGCATCCTCTACGTGAAATAAACACAAAGTAACGCTTCTTTACTTAAAAATATTTTACTCAAACTTTATTAACAGAGAAACTTTCACATAATTGTATTTTAAAAGAGTATATTTTAAAATAAATTTGTTACAACAGTGATGGAGAAAATTTCAGATAAGGAAAAAATGAAAGTGTAGACATTTAGAGGGCTTATGACCTGTCATTGGCTGGTTTAAGTTAACAACGATAGAATGGTGCATGTTACACAGTGTGTAAAGTGGCCACTCAGATCTAGCGGTAATATTGGATATTACTACCACTACTATCACGCAATTTCTGCTTAGGGGTAGGTAGAGATGATGGACCACCACACACGTCTATCAGTACATACATTCTTAGCTTCTTTCACATTCATATGTTTTTGAGATGACCAGATTTAAGATTTTGAGTTCCGCGCTACCGTTCATTCTAACCATATACTAATACATCTGTTTTACCCATGTTTCGTCATCCATTCGTGCTACAGGAAGAATATATTTTTTTAAATTACGTATTTGTGTATTAGCGGGCCTTTTGCCAAATGACAATGAATTGAAAATTCTTTATTAACTTACTGGTAAAGGAAGTATTAAAATTGAAAAATGGTTGTATTTTACTTTATTTTATTTAAATTAAGTTTATTTTATTTTATTGTATTTTATATTATTTTACTTTATTTTATTCTATTTTATTTCATTTCATTTCATTTTATTTTTTATTTTTTATTTATTCATTTATTTTTATTTTATCTAATTTTATTTTATTTTATTTTATTTTATTTTATTTTATTTTATTTTATTTTATTTTATTTTATTTTATTTTATTTTATTTTATTTTATTTTATTTTATTTTATTTTATTTTATTTTATTTTATTTTATTTTATTTTATTTTATTTTATTTTATTTTATTTTATTTTATTTTATTTTATTTTATTTTATTTTATTTTATTTTATTTTATTTTATTTTATTTTATTTTATTTTATTTTATTTTATTTTATTTTATTTTATTTTATTTTATTTTGTTTTATTTTATTTTATTTTATTTTATTTTATTTTATTTTATTGCGTAAACACACAGTATGTACACAAATATTGAAAATTTCTTTGTATATTAGTGTAGGACACTCATGCACACACCAAAAAATTGTTATCACTTGGTACAATAGTTTAAATTATGTTAAATATAACAAATTTTAAAGACAAGCAATGAAAAAATATGTAAATTATAATAAATTTAAAAATCTGATTCTCTCAATATTTCTACGATTTTTGAACTCAATTAACATACATAGTCATAAATAATATCAGCGTCGGTAAATCTATTGTGTTATTGCTCGCATATTCTAGGTATTTTAGATTGTTTTAAATTGTTTATTGACGTGTTATCTGCGTAAAACAGAAGATTTTGTCTTGTCGGTTTAGATGGCACACGGAATGGAAATCTTTCAAGTAGATTAGGGAAATAAATGTCATAATTTATTAATTTGTATAAAAATAACTGGTCTAACATTATTTAACATTATAATATATGTAGATTTAATAATATCGATACTAATCTTCAACAGGAAAATGAACTAAAGGGAAAGGAAAATAAAAGAGATTACGGAAGAGAAAGAAGATATTTCATTAAACGTGATTTAAACGGGGGTGGAGGTAAAAATCATGATCATGATAGAATACGGAAGATCATTCCACAGCCATGCCGCATGGTCTCTATTTATAAAATTATTAGTAAGAAAATACGAAGGAATTGTGGATGGAAATTAAGAGGGTACTTTGAGAACAAGATTTATTATTTAACGACTGATTCTAAATATTTTTTCATGCAAAATAATCGTTAATGGGTGATTTATGATTCATATCCATTCTGAAATAATTTTGCAGAAGGGTAAACTATGCTTTTGAAATTTTATAAGGTTTATTGGTAATATAAGATTTTATTGGAAATCAATAATTGTGCAAACGGAATAATCTAATCTAATTCCCTTTTTATTTTATATTTTGGAGAATAAAAACTTATTTAAAACGAGTGACTTCCGTGCTGTTATACCCAAAATGTTGTACTGACCCAATAATTGTAATAATTTCCAGTGCGTTCACGATAGTTTTAAAATATTTAATTGTACTAAACACCGTTCTTTTACTGTAATTTACAGCTGTAATAAATGAGTCTCTTGTTTAATTGTAGTGCAAAAATGTATAAATATATTTTAATCAGGATTAAAAATAAAATTATTTTTTAACAAACGTATCAGCCTTTTTTTCAAATGATTGGCAATTGGTGTTCCAATGCAGTACTTTATGTAACATTAAGTGCGAAAAAAATGAAGATGTTCGGTCGTTGACTTTTAGTGATTAAATGACACATATCAATATCGCAGTATTAAAAGTGAAAATCAAACACATCAAATTAAACTAGCTAATGACAGATCGTAAGTACTGTAAATGCCTAGATTTCCATACGTCAATTTTTGTAATGTTTTCCTCCTGTTTCGTAACATTTATATTTTGACCGTTTTTTTTTTTTTTTGAAGTACTTCGTAGTATATATTTTGTACCTATATAAATATGTAGGTACAGTGCGTTTTGATATTTAAAACCCATATGTGTTACCCAGTTAGAGCCTGGTGGTGAACCAAGTTAACATTCAAATTTCGTTTGTGTTAGTAGGCACACTAGAATTTTATTTTATTTGAAACTTTATATCACTTACACATTATCACTGGGTTATTTAACGTTTGAACGCACAGCAGTGAACGTATACATTTTTGTAACTAAGGTCCTGAAAAAACGTTTGAGTTTACTTTAAACATTTTTATACAAATAATTTTTTTTGCTGTCAGATTTGATCTTATTTTGAAATGAATAGAATACAAATGTGTATTCGCTGTTCTGATATTATATTTACCTAAGGGTATTTTTTATAATATTTGTACCTTGTATTTAGTTTACCAGAATTTATGAAATTATACTCGATAATTAAAAGGTAACTCTACTGTAGTAGCCATTAAATGAAAATGTTCTTTTAATTATTTTTAATGGCTTGATTGATGTATCATTGTTACTGGAACCAGTGGCATTCAATGTTTCAATCCGCTGGTTGTGAAATAATTATGTGCTGTTCCTTGATCAAAACAGCACAAACTTTGGCTTGTATGCACCAATGTCCCGGTTGTGTCGTATTGTAAACTCGAGACAAGATCTGGACTTTTTTGCTGTAAGTTTTTATAGATTTAAAAAATCACTAAGATAAACCGGATGTTGTCTTGAGGTAGTATTTTTTTTGTCTTAGTTTTAGTTTTATTTAACTGTATTTTATTTGATTATTAGCTGCATTTATTATAAGAAATTGTATTGATATGAACAAGAAAAATGGACAACATAAGTCCGTCAATAAATAAATAAATAAAAAAGTAAGTACATTTAATAAATAACCACGGAGTTTTATCAAGAAATAACTACAAAAAAATCCATAAAAACAAATTAAAATTATTTACATATATTTGTACAAATTACTACGTAATAATACTACAAGAGATAAGAAAACAAATTGGATTAGATAATTTTGTTTATTTGATTACGAAATAAGGTGATCTTTGGAAAGTTGGACATTAAACTAATATTAAAAAGCAATTGGCTAACCATTTCACTTGTCTCACAGATCAATCAACTACCCCTCATTCATCTTCATTGTTTCCCGTTCACTGGTCCTTCCTACCCCCTGTTTCAACCCCTTACATCCCCCCCCCCCATTTCCAAACACCCCCGGCCAGAGTTTCAATAACATCTTATAACTTTTATTAACACTCCGTTTATTTAAATGAAATTTGTAAGAAGACTGTGTTATCTTGAGAAACTTTTTCATAAATTTAATTTATGGGATCTTTAAAAGCAAAAAGGTTCTTGTATAATTCATTTAAATTTAAATTGATTTTCAAATTATTTTATGATTAAAAACTATTGATGAATGTTTCCGCAATGCTGAGAATTTTTTTTTTTTTCTCTATATTTTTTAATGAAACTGCGTGTAAAGTACAAGTATTCGAATTTATTAACCTTGTTGTGGATAGTGGAAATGTCACGGACTCGCGAATCAGCGGTCCGATGTTCGAATTCCGATTGTTGAGCGCAGTCATCTACAACTTATAAAAAAATCCTGATTGATTTTAAGAACGTATTATAAAATAAATAAATACATATTTTGTCTTAAGATGTGATTAGTGTGAAAAAGTTTAAATATGTTTTTTTTTCTTAACTATCAATACCAAACCAAGGAGGAAGCACATTTTTTCTTTCAGTTCATTCATTCCATTAAATGATTATATTATCATTTTACACAACTTAGTTTCAAGCTCAACAAATTAAGGTTGCTGAACACAAAAAAACTGGTCATAATTTGATTTAAATATTTATTTTGTATAAATACCTATTTCTTAAAACTGCAACCTTTTTTAGTAGTCAGATAGAGCTTTTTCTAGAAAACTAAAAATGCGTCGGTAACATGATCGAAAAAATAATGCATAAAATGTGAGACTAGGATACATTATTTAACTAGAATAAAACAAACGCGGATATTTAATTGTATTGCTCTCGTGTCCATGGTGTAGTGGCTAAGTTAAGGGTCTTGCTCACAGTAGTTTAAGGTTCAATTGCTTGTAAGATCACAATACTTATCATGCAATGGTAATTTACCACTGCAAATGGGCTTCTTAGCGTTTGGGGTGCAATTTAACCTAAAAAATACTTACGTTATCAATGATATTTTATTTGAGTACAGGCTCGACAATATAAAACTAGGATAGCATATGAAAACTAATGTTTTTGACGCATAAATTGGTGCTTATGGTTGATACTTATTCAGATATAAATTTGTTGCTACAGAAAAAAAACACTTTTGATACGGGAACATGAAAGTCTAGGCATTAACAGGGTTTATGACCTGTCGTTGGCTGGTTTAAGTAAATCAGCTAGTCTGCAAACATTTGAACATAATCGAAACATTGTAGAAGGCTCAATATGTTCATTTAGAATATTAAACACTCTTGGAGCCACAAAAGAGATATTTTTTACAGGCCTTATGATCTGTCATTTGCCACTTTACATTTGCCACTTTACACACTGTGTAACATTCACCATTATGTTTATGATTAAGCATTAACATTTCCTCAAATCTAACATAAAATAAAATGTTTAATTTTAGATCTCAATTTGCTGCCACAGAGAGGAAAAAAAATTGAGAACATAATATGGAAGTCTAGGCATTTACAGGGCTTATCATCTGCCATTAGCTTGTTTAAATGGCCATTTTACACACTGCTTGAAATTTACCATTCTGCCTATGTTTAAACATCCACATTTCCCTAACTCTTCTATTTGCTGACTTTTATTTATTTATTTTGTTCATTAACGCCCAAAAGGCATTTACAAAAAATAAAAATAAAACACATGCTAACATACTAAAGAATAAACACAGAATATACAGAAAAATTATGTGAAATTAGTTAGGAAGAATATAATGAAAAATTTTGCAAAGTAAAAAAAAACAATAATAACAAAGGTATGCAAGAAAAAACATTAAGCATATAATCTAAAAATCCAAAGATATGGGTTTATGAAATAAATTCTGTAAAGCAAACATAGTAAATAAAGTGTTACGGTAAGCAAGAAAGACTAATTAAAGTTAAATTAATAAACCAACAAGCATATATTATCGCGAAAAAATAAGAAATTAGAATTTGTTGAAATGAAATGCGTATTTGCCAATACTACAATGCAATTTGATATAACAGTAAAAAATAAAAAAACAAGTATATAGTAATAAAAATAAACAAGTAAGTATTTTTTTAATTTATGGAATTGAATTGTAAATAATAGTTTGACGAGCAGCTACAAATAAACTTGATATTGTGGACTTATAAGATAATAAAGAATTGGACAGAATGTCGGCAGCCGTTCCATAAGTGTTACCTAACCTATGCAGTCTCAGTATCATGAATCGTTTTGTTGGTTGGAAGAAGTACTGGAGCAATGAAATAATAAAGTTTTCCTATTGTTGACAGCAGGTACTCTAAAATCAATCGATTAAAGTATTTTAGTACGTCAAAAAGAGAGTTTACAATTTTATACAGTACAATGAGATCATTAATAGTTCTTCTTTCATAAAGTTCTGTTAGGTTGAGCAGTGTGAATAAATAGTCATAATTCACATTTTGTATTGAAATGTCAAATAAAAGAGCTGAAACCTTTATCATATGGGTGAAATTCTTCCGGTTTATTCAATTTACCTACTAGGCAACGCCTGAATACAATTTTCCAATTTTCATACTTCTTTTTTACTAGTCAGTTAATTCAACAATGTTTGTACATACTCAAAACACTGTTGAAAGTCTTATTAAGTTTAAATACTTACTTTTATATTTTTTGTGGAACAACCAGATTTGTATTAAAAGAACAGCTAGTGTTTTGAAAAAGAAATATACGTAAATTTATTTAAAATACGTTGGTAATACAATAACGATTTCAACGAGAAGGAATAAAAAGCCTTGAATCAAATTAATTTGAAAAATATTGTTTTTGGTAAATTTTGATGTGAAATGTTATGTTATTTAAAGTTAATATGAGTTCTTCAAATGTCATCAACAAACTTAATAAAACAAAAATAAATAAAGGAATGATGAAATAAAAATTACTATTTATAAATAAATTGAACTACAAAAATAAATACTTACAAATATTAAATTGAAAATTGATCGAATAATAATCTAGATCATTTTTCTATTTATGTAGCTAAGTTTTTATAAGTTTTGAATGTCATCAAAATTACATTAATTTTCTTAACATAAAACTTATTTTTACAACCATTGTTCTTTTGGAAGGTTTGTCCAAACATTTTTTAAGTAAAATCAATGTTATCAAGTTCGGCATTTATTTTCAGCCTTGAGTCAAACAAGCACATGGCTTATTTAATTTTATATAATTTTTATATTTATTACTCTCAAATTATCGTGACCTACAAAGTAAACAAACCTAAATGAGTTCTTTTAATTATCATATTTCAAAAAAACTATTTTTATAAAAGTCGTTTTGAGGATGGTAAGATTTAATCGGCTTGTGGTCCTGGGGCCAGTTTCGCGGAAACATGGATCAAAGGTGCGAGATTTTTACTTCATTCTGCCACAACTTTTTTTTTTCTAATAGTGAGCTCTTTACAACTCGTTGAAAATGACCACCGAAAATTAAAATATTTTGGTAAATCGTAAGAACCCAAATTATTTTTAATTAAAAATATATATATAAATATAGTTCTATAAATAAATAAAAATATTGTTTATATATAAAAGTAATTTTTATTAACTCTGTATGTTTTTAGTTTGATTTGATCAATTATTTTTAGTGTTTAATAATACTTTTTATTTACTTTTTAAATTACTATAATATACAAAAAGTACCTTATAATGTTTTACAGAATAAGTTTTTTCTCTTTTTTATATTTCTCAAAAATATTATACCGGTCTATTTATTATAGGAGCAAAAATTCACAAACATTTTTTGCATACCCACGAACAGGCCATGCCTTTGTGGGATATTTTTGCTTACTATTTTTGTTGTTAATGTTTATTTCACTGCTATGTAATTATCCTTTATTTTTTATTTACTGTTTTATAGATCTTATGTATATATTATAAAAAAAAAAACAACAAAAAAATTAACAAAAATAAAAAAGGCATTTTGTCGAAGTTTGTAAGTAAATCAGTTTAAGGAATTAAAAAATCTATTTGTAGAAAAAGTAATGCATCCATATCCTTTGCTGAATTCGCAATTTTTCATTTGTTTTTGGGGGGGGTTACTAGATTCCATAAACCAAATGTGCCCGCTGCTTAGCATTCTAGAGGTCAAGTAGCAAAATGAGCTGTTTGCACTTTTAATTTATTAAAATTTGTTTTTAATTATTTTGTTATTTAAGAAATATGGTAGTCTAGGTTTACATAAATGAGTCGTATAATCCGACTCCCATGGATATCAGAAGTAAATTTTGGCGTTTACATCAAAAACCATCTTGAACGACGTATTAAAAATATACCTATTTGAAAATGTTTTGAACATGTCCAAATGTTTGTAGACAGGGAGTGATTAAAATTTATATTTGTTACAACAGAGAGAAAAAACATTTTTAAGAAGGTGAGCTGTAAGTTTAGGTATTTAAATGTCTTATGAGCTGATTAACTGGTTTAAGTAACCACTTTACATATTGTGTCATATTCACCATTCTGCCTATGTACAAACATCCACATCTCCTCAACTCTTTCATCTGTTGCTTAGTAGGCAACATTGTTCAGTCGGGTGAATCTCACCCACATAATAAAGGTTTCAGCTCTTTAATTTCAAGAAAGTCGGAAGGAAAAATATGGAGGAGTTTACACAGTCCGTAAAGTGAACACTAACCAACGACAAGTCATAAGTCCTGTAAATGAACTTCTCAAAAATATTTTCCCTCTCTGTTTTAACAAATTTAAATCAACCTTTTTATTTCAGATAAAACTTATCATAACTTATTTTTACAATCTGTTTTTCAGTTTACATTTACTATACAGACCTTAACCTGTTTTTGGTAACTACACAGCTCTTATAGATAAACACAATGTCAGTCTTACCTACATTTCTTTCAATATTTTTGTTTATTTTAGTAAAATCAGACTCAAAAAATTATGTAATATTCTGAATGAGTTTTTGAAAACAAGCCAATAACAATGTATATTTATAAATGTATTAATACCTTATTGATGTACATAATCAGAATCAAAATAAAGCTACATTTTTAATTTACGGCTTTTAAACAAAAATAAAACCTTATGTTTAAATTCTTACTTAAAAAAGTTTAAAAAAAACCATTAAACATATGTCACCGCCAAAAAGTCAAAATAACCACTTTGGACTGCTGGGCTCTTAATTATTACGGCATTCAATTGAATGGATAACAGACGCTTAGCCAAAATGTTGAAAGCAAGTTTAACGAAAAGACTAAACGTCGCTTAGCCTCTTTAAATTTGATACACAATAAAATTTGCTTTTGTTATGTTTAGTAAGTTTTGATTAGGATAGATCGGATTAAGTTTATTATATTTTTTTTTTTTACTTCACTTAATTCAACCTACGTATGTTAACCTAACCCGATGACTTTTGGGTTGGTCTATTGCAAAGGGCTAGCTTTCAATGAGCCTATACGTTGAACGTTGAGATATTTGAATTTATTTAACGAACGGCCTAGCCATTCAACTAGCATTTGATGAACGAGTTGAATGAATTGAGTGGATTTTAGTTAGATAATCATTATAAGTTTGTAAGTATCAACAAAAGCAATATTTTTTTTTTAATGTAGGCTCTTTTTGAAAAACGATTGTTTTTATTTTACATGTCCTCTTCTATTATTTCGAAATACTTGTGGCATTTGATTTAACTGTTTAAAAACTATGTGTTGCAAGAACCTAGGATCAATTTTACAAGTTCTGTAAAAATAAATTGTTTTGGAAATATTTTTAATTGAATCGGCATTCACTTCGTAACACTTCATTATAAATTATCATGAAAATAAAACTTTGTTATCAGTGTTACAGGAGTGCTCTCCCGAAACTATAGTTGTGTTCTTGTAAAATAATAAAATTGTGTAACACTGATAACAAAGTTTTATTTTCATAATAATTTGTTTTGGAAATGCTTAATAAATATACTTATTTTTCATTCCAAAAAATGTCCAAATGACTCTTTTCCAAAACTTTATTTTTTGCGTATTAGCCTTTTACTATAAAATCTCAATAAACAAAATTGAAAGTCAAATGTTTTACTTCTGTCGTTTTTCAAAGAAGTGATTCATACGCTGTCATATTTTGTTCGAAGACCTTCATCCCTTAAATTTCTCTACGTCCGCATCCCTAAGGGAGTAAGCAGATGGCCCTAACTTGTCACGCGTGGCAAGTCATTACGCTTCCTTATATCCGGAGCTGAAGGAAATGTGAGATAAACATTGTTTACTTTCTCAAACTGAGCGAACGCTGAGAAAAATGACCAAAAATCTCATCAAGATCATATTAAGAGCCTTTAATATTTTTACGTTGAGTATATTATTTATTTTACATATGAACTTTGGTGGACTCAATTTTTTATCAAAAGAAAAAATAAGTCATTATCACAAAAAATGCAATATTTACAAATAAACCAACTTCATAGTGCAATTGAACGTAGTTATGCAGAAAGCAGCCAATCCACAATTTCGGAAAAATTAGATATTAATGTTATCGGGTGCAGTAAGGTCGATTCTATGTTTTGCTAAAAACAACCCGACCACTTTCATAAAAAAAAACTGTATTAATCACCTCCGGAAAAAGGTGTCGATCACAAAAACGGCATTTCTCAATTTGCAGAAAACACCCACAAAACTAGAAAAAACTTATAGTACTTTAAAAATCTTTTAAACTGGTAAAATACACAGTAAAATTCTTGTTTGTGATATATAAAAAAACTTATGTTTTCATCGTTAATTGTTTGTTAAAGTCAAAAACATTTAAACTATTGTGAAGATTTTATAATTTACACTTTTCACAAAATGCCTATTATCTCAGTATCACTTTTCTATGGCTGGCTGCTTTCTGTATAACGACGTTCAATTGTAGTTTTTTTTTATATATAACTTTATATATGACGGAAAAAAGCGTATCTTTCTAAAGCCACTCCGTATTATTCCACTTGTAAAAAAAAAACGATAATAGTATGCATGCTTCCTCTTTCTTTTATCTTTTTAATTCAATTGAATTAATTTATTTAAAAATTTACATTCAATGCGAAAATATCATAAAAAAGAAAAAAAATACTTGAAAGAGACTCATGTCAACTAGTAGGAGAATCCTGCTCCGGAAAACCCCTTCGGATACATGGAACGGATATCAACATCCAAAGCAATGTTGTTCAGAATAGCGGTAGCCCTTCCAACAGGCATAACCACCAGCAGGTTGGTCCGGTCCACAATCTATGCTAACGCTGTCTTAGGTAAGTATCAGAAACATACAAACCAATGCTCCTCATAATCTCAGAATTATCGACCATACCGCGTAGCAATCAATAAAAATGTGTAGCCAAATACACATTCCTTCTAGTCTCTGGAGCCCAGCATACTCACACTCGCATATAAGGATAATACCCGCACTCTCTCATGTAGAGTTCTCAAAAACTTCTATTAGATTTTCTCTATCATAAGAAAGTACTTCAGTTCATGTGGCCCCCAAATCATTGAGCCACTCTCGAGTCTACCAATGAGTTGTAAAGAGTTCTCAGTACGCGGGTATTTTCAAAAACTCTGGCAGTACGCAGAACGAATCCTAACATCTTCAACACTTTACCACTGATTGTCTCTATGTGTTCATGAAATATCAGGGTGCTCAGAAATCTAACGCCCAGATCCTTAACATTTGATGTTCGTATCAGATTCTGGTCATTCATTTTGTAGAGAAAAAAAAGAGTTTGAAACATTAAACCTAAGTTTGTTACGCCTCTTTATACACATATATTTTTTTTTTTTTTTCATATATATTTGGACCCCTGTATTTAGTAGCCTTACGTGTCATGTACAAGGCTAAGGTACTCGGAAAAAAAAAAGTTTTTGTTTGTCTTGGAAATGGGATGTTCGATCACTGATTTTGGTTTATTACCTTTATGAGTCCAATCACCATTGTTGCAAAGTTCAAGAACAATGGCGCATGATAACTACTTTTTACTACAGTGTGGATATCTGTTAAGGATATTCCATCTTTCCTGCATTCTGCTTCAAGATTATGGCGTTGCAAACTGAAAAATGGGCACTGAAATAACAGATGTTCTATACTCTGTGAAGAAATATCATCGCATGGACAATAGTCATCATTCCTTAATTTAAACCTATATAGATAACTTCTCATAGCTCCGTGTCCGGTAAAAATTTGGGTCGTTTCGAAAGTAAAAACACATATATTAGATATATCCGCTTGGTGAAGATAAAAATCGTCAAAAGGTGTCACCTATTAAAATAGTTTTAAGTCATCCGCAAATAAGAGAAAACGCCAGTTCGAAATTTCATTTTTAATATTATAAATGAAAATAGATAACAACAATAGGTGTTTGTATCCCAACTCAACACAAGGCTGTCTGCCTCATAGATGTAAAAATACGTTTTTATTATTTTTGCAATATTTATCTTTATATGAATAAATAAAATATATGGTGAAATAGAACATATTATATGAAGAGAAAAAGTTTTTAGTTCACTAGGTCTTAAAAAAACATTTTTCCAGCGAATCTACATGGAGTAAACCAAGATTAATCCCCATTCTTTCTTCTTTCAAACAAGAGAAAACAAATTTAATATTTAAGCATAAAAAACAAATGAAGCATTTAGAATTTCGTAAATAAATACAGTAAGATTAACTCATAATTATTATTTTCACTTACGGCTCCAGCATTTTCTTAATTGTTTAGAGTGAATAAATATACGAGTATATCGATTTCTGAATAAAAAAAGAAAGAAAAATAGGATTATTTACTTTGAAAATTTGTATTTGGGATGTCAAGATGTTCACAAAAAAATCTGTTTCGTAATTGTCTGAATCCCAATTAATGATGAATACAGTACTGGGTATGAAATAGAACCAGAATCTTGAGCGAATGCCTTAGACTCAATGGATACTCTCACATAAAAAATCGAGTGTAATTAGGTCCACTTTTTAATATAGTAGTAAGTGCGTTCGCTTCTTATGATTGAGGTCACGGGTTCAATTATTAGAAGAGTCGACACGAAATATTTGTTTATATGGTAGTTTTACACCGCAATATTCCACCGTCCCAGGATTCTCACCTGGAGCGTAAAACTAATCATCTTATCTCACTGTAACAGATGATCAAGATTTGCTTTACCGATGCCGTGTCTTATCAGGTGCGAATAAAAGTTATGGATTTGTGAAAAGCTTTTGTAATGCTAAAAAACAGTTCAAATTTGTTTTTACGCCGTGACAATGAAATATTCGTGTTCTTAAATCGCTCCGTATTTTAGTTTTGATTGAGCGATTTTAAATAAAATATTTTTAAATTATGTAAATTTGAAATAAATTTCAGGTGTTTCCAATGAGAGGCGCCGTGGCGCAATTGGTTAGACGGCCAACTGTGAAACTGACTGGAAAAAAAACAAGGCGTTTTTGTAATTTTCCCAAACATTTTCGTTTTCGAGAGCATTTTCAACGAGTTGGTTGAGTAAATAACTCACTATTAGAAAATTACAATTGGGGTAGAGTGGGGTTTGAATCTCGGATCTGTGAGTCATTTGAGAGTCGTGAGCGTTTTTATAATTTACGGAAACATTTTCATTTTCGAGGAGTATTTTCAACGAGTGAGTAGAGTAAATAACTCACTAATTGAAAATGACAATCGGAGTAGAGTAGGGTATGAACCTCGGATCCGTGAGTCCGTGACACTAGCCACAAGACTTTAACCGAATCAAATATATTTTCAGATATATTTTCTCAATTAATCTAAAGTGACGCGTTGTATTTTTCATGGCTTTCTTTCTGTTAAGTTTTTTGTTTAATAGTTCTAAATTTAAATTCTTACTGATTTTGGTGCGCGCCACACCGGAGTATTGTTACTATGGTGGATACTAATAGCATAGTATATAAAGATAGCACAAGGGCTATAGTCTCGCTCTATTTCGTTTTTTCTCGAAGTCTTTGGTCGTCATGGAGCGCACTGTGCTTTAAAAATAAATTGTATACAGTCCACTATTATCAAGATCTTTTATTTAGTAAAGATCGCCGCCATATTTATTGAATTGGCTAAAACCACCAACACACATTTTTCCACTTTCCTTATTTCCGCCAAGCCTCTTATTGTGTCTGCCTCGATCATGACATGACTATACCTATTGGCTATTTAAATAGAATTATAAATGTTAAGGTTTAGTTAATTCCTGGCCGGTGGAGGGGCCGTGTGGCCGTGCGGAGCGGTGCGGTGAAAAGGAACTAAGAAGACGGGTTTGGATCCCAGCAGAAAGTTGTAAGAATCTCCCACCTTCCGGATCTATCTTGTGTTTTGACTGGAGGCTGGAGATGGCTCTGGTACACTTCACTTCTCATTTAGTTTGTGGGGGTTTTGAGAAGTGCGGTAGCCGGGCGGTTACGCGGTGGGGTTACGCGGTGCGATCAAGACGACTCGGTGGTCAATTCTTAACTAAACTACTACTGGGCGGTGAGGGACAGGAACAGGTGCGGGTTTAAATATTAATGTTAACGTGAGTAATCTTTATTATATGTATAATTCCTCTGTACGTGTGATGTCACCGTACTTCTCCTAAACGGCTTAATCAATTTACGTGCGATTTTCACAGAAATATAGATCTTTACGCTGTGCGTGTTCGTACATAATAAAATTTTTAAGCGAATATGTAAAAAAAAAAAATTAGGAGCATAAATGTTTTATTCATCAATCTACCAGGGTTGCGTTCCAGGAGAATGCATTTGCAAAACAATTAAAATATGTTTTTTTGCGTATGAAAAAGTTTGTTTTTGAATGTTAACAAACAGCATTTGTGTTTTGTAAATCTCAATCAGATTATTTCCTTAAATTCCTTATTATTTCTACCCATTTATTTATTTTTATTTGATTTTTGGTAACACTAAAATAAAATTATATTCAATACATTTAAAAAAATCTTATTTTTACATAAGTACACCCTTTTTTTGGTAAGACAACCGGAGTTTGACGTTTGCAAAAAGAATGCCATATTTAAAAAAAAAAATATTTTAGGCTTTGGAATTCAACCATAAACAAGTACCTACTTAAATTCAATATTTGTTTAATTTAAACAATTTTTACTTATGAAATTGAATCACAAACAAGTACTTAGATGAAAAGTATTTTTCCAAGATAATAGCAGGCAAGCCAACGTTCAGCGTCAACGACAACGTCTGCGACAACGTCTGTCAGGTCGGCTAGTATAAATATATTTATTAAATTAATACAAATAAATAAGTTTATAATATCGGCGCAACCAGCCGGGTTACACGCTTTAAAAAACTCTTCTATGTAAATGTATCCATATCAAACTACAGTGCAAACTCGCCAATAAGAAGAATTCATGCTTTTGCAAATGAATACGGAAATGCTATAGATATGTATATTTTAAAATTTTAAAAGGCGGTGTGTCAATTTATTTTATCCAAATTTAAAAACCTAAATAATACTATGTTGATTTAAATTGTGTACCGTTTATGAAATTATATCTGTATTCCTTATTTATATATTTATTACTTCTTCTAATTTTTAGATTATTTTAATATAAGGAAAAGTGCACTTCTTTTCTCTCCAATACAATACATATATGTACTTAATGTACACGCGTATATTTTTTACTAATATATAAAGACGATTTTTTTTCTTATTCCTCTAAATTTATTATTATTTTTTGCTACTTTCGGGTAAAATATATATTTTTTTTATATTTAGTGTTCGGAATAAATCCATATCTACCTACTTGTCCTTTTCATTTCCTAGCGCACCCCATCTAACAATAATATTTCGTGTGAGTGCCGGTAACAACTTTAAAAATGAGTACAAAACCTAACATGAACGAGTGAAGTGCTCAACTAATCTATCACCAAGCGAGCTGTGACAACGTTCTTTTATACCGCCTACTCCATACAAGCTGTGTCAACGTCTCACGAACGCCAGTTTCAGCAGCTAGGTTCCAAAACTCATCACGCCTCATCATCAGCAGGTTAGTGCAGGTGCGCAACCTTCCTTCCCCAACAATACAGTCCACTTACTAAATTTTCCTCCTCTTAGGACAAGATATTCTTCACACCTCGTCCACTCAACGTGTTTATATGTAAAGCATGTAAAAGCCTACGTTAAAATAAATAAATTAATGTAATATAATGTATTATTTATCATTAATACCAATCTTTAAGGGCTTTTATAAGCCTGTTGGTAAGCATTAAAAAAAGCTTAGGGGGTTCTTGATTTAAAAATAAATGAATTAGAAACTAAATCGTTGGGAGAGTTCCTTAATTGAACCAGGGAATTGCGTTAATTTGATGTTATTGTATCAATTAAAAATAATTTAGTAATAAGTCGCTGACTAGAACCGTTTATTTTTTAGATTAATGGTTCAATTATTTCTGTTCCAAATCTTTACAGTACGTGACAAAAACGATTTAAAACAACTAAGGAAAGCCATTGTTTGAGCAAACGTTACGTATACAATGTACAACATTTAGTGAGGTGAAATATTTGTTAAGTAATCGAATATTTACAAAGCATTTTATATACAAACTGAATAAAAATAAAATTTGTTCAGTTTTAAATAAGAAATATACCTGCTTCAAAAATATCAACTGTATTCGACATTGTTTTTAGTTAATTTAGTAGGTATAAATATCACAAAAACCTATGCTAGAGGTCATAGGTTTCGGTTTCCTGCAAAATTTGTTTGAAATATTTATTTAGAAAACGTGTTTTTTCACTGGTATATCTCACTATCGGTGGACTGGCACCTAAAGCGGCAATCTGATCATCTTACCTTAAATTCATAAAAATAATAAAGATACGCTGCGTTTGGTGTACTAATGCAGTGCCCTATTCCCCATTAGACGTGGTAAGGCAACGATGACATATGTTACACAAAAAATGTTTACAAAGGTAGTTGATGTTTGAATATTTTACATACTGTGTAACATTCACTATTCTGCCTATGTTTAAATATTCATATTTCCTCAACTCTTCCATCTGCTGACTTTTGTTAAGTGAAATATCTGAAACCTTTATCTTGTGGGTGAAACAAATCAAGATCTAAATAACTCCCTAGGAGGAAATCCAGCTTGTCTCCAAACATTTGGACATACTTAAAAAATTTATGATCGAAATAAATATCTTTATAGAATAATCTTCTGAGGGTGAGTTTTTATTTACAGCTCGTTAAAAATAGCGGAAAAATTGAAATATTTTGATGAATCATAAGAACGAAAGTATTTTTTAAATAGATAAACAAAACAAACCGTCACACCGTTTCCCCGTAAGAGTAAGCTGAGAAGATAGAACGGCACATGACTCTACCTTTGCATCCAGATCTCACTTCTTTAACATTTATACATCTTCTCATGCACGCGCGCCGATTATTCCAACTTTTGACATGTCCATCCTCAAGTATTTGTTAAATTTTATCATGTCATATCTTTCTTGGTCTTCCTATATTTTTGCATCCATCAATATTCGCATTGTAAATACTCTTAGCCGTTCTTTCGTTTTTCATTCGCTCTACATGTCCAAACTTGCTCAGAGCTCGTTTTTTGATGTTGTAGATACTGCTTATGTCAGCCTTACATAATCTATGGATCTATACATTTGTCCATCTATAGTATATGGTTTTACCACACATTTGGCGGAGAGATCGTATTTCGAAAACATTCAGCCTACTTTCATCCCTGTTTTTCCAAGTCCATACTTCGTTTCCATACATCGGGTTTTTGTTTGTGTTTAAATAAAATAAAAAATTACGTTTTCCGAGAAAAATAATCTTGGAGTAGTTTTTTTTTTTAGATGGCTATTCTCTGGTAAAAATCTTAAAAAAGCTAATCGAGTGGGGATAGGTCCACTTTGTAGCGTAATGGTTGGCGCCTCGGTTTGATTTCTACCAGGGTAAACTTAAAACTTCGTTTGTAAGTTGGATCTACACTGCAGTATTTAATTTATCTTAACATATTACAACAGAAATGATGAACATTTAAGAGAAGGTAATATGGAAGTCTAGGCATCTACAGGGCTTATGACCTGTCAACGGCTGGTTTAAGTGGCCACTTTACACACTGTGTAACATTCACCATTCTGCCTATATTTGAACATCTATATTCCTTCAATTCTTTCATATGTTGATGTTTGTGAAGTTAAAGAGCTGAAATATTACCTTCTCTGAAATGTTCTTCATCTCCGTTGTAATATGTATAAACAGCTCCCCAGGGAGTTAAATCTAGTCCTTGTCTACAAAAATTTGGGCAAACTCAAAATATTGTCGTTTAATTTATCTATTTATTTATTCATATTTTACTCTTACAAACTATAATCAATAATAAAAATAATGTGACCTCACTGGGGTTACCTGTGCCGAGGATACTTTACAATATTTTTTATTGAAATGTGTTTACATTTGAGAATAAACAAAGAAGACTAACTAAATAAACAGAGATAAATAACAAAATATTCAGACAGCTTTAAACACTACGTATTTATGTACATCTATATTATTTATATTACAAAACGCACAATGAAAATAACAAAAACCTAACATAAGCTATGCACTTGTGGAGCAGTTGATTCAATATGTGTTTGGGCGAATGAGACAATCTATTTTACTTCCAGCTCCACTATTCATTTTTTAAACCCTTTTTAAAAAAATTTTCGTTCCTAGTTTTAATAGATAGTGGAAGTAGGTTTTGGATTTTAATTGAATAATACTAAAAAAAAGTAATATTAATTAATCGTCAAAATACGCTGGATTTGGTGTACCAGTCCAGTTTTATATGCACAAATGGGTGCCGATAGGGGGATATAAATACCATGATGTCACATTATTACTACAAAAAAAAAAACAAAGTATTTTCGTTACATTCTAAAATAACTTATGGGTTTTATTCGATCTTTAATTCGCTTCACTAATAGGGGTGTAATTTGGCCGGATTTCTAAAGCCAAGGTTAGTAGGCAAACGGCAGGAGCTTTCTCGTTAGCCTCATATTATAATAGTCCTTCCTCCCAACAGAGCCGACACAGTAAACTTCCTGTCATCAATTACTCTCATTCTGGACTTACTACGCAGTTAGCGGAAACTAACTTTTGAACATACGAGCTTATGTTATTGAATGCGTGTGAAACTTCCACTATTTCTTGAAGCAGACAACTTTTGATCTTTTTTCAAGCCTCTAAACTTTTTAATGTGAAGAGATTTATCTTATTTCCGATTCGGTCGAATAATAGTTAAATCGAACGTGAGTAAAATATTAGCATACTCGAAAAGAATTTGTCAGTAAAAAAATTCTAGTAATTTCAACACACCTGCCTCATTTTCGATTAAAAGTTTTTACCAAATTTATGATTTGAATTAAGGATATTGATTTATTTAATTTATTTTATTACTCTCGCGTTTTCAAATTCCCTGCAAATTTTACGGATGCAAAAAGTATTTGTGTATTAAAATAATAATTCAATCCCAACCCGTTTTCGAAAACAAGATGAATGAAATTAGCTTACATTTTTTTTTTAATTCAATCGGCATTTACTTCGTAACACTTTATTTTATATTTTTATGCGCAAAATATTGTTATAACGTAGTGTTACACAATTTTATAATTGTACAAAAACACTACTACTGTTTTGGGAGAGCACTCCCCGGTGATATTAAAAATTTACATCACCCGCAGATTGGAGAAGTGCTCTCCCGAAATTGTAGTAGTGTTCTTGTAATAATTAAATTGCGTAACGCAAGTTTTTTTTCTTAGTTTTTTTTTTAACTGGTTCAAAGTATTTCTAATACCAAATTTTCTTTTTTTATCGATAATTCTATAATTGGTAATATTTTATTCTTTTATATAGTTTATATTTCTTAGACTTTCTAAATTAATAATATTGTTTTAAATGCTCTGTATTACTTATAATTATGCTTACATGTATGTACATTTGATTGTATTTGTAACTAATATCTACAAGGCACTAAGTGCCGTTTATTTCAAAAAAATTAAATTAAAAAAAAACAAATAACAAAATTTAATTTTCATAATCATTTTATTTTTCCTTACTAATACATAATAACATTGTATCGTAATTAATAATTTTTATAATTCAATCAATTGAGGGTATGAGAATCAAAATTAGCGATCTCCACCAAAAACGGAAAATTTGTTATGGATGCCAAAATAAACTATACATAAAAAACTACCTATCTAAGTTAAAAAGTAATTGAAAACCGTCTATACATTTTGCAAAAACATATTTCAATAGTACACACCGCAAAAACTCAGCATTCTTTATTTAGATAGTGAAGCAGAATTAGAAATCTTACAAAATTTTTTTCAAAGTTTTTCGCGAATATCTCAGTACTCCTTCAATGGAGATTTCTAAGTTTGCTTGTAATACTCTTTATTTTACTATGTATTTTATATAGTTATTTATTGTGGCTTAACACGGACACAGCTTAAAAAGACTAAATAAATTCATGAATATGTAAACGTGTGTAATTTTGAATGAATAAATAAAATAAATAGACAAAAACTGTAGAAAGACAAAAAACGTAGCCGTGGAAAATAGCACTAATTTTTTTTTTGACATTACTTTAGACAAGTTTTTCAAATAAATAAAAAAATGTTTATAACACATTGTTGATTCTAAACTGCTATTGGTAAAACACAACATCTCGGAAAATTCGTGTCTTATAATTTAATTAGATCTCAAAACGTGAAGATATTTACAAACTTCTAGGAGCGGCAACTTTTTCCGATGTCATCGAACTCCGAAATTACTTTGCTTAGACCTCTTCTTACGAGATAAAACATCATATTTTATTGTTATACTTGAAATTCCAAAGTTGTTTTATTAATTTAAGGTAAAACTTCCTTATCCTGGCTAAAATAATGAAAACTGATATTTTCTTTCAGATTCATTACACGGTGACCTTAAACAAAAAACGCATGGAAAAATTTCTCGCAAAATAATTAAAAAATAATGCATCATGTTAGAAACTCCACTACACACTTAAGTGTTTTACATGGGCTCCGAAGTTCAGAAATTAATGATTATGATCTGTCTTTAGTTGATTCTTTTTATTCTCTGTGTTTACTTTTCTCACTCTTTTGTCCATCATATAATATCAATTGTTTTTATTGTAGACCATAAAAACAACTTTTTTTTTAAATAATAATTTCATTCATTTAACCCAACAATTATGTTAATCAAACGTTTTTGTATCAACTTTGTCAACAAATTGAACATTTCAATGTTATAAGATGGCTTGGAGTATTTCAAATTTCAAAGTAAGAAACTAGAAAACATATTGCAGATATGATGTACTCATAGAATTAAGAATAGTCCAGAAACCGCATCCACACATTAAACAGAAGGCGAGTAAACTACTCATAAATAAGTAAATTTACGTTTTGACCCATTAGTTTCTTTGTAGACGTTGCTCAGTACGCAACTCCTGATTTGAATTCAACTATGCTGTGTCGTGTCCTTTTAAAGAGTAGAAATACTGCTAGGATCTTAAAGAAACAGGATGCAATCACATTTCATCTGTACTTTGCAAATGAATGTGTATATAACAAATAAATTACTTAAAAATTGAATTATTTTTCCATCTGTCAGATTGTCGAAGAAACAAAATGGAAATTTCGTTAGTGTTGCCAGGGTAGAATTTTTTTTTTACCCTACTTTGCTCATCTAATAAAAGAACTAATGAAAATTGTTCCTCGGATTAAACAACGCCATGGGGGGACATTTGAACGAAATTATCTTTAAAACATAAAATATTATTTAACATGTTGTAAAATATCCGTTTTATGTAAAATAAAATTTGTTTTATATTTTAAGTTCAAAGTTCATTTATTCAATTACTCTTATTAAATGACCCTTTACTTATCTACTCTGTTGTGTCAATTAATGTTTCCACGTGCACAAAAAAGTTTTAGAGAAATTAACAGATTACTTTTTTTTTACCTTGCATTTGTGTTGTGATTTTTTTTCCCCATCAAGCAACATTACCCGGCGACATCACAAATGCGCGCGGCGAAAGTGGAGCAAAGTGGGGGATTATTGGACACGGTCCGATGTATTCAAATACGATTCTATGTTCTTTCTGAACTATTCTTAATTCTATGGATGTACTTTTATAATATAATTCACAATAATGTTGATTCAGAGTTTTGTGTTGAAAATGTGTCATTGTACGTTCCTCGTTGGCGTCTTTGATCACATACCGTTTAATTTTTACAAACAATATGACACGTTTTAACCCTCTCGTAAAAATGTTAAGAGTAGGTCAAAATAAAAAAAGTTTATATTGACATTTAAATTCATGAATGTAAAAAATATTTCAGTGTTACTGAAATCATGTTAGTGTGTAAATTAATTTTAGTTTCTTTTTAATACCGCGAGAGAGAGGCGCAAAAGTTATTTCCTCGGAACTTTTTAAGCGACAAATAGTTTACTGCTGTCTTCATATAGATGAAGACGGCTGTAGGCATATTATTTTTGTTTTTAGTGTATCTTGCGGATCACAGAAGACACACTTTTTGTTATCAGTAAAATACAAAAGCTGACAGTTTTATTTTTAAATGTGGAATTCGAAAATTATTGTAATGCGGTAAGAAGGTACTGCCAGGTTGCTCAGGTTCCTATTTCTCAAAGTTAAGCCGACAGCCAAAATATACAAATGGCAGAAAACATTCACGCGTTGCCACTTTTATTACTTCTTATATCTTCTTACATTTTATTTTCTTTTCTTTAAAAATTAATAAATCTTACCCTTTACTTTCTTTACTTTATAAATCATTTTTTTAATCATGCCACACACTTATTTTTAATTATTTATGAAAGATGATAGAGTTATATAATCGAGGTTATGTATAAAGCATGATACCAACGCTTACTTTAAAATTTTATGTATCCTTCTTGGTCTGCCAAATAAAAAAAATAATATTATGGATGAAAAATAAATTACAAGTCATTCTACAGAGAAGGATCGAAGGAAGACGCTGTGCAGGTAGGAGGCGCATCTTTTAGCTTAAGGACTTGCGCGACTGGTTTCATTGCAACACTTAAGCTAAGGTTTCCTTGGACGGCGGAGCCCGTATCTTTACGGCCGTAGTGAACGGTGATGCGGTGGACAGCCGTCGTAGAGGTGGCTAGAGAGAGGTTTTATTTTTTAACGGTGTTATCAACACCGTTTTTCTAGGAAACAACTCTCTAGTCACCGTTACGACGGCTGCCCACCGCATCACCGTTCACTACGGCCGTTAAGATACGGGCACCGCTGTCCTAGCAAACCTTAGCTTTAGTCTTTGTTCAGAGCAGCTGCCAATAAAGTAAGAATCGCAACGATGATTTCCAACCTCCATCGGGAAGAGGAACTATAAGAAGAAGAAGAAAATAATAGATAAATATGTTCATAAATTACGCCTTTTCTTAGCTTTTTTTTATCAGTATCCCTTGAAAATTATTTAAATTTGACGTGAGTTCAATGAGCGATTTTTTTCTTTATTCTTTGAGTCCGTAAAAGTTTAACGATTCTTGTATATTCTTAGATGTATAAAAGTTTTGTGTTGTTGTTTATTTTATTTGTATTACCACGTTCTTATTTCTTTCGGAATAGGGTCCGGGAAGAAAAACTGCGGTGCTAATTAAGAACTAACACTGTTTTCCTTCACTGTCATACAAGAAAACTTAAATAAGGCAAATGTCCACACGTGTATTCGATTAATTACAAATGGGCAATTCTAAAGGCAAGAGTTTGGGGAAAGTAAATACAGTTTGGTGATTTCGTGATTAAATTCAAATGAAATATTAAATTTTTACTTAATTTTTATTTATTAGTTTACGCTAAATTGTCGGTCTCATGGAGCAGTGGTCGCCACGTGAACCTACCACGCAAGAGGTGTCGGGTTTGATTCTCGTCATGGTTGACTCAAAATATTCATTAAAAGGGTTGCTTTTATACTAGAATATTTTATAATCCCTGGACTGGTACTTTAATCATAAGGCTACTCAACTTACGTTAACGTAACAAAAAAAAATCAAGATCCGCTACGATTGGTGAACCAATGTAGTGTCGTATGTAAATATTTGAAATAACAACTTGAAGATTCACATTACATGACATTTTAATACTTATTAATAAGAACTTATTCATTATGTTTGTTTAGTACCACATTTAAAATGACTTATTTTGTACATCCCGTATTCAGATAAGCGGATGAAATATTTGCGTAATGTTAAACAAATGTGTAAACAATTTGATGATTAAAAAATGTATACATTCAGTAAAGCGCAAGAAATAATGACTTCATGCAGAGCATCTATAAAAATACTTTACTTGACTCGGCATTTTTCTAATTTTTTGTTCTTTGAATAAGTAGAAAAACATAGGCCACGATTTTTGTTACAACGTGTTTCGTTTGAAGAAAAAAACTTTTTTTATAGCATTACAAATAATAATTATGATTCTCCAGATTGGTCGACAGCAATATTTTCATAGGGTCAACGCCCTAATTCTTTATGATTTAAACGTATTCTCAATACACAAATCAAAGAATTTGGTCACTCTCGAAATGAATTTTTTGTCGAATACTAGACCGTCATTATTTTTTAGCTTCCAAATGGGACTAGGCGAGGGAAAAATAATGGGTTGTTTGTTGAAATTATTACACCAAAAGCAAAAATGCTTTTAGGTTATTTTAATTTACGTTTTCTCTTTATGCTTTCTTGGAATAGGCAAAAAATGATTCCACTAAAAATAACGATTTTTACTTCAATAATTTATAGTTATAATCTCACGATTTGAGGGGTGCTTCTGGGCCAGTATTATAGTGGAAAGTTGTCATTTATCTTCAGTTTTATCTACAAAGTAAAATTAAATTTTCTTTCTGACAAAAATAATATACACACTACATTTTTTTTAAATGTGTTCAATTACAGGTTACCGATAAAAATACTTAAATTTATAATACAAATTTTCGTACATAAATGAATATCAATTTTACTTTATACCATCTCGATATGTACCGCTGATAGCGTTTGAAATCGCGGCCCTGATTTATTAACATAAATATTTAAATAGTCTGTAATATTTTAGGTTTGTCCAAACATTTGTAGAGAACAGTTGCATTTCACCGCCTAATGAGTATTGAAGATGATCATATTACAACAGAGTAGGAAAATATTTTAGACAAGGAAATATGACATTTATGTATTTATAGGGCTTATGACCTATCATTAACTTGTTCGAGTGGCTACTTTACACATTGTGTAACATTCATCAATATTCCTGCGTTCATTAAATTATTTATTCTGTTATTTTTTGTGAAGCGAAAGGTCAACAAGTGGATGTTAGTACGAGGGTCATCGTCAAACTAAGGTTACAAAGGGTCCTGAGGCTGCGAGAAATACTTTGTTCCAAAGTTGGCGCACCTGACATGTAAGGACAATTCTAACAGTCAGTTTATTTTGTAACGCGTGTTTGTTAACCATTTGTTTATTTGTTTTTTTTTGGGAAAAAACAACAGTTTCCACATTTACTGTTTACAAAAAGTAAAAATATGTAAACGAAAATTGTGAAAACAGTCAATATAAAATTTCCACAGTGGTGTTAGCTATTGATTAAGTTCATTATCGGTATCGAAATAAAAGCAATTTACCAAATAAAAAATGTTGGGCACTTAAAAGTTGTAATGAAAATAAAAATACATATTTTTATATACAGTAATAAAAATAAAGTAAATCGAAACAAGATAAATTTAAATTTAAAGAATAAGAAAAGAAAAAAAGTTATATAAAAATAATGTAAAACGTACAAAATATAATAATAAACATACGTGTACATACATCATTACTGACATCATATAATTAGGCGGGTGTACTGTCTTTGATTAATCTTTTTTATTTCATATAGGAGAGATGAAACATGTCTGCGTGACCGGAGAGAACAGTATTATAATAATGACATGCTTTAAAGAAAAAGTCGTTTTTCTTGAGTTAGACCTAGGTACTGGCAAATTAAATAAAGTATGGAGTTTTGTTGTTTTTTTGTTTAGTCACAGTATTTTTTTTTAAGTCACAGTATTTTTTTTCGATGGAGAACACGTCGCGCACTCTCGCCACCGGAGCACTGTCAAAATCGTGAGACCACCGTGCGTGAATTTTTTAATCGTTTTTTGCAGGAAAGATAATTTTTTCCAGACCATCGTGAAATGAGATGTGGGTATATTACTACACCCAAGAATCTAAAAGACGATCACTTCAGTGTCGTCATTTATCCTCCCCATCCACCAAGAAGTTCAAAACGACCTATTCAACCGGAAAAATTATGGCATTAGTTTCTGTGACTGGAAGGGGGGCTCTTTTTGGTTGATTTTACGCCTTAAGGGATAACCATTAATGCGGAAGCTTACTGCAATACCCTTAAAAACTCTAAAGAGCCATACAGAACCGCAGAAGGGGAATGCTGACCCGGGGAGAAAGCGTCCTGCATGACAACACCAGGCCCCACACCACGCGAGTTCACAGGAGTCGTTGACATTGTTTGGATGGGATATTGTCACTCACTTCCCGTATTTACCCGACTTGGGCCTCTGGACTATCGCATTTCCACTAAATTATAAGAGGTTTTGGTGGAAAACGTTTTTCCAATGATCAGGAGGTCAAAGAACCCGTGATGAAGCATGTACTACTGTCTGACACTAGCGTATAATAGCTGGTGCCCCGGCTACAGATATTTAAAATAGAACTGTGTTTATTCACTTGCAATCATAATTTATAACCCCATTATAAAAAAATCATATCTACCGTTGTATTTAGTTTTAATTTGATGACATAAAATGTTGTTATTATTATGATCAAAAGTAAAATAAGGACGTTAAAACATCGCCAAAATGATAAGTGTAAAGACAGTGCTTTAATTAGTCAATTGCAGGTTATAATAAAAATAAATTTCTAGATTTTCTGAAACATGTGTCTAGTAAATCTATTTTTCTAGCCTTATAAAAACACAACCTTGAAGGGATATACAATTAAGATCAGTTAGGAGGATTTGTTTTATATTAATGGATCTATTGTCCAGTTACCCATTGTTTACTTTTCAATATGAGATTTACAAGGGATAAATTTTGTTCATAAGAATGTTTGGTACACAAAGGCTCGATTATATTAGTAATTTTGCTACATTTTCACAATATTAGTTTCTGAGTGCGAAATTAATGTTTGTTTTATTTTTATTAAAAAATCAACTTTTTATAAATATTTTTCATTTTATATTTATTGATAAAAAAAAACATTTGGGTTTATACGATTTACCAAAATATTAAAATTTTTGTGGCCTTTTTGAACGAGTTTTAAATAACTTATAGTAAAATGGGAATCAAGTTATGGTAGAGCGGGGTTACTAACAACGGGATCACGAGCCGATTTAACGGTTTTACTCAAAATGCCTTAAGAAATAGAAGATATAAAATCAAATTAGATTTTAAAGATTCATCTGCCTGAATTATTTCGCTGCTCCATTAAAATATTCTTATACTTTTTGGACAGTTGGCTTAGTCAACAAAATTTCGAGTTTGTCCAAATTTTTGTAAACCAGGACTGTGTTTTACCGCTTAGGGAGTAATTTGTAATAATATATATTACATGAAAAATCAAGGCTTTCTTTAGAACTTATGGCTGGTTAAGTGACTTCTAAATTCCCTTCTATAAAATAACCTTCATCTTATAACTCCGAGCCTTATTTGTGAAAATTTGGGCAAACTCAAAATATTGTTAATTAAACCAACTGGTCTAAGAAGAAGTAAAAAAACTAATAAATTCTATCATGATGAAATTATGAGTTTAGTCAGATGAGTCTCGCCCACATCAATTAAGGTTTAATTAAATAATAAGAATTGAATAAATATGGATATTCAAGTACTGGCAGAATGGTGAATGCTACGCCGTGTGTAAAATGGCCACTTAAACTAGCCGATGATCAAATGCCCTGTAAATACCTGGGCTTCTAAATTCCATTCTTAAAAATATTTTCGTACTCTGTTGTCATATTTAAATTTTGAGTAATTTTTGTAATTTGTGCATCTCTAATAATTAATTTTTGTTTTCATTTGTATTTTGATAAAAAATTCTAGGCGAATCTTCATTGCTTTCTTTGTGTTATATTTCTTTAGTTCAATAACCGCCCACTAGCTGGAAATAATTTGATAAATTTATCGTTTCTTTCTTGAATCGGCTTAGATAGAAAAAAAGGAAAAAACATAAGAATAGAACGGAGATAAGAAATCTGAACCACCTAGATCAGGGTTTTTCAAGCAAAAATAAATACTTATGTTGTTCTCTAATGTTCATGAATTTTTTTGATGATCACTGACAATTCTGTCAATATCAAAATAAAAATTAGTTGTTGCCAGACGCAGTGCGTGTGTGACTTATCTGGCGGTAAGAACCTGTATTTACATTTTGTAAAATTCATAGTTGAATACGCACTTTCTCAAATTTGCATCTTTTTCATAATTGATTATATTTTTAAGCTAAGATTCATTATTATTAATATTTAAAACATTAACTTTGTGATCAAACATTTTAATAAATGTTATTAAATATTTTTACATATGCATAAAATTTAATTTTTATCCTTCAGTTAACGTTGGACGAACAACGAAAAATGTTTATATTCGTATTAAAGAATAAAATATGTTATATTATCATATTATGAGGTGTCTTCACAATAATAATTTCTCTAAATCCTGAAATCACTTAGGGCCTATTTCACCACCTCTGAGTAAAGTATTGAATAACTAACCATCACATAACTTAATCCGATGATTAATGTCCCGATTACCGAGCAACGGTTTCACGACTTATGAGTATCCTTTGATTTGCTAAAAATATACATTGTGTGGCAACGTCGCATTTAAACGGTCTAGGCTCACGTCTGACAACATGACAACGTCTACTGCTAGCTTTCGTGTGTTGTTTATTGTATTCGTTCATTACTTTGGGAGTCGCACGTGTTTTTTAAAAACTGCATTATAATGGAGAAAAAGCGCGAAGGGGTGTAAACTTTAGTATTGAGGAATGCGAAGTACTAATAAATTTAGTTTTGCGCCACAAAAATGTGATTGAAAATAAAAAAAGCGACAATGTTTTGTGGAAAGAAAAAAATTTCGCGTGGAAATCAATAGAAGCGGAGTTTAACGCGTGCTCCAAATCCAACCACTTTCGGTCTTACAGAAAATCGTCCACAAGCTCTATCAGTTCCATAATTTATAAAAACACACACTTTCCAAACTAACAAATCGAAACACAAACCCTCTTTGCCGGCTGTCAAATTGTTTTGCCACCATTTTATTTTTTCTCTAGGTTATGATTAGCAGTTAATCATAGGGAAGAGCTTTGAGTAGTTTACTCAGGGACTTACTCGCCGAATAGCACTACTTAGCGGTGGTGAAACAGATTATTTGTTTTACTCGACGAGTAGTTCTTATCAAGACTTTACTCAGAGGTGGTGAAATAGGCCCTTAATCAATTTAAATCATGACTAATAAAAATATAAGAGTTAAAAACCTACAGACAAATAATAAAGGGTTAAAAGTAAATAATATAACAGTGTAAGTCACTCTCCAAGCACAAGAGTTAGTCTCTTTTTTGGAGAGTTACAGTGATTACATTTACTAGATGTGTAAAAGAAGATATGTTTAGAATTTTACAAAAGCATGTACTTTTTATGAAATTTACGAATAAAAAAAATAAAAAAATGGAAATATTTCACATAAGGAAAGTTTTAAAAATAATGTTCCTTTGATCAATAATCAAACAAACTTTCAATATAGTCTTTTATACGATGTTCCACTGTAACGGCCACCCTATTAAACCTTGAAAGCTCACCCCCTCCCTCCAAAGCCACTACCTTTTTTCAACTATTTCTTGAACAACATAGAACATTTTCATAATTTATCAGTGCATGTTTGTCCTAATCAGTGCATGTGATTATTAAAATGCATGTCGTGTTGGTTGTATATTTTTGTGCAACAACTTTGGTGACGGTGTATAGTGGGTTTTGCATGTTGGTTTGATTGGTGTCCTGACAAAGAGACGGGTACGTCTTGAAACCGGTAGACATAGAAAAATTGGTAAGTGGTTTTATAAAAATATTTAATAACATTTAGTAAGATTCATTAGTTTGGAGAAACAAATACACAGTTCGAGAAGTCTTCCAATAAAGTTTTCAGAAAACTTGTTGCCATATGAACAAATATTTTATTAATTTATTGGGTTTCTATAAAAGTAAAATAACGTTTTACAAAATAAATTTTGTAAAAGGAATATTTTTGTATTTGTAGTAGATCAAAAACACGTTGCGGGCCGCACAAATATAAGCCGCGGGCCGTGCTTTGGACAGCCCTGTCCTAGATGAATAACAATTGTATACTTTTCACAATACTCGGCATTGCCCTCTCGATTTTATCAAATAAACATTATTACCTTTTTTAACGTGGGGTATTTGTAAAGATCTTTCTAGGAAATGATTTCATATTGCTTATAAGGATATTTAGTCTGACAGTAGTTATTGAAACTTACCGATAAAGAAGAATCAAAACTCCAAAAAGCAGAATTTCCAGGAGAGCCGAATCTTAACCGGAGATATCAAGATAAATAATGATTTACAATACAATGATATTTGTTCATAAAATTATAAACTCTAATAAAAAAACAGAATTTTGGAAAAAAATTGATCGGAACCAGCATGAACACAATCACAATACTAGAGAAAAAAACAAAATTAGACTTCCATTTAGGAAAAAGGCAAAGTCACAAAATTCAATTTTATTTAAAGCAATTAAAAAGTATTACGAAATGGAAAAAAATATTTATGAAGAAAAAAACATATCATAATTTAAAATAATGGTCAAGACATATGTGATAAACAATTTATAAATTAAATATATTTGCAATGTTATTATTAGAACACACATAACAATATGTATGATATGTGTGCCCTATTTTAAGATTTAAATAAAATAAAAAAATTAAAAAAATATACTAACCAGAATGTCAGTTGTAATTAAATACTTATAAGTCTTAATAAGTACTACTTAATTAGTATGTTATTTTTCTCTATGGATTTTATATCATTGATTTATGTGCCAATAAGAGTGACACATGAGGCAGAAACTTGTATCGACCATATTTCCGCTAAAACAATTAACCCTAATGTATCTGCTGTGCTTCGCACCTCTATTACTGATTATTACACCTCTGCAATTGGTATTAAAACCACAGCTCACCACCCAAAAAGTCGATAACTCGTCAAACTACAAGTTTCTCTTTATATATACAATTCCTCTGTACGTGTGATGTCACTGAACTCCTCCTAAACGGCTTAACCGTTTTACGTGCGATTTTCAGAGAAATATAGATCTTTGCGCTGTGCATAATCGTAGATATAAAATCTTCAATCTCATATGTAAAAAAGAAGTAAGGAGTATAAATGTTTTATTTATCGATTTACAAGGGTTGCGTTTGAGGAGAATGCATGTACAAAAAAATTTAAAGATGTTTTTTTTTGTTTATCACAAAGTTTGCTTTTAAATGTTCACGAACCACATATGTTTTTTATGGATTTTAATCAGATGATTTCCTTAAATTCCTTATAATTTCTACCCATTTTTTTATTTTTACTGGATTTTAGATAAAACTCAAATAATATTAAATTAAATACATTTTTAAAAATCGTATTCCTACATAAGTACTCGTACACCCCTCTTTAGATGAGAAGACCGAAGTTTTACGTTTGCAAAAATAATGCCATTGTTGAAAAAAAAATTTTTTTATGTTTTGGAATTCAACGATAGGTACCTACTACCTACTTAAATTCAATGTTTGAATATTAAAAATTTTAAGTTTTGGAATTCAATCATCAACAAGTATCTAGGGGCCAACTTATTAATGAATGGATGAATGTCTTTTCTAAGGTAATAGCAACGTCTGTCGGGTCCGCTAGTAGTTTTATAAATTTTGAAAGAATATCGTATTTTAATATTAGGTGTACCCATTAGTTATCAATTATTTAAGTGGCAACAAAAAACAACATTTAATTTTATTTTTAATAGATGTTATAATCTAGGACCTTTTGCCATCTTGTTGGTAGAATTTTAATTCCCTTTTCATTAAATTCAGTATCCTTTGAAGAAAAATATGCTTCTTGGTGAATTTGAACATCATCGATATTTTTTATTTTTTTATTTTCAGGTAGTGTTCCATGGAGCAGAATAAATAAAAATCGGGTGATAATATGTCAGGAAAATATGGGGGATGTGGGAAAACCGCCCAATTTAGCTGCCTTATTTTATCTTGGGTTAATCATGCTGCATGCGGCCGGGCATTATCATGTTGCAATATTACCCCTTTTCTGACCAGATCTGGTCGTCTTATCAACACTGGGTTGTGCAGTCTATCCAATTGTTGACAATACAGTTCAAATATGAAATATGAATATAAGTAGTTCAAAATGAATTATGCCACCACAGTTCCACCAAACGCACAATAACGTTTAGGAGTAGGTACGGCTAGTTGATTTGAAGAAAGCCATTGTTTAGTGCGCTAGTTGTTGTTTTACAAGACCCATTTCTCGTCACTGGGAACAATTATTAGTGAAAATGGATTACTTTTTTCTTTGCACAAAAAAAAACCAAGAGCCAGCGATCCGTTGCTTACATGTTTGACACAAAAAATTAATGCTTAGAAGCGCTGCCTTTTTAGACACGTATTTGACATAGAGAAAATTCAAAGATTGGTCGTGTGATTATTGTCTGTGACGCCCAGCAGTTTATGTCCATTAAAATATGTTTGCTCATATTTTAATTTTGATTATCTGTTGTTTTTTTTTGCTTTCTTCAATACGAATATAATAATACTATGCCAATAATAAACGCCGATATTTGGCGCTGAACTAAACTGAAATAAATAAACGCGTTGTCTTACAAATATATATTTTTCATATTAGAAGCATTAACTTTGTGGTCGAATATTATATTAAATATTTATTAATAACCACTTACCGACTTTTCAATGTCTACTGGTTCGAGACGTATCCGTGTTGTACAGTCGTAGCACAAAAATATAAAACCACCATGCCATGCATTTAGTAAGAACCCTTACATGCACCATGCACTGATAGAGGGGTATGAAATTGTTTTGTTAAAGTTAAAATTGTGATGTTGTGGGACAAAAAGTCGAAAAAACAGGGACGGGATGAAGGGAAGGGCGCAAGTTAAATATGTAATATGGTGACTATTACAATGAAACATCGTATAATAGGCTTTATTGAACAGGTGTGTAATTATTTATGAAAGGAACACTTTTTAAAGCCTTTCTTATGGGAAATAGTTCCTTAATTATTTGTATGTAAGATTTTTACTACTGTATCTTTATTAAAGTCAAGAAAAAAAACACCATGTGTTTTTAATACAAATATCAATGTTTCTCATCAAATATCAACGTTTTTTATCAAATATCAACGTATACTGAAGGACAAGAATTGCATTTAATTGGTTTGATCGGTGTCCTGCCGAAAAGATGGATACGTCTCAAAACCGGTAGACAAAGAAAAGTCAATAAATAGTCATATAGAAATATTTAATAACATTCATTAATATGTTGAATCACAAAGATAATGATTAAAATATTAATAATAAATAAATTACGTTTACTCGTATATAATTATTAATGTATGTTTACGTAAAAGCCTCATGGTCATAAGAATGTAAGTAAATAAAAACAAGTAATGTTTAAAAAAATTAAATGAAAAATTCCTAGGCCTCTGTCTTACCATTTTCAACTAGTGATAGAATCATCTTCAACAAAATTTATGAGGCAAGTTTTATGAAGAACGATAGAGCCAATTCAGACGCTCAAGTGCCTGGTCAAAGGGGGGAGGTAAGGTAGATCAGATGAGTGGAGCTGTAATCTGAGAAAGATGAGGGAGATGTTCTACGAAGACTCTTGACTTATTTCCTGAATATTGACCACGTTACATTTATGGCCTGTTGACCTGAAAAACTCAACGTGGATGCAACTTCCTACTCTGGCGTAGGCTAAACCCTTTTACGTAACGTTTGTTATTCAGTTCCGGGTTTCATGAAAAGGGTCATTTTGATTCAAAACGTTGAAGGATCGGTACTATGCCTTTTGTATTCAAAATATTGATTCTAGTTAGACTAAAATATTTGTGCAACGTAAATATTTTAAATTTCAAGAAACTGGCTCTTTTTATCTCAAAAAAACCTAGATTGTTTTTTTTTTTGAAAAACAGATGATATTCATAATAATATGGTTTTCGACCGTCTTTAAATGAAATTGAGACAATCCTAGTTAACAAGTTAAGTGTTGAATTATTCCCTATGTTGTTTTTATTATTTTTACTAGGAAAATGATTTATGAAAAAAATAATGGTAAATCAAATTTAAACTAAAAAATAACCAATTACAACAGGGATGGAGAATACCTTAAATAAGGGAATATGGAAGTCAAGGCATTTACAGTGTTTATAACTTGTCATTGGCTGGTTTAAGTGGCCACTTTACACACTGTGTAACATTCACCATTTTGCCTATGTTTGAACATCCATATTTCTTCAATTCTTTCATTTGTTGATTTTAGTGAAGATTTTAGTATGAAGTATAGTTTGTTAATCTTAATGACCCCCGAGTCATCCAGTATTTTGTCTACGAACATTTGAACAAACTCAAATATTGTAAAAAATAACCGTCTCTAAATCGGAAAAAAATACACCAAAAATACTAAGGCAACATTGTGTTAGGAAGTAAAAATATGAGTAAACTTTCCCAAAACTGAGTTTTCTTTTGCACGTTATTTGTGACACCATATAACCTTTTTTCAAGTTCCTACATATTTGGCATAGTGTTTAATTATTAGATTATGTATTGTATATTTCATCATCTGAGTACAATAATGTGTACATTGTATTTTCTTTGAATGATATAACATATTTTCGGATATATGTTAACGTATGTTTATAAATATTTTTAACTCTTGTGCACACTTAAATGTAAAATTATGAAATTAATTTATGATGGATTGCTTGGTAAACACAAAAGCCTGACTGTGTTTTATTCTCTCCTTATAGTACAGAGTAGATTTTAAGTATCTACTTATATTGATTTCTTTGCTTTAAATTTTTTTTTCATATAAAACAGAAGCCTTTTAAAAGCAGAATAATTCAATGTTACGAATTATAAAGTGTATATAATAAGCAAGATAAATAATAACACCAACTCGCATATGAGAAAAATATATTTTTCAAAACAAAAGAACTTAATAGGTTGAAAAAATTACCTCCAGGCAATATATCTACCCTTGTATGTATACATAAAAACTGTATGTGTATATAAAGTGCTTTGTAATATTTTATTTTTTATTCAACTAAGGGTAATGATGAGTAATAATTTGTAATATAATATTGAGTCTCATTCCCAACACTTGTAGTTAAAAGTTTTTAATGTAAATTTGATCTACTATCATACTTCAGGTTAGTTATTTCGAAAATTGAAAATATAAATATTTTATTTTATTTTTCAAATAACAACTTTACAGACTGTAAAATTTTAGAATTTTTCTTATGATAAATTATCTTATTCTCTTCCAACCTTTTCTTAATTAAATAGTTTATTGACAGTTTAAAGGAATTTAGTTCATCACATAAAAAATGTTTTTGTTTTTCTTCAGGGCAAGAATTTTTATAGCTTTCGCATTGCCAATTTTGAATAGCCTTAGACGTTATTTTCTTAAATTTATTAAATGTCAATCCACCGCAATTATAGTTGCAGTTGGTGTATTTAATTCAATCTTCTTTTTGTACCAGGTAGGTGCATTTTGTGCATTTATCTGTCATGTCTTTGTATCGAAATAGGTTTTTGTCTATGTTTTAACCGGCCATTAAGGTAGGAATGTAGTCTATGGTCGTATTTGAAGTACTTGAAAAAACTCAAATGAGATCTGTCAAAATTGAGAGCTAAAATTTTACTACCGCACCTTAGCGAGTGTAAACAGTTATTTGATGATGTTTTACATTAGGATTATCAATTATCTACACTGGAATATTCAGCACACAGCAGGTAGAATTATTATAAGTATTTTTATTTACCTTAGAATTCGTTGGTTGAAGGTAGTCTAAAGTTTACATTGACATTATTGTTTAATTACTTGATGCGGTGCTGTTATTATTTAGTGTTTGGATTCTTTTCGGCCACATTAATGCCCACCAGCAATTTGTATTGTAATTTTGACTTTAAAAAAATAGAACTGTACAGTTTTAAACAATCATTGATCAATAAAACTCAACCAAAACCGCTGCATTTATAAAATAAAAGCAATTGTAAAGTATTTTGTACTTCGTTTTCATAAACCCACGTTTTCAATTTTCATAGCGATTGTGAATGTTGCTTTCTGTTCAGGATTTTGCGTTTAGAGACGTGCTTCATATCGTTTTGTTGGCAAGCTGTTCACGAAACCTATAAAGATCGTGCTTTACCTACCTAAGACGATTGTAAAGCTGCTATGCCCCTTCGTAATACAGTTTAGTCGACATTTTAGTGATTCAAAATAAAACACAGCAACTATAAAATGTTATGAAAATCACCAACATTCCATCCATATTCAATGGAGGGAAAATTCAGCTTATTTATACTATTAATGAAGAAAGTTATTTAATGTCGTTATTTAGTCGTTAGTGAGTTTGCTTACCATACTTAAGGTTCTTGGTTCGATTCCTAGTACGGGCAAGATGTAACATTTACAACTTCCTTCAAAATTTAAAATTTCATTTTCATTTTCATTTATTTATTTTAGTTACATTGAGAACATTATAGAGTATCCAATTAATTTTTAACATATTACAAAATATGCATATCAAATTTATTTAACAGAATAGAGAAAAAATATTTAAATTGTCATGTAAAATTGACATACATATAACAATTTGGAAATTTCCCTCCAAATAGAAATCCCACTGTCATGAAATATATCGACATCCGAGGTGATGCGATTGAATAACACGATTGCTCTACCTACTGGCATAACCATTGGCAGGTTGATTCAGCATCGTGGTAGGTAGAACAACATGTGTTGCTTTTGTCGAAGATAATAATCAGGGGCAAATATACCCAATTCGTTCAGAATATCGGAATTATGTATGCGGCCACCAATGAGTTGAAAAAAGTGAACACCCAAATGAATATCCCTTCTCCACAACAATGATTTGTAGCCCAGCATTTCTATTAAGAAGTCAGTCAGGAAAAGCCATTGGTAAAATTCATATACCCTGAGATACAGATAACGCAGAATTTTTTTCTGCACCCTCTCTATCATTAAGGAATACATGGTTTTGTTTGGCAATCAAATGATGGAACTAAACTCCTAGAGACTTCTTACCAAGGAATTATAAATTTTTTTCAGAACCTGAATATTTAAAAAAATCTTGGCATTTCTAAGAACAAATCCACGCATTTTATGAGAGTTACTGCGTAATGATATTGTATGTAGATTAAATAATAACTTAGCGTCAAACAACACCCCGAGATCCCTGGACGTCAACGCTCGTTCAAGCTTCACTCCATCCATGATATAACGGAAATAAATTGTTATAAAACAGGGGCAATTCAGGTTAAGTGCTCAGCCATAGTGGGGAAATTATTATACGCGGTGCTTTAACCTCGCCCGCGCGATCACTGTGGGCCCTACACTTGTTTACCGTATGTTTGAGTCACGCTAACCACCTGTCCAGACCAGGTCCACCACAACACTTTCAAAACGCTCATCAAATGAGGCTGCTGCGTCAATTCTCGGACTTCAAAGATGGTAATGAAATTGAACCACCGAACCCACTAATAATAATAAATACATATTTTAATGAGATGAAAATTTATACCCGAAGGACAAAAAAATATTATCGATTTTTTTTGTTTGTTTGCAAGTATTTTATTTCAATAAAATACTGAAGTCTTATTGATGCCAGACATTTCGAACATAAAACATTTTCTCACATATTGTGTGATCGCCATTAAAACTCAATGACTAAACTTTTGAAAAATACGATGTTATCGTTAGTTATAATTTCTAAAAAAACACATTAAAACTTTTCTCGTTTATCAATGGCATTAATAAATTATCGCCCTCGAAAATTGATGTAATATTTTTTAGAGTTAGCAATTGTAAACAAATATTTTTAAATCAGCATTCCTTTATGTTTAAGAGTCAGATATAAAAAGGTCACTTTGCATAATTTTAACAGAACCGAGATTTCAAATTTAAATCACTTGAAAATGCCTTTTCTCTCATGCTCCGTGCGCCAGTTACAGACATTTTATTGAAAACGAAAAATATGATAAGTTTTTTTTGTTTTGTACACCATTTTGTGAAAAGGACCGGAATTATATTGTTATGGTCATATAATTAAGAATAGTCCAGAAACCGCATACGCACATCAAACAGAAGGCGACTAAACTACTCATAAATGAGTACGTTTAAGTTTTGACCCATTAGTTTCTTTGTAGACGTCGCTTAGTTCACAACTCCTGATTTGAATTCAACCATGCCGTGTTGTGTCCTGTTTGAAGTGTAAAAATACTGCTAGGATCTTAAAGAAACGGGATGCAATCACATTTTATGTGTAATTAGCAAATGAATGTGTGTGTAACAAATGCATTACTTAAACATTTAATTATTTTTCTATCTGTCAGATTGTCGAAGAAACAAAATGAACATTTTGTTTGTGTTGCGAGGGTAGTATTTTTTTACCCTACTTTGCTCATCTAATAATAGAACTAATGAAAATTAGGCCTCAGATCAAACAACGCCGTGGGGGACATTTGAACGACATTATCTTTAAAACATCAAATAATATTTAACATAATATAAAAATATCCGTTTTATGTATAATATAATTTGTTTAATTTATTTTTTTATTTATTTACAATTTTAAAAAACCCGTTAGGGTTACATTAGAAATTTAATATTGTCTAGTCATTTTATGTCTCGTCTAGTCTAGTTAGTTCAGTCATCATGTGTTTTTTCAGATTGATATTAAATTTGTCTCCATTAAAAGTTTTCAAGTAGTAAGGTAGGTCGTTGTAGTGTTTAAGTCCATTATGTAGTATTTTTAACTGTCCTGTGTTTGTCTTTGCTTTTTCAATATGATAGTGTTCAATATTTTAAGTTCAAGGTTCATTAATTCAATTACTCTTATTAAATGACCCTTTACTTATCTACTCTGTTGTGTCAATCAATGTTTCCGCGTGCACACTAAAATTTTAGAGAAATTAACAGATTGCTATATTTACCTTACATTTGGGTTTTGATTTTTTTTTCCATCAAGCAACATTACGCGGCGACATCATAAATGCGCGCGGCGAAAGTAGGGCTTAGTGGGAGGATTATTGGATACAGTCCAAAGTATTCAAATATGATTCTACGCTCCTTCTGGACTATTCTTAATTCTATGGTTATGGTATTTATTACAGTCAATATCAAATTTCCGCAAACCGAGTTTTGTAAAATTTCCATTGAAAATAAACGTAAAATGGCATTTTTCAATACAAATTGATAAAAGCGTCATCTATGATTAATTATTTTGAGACTTTTGTTTGGAATCACCTTAATATAAACGGCTTTCTATACACCATTAATTTATTTAACACAAAAAGATACAAACGAAACGAAAACGATACATCTTTATTTCGTTTTTTATTAAATGTGATTGATCAAGTCAGAGAGACTTTCCTTACTCGGCACAAGTCACGGGCGCGGGAGACGGGATTTACGGGAACGAAAGGGAAAGCTTTATCTCCCCGTCTCCCCGTCTCCCCGTCCCATAATGGAACAATCCATTTAAATTGTTGTGACGAGGAGCCCCGGACTAGGGATGCAACTTCGTCTACCGACTACCGACTACCGACACATCGATGCGTGGAAAAATCGATGTTTATAAACGTGTCAACGTTTGTGAATAAAAATTTGTGATTGACGTAAATAACGTGTGGCCCTGCGCACATACAATATGTTTACAAATATCAAATGAAACGGAGTAATAGCTCGAAAAAGCGAAATTTTCAGGAGAGCCAAAAAGTACATTTACACGTTTTAAAGCCATGTATTTTTTATTTAGTTTTTGTCTTTTTCTCTTCGTATTTGAAAGCAATGCCGAAATATAATATATATTTATTACAAAATTTGAGTTTGTACAAATGTTTGTAGACAAAAGACTGGATTTCAACCCCTCGGGAATCATTAAGATTAACAAATTACAACAGAGATGGAGAGTACATTAGAAAAGGGAATATGGAAGTCTAGGCATGTACAGGGCTTATGACCTGTTATTAGCTGTTTAAGTGATTACTTTACACACTGTGTAACATTCACCATTTTGCCTATGTTTGAACATCCGTATTTCTTCAATTCTTCCATTTGTTGATTTAAGTGAAGTTAAAGAGCTGAAACCTTTATTGTTGTGAAGAGATTCATCTGATGGAATTATTTCACATACTAGGCAACGCCTGAAAACAATTTTCCAATTTTTAAACTTCTTCATGGACCAGTTGGTTTCATTACAATATTTGAGTTTGTCCAATCATAAGCCCTGTAGATGCCTAGGCTTCCATATTTAAGGTATTCTTCATCCCTTCTGTAATTTGTTAATCTTAATGACTTAGAGGATGAAATCCAGTCTTTTCTCTACAAACATTTGGAGATGCCTAGACTTCCATATTAACTTTTCTAAGGTATTCTCCATCCCTGTTGTAATTTGTTAATATATATTTGTATTAACATCCGTTTTCAAAAACACAAAAATATTTTTAAGTGAATCTGGATTGCAATAAATTAAGAAAATAAAAATATGACAGTATTTGAGAACGGCGCGTTTGTAAGTGTGTCATACGGCCATCAAGTTGAAAAATTGCTGTACTAGAATTATGTTAATGTCTCGGCATATGAGAGTTTTCAAATAGTTTATTATACTTATATGCCTAATAAAGAATCAGATATTTTTTAGTAATGACTCTACTTTATCAATATGAACATATGAACGATTTAAAATGTGGATTTTTAAACTTTTTTGAAGAATAGTAAAAATTCATCATCATCATCATCATTTCTTTTCCACACCCAGTAGTGCATAGGGCACTGCATTGGTATACCAATCGCAGCAAATCTTGATCATTTTGTTACATGGAGGTAAAATTATCAGTCTAACGATTCAGGTGCGAGTCCTGCGACTAAGAAATATGCTCGTGTAAAAAAACACCTTTTTAAATACATTTTTAACATTAACCATGTCGAGAATCGAACAAGAGACCTCTTGCATGGTAGGCAAACGCGCTGACCATTACACCAATAGGCCAACAAAAGTGAACATTTTACTTTAAATATTTAATATAAATAAGCCTACGACGGGCTTTAAGCCGTAATTATTTATTTATTAAAACTCTTTATATACAGTCAAAGTTTACATACATATGCATTAGGGCGGGTGTAGTAGACTTACTGTGGGTCTAACACTTAGCTCACAGATACCGGGGACCCTAGCTATATTTTTACCATTTTATTTAATTTGTCTAAACGTTTGTTACAGCGGGCATATTTTTTTTTTTTTTTTTTTATTAAGTCTTAAATTTGTACAAACATTATATAAATGTCCGATTATTAACTTTAATTTCATTATTATTAAAATATTAACTAATTATTAACATTTTGCCTTAAATAAATTTCTTCCTACCTATCTAAACCGCTTAATTCGAGAAAATCAGTGGTATATAAACATAATGTTTAAGAAATTTTTGATAAACATATGTATTTTTAACAAATAAAAATTGACTAAATATCTACACTGTACTTTAAAGAGTGGAGGGGGTAAAGAGAGAAGGGATGAAAGAGAAGAAAAGAAAAACTCAAATATTCAAAGAGACATTTCATACGTGATCTGAAATAAAGAAGGGGCGTCTCTGATATAAAAGGGTAGATTATTCCATAATCGTGTAGCTTCTACTGTGAAAGAGGAGGCAAAAAAATTAAAGGGTTGAATGGGTATTGAATGGGCTATCTCGTTACTACAACGTATTAATGCTTACAATTATTTGTTTTTCGTATTTTTAAGACAAGCGTAAGATCAAGAGTGATTTTCGGAGAAAAAAAAATACATTCAACTGAAGATTTTTGACTGAGAATGGTGTGAAGAGACTACTTTTTCTTTTGTTCCGTTGTTACCTCGAAATGTAAATAAATTATTTGTTTCATGCAAAAAGACCGTCTGGTATATTCTAAAGTATTTTTTTTGTTAATGAACTCAAACTGATGTTTGGAAATATCGATTTATTTTATGCGTCCCTATTGTGGACCCAGAATACTCGTAGTGGAATAGGCGGAGAGGGTAGGTACGGGTACCAAATATATAGGGCATGCTTGTTGCAGACCCTTCAGTAAAGCGGGGCTCTTCACCCCGGCTGGGTAGGTCAGATGGCTCCCAGTTTCCAGGTAAGGGCTTGAAACCGGTGAAAACCTTAACCGCTTGAACCGAAATTCTGGTTACTCGAGCAATACAAGTATAAAAATAAAGGAAAAATAATATAAATAAATAGTATATGAATTAAGAACGAAGATTTAAAAAAAAAAAATATTTGCTTAAAATTATTGTATTGGCCGAGTATTTTTCTTAGGAAGTTAATTAATATCTTTTTACAAACTAGTCTAACACCTACTAAATGTTTCCGTTGTTTTATTCATTTAAAATACGATTTATTTTCATAATTAAGAGACATTAATTGAATGTAATTTATAAATGTTTAAATTAGAACGAGCAATGCCTAGAACTCTTTATTTTTACGATAAGCTTCAAAGTGTGTATATTTTCTAAAAAAAAAAATTATAGGACGAAAAGTGTACCTTTAATTGAGAGTTCAAACATGAAATTTAGTACCTATTGCGTCTTTTTTAGTAAAGTAATCAATTTTTGAATAAAAACATACGAGTTTAAATATTCATACCGGAATGCAAATATTTCGTCACAAACCCATACTGATTAATGTGAAATTTTGAAAAAAAACAATTTTGTAAAAACAATATTAATTTATGCAATTCTCGGAACATCATATGGTGTTAGGTTGTTCCGTCAAATTAGTTTAGGTTTTATATTTATATCATAAATATGTTTGTCGCGTTTTACGGCATTAGTATTAATTTTTTTTTCAAAACGACTCCCCTACTATTTCGATTCTTGTATCAAACACGACCAGTCGGATATTTCTCTTTGAATATTTCAGCACAGAACTGCACGTAGGCACTCAGCGCCGGTATGTGAGAAGTGATTTATTTATTAAATTCGTAATGAGAACCCGACGTAAAAGGTCGGAATTACAAACCTTATGTTGTGAAGCGGGGGTGCAGTGACCCGCTGACCTAAGCGCCGGCCCCGTGGCCTATTTTGCGCTGTGCCACCTTTACCCACCCACGGCTCAAGGTGTACCTCCTCCTTCTGGGTAAATCTACCCACTGGGAAATGTATGTAATACACAGATAGAAAGCATTGGATAAATAATATCACTCATTTATTTGATGACTTCAACATATTAACAATAGTAAACATGTTTTCAAAATCTATATTAAAAAGTAGATATGCATATGTTGATTATTTAATAAAAAGAGAAATATGTAGTTCACTTTTTATTATTTAAACCAAAATATCCATTTTCAGACCATTTTCTAAAAATCGTAAATAATTAGACCTTAAACCTGTAGCAATTGCACAAAAATCTTTAATCCAAATAATTTCAAATAAAACATTTCGTTATCCAAGTGGCTTGTTCTTCAAAGAATTCAGAGTACTGAATATTATTCAATAGTATATATTGAGAACGGTAGTGGTTACACACATTAATAGAGACATTTACCCAAGCGTCAACCACAACCATAATACAAAATACTCTTATAGGGATCTAATACTAAGTGAAGAAGTCAACACTGTTCTGGCATCGAGAGAACACTATTACATAGGCAAAAAGGTCTATAACCTTTTGCCAGAACAATGGCAAGACGGGTGTGTTGTCAAGTTGCGGAAGGTGTTGACCTCGCTCTTTCATGACATTGGTCGTAGGGAGTCAGAAAAGTTGATGCATGCCATGGATTGGAGATTCTTACTGGATGTCGAAAATAAAATAAGGAATAATTTAAAAAAATATATTTATAGATGGCAACCATGAAGTTTCGCATAGATAAATTGTCTATGTTTTTATGAATGTATGTATGTGTGTGCGCATGGATGTATGCATGTGTGTGTGTATATATGTGTGTGTATATATGTATGTGTGTATGTATATGTACCAAAATGTGTATACGAATAAGTTTATATTTTATTTGTCTGTGATCTCTATTAATTTGTTAACTATTATCATGTATTCAAATGTAATTGCATAGCTTGGAACAAGGTATGTACCTTTTTAGCTGGACAAAGTAAACGTTAAATTGTATTTTGATAAAAGGTGTAATTAAATAAATAAATAAAATAAAAACTTCTGCTGTAAAAATTCAGCAACAGCAGGATTTGAGTCACGGACCGTGAGCCGTTCCGTGAGTCCACTATCCTATCACAGGGCCACAACCTTGTTTTAAAATACCCATATAATTTATTTTTTCATGGATGTGAGCTCTCCACTGGCCTTTAGTACGTTCCGGAAAAAACGTTTGAACAAATAATAATTTGTATGTTTGAAATTAATACTTTGGGTAAAGGCAATAATAAGGACCTTAAATTAGAACAAATGTATATAAAATAAATCTTAAAGTAGCTCAGTTTAGCCATGGCATCCCTCATACTTTTCTTGATATTTAAGCCCAAGAAACTCCAAGTACTAGAAGGTTTTACTAGTGTTCACTCTCCTGGCATTGGGGAATTAAAGTGATAGTTAGATTTGGAAGATTTGACATGCAATTTTTTGTTTCTAGTCACATGGGAGGGAACATGGAAGGAGAATTTTAGTAACAGAGAAGAGACATTACTTATTAAGTTCAGTATTTAAAAAATACATAAAAGGTGCAACTCTGTTTTACGGTTATCAAGTCACAGTGAATAGATTGTTAATTTCAACACCAAGGGTTAAAAAGGCAACACCACTTTCGCTTGACGGAAAAGAACGGTACAAAATTGTAAATCAGTAATACCCAGAGACACTTTTGCACATTCTCTCAAAGAACGGACAGAGAAGTTTGGTTGTCAAACCACCTTTAAACCTAGATCACGAACCATTTGTCAAATAGACTACTGGGACCCCGTGCTTTTGCTGTTTCTATAGGTTCCCTTCGTCCACCTCCCTGCCCACATTTAGTACCTTCATAAATAGTGAAATTAGTTATCGGCACGCATTGATTGCAGACGCACGGTTATCAGATTGGGATATATCGCGTTATCGTCGTCTGACAGACGCAAGGTTGGTAGTTCTGTAACATTTTTATCCTTTTATATTTATAAGTCAAATTTATATTTTTATGTAATTGGAGATTGCCAAAAAGGCAGTGGTCAAATAACAAGTAGAACTACCGAGTAAATATTGCAGCTATTGCCCGGCAGAAAACGTCACATGATGAAATGTATTTTTTTTACCTTAATTATATTTAATAGAATTGAACCATAACTTTAAATTTTAAAAAAAAAAAGTCATTGACTTGTCTTAAAATAGAACTGCAAGGGCTACAAAAGACCCACTTGTGGCAAACATACTGTTTTTTAAGGAACTTTGTTTTATATTTTTTTTATTAAAATAATATTGATGTTCTGTTTCGTTGTCTGACAGACAAAAGATTGGTTACACCGTTACTCGAATAAAAGATTAGTGAGCTAGGGTTAAAGCAAGTATTTCACCCCCAACCCGCCAGGAATCGAACCCGGACCCACGAGCATGACAGGCGAACACGCCAATCATGACGTCGAGGTATAAATTTCCTATTTTAGAAATTTTACCTGATAGTTGCTTTCGAGTCGAAAACACTCGCCTAGGGTTCTGGCTCCATTTCACACACAGAACTGCATTCTTCATCCACTTGGCAACACACGTTTTTACCGGACCAGCTTTCTGATCCATATAATACAGATCTAAGCCTCCCTCTTCTTTCCTACAGCACGAGCAGACAGCGTGGCTACACATCGGCTTACTATATTCCAACATAATTCATGTATTCAAATCTCAACATTGTTGTGCATTGTGAAACGTGCTAAGTTCACTTCTCTATTGAGTCATGGGCGTATTTTACATTTTTTCCAATAAAGTATTATTTATTTAAGTAAACAAAAACGTGGAAATAAATTTGACTATATTTATGTTTAATGTACAAAATGGCTTAATTGATGTACCGTCGTTACTGGAACAAGTGGCATTCAATGTTTCGATCCGCCGTTCGCGAAATAATAATGTTCTGTTCCTCGATCAGCACAGCACAAACAATGGCTTGTATGTACCAATGTCCCGATTGTGTCGGATTGTAAGCTCGAGACAAGACCTGGACTTTTTTTGTTTGAGTCTTTCAAGATTTAAACAATCACTAAAATAGACGAAATCTTGACTTGAGGTTGTTATTTATTTTTGTCCTAGCTTTAATTTTCTTTATTTGTATTTTATGTCAATTGTGTATGTATAAGATATGTAATATATATGACGAAGTCGGTTACTAAATAATAAATAAATAAGTAAATATAAGAAGAAAATATATATTTTTTTAAATTGACAAAATTACTCTAAGTTAACTAGTTAACAAAAAATATGTTAAATTATGTTGTAATGCCGATATTAATAAAATATTATCATGATCCAGAGCACTGAATAACGAACCCTAGTTAAAGCATATTTATTTATATGTTTTCATATACATCCAATGGGCATTTTTAAGGACATATTTATGCATAGAAAATTACAATAAAAGAAAGTAGAAAGACACAATGGTATATAATAAACTTGATGGGAGTGGAAGCGGGAGAGATGTGTTTATAATTGAATTTGATTAAGTAATAAGTATATTATGTATATCTATTAGATGTTTACATAATTTGTATTTTTTCAAATTTAAAAATGATAAACAAGAGTAGAATTGAAGTATGTATTGTCTTTAACTATTTTACAACCAATTATTCAATAATTCATTGCATCTTAGCCTTACACTGCGCAAATATTGCGAGCAGCTTGAGCAGCTTTAACAGCTTTATTACCTTGATTGAACGCGACCAGAAAAAATTGTCTAAAATGTTCACATTCGTCTAATTGACATTCGATTAGAAGGCTTGTAATCAAATAAAATAATATGTGTAACGTAAAAGCAACGACAATGCCTTATATGGCAGATAATTTTCTTCGACATTTAATATTTGCCATACTTTATTGTTTTGGTGCTTATTTTTTAATTTGGGAAAAAATGACACAACGTATCTTAACAATCAATAAATCATTTTTCTACAAAAAGGAATAGTCTTATTTTACTCGTGGTAATCCTGGATATTTTTTTTTTTTAGATTTACCGCAATAGTATTTTTTGTGTCTACGTGTGTGTTTGTAAATAATTTTATTTAGTTGCAATGTTTTAAGTTCCAAAAAATAAATGAATAAAAGTGTAAAACTAATATTGACACATCATGATCTCTAGTTTTAAACATTATGATCGCAGACCGAATTCGTTGGCAAAATTATTTGATAAATTGAATTTTTAAACTTATAATGTATGCGAAATTGCTTCATAATTAAGTAATAATAAAATCAATGAAATTGCATGGAAGAATATTTTCTATGGAAAAGCCTTCCTTGACACGATTCTACGTCGGCTCACCTCCACCTGTTCACCTATTGTATACCTTGCTTTGACCGTTTCGGTATTTTATATAATGTAATACTCACTATTTTATGTAAATTATACAAAATGATACAATCAAGGATGTTTCAATCAAAAAGATACTGTCAGACAGTGTTTAAGTTTTATATTATTAAAGCCAGAGATTTATTTATCGGTAAGTAGGCGCCAGGGGCGAATCGTCTATGTAAGCGATTATGCGCAGCTTACCATTATATTTGACTATCGATAATAATGTTTCATAGTCATCAAATGTTTGCCGACAGGCTGGATTTTCTCCCTACGGAGTTATTAAGATCTAAATTTGTTTCAACAGAAAAAAAAAAAATTAGAAGGGAAAATGGAAGTCTTAGCGTTTACAGGCCTTATGATCGTAGGGAGGAAATTCAGCTTGTCTGCAAACATTTTAACAAACTCAAAACATTGTTAATTAAACTAATTGATATAATAGGGCCTATAAAAATTGGAAAATTGGTTTCTGGCGTTGCCTAGTAGGTGAATTGGTTCATCCAGGTAAATCTCACCCACATGAAAAGGATTCAGCTTTTACTTCACAAAAGTCAACAAATAAAAAAGTTGAGGAAATGTGGATGTTTAAACATACGTTTCTAAACATAGATACATGTATTTTTATATGTTTGAGTTTCGAATATTTTAAATAATTTCTGTGCTAAGGGTTTAAAGTGCCAATATCGTAGACCACAATTTTAGCGGATTAAAATTTTACGAGATTTTAAATTCATCCTCTGATTTTACAGTTACTTATTTGAAGCGAATAAAAATAAAAAAGCCGCATCTTATTTTCCTTATCCGCATCTAGTGGTGCATACAGTACCAAAACGGCCGTTCAAATGCAGTATATCTTAATCATTTTTACTACACATAAGGTAAGCTAATCAGTCTTAAGCTTCAGGTACTACAATGTAAAACCACGGTTAAAAAAAAATACTTCACGTCCACCTTGCCAGGAACCGTACCTAGGACCTCAAACGTGAGGCGGACTCAGAAGAAACTCAAACTCCGAGTAATTTTGAGGAATAATAGATACAATTGGATGAAGTTGATGCTGAAACAAACAAACATTATAACAATACGTCAGACGATATATTTTAATGTAATGTTTTTTTTCACAAAATTATTGATGGTTTTACCTCAAAAGAGTTGACTAAAGAGGTTTTTTCTTATGAATGTGAACATGGATATGAAACAAAAAATTTAAATAAAGTAAGGCTGCTATTTTGTAAGAGCTTTGTAGTAATATTAAAAGGAAATACCATTGGAAATAAGAGAACAATTTTTTTTATTATTTAAACGTAAGTTAAAAAAACATTTGTGTAGCAGATAAGTTAGTTCTTAAAAAGTAATTGTATTCGAGTTGGCTTTAAACAAGTTTTTTTTTTTTTTTTAAGTGTACGTATATTGTTAAGAATTGTTAATAATTGGTATATATTTTATTAATAATAAGATATAAGTTAATATAAGGACATTCATATATTACGTTTGTACTATTTTACGACTAAAAAAAAAAATGAAGTCTATAAAATAAATACAAGTTATAATGTTGTGCCTTGAATCCACAGCCTGTATACATATGTGGCGTACTGAATGTAGGTACACAATAAAAGTGCACTGGGTGGTCAGCTATATTCGCAAAATATGAATATTTTATTGTGTAACTGTGTGACCAATATTCAAGGATAAATTTATTTTCTTATTTTTTTACAATAAACGTTATATTTACATATAAAAAATAGTACATATTATAATAAAAGTTTAGTCGGCCTTGTGTTGTAACGTTCAGCGTGTTTGTCTATAATGCAAGAGATCTCGATTCCTGACATTGTTGATATAAAATATTTATTTCGAAACGATTTTTTTACACTACACTGGAATATTTAATAGTCCCTGGACTGGTACCTGAAACCTAAGACTGATCATCTTACCTTCTTGGGACAAAAAATATCAAAACACGCTGCAAGTGGTTAACCAATCAATCTATGCATCATTAGAAACGGAAACGAAATGATAATGATGATAAGTTATAAGCGACAGACCGAAGTATCGAATTTAATTTCGGTTTTGGTCAGTTTCGGCCAAAAATCGGTTCAGCCGACACCCGGTATCGGAATGTTTTAGATTAGCACAATCAGAGGTATTGGATTGTTGCCATCGAAATAATTACTAATTGTCATGCCATTTTTTAACATAAAAAATGGAAACTAGACTGTTAATGTAATTTTTTTACTATATTTAGTAGTTGTAAGATTTTCCATGTTTATATTTTTGTAATTCGTTAACAGTTTTAAAAAAATCAAAAGAAACATGTTGGTTCTTAAGATATACACAAATATTTCAACTCTGGGGCTATTCGCCTCTTATCGGACTTTTTATTACATATTTCTATTTTATATGATCTCTTTATTATGTGTATTTTATAATTTTACGAACGTTGACTGTCTAATGGCTTTCCAATAAAATAAATCAAAATAAAAAAAATCTCCCCTTGACGTACTTTTTTAGGATTGTTACCTTCTAGCCAAATGCATTTTTTCGGGGTTCTGGTTTTATTTCACACTAAAAACTGTATGTTTTATCAGCCTAGATAATGTAATTAACAACAATTTAAAATCAATAAAAAATATAAACATATTTAAATATGCATAAATATGTGTTTTGGTATTTTAACATTGACTTTTGACAAACCGTTGGCAAGATAGAATATCTGACATTGGCCATTGATTTTCAACGTGCAATTATTGAGCATCTGTTCGAGTTGTTGTTTTCTATAAAAATATTTTTAGATTTTTATGGATTCCATAAAGTAATTCATTTTTCTAAATTATTTTCAATGACAAAAACCCGTGTTAAAACTGAAGAAATTTTCTATTAAATCAAATACTTTCACCACCGTTTCTCATAAAAGGGGTGTAACAAAAACACAAAATTCTAGGTTTAATAATAAGGGCATCGTGAGTTTTCTTTAGTTTACCTCGTAGCTTAGTGGTCAGCACGTTTATACACCATGCAAGAGTTCTTGATTTAAAAACAATCAAATCTTTTATTTATTTAGGAAAATTCATAAAGCGCCCTTTTTATGAAAATCACCTAACACGCCTTGCAGCTACAGAGCGCAAAGGTGGTTGCGCAAAGGTGGAGCGCAATTTATAATAAGGTTTAATTTTAATTAATATACAAGAGCCAGATTACATCATGTATTGCAGCGACATAGCACACGGACGTTTAAAAATCTAGCCCCCATTTACACTGAAAGTGTTTTTCAATTATAAATAATCGTTTACAAATATAATCTAGCTTAAATGCTCTGCAGCTATAGCGCACATGGGCGGTTAAAAATCTAGACCTTTTTACAGTTAAATTTTAATTTAGACATAGTATTAAAGCTTATATCACCAAAAGTATTGCAGGTAGAAAAGCGCAATGATTAGTGGAATTCAAGGAACTGTAAAATGAGTTTATAACGAAAAAACACAATAACAATACTTCAAGCAAAACACTTGTAAGCTTGCCACGTTTACATGATGTATAAACATTAAATTTGTTATAACTTAACGATAGAAGAAAAATTATAGACCTTTTAAATGTATTCAAAATTGTAAATTCAATATGAGTTTGCCCTAAACTTTTATCTCTCGTCAACTTCAGGGTGTCTCGAAGAATGACTAGACAGGTGCCACCGCTTTGTAGCAACAATTCACGGACAGTGTATACATGTAATGCCGTATTAAATAGACTTCATGAACTCGGCAATAGTTATTTCCACGTATCTGATATATTAGTTCCTATAGAATAAACCTTTTGAACTTTTTCAAAGATGGTGAATGGTAATTATATTTATTTATTCATGCATTTCATAATATATATATTTACAGTTTTTTGTTCACTTTACCTAGCTGTGTGAAACAGTACTTGTGATTTTCTTGTTGTTTTACTGTAGAATGTTTTATTATTTAAACTTTCTACTGAATTTGCTGTATAATTATAAGGTTGATATTTTAAATATAAATCTTGTATAATTTTTGGTTTAATTTTTTAAAAATCTTCGGTATAATGAGGTAATTCATGTTAAATATGTTAATATTATAAATTTTTGTAAAAGGCAGATTTGCTGTTTATCTTTATAAAATAAAATAAATAAAATAATAATAAAATATCAAAAATAGAACATTCATGCATCCAATAAAAGTTTTTCACAAATATAATGATAGAACGTGCTTTATAAGCAGGAGAATGAACAATATAAAATATATATAAAAAGAAAAGGATAGCACTGTTAGAAGGTTGGGATGTAAAAATAAAGAAGAGGAGTGGAGGAGGAGGTAATTTACAACAAAGTTTGCCAATTTGACGTTTACTTACGATAATATCGTAAACGTACTGAAAGTAAAATAAATTGACTGCGCACGACTTCAAAAAGTATTTTTTTGTAGCCTCAAAATTTAGTATTAAAAATATCTAAATGAGAACAAAGTTAAATTTGTATAAATTACGATATGTAAATAAGTTTTAGAATGGATTATAAAAAAATTGAACCTGTAGTGTTGATTTAACGGGACAATTTATTAAAATCTCAGGACTATTGATAAAATTGTTCAAATTTTTTACAAAAAAAAGACAGATCAGAAATGCTTTTGCGTTAAGTTAGGGAAGTTAAGCTATGAAAGAAAGAAATTTTAAAACCTGTTTTTTAAGTGTAATATTTTATAGTCCCTCTAATGGCAAATGAAACTTTAGGCAGATAATTTAACTATAGTGTAACAAACAAAATATCGACATACACTAAGAAAAGTAAACCAATGGTTGACTGCAGATTAGGAAGACTCTATATAGGATTAAACTTTTGTTTGGCTATTATGTTTCATTTGTTTACATATTTGTAACATGCTAAAAATAAAGAATTATATATAAAAGTTATGGATTGTTAATAATCAAATAGTATTTAAATATATGTGAGTTAAAATTTTGTTTTTAAATACGTATATTTCAATATACGAGGAATAAATCATCTTAATTTGTTGAAACAGAAAGTAAAACCATTTTTGAGAAGGGAATATGAAAGTCTTGGCATTTAAAAGTGTCATTTGCTGGTTTAAGTGGGCACTTTACACACTGTGTAAAATTCACTATTTGTCTATGTTTTAATATTCACATTTTTTCAACTTTTCCATCTGTTGGCTTTTTAAAGCAAAATCTGAAACCTTTATCGTGCGGTTGAGATTCATACGATTTTTTCAATTTTCAAATATTTCATCTTTTAGGCAACGCCTTAAAATAATTTTTCAACATAAGCAGAATAGTGAATGTTACACAGAGTGTAAAGTTGCCACTTAAACCAGCAAAGGACAGATCAAAAGACTTGTGAATTCCTAGAGTTCCATATTCTCTTCTCAAAAATGTTTTTTCTCTCTGTTGTAACAAATTTAGATCGATCTTTTGAGACGACCCAAATTTTTTACCGGATACGGAGCTATGAGAAATTACCTTGATAGGTTTAAATTAAAGAATGATTATTATTGTCCATGCCGTGATATTTCTTCACAGAATATCGAAAATCTTTTATTTCAGTGCCCATTTTTTAGTTGACAATGCCATAATCTTGAAGCAGAATGCAGGAAAGATAAAATATCCATAACAGATATTTACACTGTCGTTAAAAGCAGTTATCACGCGCCTTTGCTCTTGGACTTTGCAACAATGGTGATTGGACTCATAAAGGTAATAAACCAAAATCAGTGATCGAACATCCCATTTCCAAGACAAACGATAACGATTTTTTTCAGAGTACCTTAGCCTTGTACATGACATCTAAGGGCCGTAATAAAGGGGTCCAAATATATATTTAAAAAAAAAAAAACAAATTAAGATATAAATCACTCTTTAGGGTAGAAATCCAGACTGTACAAACATTTGGCTACACTCAAAACATTTTGATAATATCTCGTCCCGTTGACATTGATTTATTCTATCTTTGGTTTCAGATTCAATTAGATGTGCACATGGCATTGTTAACTTTTTTGTCGTATTTTTTATTTGATTCAACTTCTTTATAATTAAATATTGCAACATTACGCATATTTTTTTTTATTTATCAAAAATATTTTAAGTGAACCAAAGATTTGGTTTATCAATATATATTTTGAATCCTTTTAAAAAATATATTGCAGCAGTTTTTTTTATACCCAAAACATTAAATAATATTAAATAATTAAATTGATATTTCAATAGGGAAGAAAACATTTCACTTATCTTTTCAATGCTTTCATAATCACAAACCAAGGGTAAATTTTTATCTTTGAAAATGCCATCCCTTCCAAATAACCTCAACAAATAAGACACTATGCCAACATGTTCAACAACATATTTTAAATATTGGTCACAATATGAAAGCGGGTCAATGCACCCGGTACTGCAGCGCTCAATACTACATGAATTCACCCCTTTCCTGCCCCGCGTATTTCCTACCCCTACAGAAACCACCATCACACAGCTGGCGGGTGAGCCTACTCTAATCATTCCTAATTTAATAATCATTTTTCGTTCCCTCGTTAGCAGGGAAATTACCATCAAGTATTTAGGAAAATATCGAATCAATGAATTTTCTTCTTAATTCATTTCTACGCCTGTAAATCAATTACCAAACCGAATTTTATATTTATTAGTTATTGACAAAAACGGTTTTCCAAGGTTTTCCTTTATGTAGTATAACTTCGTGTCCGAGCGGATGAAAAATACAGTAATGTGTGTTAAATAGAAAGTTAAAATTTTGGACGAGTGCTTTCGACTCGATGGTTTACCTATCGCAGGTTAAAATCCTGAAAATGGAAGTCTGCGAGAGGGTTACAATAATCATTTAAAAAAAAACTTTGTTCACTCTCCTTTAATTCAAAATGATAATAAAAATATACACTGTCCTAAAATTGTAATAAATTATATGTATGATATATTCCTGTTTATTACTGCAACTTATATGATATTAAACGAGTACAGAGAAAAAAATTAAGATATATTTAATTTAAATTAGGTTTACCTGTGTCAGAAATAAATTGAATGACTGCTTTAAATTTACCATTACTGCCAAGCAGGAGGACAATAAATGACCTCTTAAATGATCAAATAGATTGCCCCGAACTGTTAACTTTAATTAACTTTTATATTCTACATAGACCAACAAGATTTATTTTTTTGTTTTACAGTCATCATCGTGGCGTGGTACTAATTATTAATTGAATTCACCGATTATTTGCATACAGCGACTTGCAAATCAATACAGTGATGATTTAGATTTATTTTATGCCACGCCGGTGATGATCAAGTCCTTTGTTTTGAAAAATAATTAACAATTTAAAATCCAAATCATGATAAGTTCTTAACTTTTAATTTAACTCTTTACTCTTGTGTGTATAATTATTTTTTAAGTTTTTTATTGTTTAATATTAATATTTATATAAACCATGAAGTAAACTTTTTAACTTTCTTTTTAAAGCACTTTCTTTTTTTTCTTCTCTTGCTCTTTTTTTAAAAACTGCTATTTTCTTTTATTTACCTTTTTTTATAAAGGTAAATATTTATATTTGTTACAGATGTAATATTTTGTTTTTATGTATAAATACTGTTTACCCTTTTATACTTTTCTCGATTTTTTTGTTCTCTTTCTAATATTATGTTATATTTTGTTCACTGGTTTTATTGTAATTATGTAAAAGGTTCATGAAACCGTAAATAAATAAATATACAAAATAAATGCAAGGCGGCCATTGTCAGGTAGTGGTTAAGACGCTTGACCCTCACACGGAAAGTTTCAAGTTCGATTCCTGATGTGAACACAAAAATTTAAAATGTGTTTTTTCTCAAACTTGGGTATTCTGTGCTTTAATTAGGCCTCCTGGGTTGTTGTGGTGTTTCTGATTAAAAAAATTAAAAAACAACAAAGATTGTTGTGGCCAGTTTACACTATGTTTAACGTTTACCATTCTACCAATGTTTTCACATCTATATTTATGTTTTTCACACCTTTGTAATTTATTTATTTATTTGCATTCATTATTTTAGGTCCCGACTAGCTAGGAAATTCTCGAGTTTACGCAAGACCTGCATGAACATGTGTTTTTTCAATTATTGATGCTATATCCCTTCAATTCTTCCATTTGTTGATCTTTGCGAAGTCAAAGACCTGAAACCTTTTCATTGATACGGATGACATTCTTAACGTATTATTTCACCCACATACTAGGCAACAAATGTAAATATTTTTCTATTTTTGTACATAGTTCTTCTTGAACCAGCTAGTTTTTACAACATTTTGAGTATATCGGAATCTTTGTAGGCAAGAACCACTGAATTTAACCCGCTTGTAAGTTATTCATGTATTAGTTTATTTATTACAACAGAAATGATGAACATTTTATAGAAGTGCATCTGAAAGTTAAGGCATTACTTGTGTACTGCAGGACATTGATATCGTGTTTCTTAGAATGTAATGAACTGAATTCAATAGAAAACGCTGACTTGCTTCTTGGAGTCATGTCTCTACATTTCAGGTGAATTAATTTAGCGCGTGTGTTTCATCGATCATGGCCTTTGAACCCACAAATCTAAACCTTGAACACAAATAACAAAGTGAGCAAATAAATAAAACAGAAATGTTTTTTTTAAACCACGTTGTAAATCGGGCGTCGGCACAGGAGCAGAGTCCGTGCCGCGTCCCGCACCGCGCCGTAAACGCAAACGTTCGCCACTGTGACCATACACCAAAAACATTTATATATATTGGTAGCAAACGTACTAACCAGTAGTTAAAATAATTCACCCATGTTTTACCGTGTCGTGTGGATTTGTACGACGGGTATTAAATCGGCTTTTGATGATCAGTATTTTTATGAAAATGGGGCGGTAAAAATTATCTGAAAGTACTTAACTAATGTGGTGAGTAGTAGCCAATGGTCGCCAATCCGTCTAGACTTACTAAGTCTTTACTAGACTACCACCTTTCGCAAACATTTATGATGCAATATACTATACAGTATATTGAAGTCGTTGCAAAGTTTGCTGTCGGGAACTTTGTAGAATATACTTGTACGAGTAGATCTGTATCTATTTACAAAGCTTTACTATCTTATATCAATCGACTTTTGTTTATCAATAACCTCACGCACATTATTTACTACCCAAAAATAAAAAAAATCATATACTCATGCAAAACCAGTTGTACTTCTTCAAATATTTATTGGATTTTTAATGAGGATAATTCCATGGTAACCCACATTACATTTAACTCCAAAACTCAGTCCTTTTTCATGTTTTTTTATCTACTAGTATATTATATATAGTGTGCAAAAAAATATTATGTATGTCGCTGTACATTGAAAATCGATCAAGGAAACATTTTCAGTAAAACAATAAATCAATTATGGTTAACAAATAAAAAAATATATATATTTGCCTTGGTAACGCTCATTACATTGAGCGGCCTGAAGTTATATGAACAGGTTTATAATACTAAAACTCTAATTAAATATGTAAGAAAAAATAAAAAATACTGGCACTTCAATTAAAACACTTCGCTATTTGTTCAGAAAAATAATGAAAAAAGATAATACAATGATAACTCACCTTACATCATTTAAGAAGTCGTATTTTGGGCAATATGCAAAAAAATGGACTTTATTAATAATGGACTTAATAATGACAGTAATTTAACAATAATATTTACGGCAAAAATTCACTTATCTGAGCCATTATATAATAATTAAATATCTTCGGACGAGGAACCATAAACTTGGTACATTTACACTTTGTTATATTCCTCATTGGTTTTTTTAATGTTTTTTAGATCGCAACAAGCGAGGAAGCTTAATAACAGTAGTGAATTTTAGCACAAAATACCAAGGCTCAAAAAAATTACATTTGAATTTGAATGTTCTTACCGGGAATCAAACCCGGAACATTCCGTGCATCATTCAAGCATCTTAACCACTCAACTACGAAGGCTATTGACGTGTTGGCAGAAATGACATTTTTTTAAAGTTTTTTTCGCCTCTTGGCGATGTTTTAGTAAAAAAATAATTTTCAAATTCATAAATACGCCAAAAAACATCCTGTATAAATAAATGAGTCCGCAAAAGAGGTTCTCAGCATGCAACATTTTCTGACCTTCATCAAATAAATAACATACATTAAATAAATAAATTAGTGAATCTCCTAGATCTCGTCTTTTCTTATGTCTTTAACTTGACAGTTAAGCCAACTACTTGGGAAATTTGTGTGTTCGTGCTATTTTAATTAAATGAATAATTTTCAATATTGAGGATCCATTCGCATCCATGGATTATTATTACTTTTATGGATACTTTATTAGGCGCCACTTTAAGAAAGTTAGAAAATATATCAAATATATTTGCTTATTATACGCTCCATGAGCGTAAATAAAGAAAAAAATATAAACAAAAATCGCAGAATCTCTATTGAAATAATAAGCAAACTTAAAGCAATCTAAGCGAATGGAATGATTTGTCGGTATCTTACTTTGTAAGTGCAAAAATGAAGGTTTTGGATTTTTCACTAAGCTTTTGAAACACATTTATGTACCAGTATAATATTATGTAAGTTTTTTCGTGTTGGTACAGTGGCTACTCGCGGGTAAATCTTGATTTAAAAGTGCTGAAAACTTACCATAATTGAAGTATACAATGAAAGCACCCATCCCTTTCCTGAAACTGTATGTAAATACTCGCTATCAATTTTTTAAAACTAATTAAGCGAAAATTCAATATTTCATTACAAACAAACCGCAAAAATAACATAACATACAAACTTTAAAAGCTTTCATTGTACCCCTCACTGCAGTACTGTCAATTTGTGATTCGAATCACATGGTCAAATACACATGGTCAGTACAATCACCTTTGTTTAATTTACCAGCATGACAGTAAAGAAATACAGTGTTAGTTACAAATTGAGACCGTGGCAGTATGTTATTGATGTACAGAGGTTCATCCGAATTATAGAGCAAACTTAAATATATTGTGAATCAATCAATCAATACAATTAATCAATATTATGGTGAAAAGCTCTAACAACACGCTTCTCTAAGCCACTGCAGGGAGAATAAACATTCCCTGTTCAAGCTGTAGCTACAAATCCTGAGACCGCTATAAGAACACGTTGCGATAGATTTTAATTTTTATTTCATTTCATTTACGAAAATAATAACAAAATTCATTTTATTTCTTTCCTGCAAGTTGATAATTTATATAAATTTTTTTTTAAGTTTTGATTTTTTACGAAGTCTTTATTTAAAAAAAAATAATAACACCTTTCTATTTTGGATATTTCTTCGTTGTTCTACGAAAACGAAATACGTTGTTTTTTTGCTTTATGTATTTTTGTATGGCAGAAAACCATTATTTTTATCATAACTGTAAAATACCTCCAATTATTATTTTTTTACTCAGCCGTTGACAGATCATAAGCTTTGTCTATAGTTCTGTTTTATCTGTTCAATGGTGTCCTCCGTCTCAGTTGAAATAATAAAAATAAATCAATGAAAACCAAGGATTGAATCCGCCATACTGCAAATAATAAAATGGCGAGTACCAGGTACAAATTGTGATCCAAAGTCAGTGGGTCAAATAGTCTGGGAATATCATTAAGTATTTTAATTGAAGAATGAAGTTATGTATCAAGTTCTTTGTAATCGAATACCAGGTTTTACCCGCTACCTTCTGTCCGCCTCGTGCCGGGGTATTTTCATACCCTAAATGATTTGTTTCAAATTGTTTATACAATTTGCTATGCCCATGTTTGAATAAACATATATTTTTAATTCGTCGAGCTGCCAACGATTGACAGTGTTTTTTAGAAAAAAAAAATATTCCCATAACAATTTTACGTTATTTTCAAAATGCATACGGTAAAACGCATTATAAAAAAATATATTTATAACGGTGTTTTGCTTTACGTAAAATAATACTATTAAAAGGTTAAATCAAATTATTAAATGAATATTATACATATATTTTTCAATAAAACTAAAGTTAAGCCAAGTTACATTAATTGCGTTATGATAATAGGTGCGAAGGTTTTCACGGTCACTGTTTTCAATATGTTTATTTTTTGGTTGATACTGTGGGTATTGGATTTGTTTCGACTTTTCGGTTACCATTGCAGGAGCCGTTTTTAGAGTAAACTAAGTGTTTTGTAGAAAAAAAGTACGTGTTAAAATACTAGTCATTTGTACCGTGTCGCAGTCGGCAGTAGGTATATTTGAATAAAGCCAGTAATTGCAGTGCACGAATAATAAGAGAGGCAAAGCTGTGCCATATATTCTGCTCTCTTAGAGACATTCTGGATATTGGCACTCTCAGAAGTGTGTATTTTGCTCTGTTTCAATCCACTGCAACCTATGGAATAGCTGGCTGGGGGGGTTGTCCGGCATCCATTTTAAAGCCTTTATAATTTCTGAGAAACTGTTATTGAGAATAATATTCCGGCGCCCTCCAACCTACCCGTCAGAATAGTTGTTTCAATACATGAAGGTGCTAGATATGAGAAAACTGTACATAAAAAAAGCACTTACACACTTCTGGTCGAACAATAAGGAGAGGTCTCAGCAAAATTTCCGTACGAGGTTTTCCCAGAGCATGAATTATGTCATACCCAAAACCCATACAACTTTTGCTCAGAGACATCTCTCATTTATCGCACCGAGAGTGTTCAATAATTTGGAAGAGCGTATTAAGCTCTCAAGGACAAAAACTATTTTCAAGAAGGTAGTTAAGGACTGGATTTTCCTTAGTGGGAGGGATTTGAGTATTAAACTCCTTGATGATTTTCCAAATGTTTGAATTTACTGTTTACCATATTGATGAGTCATATTTATGTTTTTTTTTTTAATGTTTTTGATTCTATATTTGTGGTGATATACTCATGTGTCTGTACCAACTAATTGCTAGTCCCATCTCAACACAGGACTTTTAGTCCCATGGAGTTGGGACTTATGTCTCAAATAATGTACAATAAACTTATGTATGTAAATCAATTGAAATACATAGACATCAAAATAAAATAAACAAAGACGGGCTTAAATTAAACTTAACATGGTTTCCAGCAAAACATACTACAAAACGAATAGAAATATGCCTACTACTGACTGCAACACGGTACTAATTACTAGTACTTAAACACATACTTTTTTCTACAAAACACTCAGTTTACCCTGAAGATAGCTACTGCAATGGTAGTCGGAACGTCGAAACAAATCCAACACACACGGTATTACCCAAAAATAAACAAATTGTTATCTTTCCGATCTACCGGTTGCGAAATAATAATGTGCTGTTCCTTGATCAACACAGCACAAACTATGGCTTGCATACACCAATGTCCCGATTGTGTCGTATTGTAAACTCGAGACTAGATCTGGACTTCTTTGGTGTAAGTCTTTATGGATTTAAAAATCACTAAGATAAACCGGATCTTGTCTTGAGGTAGTAATTTTATTTTTTTTTGTACTAGCTTTAATTTTATTTAGATGTATTTTATGTTATTAGTATCTGTATTTATTATAAGAAATTGTATTTACCATCGTTAGAATTGACTGCATAAGTCCGTCAAATAAATACATAAATAATATTTTTTTTACATATTGATAAATATACTTTACAACATTCTCTTTTTTTAAATCGACAGTATCTTTTGAGATACGTATTTATGTAGAAATGATGTAATTTGAAGTACTCTGCATTGTGAACAAACGTCTTTTGTGGTAGAAAAAAATCTCCAAGAGACCGAACTGTTTGAATATTTATGAACCTGGATTCTCACGTTACTGAACTTCAAAGAAAAACAAAGCTTGACCAAATAAATTTGTCAAAAAACCGGATGTTACAACGACTAAAAGACCCGTGTAATATTAAATTGAAAAGGTATCACTACAACAATGTTTTGAGTATGTCCAAGTGTTCGCAGACTGGCTGAATTTTTTCTTTAGGGATTTATTTAGATCTAAATTCGTTGTAACAGAGAGGGAAACTGTTTTTGACAAGAGAATATGGAAGTTTAGGCTTTTACAGAGCTTTCGATTTATCATCGGCTGGTTTATGCGACCATTTTACACGCTGTGTAACATTCAACATTCTGCCTATATTTTAACATTCACTATTTCTCAAATTTTCCATCTGTTGACACTTGTGAAGTAAAAGAGCTAAAACCTTTATTATGCGGGTAAGATTCATCAGGCGGAAACAATTCACCTATTCACCCTATTTATTTTTGTTATTTTACGCCCTCACTCCCGTTGTGTAAAGCATAAAGCGTTTTACATCGCGTAGGGTTCCGGACGTGATTCTCGGTGACACAAAAAAGTATGCGATTTTATTATTCATATTTAAAGCATTAACTTTGAGGTCAAATATTTTATTAAATGTTAATAAATATTTGTATATAACTATTTACCGACTTTTCTATGTATACCGGTTTCAAGACGTATCCGTCTCTTCATCAGGTCACCAATTAAACCAACGTGCAAAACCCACTATACACCTTCACTATAGTTGTTGCACAAAAATATAAAATCAACACGATATGCATTTCAATAGGCACATGCACTGATAAGGACAAACATGAAATTACAAATATGAATTTGCAAATCACCTTATTATTTTAAATCATGACTTAAATAAAAATACAGGACTTAATATTTTACAAACAAATATTAAAGGGTTAAAAGTAAATAATATGGAAACATTTCACATTAGGAAAGCTTTAGAAAATAAGGTTCCTTTGATTAATAACTAAAAACCTTTCAATATAGTCCGATATACGATGTTTCACTGTAATGATCACCCTAAACCTGCTAAGCTCACCCCCCCCCTTTCTTCCAACCCCTCTACCTTTATTCAACTATTTCCCAAACAACACGGAAAATTTTCATAATTTAATCAGCGCATGTTTGTGTCCTAATCAGTGCTTGTGCTTATTAAATGCATGCCGTGTTGGTTTTATATTTTTGTCCAACAACTATGGTGAAGGTGTACAGTGGGTTTTGCATGTTGGTTTGATTGGTGTCCTGACAAAGAGACGGGTACGTCTCGAATCCGAAATACAGAAAAGTCGGTAAGTGGTCATATTATACAAATATTTAATAACATTTTATATGCGATTTATCTTTAACCCGGGTGGTTTTTCCAGGGATTTGCTAATCCGCTGTGGTAAAAAAAAATGTACATCTTAAAAACTTATTTGAAACATGTTGAATTAAGGCGTAAAAAAATATAAAGATACAAAAAAAGAAAAATATTGTTTTAAATCAATAAACTGCAATCGTATCAAAAACTTTGCGAACTTTCTTGTTTTAAATTTATGTACGAAAATCTGTTTGCGTTCTAGTATTATAAATAAAATATAAATAATAAATCAGTTAAGATTATTAAAACTGTTATTTCATACAACAATGTTTGAGTACGTTCAAACGCCTGCTGACCGGCTGGATTTCCTCCCTAGGGAGTAATTCATATTAATATTTATTTCAACAGAGAGGAAATCCTTTATCACCCAGCAGATGGAAGAGTTGAAGAAATGTAGATGTTCAAACATGGGCAGAATAGTGAATGTTACACAGTGTGTAAAGTGGCCACTTAAACCAGCCATTGACAGGTCATAAGCCCTGTAAATGCCTAGATTTCCATATTCCTTTATCAAAAATGTTTTCCGTCTCTGCTGAAATAAATTTAAATATGAATATGAATAACCCCTAGGGAAGAAATCCAGCCGGTCTGCAGGCGTTTGGACGTACTCTAACATTGTTGAATTAACTACTTGACAAAAGAAGAAGTATAAACATTGGAAAATTGTTTTCAGGCGTTGCCTAGTAGGTGATTTGGTTCAGCCGGATGAATCTCACCCACGCGATAAAGGTTTCAGCTCTTTTACTTCACAAAAGTCAACAGATGGAAGAGTTGAGAAAATGTGGATGTTCAAACATGGGCAGAATGGTGAATGTTACACAGTGTGTAAAGTGGCCACTTAAACCAGTCATTGACAGGTAATCAATCCTGTAAATGCCTAAACTTCCGTATTAATTTATTTAAGGTATTCTCCATTCCTGTTGTAATTTGTTAATCTAAATGACCCCCGAGGGGGTGAAATCCAGTCTTTTGTCTATGAACATTTGGACAAACTCAAATATTGTAATGAAACCATCTGGTCCAAGAAGAAGTTTAAAAATTAAAAAATTGTTTTCAGGCGTTGCTCAGTATGTGAAATAATTCATTCAGATGAATCTCTTTACAACAATAAAGGTTTTAGCTCTTTAACTTCACTAAAATCAACAGATGGAAGAATTGAAGAAATATGTATGTTCAAACATAGGCAAAATGGTGAATGTTACACAGTGTGTAAAGTGGCCACTTAAACCAGCCAATGACAGGTCATAAGCCCTGTTAATGCCTTGACTTCCATATTCCCTTATTTAAGGTATTTTCTATCCCTGTTGTAATTTGTAATTTTTTTAAAAATTTAATTTCTTCAATTTTTATTTTGTAATTGTAATTCTTATAAAATGAATTTATATTTAATTTCTTTTTGCTTTTGCTATAAAGCAAAAGCAAAAGGAAAGACGTTAAAATATAAAGAAACAAAAAAAATACGCGGCTATTTTTTTTTCTTATTTAGATATTTGGATACAAAAAACAAAGTGCCAAAATACTTGAAAAACATAACAGAGTGGGAATTCGTAAAACAATGAAAAAAATATTATCAGAAAGAGAAAAAAAATGAGATCAGAGACAAAGTTTATGCATCAAAAAGCTCTCATCCAGTAATACGAAATATAAATTAAATAAAATCTACAATTAAACATTTGCTTAAACAACTACAACTGTTTATTTTTTGTTAAATATCATAGGTACATTTTTTTTATCGAAAATATAATAAAATTAAAACGTCCGTCCGTCCATACACTTACAATCGTTTTTTTAAGAAGGGTTTTCCTATTGTAATTCCTTAATTTTCCTATTTGAGATTTTGCTAATTCACTAATGTCTTTTGACAAAAATGAATATTTTTAATGTCATACTTCAAATAAGTTAGATAATGTGTATTTATTCATTTATTTACGGATGTATGATCTTTTTACATAATGACAATAAAAACAGTAAGTAAAAAGGTTAGTTAGTAAAAAACAAAACAACTAAAAATAGCATAATTTTTAAAAAGAACGAAAACATCAAAAAAAATTAAACAATAGAAATAATACTTTTAAAAAATTAAAAAACAAATATTTCATCTGTAACAAACATAAATATTTACATTTGTAAAAGAAAATAAAAAAGAAGTTTAAAAAAAGAGGAACAGAATAAAAAATGCTTTAAAAGGAAAGTAAAAAAGTTTATGTCATGGTATTTACAAATATTAATGATAAACCATAATATTTTTTCAAAACTAGTTAAAAAACAAGATTAAAGAGTTTAAACAAAAGTAAAGAACTAATCATCAATTTTCAATTATTAATTTTCACAACGCAGGACTTCATGATCAGCGGCGTGGTATTTATAATCCTTATATTTTGTATCAATATAAGGATTTTAAAACAAAAATCAAAAAGAAAAAACATATTCAATACATTTTAAATAAAACATGTGCTGAGGAAGTTTATTTTTACTTGTACTACGCTATTTAAAAACTTTTTAAATATTATGCTACTGTTGTTTTTGTTTTATTTTAGTACTTGTTATATACTTTTTTACATTTAAGTATCATGCAAAAATAAACACGAATGCAAATCGTTCAGAACAATTTCATTGGGAGTTTCGTTATAATTTTAAACTTTTACGGTAAACGTAATTTGTAAGTGAAATAAACAACTACATTAATTTATTGTATTTTTTTATATGAGAAAATTGTCAAATAAATTAAAGCTATAGTACTCACGGACGAAGATGTTGGACATGAGGGTAGCAGGAAGGCAGAAGACGATGACCAGAATATCCGCCAAGGCCAGGTTGACGATGAAGTAGTTAGTTACCGTACGCATGCGCGGTGAGCGGAACACCACGGCGATCACAAAACAATTACCCACAAGACCCACGGAAAAAACCACGAGATAAGCCACGCAGTACACGGCAGTCATAATTGCATTGTGGCGATATAAATAGTCCGGTGCCCCCGTGGCGTTAGCTGCAGCAGAAGGCCTAGTGACGGTCAGGTCAGCTAAAGACCCCGTCACCAGCTCGGCCAAAATGTGGCTGCTGGGCTCTTCAAAAGGAGACATCGCACAAATCTTCACGTCAACATCACTTAAAATCGAATATTTTTATTGTGAGTTAAATAAAGCGTCAAACCTATTACAAGCATCACAAAAAACACAATCAAAATTATTTTTCAAAAGTTTGTAAGTTTGAAAAGTTCGCTAAAGTTGTGGCGAGCGCTTAAGGGTGTTTCGGAACCGCGTCCGTTAGGTGTGCACGGAGAGGCGTCCCGGCGCTATGTGTTCTGTACGCTGGGTTCGCGTATAGCGTCGGCGTCGCTCGACGCCTGCAGTGGCGTTCCGACCTCCTTTAGGGGGAAACGCAAGCGCACCAACGGCCATTTGTTTTGGATTCTCAACTGATTGCTTAAACATTAAATTTTGTATAATTTATCAATCTACTTTGATAAAACCCTCGTGGCTCAAATCGAGTACATGCTTGCTAAGATTTCGACGTACGAAAAACATTCTTTTAAAAACTTTATCCGAAAAGAAGAATGGAAATTTAAAATACTTAAAGGCGTTTTCTTATACGAAAAATCTCACTTGTGTACATCGATAACAGTTTTATTTATCTAACTTAACATTGATTAAAACAAAATATTGAAAGCACCCTGTCTTTTCCAAAATACATTAAAAATGCAGTATCTTTATTAGTTTAGAGCTTAAACAAATAAAATTACTTTTAAATAGCAAAAAAAAATCAATTATTTAATGAACTGCAACAAACGTTATCTTCTTTTAACAAACTGAACAAAAATATTAAACCTACTCAAGCTTTTATTGTGTCTAACTATTAATATTTATGTACCTCTTTTCAGTCAATTTGTGATCGATATAAAACATTGTTTTTTTAATGTTTTAAAATGTGTCTCTTTGTTTGTAATTGTACTGATTTAAGTGGATTTTTATTTAATAACTTTTGTATCAGATTTTAAATTGGTTATTTATTTTTTTATTTGAAACTCTTGATTTACCTTTCTCTTTTTTTCTGTGCTTTCGTAAAATATTACGTCGTAAATAATAATTTATGTATAAAAAAGCATAAAAGTATTAATTTTTGAAATTCACTTCTTAAAAAAATAAGATTCCAGAATTAAAACACAGTACAAATTACATAAATATTGATAAATATATTTAAAAAAATTAAACAACAATAAAAATTAACTCGCATTACGAATGTCTTTATTTCATACATTTGGTTCAATTAGCAGCCTCTGTGATGTAATGACTAAGGCATTTGACTTACGCACCGGATTCAATTCGCTGCGCTATGAGAAGACAAACTTGTTATTTACGTTTATATTCCACCGCCGCGTCATCGGATGTAAAACATTGTAGATAACATTGTAACCAGGGGTGAAATTTTGATTCTTTTTTACCCCCTGGAGAGTGTTTAAATTTCTTTTGGCCATATTTTGACAAGCTCATGTGCTGTTCTTTAACGGCCAACTGAAAAACTGGCGTTGCGGGTTTAATCGAACGTAGTTATGTAGAAAGCAGCCAGTCCACTGTTTTGAAAAAAAAAATGATTCTCGTTTTATCGAATTCAGGACTTTTGTTATGTTTAAAACAGCCAGGCCGCTTTCATACAAAAATTGTAATTATCACATTCTGAAAATTTAATGATGTCGAAATGTCATGAAAATGAATGTCATTTAATACATTCAGAATTTGTATGAGGTTTCATGCAATATTAGATTTTGCTGTCATTAAAATAATTGAATCTAGTCAAATAAATAGTTGTTAAAAATTTGTAGGACGAAAAAACGAATGCGTGAATTATTTATCATTTGCCAAAGTAAAAACATATTACAAGTTTTGTGTAGATTTTATTATTCACTCTTTTCACAAAAGTGCTATTATCTCAGTCTTACTTTTCTATGGCTGGCTGCTTTCCACATAACTGCATTTAATTACCGTCAATTGCGAGGTAAAAAAAAACATACAACAATTTTTTTCTCCGTTGGTCAGGGTGTTTAATTTATAATTCATGACTTCGTTCTTTATCTTTTCTTTCCTACTTGCTGGCAAGCCTATAAAATTAAGGCTTAGCGGGTTACTCCTAAAAAAAACTGATGGTTTTACATCAAATGATATATAAAACTATTTAAAAAACGAAGAAAAACTAATACGGTTTTGTCTATTCAATCCCAAGTGTTTTGGGTTATGCTTAAGGTTACAATTTTTGAAACGAAACCATCATATTTAATTTCAGGTGTTCATATTTATCTGACGTTTAATTACCAGTGTGACCAGATATGAAGCAAAGTGTTAACGCACTCAAAAAATAAAAATCTCAAAATTTATCACTCTCAAGGGGGTAGAGAACATTCAAAATAGCACCCCCGGTGACGAATCTGTAAATTAAATACCCTATGACCTGATTTGTATAGGCGGAAGTTTACAATATTTCAGAAATGATGTGGTCTCCAGAAAAATACTTAATTTCAAATAATCAAGAGTATTTTAAGTATGTCCAAATGTTTGTTGTCGGCCTTGTGGTGTAATGGTCAGCGCGTTTGTTTGCCTACCATGCAAGAGGTCTCTGGTTCGATTCCCGAGATGGTTGACATGAAATATTTTTTTAAAAGGGTATTTTCACACTAGAATATTTCATAGTTTCTGGACTGGTACCTGAAATGTAAAACTGATCATCTTACCTTCATGTAGCAAAAATTATCAAGATGCGCTGCGATTGGTGTACCAATGCAGCGCCCTGTCACCTCACAACATTCTTTGTTTTGAGAATAGGTGTCACAGAAGAATTTTGGATGTGCGGTGGTTTAACTTCGTAAGGAATGAAGTGATTAGAAAACGGACGCAGCAAACTCCGGTGACAACTGTCATCAAGCGGAGGCAATACGGTAGGCTTGGTCATGTGCTGCGGACGCCTCTTGAGAACTTTAACCACGCTTGCCTACTTTACCAGGCATCAGGTTCTCGATGTCTTGGACGTCTAATGCTGACTGTTCGTTGGCAGCTCGAACCTCACTTGGAAGGATGCACGGGAGCTGGCAGCCGACAAAGATGATTGAAGGATCTTCATGGACACCATTTGCTCCAACTTGGGAGCGGACATGGAATGGTGATTATGAAATTTTATATAATTATAAGCATAAAAACAGTGACTAGGGCCTACAAAGAGAAAATCCAAACTAAAGAAAACGCTCGTCATCGTATTGCTTTGAATATTATTTCTAAGATGTAAACAGCTAACTAAGAATACTTAATATAAATTTAAGCACAAACAAACCATCACGCCGTTTCTGTAGGGGTAAGTAAAGAAGTTAGAACGCCATGACACTCAGTCAATGCGTACATACCTCGTTTCCTTTACATTCATGTACCGTTCCGCGGGCTATTCCGACTTTTGACACATCCAGCTTTAAGTATTTGTTTAATTTGGTCATGCCATGCCTTTCTTGGTCTTCCTTCTATTCTGCAACCATCAAAATTTACATTGTAAATCTTTTAAGCCGTTTTATTGCTGTGCATTCGCTCCACATAACCAAAACAATGCAGAACTCCTTCGTTGGTTTGTCGTTAATGCTCATCTTGACCTTACATAATTCACATAAAATACCTTACATTGAGAGATTGCATACCGTTTTAACACAATAAATTGCGTTCAAAATCTTTTTTTTTTGTTTGTGACAAAAACATATAGAAGAATATATCTCAGATACAATTCTAGGTTTGATTCTCGGCGGGATTTTTAATATTAATAAATAATATGCTTTTTTCTGCCCTGGGTGTTTTTTTTATATATTTTTACCTGTGATTGGGCCCCGCGGCCTTTCAACCCAGATTTTTAAATTGCTTCTACAATTAACAATTTTGCCTATTTTTGAAAATTCATATTTTTAGTCAACTAATTAATCTTCTAAATTTTATGTAGAAAAAATGTTTGAAAACATTTTTTTTATTGTTGCGTGTGAGATTCATCCATTTTTTCTAAACGATAAAAAATGTTTGCGTTTTTATTACTAACTAATACATTTCAATTTGGACCATTTTGACGAGTTATGTAAATAACGCACTCTTGAAAATCAAATTGAGGTAGAGCGGGGTTCGAACCTTGGACCTTTAATTCGTGAGTTCGTGACACTAGCCACGAGACCACGACTCGGTTCTTGTCGATAAATAATTTTAAATTTGCACAAATTATTTTAATATATGCAATATTTGAACAGATGCGGTATTAAATACAAAGATGACAATTCTGAAAATTTCAGTTTGGGAGTTAATGGAATTAGAAAACAAATGTTCGGCAAAACAATAAAAAAAAACACCATTGTCCCAAGTTTTACAAATAATATATAATATGGGACTACCACACCAGTCACCATTATTCACTATACCTGTCACCCTTAGTGCTTTTATTTATATTTTTAGTAATTTGAAAAATCCGTTCTTCTTTCAATGTTAGCTTCATGTACAGATAACGCCACCAAATAATCAAATAAGCTACTTGACTGAGAGGCTAGGTTGTTCATAAAAATGCTGGCATTCAATCAAATAGCAAACGGATGCTTGGCCAAAATGCTGAAAGCAACATTTAACGAAATTGCTGAAAGTCGCTTAGCCTCTTTAATTTTATTTGAATTATTTTATTAAATTAGGTTAGGTAGGTTGAGTTGAGTTTAATAAATGATTTTTAATTTTTATAATATTGAGCTTTCGTAATTAATTCTGGAACCAATCAATAAATAAAAGTTTTATTTTTATAATTCAAGTTACAGAACATATTCAATAGAAAAAAACATGAAAAAGCTAAAGATATACAAAAATAGGAATAAACGTATTTGTTTATAAATTACCTTAAATCGAAACAATTACTCAGTGGGAAAAAGGAAAAAAGAGGAAAAAGGAAAGGAGGAGAGATAAAGGAAGAAAAAAGAGATGTTTCTTCAGACGTGATTTAAACAGAGATAATGTGGTAACATCTTTTATGGTGGATGGGAGATGATTCCACAGTCGAGCCGCATGGACACTTTATGAGTTAGAGAAGAGAGAGGAATTGTGGATTGGTATTAAGAGAGTGCCTTGAGAATTAAAACGAAGAGGTAAACCACGAACTGATAATCGTTGAAATTTTTCACGCAGGTATAAAGGAGCGTTAGGACTATAAAGTAGATTGAACAGAAGTGAGAGGGACTAATAGTTTCTCCGCTGTCTAATTTTGGGCCATTTCAGTTTCCTACGATAATTAGAAATGTGGTCATATTTCCTAAGACTAAAAATGTACCTTATGCATGTATTCTGAAGTCGTCATTTGATTAAATGCTAACAATTAATGAACAGCATAATCACCCAATTGACTGGCTGATGTAACTATTTGGTGACGACATATTATACATACTCTAATCTGGTCATAAATTTAATGAAAAATGATTTGTTTTTGATATTGTTGATTCTGTTTCGTGCTGCTGCGGTTATCTTAAGCAATCTTTTGAAAACATCCTCCGGTCCTTCATCCTCTTTCTCTATGAATACCGCATTTAGTTTCTCGCTACTATCCGTGGTCCTGTTATAACACCTATCTAATATACATTTGTGGTGGCCTTCAGAAATTACTTTTATTTGTCGGCCTCGCGGTGTAGTTGCTAACACGTTTACCTACCATGTAAAAGGTCTTGATTTCCGACATTGTTGACATTAAATATTTATTTAAAAAAAAGTTTTTTTGTACTTCAATATTTCAAAGTCTCTGGACTGGAACCTGAAGCGTAAGACTGATCATCTTACCTCAATTTAACTAAAATATTTCAGAAACTCTGCTATTGGCATACAAATGCAGTGCCGTATACATTTCAAGGTGCGGAAAGATAATGATGATGATTGATATTGTTAACAGTAATATTTGTGATATTTAAAAAAAATCTGATTCCTCTTATAACGAATGAGTTTTGTGATAAATTTTTGTCAAACTTTAAAGGCAACAATAATTTGTAAATGCAAGTTTCACTGCCATCTGTGGAAATTTCTGTAAAGTTGACCACTCTTTTTCTCTCTGTTTAGCTAGTTCAGTAAAAATTCTGTATTTGTGGAAAAATCTGTACTATTAATCTATCGTCCTCTAAAAATTATATTCCCAAAATATTTTGGTATTTTTTTTATAAATTATTATAAAATACACATAGAATTCATTGTTTATTTTTTTTAAGACGATATATTTATACGTGCATTAAAATTCAAATTGATTCAAATTCATAATAAAAAATAAGAGTGATACTCAAAATTTTTTTTTTAAATATATTCAATTCAATTCAATTCATATATTGTAAATATAACATTTACATTACAAACATATATTCAATGCGTACATATTATAAAAAGTTTAAAAAATACACGAAAGAGACTCATGTCAAAGTAGTGGGAGAATTCTGCTCCGGAAAACCGCTTCGGATACATGGAACAAATCAATATCCAGAACGATGTTGTTCAGCATAGCGGTAGCCCTTCCAACACGCATAACCATAGGCAGGTTAGTCCTGAATATCGGAAAATGAAACAATCTATGCTGACGCTGTCTTAGGTAATTATCAGGAACGAACAAACCAATGCTGATCATAATCTTAAAATTATCTATCGTACCGCGCAACAATCGATAAAAATGTGTAGTCAAATTCACATTCCTTCTAGTCTCTAAACTGTTGTAGCCAAGCCTACCCTGGAGAAACTCGGTTGGATAGAGCCAAGGATAATACCCGCACTCTCTTGTGTAGAGATATCTCAGAAACTTCCTTTAGATTTTCTCTATCATAAGAGAATACTTCAGTTCATGTGGCCCCCAAATCATCGAGCCACTCTCGAGTCTACTTCGCACCAATTAGTTGTAAAGAGTTCTCAGTACGCGGGTATTTTTGAAAACCCTGGCAGTACGCTGAACAAATCCTAACATCTTCAATGCATTACCACTGATTGTTTTTATTATATTAACCGTCTAAGCAAAACCACAGCAAATAAACAATACTATTTTGCAACTAATAAATAATGTATTAAACACATAAAAGTACAATTAATATTTTTATCGTCATATTTGATCTATTATTATAAGATATTATAGAACGCTATTTTTAAATAAATTATACGGAAATGGATAAATACATAATGTTAAATTTTTATAAAAACAATTTTTATTTCCATCCTATAGAAATAAACATTAAATTGTCACATTGCAAATTGAACACGTTGTCAATAAATCTTTCAAACTAGTTAGATCTACTCGTATAAACCGAAGCACAACTTTACTCACATACAAAATATAAGTTACCATAAAACTCTCCTCTGTTCCCTAGTTGGCAAGGACTTGAAGTATTTATTTTTTATCTGGTTTTCATATTATCATATCACTTTAACATCGTTTTACAAAAAAAAAATGTTGCATGATTAAGCTTTTCAAAAAGCGAACATGCGTATAATGAGCTAGAAACTATCCTAAATATACCTTATCTCCAAGATCTTTGAAATAAATCCAAACTGTTAGTCCTATTTAAATATCTTTATTCACTCGTTGATGCACCTGAACTACTGCGTCCTATAAAATTTAACGTTCCAACAAGCAACCTTTCACAAAACATGCATTTTCATACTGAAAACAACAGAAATAATTACATTTTTTACTACACCCTGACTTAAATTCTTAGGGACGACAACAAATATCCCAAATTTTATTTCTTTGACTTTTTTCATGCGGTCACTGAATCAATTTCGACTATTTGTTTATTTATTTTATTTTAACACTTTATATTGTTGTTTTTAATACTGATTTTGTATGACTGTATGTTTTCTAAATAAAATAAAATAAAAATAAAATAAAATAAATAAAATATACATATACATATAAGGGCGGGCATATTGCCTTAAAGCTATTTCTTTCTACCTACCCAAACCGTTCAGTCTGAGAAAATTACAAGGACATGGACATATTCTAAGGAATTATACTGAATCTTATAATTTTATTCAAAATTTAAAAAAAAAAAAATTAAAAAAAATTAACACTTTACTATGAAGAGTGGAGAGGAGATGGGAAGGAAAGAAGAAAAAGAAAGGAATAACTTGAATTTTCAGTCTTGATTGAAATATAAATAAAGAAAAGACTTCTCTAACATTAGTGTGTAGATCATTCTACAATCAAGCTTCTATGATGAAAGAGGAGGCAAAAAAATTAGAGCGGTGAATAGGTATGAAAAGGGTTCTCTCATTACTAAAACGAAGAGATAGTCCATGTTGTGATATAGGTTGGAAGAGCTCTCTCAAAATATTACAAAATAAAAAACGCATTTTTATTATTTGATTCTTAGAATCAAAGGTAGCTTTATTAACAAAATTGCAATATTCCCATCATAATAATAATTGGTCAAGCAAATAATATAATATTATTTAGGTACAAGTAACATGCCTTACTTAAATCAAGTACTTTATTGATTTAACTAAAGTTTAAATGGTTGTTATTTTGTTGGTAACACATAAAAAGGTTATATAAAAGTATAAGATTACATGTATGTAATAATAAAGTACGAGTAGTGATCTAATAATAAATTGCACGTAAGTATCCACAAATCACAAATAACCTTTGGGTTCGTCTAGGTTCAACACTTTGAAGGTCACTATCACGATTTTTCGTAGTAACAATCTCACATTTAATCCCCCGTGTGTACTAACATAGCTCGTATATACATAGGTATAGGATGGCACAGTGCCTTAACTTTATCGTCGAGTCAAAACCAAAATCTAGAATTATATTCATGTGGAGTTTTGCAATATACTCGTATGTATCTATTCCACGAATGTCCGTTTAAGCAAGATATTTTTTTTTTCATATTTATTTATCCTTAGAAATCCAGTCCCATTTTATATGAAAATTTTCAAAAAATATTCGTAATCAATTAAGGTTTCAATATCAAGTCAGCACCATGCTAAGGAACTACTTGACCCGACGATACATTGTTCATCGATAAGGTAAAAAATAATTTTAATTTATGTGATATACAAGCATAAAATTTCAAAACTGCTTATTTTACACCAGTATATGAAGGCTTTGTAAGAAATCCGGCAACATAAATGATACCTATTAGAATATTTTACAAGATAATAAAAAAAAAAAATTACAAATCATGTACATGTATTATTGCTTCAGTTCGATTATACATAAAATCGAAATTAAAATAAAAATGTTTTTACTTATAATTAATATTTACATGTTTATTAAAATATGACAAAACTTAAAATAATTACTGATATGATAAAAACATTTTAACCACAGAAGTGACATTGAACGAAATGTTCAGGCAACCAAATTTTGTGATTTCATGTATAAATTTCCAAAACATTTTAAGTTTTTTACCAAACGAGGTAATTTTAAAGTATAAAAAACTATCAATTTAATATAACTGTTATTTTAATAGTAAAAATACATATTAACATACCGTATCTGGGACTACTGATATTTTTTGCGCTAGAACAAAGTGGACTTCACATAAAATATATTTTTTATGACGAACGCAGACTTCGTTGTTTTATTCACGTATAAAAAGCTTATTGTGATAATTTCTGAATTCTCAACTTCAAAACGACAAAAAATGGACTATTTTCAAACGTGAATATTTTCTTAATCAACTTCTTAAACTTAAAAATTTACAAAGTTATTAACACGACGTCAACGAAAAAAGCTATATCTTTAGGATGTCGAAATGTCTGTAGACAAGGCTAAATTCCATTCTCTATATTTCAAGAAAGTAAGTTATCAAGGAAAGCATTTTAAAATAAAAAATATTTTCTCTCTCGATTGCAAAAAATTCAGGAAAAAAAAAATCATTAATTAAACAAATGAAAATATGAAAGAAGATTAGTTTTTCGGATGTCGCTTAAAATATCATTAAAATATTAAACATATGTCAGAGAATAAAGTTATCGTCTCTCATTTCCTAATATTATTAACTATGGAGTGTTATCAAGAAATATCTACAATAAAAATTAATATTAATATTGGCAGTACGTATTTTTCTGATTCCGGTAAAATATTGCAAGTGTTTTCAAGGAGCAAAGTATCAATTTTTGTTACATTGGACATCTAATTATATAGGTATACAAAATTAAAAATCCATAGATATTTCATATCGTTTCGGCATAGTTTTATAAAAAGAACTTAATTATTCATTTATATGAAGCTTAATATTATTGTAGTATATATTATTGGTAAAAATAATATTTTTATGATTTGACACATTGACGATTTTTTTTTTATAAAGAGTCCTAAGCGAGTTTATTTTAGTACTACTCTAAAAATCTATCAACTGTGTAATCTGAGTACTTTGATTTTATGACTATCATATCTCTAGACTTCTATGACTATTATGGGTCAAAAATTTTTTAAGACCTAGTCATCAAACCTCAAACTAGGGGAGTGTTAAATTTTAAAAGGAATCCATGACAGTATCCCGCAGTTTATATATTTACAATGTACGGATATAATTAAGCCCATACATTAAATACAGAAAAAACGTTGTCTGTCATACGCCCATAATGAGGAAGTTGAGTGTTTATTTTTAAATTGGTTTCTATGCACCTGTTGCATCAAACTAATCAAAAGAACCATTTTATTTTATTTTGAAAATCCCCGCCGAATCTTTGAAACTACACCACCCGTGACGTCACGAGTTCTGGTTCTGAAACATAACTGATTGGAAGCAAAGAAATGGGTTTAAATGGCGTTTATTGTACGAACTGCTGATTTCCAAGCATTCTACGACATCGTTTGACGATCAGATAATAGGAACAACAAATAGTTTTTTTTGTTTCTGACGTTTAAAGGTTGAGCCTCGTACGATTATAATTTGGGCCTAAGCACGCTAAACGTCGAAAAACATAACTACCCGGAAACCGGAAGTCTGCTTCCGGTTACAATCATGATCGCCCATGGTTGCCAACACAACATAAAAATACTATAATTAATGTTCTATTGCAAACACGTGGTCACAAAAACGCGTTGTTGAAATATAATAGAAAGTCGCAAACTTTGCATTTTAATTTCAACCATTTTGGTGTGTTTTTTTATGCATTTTCGAAAAATTATTAAAAACTCTAAAACTAAGCCAGGCATTTTATTTAAATATTGTTGCGTATCGTATTACCAGTGCTTTGATTTTTATATTTTAAAATGACTCCGCCTGTGAGAACAAAAGTTCTCTTTGGTGAGTTGGCTTCCAGTAAACCGGAAATCTATCCAAATACTCTATTTACTTATGTTTGTGTATACTACATTTGTTTATTCGGAAGATCTAGTGACTTCGTTCAAAGAAGTGCGTTTTTTTTAAGGAACTTCACGCTACTGATGCAATGCTTTAATTTTTACTCATTTTATTCAATATAAATCATTTTTTATATCCAACTTTCTGTAGCACTGAACTTTCTCACCGCGTGTAAGAAAACATTTATTGTAACTTGTAACAATTTCCCGGAACGTTCAACTCCTTTATTACAAAATATACTATTTAACTCCTCGCGCAATAGTATAAAAAGCAATTAGCAAAAGACAGAACAAAAGAAATGCAAAAGGTACATCAACTCCCTGAAGAAAATATTTTGGATACATTGTTTTTCTGTGAAGCTACCTCATATTTAAGGTCTAAAGCAATATTTAAGGACAGTTCACTAAAAACATATTTCATTTTCGCTTCGATTCTCAATCTTCAGCTATAAACGGCCGCTAGCCCCTGGGCGAGCCAGCCGCAGTAGAGCGGACCCTCGGCAAATGTCTTCCTCGTCAACTTCACTCTGGTCGTAGTCAACTACGGGCTCCTTCAGGGGCGGAGCGGCCTTACGGGGACGCCGCTTCGGGTGCCTCCGCAGGATGGAAGCGTGCAGACTCGTCGGAAGCGGTACTGAAGTGGGGGTGTGACTGGGCACTTTAAGCGAACGCCGAGTGGCGTGGGACGACTTTAAGGAGTCTTCGTAGCTTCCACTAAAAAAAAAACAAAACAGTTAATTTGATAAAAATCTTCTGATTTTGGTGTGAAAATTCTGGATTCTAACATATGTAACTATGAAAAAAAACTTTCGAGTTTTATTTTAATCATAGGTGGCCAAAAATTTAACAACTCCGGGAGACCTGCTTTCGAATTTTGTTAACGGTCTGCTTACACTGAAAGAAGTTATTTAAATCCAAAAATAAGTTAAAGTTAAAAATAAACATAGATTATACCAAAACCAATTCAAAATCAGGTTATTTTAGTCTTCTTTGCAGTCTCGATCCTCGGGATTGGTTTGCAGCAAAGTCTTGCATCTCGTCCTCCACTGTTTATTATTTTCTGCAGCCTTCTTCAGCTCAACGTATGAGGCGCAAATCGAATCCTCGCACACATTTTCTCAATACATACTTACTTACGTCGGAGGTGCCCTCTGTGATTTGTCCCCTAAGCCATTTCCTCTATAAGTTAAGGAGGAGACCCTCACGAGCCTCTCTGAGATGGTTTGGTTTTGATAAGGTGCCTCCCTTCTTTTATTGTTCTGATAACCTCGCCATTAGTGATGTGGTCTCTCCAGGAGATTCTTAATATTCTTCTGTTACACTATATTTTAAAGGAATCTCTTTTTTTTCAGAACTCATATTAAAATCATTCAGCGTCTATCCGCTATTTGGCGAGTGGCGTGATCAGATAGATAGTGGAAAACATTTTGATTTTCATACAGTTTTGAAAAGTTTAGTTGTATTCCCGACATATTTACAAACCTATAAAACATTTGGTGAGTCTAATTTTACTTCGTGCAAATTCTCTATGTGCAGTGCAGAGTGTCTTAATAGTTTTTTTTTCGCCAATGCCTATGTTGATAAAATTTATCATTTAAGTACTTACCAAAGTATAATTACGTTTGAAGAACATAGTAGTGTTGTATATATTGCACTTTTAGGATGAAAACGACTTAACTAAAAAAAAAACTTTAAATGAGTTGAGATCATAAAACGACTTCAATGATTATAGTTCATCTTTCTGCATTTAAAAATAAAATTCGGGTTGGAATCGGACAAAACCGTTACATCGGTCTCTTTATTACTCAGAAAATTAATATTCCTCGTCAGTACGGAAGCGACGCAATCAGTGTTGTGTTTACATTGCTGTGTGAAGGACGCAACGCCGACAAACATATACTGACCAAAAGTCGGTTAAGTCAATTTTACTTCGATATAAATTGAATGTTAACTTTATTTTTTAAAACATTAAAACGACTAATTTAGCTTTTTGATTGTTTCGTTCCGACTTACCGATAATCTAAGTGACTTATTTAAGTTGATATCCTTTTATTATTAAAGTTATCGATAATCTAAGTGACTTTTTTACGTTAATGTCAATTTGCGAATAAATAAAAACATGTGTTTGGTGACCTGATTTGACCTAATAAAAATTATATCACTATCTTATTTATCAAAGTGCCTTTCATGTTTTTTTTTTTGCAATCTAATAATGACTTTTCAAATAAATGTCTTGTTAAAACTTATAATAATTTATTGTTATTACCCTTTTTTTCATAGATTCATAGCTGAAAGCCTTCGGTATAATTTTTAACTCAAAATTTTGTTCTCGCTTCGAAAAGTACGAAACAATTAAAGAAATAATACGAAAATGTCACAATTTACATTCTTCTTTTGGAATTTCTCAAAAAGTTGATTTTTTTAGTTGAGTCGTTTTCGTCCTACAGGTGCAATATATACCTTCATGTATTAATAAGCATATTTATGAATAATAAAAAAAACTTATCTTCTGTGTTTCTGCGTGCCTTATATATATTTTGTACTTAATAAATAAATAAAAAAAAAGAACAATATTTTTAGAATTGGCTTATGTGATACATATCGTTTCAAAGTTGCAGCCAAACTCTGAATATATACATTAGTATTTTGCAGTATGCATTTGTGTAATCGGTGAATGTTTAGTTATCTACGCGTATATAATCTGTTAGGTGTGAATCAATTTAAATTTTAATTTTTACTGTGTTACATATTGTGCGGTATTTTTATAAAATTGCTTTGATTGTGTCTTAATCAGAGTTTTTTATGTAAATTTTTTCAACATTAACTACACTTATAAAAAGCCTTTTTGAAAAAAAAACACACAAAAAAGGCAACCTCTGTGTTTTAGTGGTTTAGATGCTTAATTCACGCACGGAAGGTTTCGGGTTCGAATCTGGGTGAGAACACGATTGTTAAAATGTAATTTTTCTCAAGCCTGGGTGTTCTGCGCTGTAATTTTTCACTGTAACTGGCCTGTTACAAAACAAAAAATCATTACTTAGTGTGAATTTTCAGATGGGCAACAATAGTTATTAACTAGATTTATTTGTGGCTTGGATATAAAAAGGCCAATGTCTTTCTTACTTTTGTTTTGTACGGGGTCGATGTTAATTAAAATTTATATATTTATAAATCAGAGGTTCCCAATCTTTTTCGGTTGGCGGCTACTTAATTAAAACTTACCTTTTTAAAAGTGATTGCCCATTTAACTCAAATCTCGGAATAAAATTGGATTTATGACTTTATGCAGTTATGCATTTGGAAAGAAAATAATGAATGACTCGAAAGTCGCTTAATTCTTGGAATTTTGTCAGCATATACGAATTTGCCGAATTGTTTATTCAAATATTTCACGGCGCTCTTATGACGACACCGCGGCTCCTAGGGGAGCTCTCCTCACACTTTGAGAATCGCTGATAGGTATATATAATAAAGTTTTTTATATACGCATATACAGATGGTTATGTTCTTGTTGGTTTTCAAAAAAATTAAAATTTTCATAAAAATGAAAGAAAACGGCTAAATACTAAATCAACAATGTTTTGAATATGTCCAAATGCTTGCAGACTGGCTGGATTTCCTCTCTAGGGATATTTAAATTTGTTGCAACTGAGGGAAATCATTTTTGAGAAGGGAATATGGGAGTCTTGGTATTTAAATGGCTAACGACCTGTCATTGGCTGGTTTAAGTAGCCACTTTACACACTGTTTAACATTCACCATTCTGCCTATGTTTGAACATCCACATTTCCTCAACTCTTCCATCTGTTGAATTTTGTGAAGTAAAAGAGATGAAACCTTTATCATGTGGGTGAGATTTATCTGGCTGAACCAATGCACCTACTAGGCAACGCCTTTCCAATTTTCCAACAATTTTCCAATTTTGTATACTTTTTCTTTTACCGGGAAGTTAATTTTACAATGTTCTGAGCATGTCCAAATGCTTGCAGACGCCCTGTAAATGCCTAGACTCCCATATTTCCTAGTCAAAAATGTTTTCTTTCTCTGTTGTAACAAATTAAAATACTTTCTCTCCCGATTTACGACATTGGCCCTTTAAGATCCAAGCCACAGATATATGTGCCTATTCCAAATGTGCTTAATATTTCTATCTAATTAATCACAATTATATTGATGTTTTTTTTTCCTCTAAGTGCATCTAAAAAGGCTTTACTCATAAAATATATCATAGGTAAGGTTGAATAATCTTTGCAGTTTTTTTTTTGAAAGCGTATCTTGTATGTATTGTGCTGGGTCCATCTATTCCGTACTGGGTGTATCCATTTAGTTTGTGCAAGCAGTGCCTTGGATACTACAAAATGAGGATTGCGTACAATAATTACTTGGTTCAGGGTCTCTCCCTTCCCCGGGCGAGGGGGTTGGTTGGCCAGCCGCGGGAGGGGGCAAAGCAAAATGCATACTGCTGATAGTAACTGCAAACACCACAAATATCACCTGCTTAGCCACAAACACATGCACCAATAAACATCACATTATTGTTAGAGCAATCGAGATTAGTATAGGAGCAAGCTGGCGTCGAAAAAACCTGTTTAAAAATAAAACAAAAATGCCAATGGAAATTAGAGTCATTTTTCGACATGGCACATAATCTTAATTCTGATTCATTTTTGGATTAAAAAATAAAAAGTAACAACGACTGAAGTACAAAAAGTTGTATATCGAAATAAGCATATGACATTTATGAATATTTCAAAGAAATCTATCATATAAACAAACAAACAAACAAACCATCAAGCCGTTTCCCCGTAGGAGTATACAGAGAGGATAGAACACCATAACAGTCTATCTTGGTCTACAGACCTCGCTTCCTCTACATTCATACATCTTCTCATGCACGCACGCCGATTATTCCTACTTTTGACATGTCCATCTTCAAGTATTTGATGGACTGGATCGTGCCATGTCTTACTCAGTCTTTCTCGTTTTCTGCATCCATTAACGTTTGCAAGAAACCAACGCAGCACCCTTTTCTTGATTATGTCGATAATGCATGTGTCAGCCTTACACACTTCACGGATCTCGACATGTGTACACACTTCATCGTTTTACCACACATTCGCCTGAGGGATCGCATTTTAACAGCATTCAACCTACTTTCATCATCATTTTTTCAATTCTATACTTCGCTCCCATACATAAGAGTTGGCACTAGAACTCCGTTGTGCAATTCTAGTTAAGCCTCCTGCGATAAACATTTGTTTGCCAAAGTAGATTTCAGTGCACTGTTCACCCTGTTCCTGGCACTCACACTCCTTTTAATATATTTCTCGGTCTTTCCATCCCTAGTATACATACTTCCCAGGTACACAAATTCTTCTACCTGATTCAGAATATCTCCGTTTACACTGATCTCACATTTAGTTATATTTTCATCCCTTTCAAAAACCATCACATTCGATTTATCAACATTCATAAGTAAATCGCTCTTCTTCTCATATAATATCAAATAAATTTCAAAAATATTACATCAATGTTTTGTAGATCAAATAATTAGAAATAAATTTTTAAAAAGTTCAATTCTAACGTTTATCCTTATTTGTTTTTTTTTTATATGTTTCTTTCATAGTACATTTTTTACAAATTTAAAAATGAGCCACAAAAGTTTAAAAAAATGACAAAGATGATACGTCATTCGAACGAAAGTTTTCTGTTCCACAAGATATTGTATTAGCTTTTACGTTGGATAATTATTATATTTGATTACAAACCTTTAAAATGGAATTTCAAGTAGACGAAAGTGTGCATGTTCGACACCTTTTTCTGTTTGCATTCCATCAAGGGAATAAACCTGCCAAAGCTGCTCGCGATATTTGCGAAGTGTACGATGACGATGCTATGAATTATTAACTAAAAAAATGTAAAATAATGAAATAGAACACAACTAACTACCTGTTAACTTTGTTAGTGTAATTTTAAGTTAAATCAGTTTTTTTTCGAATGAAGAGGACAAGAGGGCACAATTAAAAAATTACGACAATAAGGTATTCTACTTTATTACTTTATGACAAATAAGTTAATAATGTTTTCTTCTTCATTATTTACAACGAATTCGGCAAATTTGTATTTTTCTTCATTATTTTAAAACAAATTAGTTAATAATGCATTCTTCTTTATTATTTTACTACAAATCAGTCAATAATGTATTCGCCTTCATTTTTTTACAACGAATTCGTCAAAAATGTATTCTCCTTCATTACTTTTAAAACAAGTTAGTTAATAATGCATTCTCCCTTATGCATTTTACCACAGATTAGTCAATAATGTATTCTCCTTCATTATTAAAAAAAAAAAAACTAGTCAATAATGCATGCATCTTTATTATGTTACCATAAATTAGTCAATAATGTATTTTTATTCATTATTTTACAACGAATTTGTCGAAAATGTATTCTCCTTTTTATTTTAAAATAAATTAACTAATAATGCATTCTCTTCTATTATTTTACCACAAATTAGTCATTAATGACTTTCATTTATTATTTTTAACCAAATTAGTCAATAATGTATTCTCCTTTGTTATTTTATAATAATTTAGTACTTATAAAAAATTGACAATAAATTACAGCATATTCACCGTTCACTGCGCAAATATTGCGATCAGCTTTGGTTGCTCTATTCTCTCGATTGAAAGTTAACAGAAAGTGGTGTCGATAATGATCAATTCAGTCTACTTGACATTCCATTTTGAAAGCTAACAATCAAATAAAATAACGTTTGTAACTTAAAAGCAATCATATCTTATTATTTTGAAAACTTTCTTTTGAGTGACATATAATCTTTATCATTTTTTTAAAACTTATAGTGCTTACTTTTTAATTTGAAAAAAACGGCTAAAACGAGGCTGATAATTAAGAATTCACTGCATTATCATTCTAGTTTTGCATATTTTTCATCAGAATAATTATAACTGCTTCAACCCTGATTCGACATTCCTTGTTAGTGAAGCTGTTTGTTAGATGTTCTGATAAACTTACTTGCTACTTTCTTCCTCGGATTGGCTAGTAGAATGGCACGCGCAAGGACCATCGGCTATCCCTGAATCCTGTCCACTGGAGTGGACTGATGTGATGGACGTCTCTATCCCGCCCTTCCTGAAATTGAAAACCTAATGAGTTTTACTGCCTTTTATGTTTAACGTGGTACCATCTCCTGACTATTTCTTCAGGTAGGGTAGTCTAGTTTGGTTAAGACGTGCCTATTTAACTTTGGATTGGATATGAACGTGGTTGTTTTCAATTTTTGTAAATACGTACATAAACATTCAAATATTGAAGCTTTTAATTGCAACTATAAATACTCAGAATATAGTATGTTATACGATTATTATTTGGTGATATATTATAATTGACCTCGTTTGAGGTGAATAGAAGTCACTGATATTTTAAAGGTTTACCTACATAAAAAAACCGAAATTTTATTTCATACATCCATGGTAATCAAAAATATCAAAATAATATTAAAAAATAGGCAAAAGCACTTTGAATACAATAGTTTGAAAATGTTGTCAGTCGGTTCACATCACCTGCAATGGATTCTAGATTACGCTGGGCTAAAGTATTTTTTTTTTCTGTTTTTTCTTTTTTTTCTTCTTCTCCATTATCCTTATTCTCTCCGCTGCTGGATGGCGGCCTCTTCCAAACGTCTCGATTCCTTCCTATCACCCGCTTCATCATCTATGTTTTACAGGCTATCGAGGCAATGTTATCGACCCATCTTTTCTGTGGCCTTCCAACACTTCTTTGTTTGCCTTTTTTTGTCTCATAAAGAAAAGTATAAGATTTCGATCGTATTTTTTGTCTTGAATTTAATTTTTATTTAAAAAATTAGGTGCGAGAAGGGACTGACGATGATAATGATAAAATAACTCAATCGAAATATAATATTACTAGCTTTTACCCACGGCTTTGCTCGCGTTAATTGATTTATTACGTCGTTTAACATCATTTCATGGAAAAAAGTAACTTGTATCAATTTCCGGATCTCGAACTATAGATTTTTTTTTAAATACGTCGATCCGTTAGTCTATGACAACGTACAATAATTATTCTGTTACAATATTGATTCATTTTTCCACTAAGAATTTTTGGGAGGGAACGATATTTTTTTCGAGATGAAAAGTAGCTTGTGATACTTGTCAGCTTTCCAGCTATCCCTATGCACAAAATCGCGGCAATCGATTGCTCCGTTGCGTCGTGAAAGAATAATTCATTTTATCACTTGGAATTTTCCCGACAGCTTGATATTTTTTTTCAGATTGAAGTAACTTGTAATTTATCAGCTCTTCGGCTATTTCTATGCAAAAAATCACGTCTATCGGTCACTCTGTTGCGACGCGAAAGAAACACAAACAAATATACAAACACACTTTCGCGTTTATAATATTAATGAGAATTTCATGGTTCTTTTCCAACGATCTTTCCGAATAAATATTAATTAACCATAGTCTATTAGTACACGCGTATAACTTATTTTGTAAAAGAAATAAATATTTTTTTCATTATTTTATAACAAATATAATTCTATCTATTCTCTGTTATTTGGTAGAGAAGATTGAATTGCCCTATAAAATAAAATAAATAAAAAAATTGTCTGCGCTTTTCCATATTTATACTTCTTATCTACACGAGCACTCACAGAATATCTTTGTTAATTAAAATGTATTCCTTTGAGATATTATTCGCAGAAGTTGGTAAAGGATCATAAAATACGTCGATTTTGCTGTTTTGGCAGTAGATACAAGTATAAACTCGTATTATAAATTAATTACAATTGTTGTTTCGATTATTTTGTAAATTATTATTCCAATGTTAATAAAGAAATAATGGAGTAAGGTGTATTTTGCTTTTTTCACGGTAAAACCCCGTCAAAGAGAAACAAAACATTTATGAATAGTATCTTAAAATATATGGCATTTCTACTCACCTCTTACTTCCTGTGGGGCGGCGATTGAAGCGTACGCATGACGGCTCATGCGGTCGGGGGGCCGTATTGTGCGCCGGGGGCCGGGGGGCCGTGAGCGGCGCGGGGGGCCGCGGCAAGGACAGCTGCCCCCTCACGCACTGCTGATGCGCCTGACCGAACTGGTCCACGCTCCGCCCGTGGCGGCACGAGGCCGGCGGGTCCGCGTCCCTGTACAGGCGCGACGCGTCCTGCGCGGGGAACAGCCCGGCCCCCTTGATCAGGTGCCCGGCAGAAAGCCCAAGCGCGGACAGCCGATGCTGCGAAAACGCCTTGTGGCGGTTCCTGCTGGAACATTTTGCGTTAGTAAGATAACTCAACAATAAACAGAAAATGTTCATTATTACTAGAATGTTTAATTCAATAAACCAGCCGCGTGATATCTGAAAAAGAATAGCCTTTTTACTCGTATCGTCTAAATCCATATTTTCAATTAATTGTTTTTCATATAGGATTCACAAAATCCCCTGCAAACGTCAATAAACTCAAATTGTATAATTCCCAATAATTTTACAGAAAAACATAATTTTATTGCCTAGATTTGTCTTCCAAACATTTTTTAATTTTGTAATTGTTTTATTTTATTAATAGATTGCGTTAAACGAAACTTTTAAATTGGGTTGTTGACAAGGCTTGAATATTTTACGTTAATGATTAATATCATTAATTGTACTACTTTCACACTTATAGATTACGCAAACAGGGTATAGTTTAAGCTTATAACCGAGTTGCTCAGTTTAAACCCGCTCTGTGACAGCAGGTACCCTGCAAGACATCGGACCCTCACATAGGTATTTCGTTGTATCGGGTTTTCCGATAGGGGTTCATGAACTATGACCGTGCATATTGGCCATGTTGGAAAAACTACAGCAGACATATTTATTTCTTGCACATTCTCTTGAAAAATTACAGTGTTGAGTTACACGTTTTCAGCAATTTTACAGTCAAAATGAGTGCTTAGTTCTGGGTGCGTTCGTTAGGAAAAAAATATTTTCAGCGACCAGCCCCATTTTCTCATAAACGGCCAAGTAAACTAACAAAGTTGACAGACTTGAGGAATTAAAAATTCACATGAGATCCATAATTTTCTAATGCATAAAAAAAAACACATTTTGTGGTGGATTTTGGTCCGATGGGCTCATTGGCCCGTACTCCTTTCAAAATAAAGATGGCAACGCTATAATTGTTAACGGTCTACAAGTCCGTACTTGTACAAGTCTATGAAAAACATTTTTTGTTGCCTAAATTAATATGTATGAATTTCAATGACATAAGACTCCAAAAAAAAGCATGCCAGAATGGATCGTCTACACGATAAATTCGACGTAAAGGTTATCTCCCGTTTTGGCGACGTAAAAAGTCCACCGAGATATTGTGATTTAACGATTTATGCGGTCAAGTCATCGAAAATCGGAACTTTTGGATTTGCGCCGTACAAGAAAGCTACAGTAGCCATTTGGTTGATATTATATTCCACTTTTAATGTAATCAAATGTTCCTTGAAAGAAAAATAATCGTTTTACAATATCTTATACAAAACTTGCTTAATTTCAGTTTTAAGTTAGGGCGTTTTTAATGGAAAACACTTCAGAAGCGTGTACAGTTTCCTTGAAAAGATTTATAACTTTTTTGGAGTCTAGTACAGCAAATTTCTCTTTTTTGTTTCATAAATACTTCGACATGTGACCGTCAATATGCTGATCTCTTTAAACTTATATCTAAGTGACCTCTCTAAGAATGATGTTATATTTATACATACTACTGCTCGAACAACCCTCTTTTGCAGCACAAAAAACAAAACCGACATCTTGCATAGTAAAATTAGGGTAAATTGACGTTTATTGTGTTCATAATGTGGCTACTCTCAGGTAAAAATCTTACAAAACAATATCGATTGGAGATTAGTCGACTTTATTTTGTACCGGTTTTTGCGTTTGCTTGCCACTAAATAAAAAACATTAAAAAAACATAGTGCAATAAATATAAATCCACCCTATTTTATTTTAAAATGTGTGAATTTTTACAATGGTGTGAAATGGGCCAATCACGTGATATTGCGCAGTGGACTCGTGGTTCGTATTTGTACAGCAGCCCAGTCTTCGTGAATGTGCATTAGCAACAAAAACAATAGATTTTCGTGAAATGACACGCGCATCTCTTTAAAGAGAACAAACATGCAAATAATATTTTAAAAAGTTAAATACATCTTAAACTAATTTAAATCAGAGATATGCACTTTTCTTTAGTCCTTATTCACACAATTCTATTCACTGTCTATGCCTATTTGATTTTTTTCCAAATCTGAATTGTTTTTTTTTGACGTTATTTTATTGCTTACATATGCATAAAAAAAATAATCGATAAATAAAATGTTTAAACAAGTACAAGTAGTTGCCTCTTTCTTAAAGGATTTTATGATAATTTAATTATCCTTTTTTAGCAACCTTATATTATTTTTTACAATATATCTGTAAAATTACCATTGTAAAAAGTACTCCTTTCCAAATTACAAAAATTCTTTATGTTAGGTATAGTAGGCTTTGACAATAAATGTTGGACATACGTTATGTAGTATATTTTTTGATGTGTACGTCTATATTGTTCACATTTGTTTAATATTATGAAATGTATCTTTTTTTAATAAATCGTAAAGTAATAACTTCAATCAGTCAATTCTCATCATAAAAACCCTAGATCACTTTGTGTAGGTCTAGCCACCATATTTGCGTCCTTAATGTTGTTTCATCTGTTGTGAGCCACTGTATAGCTTAAGCTTTATTTTGTAACTTAGAAAGCATAAGTAAGTTTAAAAAAATGTGTTTTTTCGAACTTTTGATATTTTACATTAGGTATTTGTGTAAAAGGCGCTTATTTCATTTTTCCGATTGTTTTGAATGTATAGAATTCATTTTTGTAATTCAGTTTTAATAGTTCATTGGTAAAATACATTTCTAAATTAACGTTCGATATTTGAATTCGCAGTGAAAAATGAGAAAAAATTATAAACATGTACATGTCGTAAACTTACGATGTCTACAATTTAAATGCCTTTTAACACCTTTTACAGGGTCCTTCACGGTTTATTTTTTTATTTTCTTAGTTGAAAAGGGCAGCATTAAAAAAATATTGAAGCTAATCGTAAGAACGTAAATGAATATTGCTTTTTAAAATACAAAATCTTACTTTTAGACATTGCAGTATATTATTAGAGTAAGCATGAGCGTTCGAAATATGATCCCTCAACCTGCGCTCAATTGGCATATGTTTGATAAAATGGACTTTAGTCTGTTGCGAGCGTTCGTCGGCTACTTTTGAACTTTGGTCTCCTCGCAATTATTAAAATGCCTATATGTACGCTAAGATACTGCACAAATCGATTTGAAAAAGATATAAAAAGCGATGGTATAACCTTTCACCGGTAAGTTATATTTTTATCTTCATCAATACTTGTTTAAAATAGTTTTTTCAATATTAAAAAACATATTAATAATATGTTACCAGACGTGAGCGATATCCTGTCTCTGTCTTGGTCAGTTACTCGGGCGTATAGTGAAATGATAAACAAAGGTGACGCGTATGCGGAAGGGAGCGACATGCTTAATAGAATTCACAGTAGACCGATGTAAACAGTCAGTATTTTTTACTGTACTTCGTGTTTTGCTTGTCAAAGTCGACGTGATATGACGTGCGACACTTACTCCCTCCGCTGGTCATTCCATTTTCTTTGAGGACGACTTTTTAGCTCAGATGGAGTGTTATCTCTTTATATTATATCTCAAAGCTCAATGTTTTTAGATCAAACAATAGTACAAGACCAATGGCTCAATGGAATGTGTTTAATAATTATTACGTCACTGGTAATAGGACCCGTAACTCCTGTTTTAACGGGAGCGTACTATATTAAACTAGAATAAATAAAACATTGTATATAATATTATATATTTATATACATGTACAATGTACATGTTATATAACACCAAAATTGAAGCACTTTTGAACGTGGTTATGCAGAAAGCAGCCAGCCAATGAAACTGAGATAATAACACCTTTGTGAAAAGAGTGAATAATCAAATTTACACAACAGGAAGAATATCTTTGACTTTTACAAATGATAAACAATGAACATTTTTTTTTAAATATTACAAACAAGAATCTAATTTTGTATTTGACCAGTTTTAATAATTTTTAAAGTACCTTAGGATTTTTCAAGTGCTGTGGATGTTTTCGACAAATGAAAAAATGCCGTTTTTGTGATCGACACTATTTTCAGAAGGTGATTATTACAGTTTTTGTATTAAAGTGGTCTGGCTGTTTTTAGCAGAATATCAAATTGACTTTACTACACCAAATAACAGCAATATCTATTTTTTTTTAAATTGTGCTTTCTGCATATCTATTTGTTTTCTCCGTTTATGGAAAATATGCCTCTCTATTGAGTTGTTTTTAATGATAAATCAAGCATAAGGTGAAGTAAAAAAGGTTGTGTAAGAGTTAGAAGGAAAGCAGAATGTTAAAAAATGATATACAAAGAAATATTATTTGAACGCTTTATTAACATAGATTTAGAATAATAAAAGTTAACATGATGTTACCTTAACCGGAAGCGTATATCTTAGTTGTAAATATCCACAAATATTAGTAATTTTAATACATTAGCACCCACCTAACTTTAAAAGAAATAAATAATATCACTTTATAATATATGTATGACCTCAACAATAAATTAGAAAAACAAAATAAATAAATTGTGATAATTTTTATCAACAAAATTTTAGCAAAAGGCATTATGTCAAAATATGTTTTTTTACATATTACTTAGCTTGTGTAAATGACTATAATATAATATTTAATTATTATAATATTATGGTTATTCACCAAAGCTCTATTTATCGACTTGTAGTCCTGTGGCTAATATCGTGGACTCACGGATCAAATGCCCGAGTTCACTCACGGATCGTATCCTGCTCTACCACAACTTGTTACTTATTTTCTAATAGTGAGTTTTTTACAACTCGTTAAAAATAGAGACCAAAATTAAAATATTTGTGCAAATCGTAAAAACACAAATGTTTATTTTTAATAAAAGTAATAACAATAAAAAAATGTATTAATTGTATCCATAATAATATTGTAAATGCGAAGTGAGTTTGTCTGTTTGCATGTGTTTTTTTCAAGTAGCGACGGAGCAACCGATCGAAGTTATTTTTTGCATACAGATAGCCAGTTAGCTAAGAAGTGTCACAGACTACTTTTCATACGGAAAAAAAAATTCCTATCAAAAATTCTCGGTGGAAAAATGAATTCTTCTTTCACGCCGCAACGGAGCGACCGATTGCCGTAATTTTTTGCATAGGGAAAGCCAAAGAGCTGATAAATCTCAAAATTCAAACTTCATGTCAAAAGAACTCACCGACTTATTTTATTTTTAGTGAAAAAATGCATTAATATTAAAACAGAATCACGGTGCTATGTCGTCATAGAATAACAGGTCTTCGTTTTTTGCAGTTTTGCATAATGACGAATGACAATCGATACAGGCTACTTTTTGTCATGAAAAATATGTCATTCTATCCAGAAAATTCTTACACCTAACGGATAAAACTAATAAATTTACTTATTTCTTCCTAATACCACGTGAGAGACGCCGCGCCGTAGGTAAAAAATAGTATTTACGTAAAATCTCTGTAGCAGCCATTTCGATAAATGTGGCAATGTAAGAATTGAGAATTCGAATTGGAAAGGAATGGTTTTTGACGTTTTCAATTGAAATTAATTGTTAAATAAACTAAATAAACCACTGGTTTCAACAAAATAAGAGACTAGCATGTTCGTGTTTATATATAACGCAGCGGACGTTAAATATCAACAATCTGAAATATTTGTACAAAATTCGTAAAGTGACCCAAGCAAAAAAAAATACACTTTGACAGTTAAACAAAGTTATGTAGGAAGCTGCCAGTCCACAATTTCGCAAAAATGAGGTATTGGTGTTTTTAGGTTCAGTAAGTTCAATTTTATGTTCTGCTAAAAACAACAAGACCGCTTTCATACGAAAAACTGTCATAATCAGTTTCTGAAAATAGTGCCGATTAAAAAATGCCATTTCTCAATTTGCAAAAAACACCCACAGCACGAAAAAAATCTGACGGTACTTTAAAAGTCATTAAAACTGGTCCAATACAAGATAAGATTCTTAACATATTACAACAGAAATGAAGTACATTTAAGAGAAGGTAGGAAGGAGAAGGTTTCAGTTCTTTAACTTCACAAACATCAACAGATGAAAGAACTGAAGGAATATAGGTGTTCTAATATGGGCAGAATGTTGAATGTTACACAGTGTGTAAAGTGGCTACTTAAACCAGCCATTGACAGGTCATTAGCCCTGTAGATTCCTAGACTTCTATATTACCTTCTCTTAAATGTACTTCATCTCTGTTGTAATATTTTAATATAAACAGCTCCCCAGGGAGTTGAATCCAGTCCTTGTCTGCGAAAATTTGGACAAACTCAAAATATTGTTTGTAACATAAAAAAAACTAATCTATTAATTGTTTATCAGTTGTAAAAGTCAAAAATATTGCGTAAATTTGATTATTCACTCGTTTCATCAAGGCGCTATTATCTCAGTTTCACTTTTTTATGGCTGGCTGCTTTCTGCATAACTACGTTCAGTTGATGTTGACAGTTGAAGTTGACAGTTTTCAACATCAATTAAAAGTGTTAGTATCACAGACGCGGAATGCGCGGGTAGATCTCGGTTATTTTTTTTTTTGAAGTAGGATAAGTCAAACAATTTCTAAATTTGACCACAGATTTCATAACAATTATATATTCCATGACACAGAATTTGTTCATTCAAGTTTGTTTACATCTTGGACCATTTTCCGACCCATGTAATACGAGCATAATTCGTAAGAACACACATTTTTTGAAGTATTATTTATCGTCATAGAAATGCACGTCTTTCAACTCCTGATTGCACTAGCGTCCAAACAAGCTAAATTACGAGTGCTGCGGCCCGTTATTACGGCCAACTTTAACACAATGTCGCATATAGCGGGTCCACCACCACAGCCGTACGTGAACAAGCGGGTGTTTATTTACAAGCGTGTTTATTTACAGCGGGCCCTGTGGATATGCGCGCAAGTACTATGGGGGTAGCGAGAGACAGCGGGAAACCTCTTATTCCGCTTGAAGCACACGATGCATAGGGCAGTGGCTAGCGCTGCCATGACCAGCGCGGCGCCCAGGAGCAGGACTCCGAGCTGCAGGGGGCGCAGGGGAGCACGGGGGGCCGGGCGAGGGGCGAGCCCCGCTCGCTCAACGATCAACTCCGGGCCGAGGGAAAGCTCCAAGGAACTCTGATGTGTCAGAAGAGATCTAAAAACAAAGAATTCACAATTTATATAACAATATATCATATCTGAATTATAACCTTAATTTTGTTTTCGTACATTTTTTTATTATTTTAATGATGCTTTTATTTAGTAAATTTAATTACGTATGAATCTCAATTTGTAATTTTTTTTTTTTACATTTATATCGAGTTTTTTTTTAACATTGTCTTCTTTGGAATTTTATTATTTAATATTTATACTTTGTTTTTCTAGGTTATTTTTTTATTGCACCACATGTTATTTTAATTTAATTAATTTAACTATGCATTTTTTGTTGTTTACTAGTATGGAAAATTGAAAACGAGTAATTTTTTAACTGAATCTTTGAATAATTTTATTTTGAAAAATATTTTATTATTAAATGTGAAAACTCTTTAAAGAACGAGCATAATATATAATTTAAGTTTCAAAGGTACAAGTATTTAAATGATTAGGGTAATCCAATTTCATTCTGAGTTAGAAATAATTAATTTGCCAAGTAAGAACTTATGTGACCATCGGTGCAACGTGAAACAGTGTGTGTTCAAAAATTGCAATTATATGCGTTAGTAGTCTGGAACCATTTTGACGAATTTTTTTTCCCACGCGCGGGTGATGTGCCCTTAACACAGGCACAGCCTAAAAAGCCTTAAAAAGTTAATGAATATTTAAACCAGTGTAATTTGGAATGATTAAATAAATACATAAATCAATACTTCAAATTCATTATCATCACCGTTTGCTTTCTGCACCTAACGATACACAGGACACTGCATTGGTACACCAATTAAAGAGTATCTCGATCATCTTGTTTTGTTACAAGAAGGAAAGATGAACAGTTTTATGCGTGACAGTACTTAAAAAAAATATTTCATACCATTCAACCATGTCAGAAATCAAATCCGAGACCTCTTACATGGCAGGCAAACACACTGACCAGTATACCACGACGAGCATTTTCTAATTGACGTTCGTTTAAATATTTTTGTAATTATATTTTAAAAAGATTTATCAAGATAGTTGGGTGCATATTTCAACGGACGAAGAATACAGCTCAGTGTGTGAAATAGAACCAGAAGCTTAGACGAGGGTTTTTGACTTGATTGCTGCTCTTAGCTAAAAATCCTTAATACGTGAGATCGTATGGTTTCTCTCGTTTTATAGTGGTTGGGTCGTTTGCCGACCATTCTTAAGGTCAAGGCTTTGATTCCTGGTTTGGTGGATGTAACAAGTTAATTTCAAAAGTCGTTGAACCTACAATAATTCTTTGTTTCTGGACTGGCACCTGAAGAAATGTTCTCATGCATAACTTTTCTGTAAAATTGTTAAAAATATCACTCCCTAAAAACACAACATGTTTGAACTTGACAATTGTGGCATCAAGATTCGTGACGATGTTATATTTAAGTTTAAACGGCCACAAACCATATTGAAACTTTAACCAGTAAGTGGTCTTTACATGAACCGCTTTCGCGGAAATTAAAAATTATATATTTTAAAATATTTTTTGCTACTTTTAAATAAAAGAAAATTTTTTTACTCAACAGTATTTCATAGAACATTAATTAAAATTAGTAAAAAAATGTGATATTTCCCTATTTATAGATATAAGTTGATCCAATTCCACATGCAATATAAATATTTAGTGCCCCGACTCAACAAAGATTTTCTAGCGAGTCAGGTTCACAGGTTCACGAGTTCACAGGCATAGATCGTTCATGATTGTGTCAAAGTAAACTGTATCTCCGTGTTCAATAAATATATTAATTATGCCTTTAAAAAATCTAAATAATATTTGCAGAATCATACAGAATAGATAAAGTAAAAGTATTTAAAAAAAGACCTAATAAATATTAAAAAATAAATATATACCTTTGAAGAGTGTCCATATCGACCAAAGAATTTGTCACAGGGTCGACTCCATAAACGTACATATTGGTTCTGAAAACAATTTGTATTTTTATTGACCTGGGGATTTTTAAACCCTTGGGGTTTACGTATCACACACATTATGTTATGGTATTTTTACAAAAGAAAACGTTTTTATGCATTTTAAAATTGTCATTGAGAGTAATCATTTTAATAACTTTATATTTGCGGGAATCAATCCTAACTTAAATTTCTTAGAGAGACAATACATGCAAAAAAAATCCTATCCCGGGGAATTTGCATTAACTTGATATCAATACGTTGTATATTTTTCACACAAGTCAGTATAAATCAAATGGTAAATTAAATGTTAACTCAATACTAAAATTTACTTCAAACAAGGTATCAGAATATTAATTTGTTAGTCAGATGGCAATAAAAAAATATATTAATCCTTGAATGTCATTTCGAAAGGTTAATTGTTTTTAAAACACCATTTTTAAATATTGAAGACACACGTCTCGAAAAGTTTTCTCGAAATGCCATTGCAATAATTTAATTGTGATATATTTTTAACCTTAATCCTTTTCTAACACTATCATGGAATTGTATAAAAATCACTTGTATGAACTGTTAAATAGTGTCGCGGAATCCAGAATCCGAGGTTTAATGTTTGAAACCAATTCTACTCCAAAATGATTCTCATTTTTTTATAGTGAATTATATAAAACATATTTAAAATGACTCCTAACATTGAAATATCAATTAATTTATTAAACTTTTTAAGCAAGTGCATATGACATTTCTGTGTCAATTTTAATAAAAAAAATGTACGAAATGTGTACATAATGTAAATGCTTATTTGAAAAATAAGTGGTAAAAAAACTTATTTTTTTATTTATTCATACTTTTACATTGTTTGTATTATTTTTTATACTGAATAATGTTCCTTCACTGGGATGTCCCGTGCCGAGGGAAACATTTTACAAAATGTGAAACATTCCTTAGATTAGCTATTTAACAAAGTTAACATAATAATAACAATACAAAAAAACGTAATTACTCCAATTAACCTAATTATCATTAACATAATAAACAATAAAAAACTAAAATATTCATAAAAAAACATTACCAATATATATAGACCAATTTCATAAACAGTACACCCATTTTACTTATTTGGCTTGATCCACTCATCGATCCGTGTGCAAACCACCTCCACTATCCATTTCTCAATAGCAATTTTATATTGTGAGAACTTATTTATTGTCTTTATGGATAATGAAAGTAGATTGTACACTTTAACCGAGTAGCATACGAATCTTCTATGACCGAAGGTGGTATTTATTTTTTTGCAACGTCAGGGTGGAGTACCTAGTAACTCTTGTATTTGTAACGGAAGGCAGATAATAATGTTTACTTGCGTAAAGTAACAAAACTTTTACATAAAGTTGTTTTATCTATTTTACATTAAGATATTCAAATATACCGAGGGAGCTAAAAGGGTCACGAATAATTAAATCAGGCAAGAGCAAAAATCTAAGTCAACTATAATTGATAAGATTAAGAACGGATCGGGAAGAAACCACCTGGTTTGGACATATAGAACGAATGGATGACAAAAGAATGGTTAAGAAGGTATATATGGCAATAATGATTGGTAACGTGGAACGAAGATAACTAAGTAAGACGTGGCATGATCAAATAAACCAAAATCTTAAGTCCAGTCATGTCAAAAGCAGGCAAAACCGAAAGGCATGTATGACTGTGCAAGAAACTAGGAATGTATGCCAGGATAGACGTGAGTGGTAGTCCATCCTCTCTGCCTACCCCTACGGGGAAATGGCGTAATATGGCAATGAGATGATATGGCAATGGCATGGGGAATATGACAAATAATAAATCCCACGTTATTTCTTCATCAAATTATTGTAATATTGTATGCATTTAACATATAAATATATTTTTAATCGGTGACCTAACTAATGATGAAATGATTTTTTATAAGGATAACTATTATAATGAAATCGTTAATTTTGACTGCTTTAACTACTGTAAAATAATTGGCGTGATATTTAAAAGTAGTCTCATAGATTTATGAATACCCATCAGCTCGAGAAAAAACATTTTAGGCAACATTCATTCAAGCCTGATGTACAATTTAGAAAAAAATGATAGCCCTTCCATTTCACTTGGAGAACGCTTGCCATTTTGTATCCTGCTATAATTTATCAAACAGTGCAAGTAAAAAATACTTCTCAAACCAGTTTCTCCGATAAATATGACATGTAATTGTCCGACTTGTCACTAATCTGGGTAAAGGTCATTTTCAGTTATTTCAGACAGAAATTGTATAACATAATATATCGACAGATGGATTCGAATTGGATTTATCGGCTTGACCCCTACTATCAATAATTTTTATTTTACCTTAGTGAGTCTCCTGGTCTGGGTTCCAAATGCCGTACGCGGACGTCTAGACCAGTGGCCGAGCTTAACAATGACGTAATATTAGGCTCAGCCCGCTGTACTTGAAGAGCAGCACCGCTAAGGGACACCACGACTTGGCGAGTCGCATCCAAAACGTACACCTAAAAAAAAAACAATCGTCTTATAACCAGCAAACTAAAGAGCATCACTTTGATGTTTATTGGTAAACATTTTTACTTTTGGTATCCCGTTAAAAGAATATCCTAAATTTTTTTTTTCATTAATTCACTTAATATTTATTTAATTACCGACCGGTTTCAAAGCTACACAAGCTTTCTTATCAAGGTACAATTGAAAAATTATTCATTATTATAATTTTATTTGCGTTTTCTTAGTACTAAATTTGATACATATTCAGGTGTAAATCAAGTCATTATATCAAATAGTATGTTGTCTTAATTTGTTGTAACAGAGAGAGAAATGGAAGTCTCGGCATTTACAGAGTTTAAGAACTGTCATTGGCTGGTTTATGTGACCACTTTACACGTTGTGTAATATTTACGATTCTGCCTTTTTTTAACATCCATATTTCTCCAACGCTTCCATTAGTTGACTTTTTAAAAATAAAAAGTTGAAACCTTTATTGATATGGGTGAGATTCATCTGGCTGAATTATTTTGACAACTCCCGACAACCGTTTTTAAATGTTTATACTTCTTCTATTTTTTTAAATATGAGGTGAAGGAAAACGGGGTTTAATTCTTATATTTCAAATTTCGATCTTAATTAAATAAATATTTAGTGGTTAAGAATAAAGTTTATATTTTAATCCTGGACTTTTATTATTTGATTTCAATTTGTTTCCAATGTAATGTTCCCAAAAATAAAAATCCATACAATTAAACACATTTATTCAATATAATTTATTCTATAATAAACTAATTTCATTTTACACTTCTATAGTTTATTTACGATTATTTTTTTTTCTAAATTATCATGCAAAATGTGTAAAGGTTAATTTAATTTATTTCAAATGAAACTTTATTTTAATGGTTGGTAGGTAAAAATACTAGGTCGGTACGCTTTCGTTTGTTTGTCTGACCAATTTTTACTAGCGTCAATAAATTTAAAAAATACTTACGAAAACATTAGCAATAGCGGATTTGCCATCATCAGCACCCGCTCTGTCAGTAGCTTTCACATCAAATCCAAATACACGACCAGCTTCTCCTGTGAAGAGAGCTGCAGTGCGCAGCTGACCCGTTATGGGATCCACAGAGAAACGCTGGGCATGCTCGCTGAGTAGCTGGTACCTTACTGCGCCATTCTCCCCTAAGTCCGGATCTACAGCCTGAAAATGGAATGAAACATCCACGTGAAAAGGAGGTTGTTTTAATGTAGTTTTGGAGATTTTACCCAAATCCACCTAAAATAATTTAATTGAACCATCATGAAACAGCCAAGAGAAAGGTGGGCTTTATTGAACATAATAAAGGCTGTGGGAGTATTCGAGATAAGTAGATTCGTTGATAGAAGTAAAGAATCGGAAAACGGTTGTCGTTTGTCGTGATAATTTTTAAAAAATAAATTCTAAGTACCTCGTCTAAATGAAAAAAAAAAACTAACAAAATTCACCACAGTTATCTTCAATTACATTCATTTATATCTTGAAGACCATATATATGGTGTTTTGCAAAATTTTTTCGAGCCACAAAAAAAAAGAAAACAAGAGTTTGTGTCAGAATCGTGATCCAAAAGCGATTTGAGATTTCTTACTTTGAAAAAATAATTTGATGAGTTTAAACTTACAAACTATCTGTGATTCCTCGATGTGTTAACCAAAAACCATACAACTGGACTAAAAACAATGTAACACAGCTTTAAGATGTGATTGTTGCGAATTAAGATTAATTTGTGGCTAATAATATTAAAATACTATAAGTACAATAAAAGTTTTATTACAAACGGCAGCTTGGTTTTTTGTTATTTGTGAATTCACTTTTCAAGAAAATTTCAAGGTATTTTTAATACCTGGTTTAGAACATAAAGCTTTAAATTCAAATATACTTATTTTTTTATTAAAATTTTTCTTATCGATAACTTTTTAATGTCATTATTAGATCTCATGAAATTATTATTTATTTTAATTAACCTTATTTATTTACCAACAATATTTTGAATTTATCCAAATTTTTGTAGACAAGGACTGGTGTTGATAAATTCACCTGGTCCACGAAGAAGTATGGAAATTGAAAAAAATAACATTTTCAGGCGTTGCCTAGTATGTAGGTGAAATAATTCAATAAGATGAATCTCTTCCACATAAATAAAGGTTTCAGCTCTTTAACTTCACAAACATCAACAGATGAAAGAATCGAAAGAATATACTTGTTCTAATATGGGCAGAATAGTAAATGTTACACAGTGTGTAAATTGTCACTTAAATCAGCCATGAAAGGTCATAAGCCCTGTAGATGCCTAGACTTCTATATTCCCTTCTCTTAAATGTTCTTCATCTCTGTTGTAATGTGTTATTTATTTGCATTTTTTTGTTTATTATTACGGCTTAATTCAGGCACAGTCTAAGACCCCATAAAAATGCACTGAATTTGTAAACAAATATAATATGAAATAAATAAATCAATAAAACAAAATAAATTTCAACATGATTTTGTTGACAAGGCGGTTGATTTGTTCTAATTTTAGGGAAGTCGAGATATCCGAATTTTCATTTTTATTTTTTATCAATTGCGTATCTTTGAAATCAGAAAGTGGAAAATACTAATATATTCACAGGATCATCTTAAAACTTTAATAAATTGAACCTACGTAAAACGCTAAAAATTCAAGGCAAGGATGTTTAATTTTTAGTTTAATTTAAAAAAAAACTAGTTAGGGTTCTTTAATTTTTTATTTATTTTGTTTTGCATTTTTTGTTTCTTTTTTATGTTATTTTGTAAACTTGCCAAATACAAAAGCCAGACTCTTTTTTAGCAAGTTCAACCTTTAGTGTTCCATCTTTTTACTGAATGTATTGTTTAATTGTTTATTTATGCTAATAAAGCTTTTTATTTAAAAAAAAAAAAAAAATGTTTAAGCTCAGAAGTGCATACCTTCAATCTTTATAAATAAAACAGTCATAAATATTACGTTACTTTTCAAAGCAAGCTTATTTATATAAATTATATTGGTAAAAAATATCCCAAAGATCGTGACATTCTTAAACTTGTTTTGCAGATATAAATTAATTAACTATTAACACAATCTTCTTTAAAGCATAATTTCTTACTCGCTGTCAATTATTTATGCAAACTGACACATAACTGGCCCCAATGAGAAACAGAACGTATGATTATCATTTAGATACGAATTATTAATTTGTGAAATTAACTTTTACATTCGTGAAAATATAGCGAATTGATTCATAGATGCTTATGTTAAATGTTTTTTTTTAAATTCAAATATTTACCTGCACTTTGACAATTTCATAACCAAAACTAGCAGTTGTTGGAATTGCGGCAACTATTGGTCTTCCGAAAATAGTGAATCGAGGAGCGTTATCATTGACATCGTTAATTTTGACCACCACTTTTACGTCAAACTTTGTGAGACCTTCCAAATCTTCCTCGGGCACGGGATAAATCATATGAGGTAAGTTTCTACCGTGCTTTGGTTTTTCTGCTCGAACAACTATCTCGTATTCGTCTCTGGTCTCCCGATCGGGACTTCGGACCAGGTAAAGAGTGCCGTTCCGAGGGTCTACAACAAACATTCTTTTGACGTCACTTTTATCTCCACTTATGATAGAAAACCTCAATTTTTTGTCTCGGTAATATTCTGATACGTTCAACGTAAGAAGTTCTAAGGGAGTGTTGGCGTTTTCGTCTATTTCAACCTCGTAATATCTGTCGATAAATATTGGTTCCTCACTTTTGTTAATATCGTCCGGTATATCTGACACCTTCAAAATTATTAAGGCAGTAGAACTTAGACTCGGTGATCCTAAATCTGATGCGATGACAGTTATATTATGTAATGATTGCGTTTCATAGTCTAATTTACCAGTTGTGGTAACTATACCCTCTTTTGAATCAATTGTAAAAAGATTGGGAAAGTTTTTTCTTCTAGGAATGTCAAATATAAGCAACCCGTTTCCATTTCCGGGAAAATCTGAGTCATTTGCATAAACTTTGGCTACCATAGAACCTATTGGACTATTTTCTGACAATTTTGCATAGTAAACTGGTATCATCAAAACGGATTCGTAATTATGGTTTGGTAAATCTTTAGCTTCAGGATGAGCCCACTCTAATAGTTCATCGTGACCGTAGAATTTGGGAGCGTTATCATTTATATCTAGGACTTGGACTTCTACTGTAACCGTTGACGACATTTTTACATCCAGTCCATTATCTTTGGCAACTACTGAAAATTTATAGTATTCTTGAATTTCTCGATCAAGTTCGCCATTTACGCTAAGGATGCCATTTAAAGTAGAAATTTCAAATGGTAAGTTTCTTTCTTTAGATACAATATAGTACGAAACATTAGAATTTTTTCCATAGTCAGAGTCCGTTGCCTCTAATTTACCTAAAACTTTACGTGAGTAAATTGCTTCTTCAACGTCAAAATTATACCATGATTTTTTAAACATTGGTGCATGGTCATTTATATCTTTGACGAAAATTCTTATATTTACACTATCTTGTAATCCACCTCCATCCTGAGCAGTAATATTAAGCTTAAATTCATATTCAGGAGGGAGAATCTTTGAAACGGTGACATCGCCGGTTTGTTCATTAACAATAAAATATTGCTTCAAATTGCTTTTTGATGGTAAATTACCAAGTGTCGACGATAACGATTCAGCATAATTAACAAATCTGATCATCCCGTTTTCCCCGGTATCCTGATCTTCTGCTTCCAGACGTAAAATAGTCGTTCCTACAGAAATAGTTTCAGGCACTTCAATTAGAGGACTGACTTCGGTAGATAATAAATCTAATGGCTTACTACGAGGTTTAACAACCTCAAATCTTATCCCACTGGTATAATGTTTTTCTTCAAAAACTTTTATCAACGAACGATCATCGTATTCAAGAACTTCTATTTGCTCATCAGAAGGTATAATGATCCGTTTAACTATTGGTGGATTATCGTTTACATCCGTAACATGTATTGTAAGTTTTGTTTCTGAGCTAAGATTTCCATTATCTGTAGCAACAAGCCTCAGTCGATAAGTTGTTTTTTCTTCTCTATCTAACTTGCTTCCTTTGAAATAGACTCTGCCTGATGTTTTGTTGACTTCAAATAACGAGTGCCCATCACCGAAAATTTTATAATTTGTTATTGAATTATTTCCAATATCCGCATCGTGAGCAATAACCAAATTGGTCATGTTCACTTCCGTGTTAGCGGCAGAATTTTCTTCGATGCTACCTTCGTAGGAGTTTCGGCTAAATATGGGTGCATTATCATTTTCATCATCGACAATAATAGTAACTTGATAAATTCCTGCTCCACTAACAGCTCCTTTTGTGTATTCAGCAATCACTGTAAGTCTATAGGCGTCTCTTTTTTCTCTATCTAATGCTTTTTGAGTGTAAAGCGTACCGTCTTGCCCTGAAAACATTTAAACATTATTAAATCAAAGTGATTTTTAGTAACTTATAAATGTGATAAACATTCAAAGGTACTACGTACCAATGGCTATGTCATCTGTTACATCCTGTTGATTAGCTATTATAAAACGCACACTTTTCGTCGACTTGTTAGGGAAGAAATTTGAATGGTTTTGATAAAGCAGTTGTCCTATTATGGCACCTGCTAAATTTTCTTTGACGTGGAATTCAATTGGAGAATTTGATGAGCCCCTGAAACAATAAAAGACATCCATGAATGTCAACAAATTTTAAAATAATTTACGAGTGCAAAATTTAAAAAACCATGTATATATTTACTTCATCAAAACCCCTCTTTCGTCTTCAGGATCCACAACGTGAATGGTGACATTAGTAACGAGATTAGGAAGACCATTGGATATAATCGGTGTGCCTGATGTTCTACTCACGACAGCCTCAAAGTCGTATATTGGTCTGCCAAAACGAGCTGGATCATCCACCACTGTTATAGTTCCGCTTCTTTCTTCCACGGCAAAGGGAACTGAAATATGTATTTTTAAATTTTCATATTTGTTTAAAATTAAAACGCTTTATAGACTTCTGAAATATCAACAAATAAAGTGGATTTGAATTGTGTGATTGCTATTTTCACTACAAAACAAACAGTTTTTTAACACGTTTTATTTAAAAATAAACACGTTTAAAGCGTTACTTTTTTGTGTAGACCACAAATAATATAAACTCGTATCTGTAAAGTAACATTCAAGTTTGAATATATTTATTACGTAACTCAATTTAATAATTTAAGTATTAGAATAATGTAACTGCAATGCATATTTTAAAAGTATTTCGCATTTTAATTAAAAATTTAAAGTTGGTAATATTATTATTTTTTATTAAAAATACTGACGAGAAACCAGTTAATAAAGATAACGTTATTTTATTACATAACGGCGTAAACAAAATCCATAATAAATTAAAATGGATTTTTTTTTTTACCAAGAAAGTTCACAAACCATTTCGTTTCTTTTTTAATTAAGCAACAAAATTAACAATAAGTTTTTTGTTTACTCCTACACATTACAACAAAAAAATTAGTTTAATTTCGTTTGGTATTTATTATACCACAACATGTCAGGAAGCCAAATCACTTTAGTAAGATTACTACACAAAATACCCAGACTGAATATGAAATATTGTGTTCTGTAGATAATTATTGTGTAAAACTGTTGCGTGTCTAATAGAGCAAAATTCTGATGCTTCAAATTGAACACATTGGTATTATTAAATATATATAAACAGTATTATATTATACTTGCACATCTTTAAGATTTCTAAATAATTGCAGATGTCCATCAGTAACTAGCAAAATTACATATGCGAGATTGTACAGGCATTAAAAACTTTAATAGTCTCCCTACACAAATAAGCGGGTTACTTCTTTTAAAAAACTTACTTTAATATGTACGTTTAATTCTGACACTGATACTGAAAAATTATTCTTAATTATAAATATATATTTTTTTAAATTCAAATTATTGTTATTACCTCCTTCGTGATAACTATGTAACAGATCGTAAGCAATATTATCTTTATCCATAGCATCGTTTAGTCTTATTTGACCGATACTTGTTCCAACTCCAACATTGGCACCAACCCAAAACTCATAAGGTGCTCCAACAAAATCTGGAACAGTTGCCTTAGGACCTGCAATTATTGCATCAGAGCTTAAATACAGAATTCAAAATAAGAAGGAAGAGGTATATTGGAATTTGTTTTTTTCTTTACCTTTAGCACCATGGGTTACTTCAACGGAAACTACTGCCAGAGAGAATCTTCTTTCACTAGGATTAGCAGGTTGATCAGATGCTTCAAGAAATAATGCATGTCTTCCTTCTGGCAATGGGGACTCCGCTACTCTCAACGCTCCTGTTTGGGGCTCCAGCATAAAAGGCGAAGTAACTGTCAAATTACTACTTCTCTGTAGATCGTAAAGTACCATACCGTTTCTTCCTAAATCAGGATCCACAGCTCTGACCCTCCCAATCAAGTCTCCCACCTTAGCACTTGACTTAACACTAAATTCGTACAAGTTGCTGGGTAAAAATACTGGATTATTATCATTAGCATCCAATAGCGTCACTTCAACGTTAACGAACGACATGGAATTGCTTAGATTGGGAGTGAGAGTATGATCTCCAAGAGCTGTTGTGTCGGGGAAGACATACGTTGTTTTTTCATTAGGACTAGAAATATCTGTCTTCTTAGAAAACCGGTCTCGTGAAAGTGTCGAAGATCGCGAATGTCTCTTACTTTTGAGTATCCTGCGATGCTGCGATAAACTAACAACACTTTCCTTTTTTTCTTTGGCGTACACTTTCATTTTCAATGATGAATGTTGTTCTCGATCTAGAACGCTCTAAAAAACAAAAAAGATACATTTCAGAATTTCGTGACCCTTCAAAATAACAAATATGATGTTAAAATTTTTATTACTTGATCTCTGACGGTCAACCAGCCGGAACGTGGATCTATAGAAAACGCTCCGTGGGGGTCTTGAAGTTGGTATAAAAATTCTCCATTTTCTCCTTGGTCTTTGTCAGTAGCCATTACTTGCAAAACGCTGAAGCCTAAAAAATGCATAAAAAGTAATGGCATGGTTATTGTGTTATTTTTACGTATGAAATATCAGGCGAAAACTAATTGGCCTAAATTTACTAACGAACGACGTAAAGGTACTCAACCGAAAATCTAAGTGTCATCAAAAGACCTTCAGCATACATAAAATCGACAAACGCAACTAATGGTTATTTTGATTAATGATGATTATATTCATTTGTAATTAAAACGGATAAATAAGTATATTTAAACAAAGCGTTCTAAATTTTTCATCAATCTTTTTCAATGCGATACATTACGATTCAAACAATAGCTTAAGGATAAATCGATTACCATTTGGAAGATTTTCAACGATACTGATGTTGTAGAAGTCGACTTCAAACTCGGGAAGATTGTCATTCAGATCCAATACTTCTATTTCGATTCGGGCAATTGCTGTTTTTAGAGGATTATCTATCTGCGATGCTTGTATCTGGAGTGCAAAGGTGTTAGCTAAAATATTGTAAAATGGCATTATTGGTGAGAATTGCATAAAAAACGTTTTAATTTTTTCACACTGAAATTAACGATTCTTTTATTTTTACCGTGCAAATTTTTCTCTGCATCAAGATCGATTTCTTTGGTAAGAAAAAGACTGCCGTTGGCGGAATCCAAGGCAAAGAGTTGTCGTTCATTTCCAGAGACGATATCGTAACGAAGAGGAGCATCTAAACCTCGATCTTGATCCGATGCTGCGATTGGTGGATGAAAACCCAATTCTCGGTGTATTCTTGCAGACTAAAATATCGAAGGTATTTTTTACAGTTTCTACATAAGGTTGATTAATTTTGAAAATGTATTTGAAAATGACATTTAATTATGCAACGACACTTTGCGAAAAAGTAATGCGGGAAATTATCTGAAGAGTATTTAATACTTATAAATAAAACCACTGAGCTTCATCATTAATTAGTTTAAGATCACTTTTTGTCTATAGTAAAATGAGTAATAAGGACCAAATTCAATTCAATATGTTATATATAGTCCTAGTGAAGGTTACCACTTTTACTATTTGCTCTTTAAAATGACTTCCTAAAAGACACTTCGGTGGGCGATTCAGCAATCAAATCAACTGTTGGCTGAATTATCAAATCTTTGACTGTGATAAATATGGCAACTTTGATGAAACGATGGGACTCAACGTAGCTTAACTCTAAAACACACTGTGATGTGTCAATGGATAGCAAAATGTGTCGTGTGAAATCAGTATACACATGATAAAATAATGAATCTTACCGTTAGAGGATATGATTCCGTAATGTTAGATCTGTAGACATCTCTTGTAAAGCGAGGTCCAAGATCATCATTGTCTTGCACTATCACAGTAACACTTGTATTGGTACTGCGAGGAGGTGAACCTCTGTCCTATTAAAAGAAACTCATAACAAATAATAACACACAAAAAACACAATAAAAATTCGGACACTAAATATGGGTCAAACTCAAATAAGTTTTAATATTATTACATATAATAGCGTCTAATGCGCTAAGTTTTAAATACAGTCAATATAAATTGAAAAACATAAGACGTTCTGGCGGTTTTCAAACGCGTTTACCGGGCGAGACCAATCACTTTCCCGGGACGGCTATTTTATTATTCCACAACTAAGTTTGTCAGAAAATTCTTCCTGAGGTTGAATTTGAAGAAGAATGTGTTTAGTTTTTGATGTTTTATTATTTTTTAATAGACTATCAAACTAGCCTACTTTTTTTTTAACGATCTTATTATCAGTGTTGTGCTTTTAAATGTGAAATTAAGTGAAATTACTCCCTTGAAATCACAAGTTCTAGTTGGTGATTTCAGCTAATTGGTGAGTTGGATTCCCGGAAACCGGCAATCTATCATAATACTCCATCGTTGGTCAGCTTTCTTCAGTTTAATTCTCTCCACTGCTGGATGGCGGCCTCTTCCAAACGTCTCCATTCCTTCCTATCACCCACTTTCATTATCTATGTTTTACCAGCTACCGAGGCAATGACATAGACTCATCTTTTATCTGGCCTTTTAACATTTCTTTTGTTTGCCCATGGTCTTCATTTTTCTGGATGACAACTGCACATCGGGAACTAATTATGCCTGGCTAAAATTGAAAAAATCGATGTGTCATATTCCAGTTTTCCGCACTTTAAAACTATACAGAATTCGTTTTTTTTTTTTTAAATTTTCTGTGTCCAGATTGGGGTTTAAACTGTCAGTAGAATTGCAGCGAGTCACATCTTGCTGGAGGGTGTAATTGTATAAAGTGCTGCGAACGCCTTGTTGCATTCCAATGGCAACATTACTAACTAGTCCAACTCGTTAGCATCTACGTCGCAAACCCTGGGTAATGGAATCACACTCATACCAGTGTGATCACAACAGATAACGAAAAGATGAAAGGCGAGTTTTTGGCGCCTTAAAACCAAAACCAACCAGCTAAGGAAAGGTAACCCCGACAGAAAATCCACCAGAAAAGAAACCACTCTGGTCATCTTTTCCTAGGAATCACTACGGCAAGTACATCAATAAGCAGTCGTCCTGGCTGCGAAACGTAAAATTAGCTCAGGACAGATACATATGTTTTTGCTGTAGTGATCGCCAACGTTGGGGGGACTCGGCAAGGCACTCGAAAAAGAAGCGTCCAGATATTATGTTTTAATACCCTACATCCAAAAATGGCAGATATAACTAAGTGCTTTTTAGGGTTTTTGGGTGGCTCCTATAAAAACACTTTATTAACATAAATAAATAAACAATCGATATTGAATGTATAAAAAAAAACATCGCTCTAGTGCCATAATTAGGGGAAAAGTAAAAGTTAGTGGCTTTGTTCTGTAACTAATTTTTTTCTCAAATTCATTCGTATTATATCAGAAGGAACGAAAGCAAAGTACGATTTTGATTGCGTTAGAGTGAAATGGACATATGACGAACGAACGATCTTACGAAACGAAATTGTGACAGAATAAGCTTGCAGACTACGCATCTTCTTAACGATCGCGGCACTAAACATGAAGAGAGATAGATAAGGAAATTAGTTAAATTATATCGACATGCGTGTATTATGCCTAGAAAGCGTTAAGACTTCTTCGTTGCTCTTTTCAAAATAATGTACCTTAGTAATTTATCATTGCGTTTTTAGCGTGAAATCGATTGTCAGAATCCATTTACAGTTATTAGGATAACCAATTGATTAGCATACTAATGATCAACAAGTCACGAAGATTAGAAACCTACAATAATCCATTGGTTTAAGATTTTGTTAGCTATACAAAAAAAGCACGGGCGGTTATGTGGGTGATTTTTAGATGCGTTTAATACAAGATAAATAAACTGCATAGTACATAGTATCTACCTAATCAATTTAACAAAAGAACTGACTTAAAAACCGTGTTCTATTTAAATCTAATAGTGTAAATTAAAAAATAATGTTAATGTTTTTAAATGGTGATTTGAAAATAAAAATAAGTCATGTATAAGTAAGGTTTATGTTATGTTTGAGTTTAGTTAAGGTTAAGCTTAAGGTAAGTTAAGTTAAGTTTGAGTCAACTTCATGTTTAATAGAAGATAAGTTCCGTTGAAGTCCGGTTAAAGCTAAATAATTTATGTCAAGTTAAAGTAATCTAACTTTTTTAATTAAAAAAAATAATAATAACCAGCTACCCTTATAGTCTAAAAGCTCGTCAGTAAATGAGAAAGAGGGGTTATGGAAGGAAATTATGAAAAATACACGACAACACCCAGAGAAATTAATGAAAAATCTTTCTATGATTTTTTCTTGCAACTAGCGGGAATCGAACCCGCGGCACCAGTTTCACAGTTGGTCGTCTAACCAAAGTTTATGTTTGATTAGTGTTTAAATTCTTTTAAAGTAAAATTTCGGTTAAACTTTCAATAATATTAGTTAAGTTTAAGTCGAGTTTAAGTTTTTTTTTTAAACCACAACAAGCCAAGAGGCCCAATTAGTGCAGAACACCCAGGCTTGAAAAATAATCACATGATTTTTTTGCGTTCTCCACGGGAATTAAACCCGGCACCTCCCGTGCATGAGTCAAGCGTCTCGACCACCACACCACGGAAGCCGACAGATAAGTTTAAGTTTATTTGAAGTATAAAAAAAGTTAAATTCGAGTTAAATTGTATTTGAGTTAAAGTCAAGTTTGAATCGAGTTTGTGTTACGTATAAGTTATGTTTAAGTTGAGTTGTTAACATTTGAACTTACAGTTGCTGTCACAAGTAGTGTGAAGGTCCGGTCACCGGTATCGTAGTCCAGCGCTCGAGACAGGAGTAAAGCTGGACGCCGGGATCCTTCCAGGGCGAAACGTCCAGCTCCACCAGATAGGGAGTACTGGACGTCAGAGTTGGGAGTATCTGGTTTGTCGCGGTCTACAGCGGATATCCCGCGGAATATTGTCAGTCCTACAAGAAATCCAGGATATATTATTAGATCGAGTGAAAAGGGTAAGGTTGTAAGCCAAATATATAGATTGGATTTGTACAAGATATTTTAATACTCGTAATACTACTGCAATCCACACATTGTATGACACACTAGTCCGCAGCATACTAGAATACTGTTCCATAATTTGGGACCCATCTAAATGAAACCACATATTTGAAATAGAGAAGGTCCGAAAGCGATTTTTACGATACTTATATCTTTAAAAAAATAATCATTATCCTTTCTTGTAGCCATCATTATTTCTAGCAGGAATGCTGAATTACAACACCCTTGAATCTTGTCGTTTAATTTTTCTTGGGAAACATTTTTATAAGCTGATTTCAATAAATACAAATAATGCAAATATAATGAAAGAGATCCGTCTGAAATTTATTTCACCCAGCAATTTCGCTCTAATCGCGATTTGTTCTAATTTTTAATCATTCTGAGGTGGCCAATTTTTTTCCTCAAAAACCTTTTTTAAAAACAAAATAGATTTTTGAACGTAAAGCAGCATCTGGCTGTTTGGTTTTAAAAACTTGGGCAGGTAGAACTCATGCGTGAGATCACGTGACCTTTGGGATTTGGTAAAAATATTGCCACAATAAAAAATAAATATAATTATTATATTTTTTTCTATTTCTTAAAAACACGTATCTACATATTGATAAAACCGATTTTTAAATACGTCAGTAGATACAGATAGATGAAAAGTTCAACTAACCGTCTCGCGAGTAGTCAAATGTCATTTTAAAATCATGTTCATGAAAAGTTTTGCTTTAATAATTGTGATTTATTTTAATTTCAAACTGTTTTGAAGTGGCTGCTTTTTATCACAAAAACTCATTTAAAATACGAAAGACGAATACTTTAATTTAAATGCTGCATTGAATGCGGAGTAATATTTCGCGCTATCTGTTGGTTGAATTTGATCATATGACTTCATGAAATCGTGTATCGACATGTCAGTAGATCCACATTAGCCATGCCGAGACAGGTACATATAGTAGAAAAGTTACAAAATACATCGTCTCGGTATGTACTGATGAAGAAAACGTTTGTAATTGATGCTCAAAACCTTCCGTGTGTGAGTCATGTGTCTTAGTAATTGTACCACGGAGTCCGCCAATCTCATTACTCTTTCTATTCTAGATAAATAACTCAGATAGGAACTTTGATAGTTTGGAGAAAACTATCCCCCAGGAAAATGTTGAAAGGAAAAAGTCGGGTGGACGTCAACCGACAAGGTAGAGCGGCTTGGTCAATGAATTATAAGAATCATCATTGATGGATGCCCACAGAAGAGCACAAGACCGTTCCAGATGAAAGGAGAGTGTCGACAGATGAGCCATATCTGGAGTCAGGCGTGATCACCATCCTCAGACATGAGACACGGATTGAAGAAAGAGAGATAAATAAATATGTAAATGTACCGAGTACTGAAAACATTAAAATTTTTGCATCCAGTGGTTTATAGGACGTCGTGGAGTAGTAGGCAACGCCATTTTAGTTGATTTATTTAAATGTACAATACAGTATAACTGCCAATTACAATGTTTATAAATTTTATTATTAACACAAACATGATTAAAAAAAGCACAATGGATTAAGGTCTATAATAACAAAAGTTAGCAAAGACGAAGAAGTCACTACGACACATTATGAAACATAAAGAGAAAGAGTCTAAAACTTGTGTTTCCAGCATGGAAAAGATCCACCTCTCTCGGTAGGCTGTTTAATAGACCAATCATTCTTCCTACAGGCATTAACAATGGTAAATTTGTCCTGCATTCTGAAAGAACAAATGGTCTGTATTGTCTAGCTCTTCAATAGTTTCTCGGTACATACACATACAATTTTATGAGCTCCAAAATGTTGGGATTATAAATTAACCCGTTCTGAAGTTTAAAGGCTATCATAAGCAATACATTGCCCCTTTTGGCTCTTTGCCTACCATGAAAAAGGTTCTGGGTACGATTCCCGACAAAATTGATTTAAAACATTTATTGAAAAAGGTGTTTTTATACTAGAATAGTTCGTAGACTGATCATCTTTCCTTATGTAACAAAAATGATCAAGAGACATTGCGATTGGTGTACCAGTGCAGGAAAAGGAATGATGATGATGGTTCGTAGGACATGGAATTGGTGCGCCAATGGTAAACAATCATCTGTTAGATAAAGGTAAGGTGATCAGTCATACGCTTCAGATGCCAGTGCAAAGAAAGTGAAATATCACGGTGAACTACCTCTAAAAAAAATGCGCCCTAATTATCTTGCCTCCTCTTTCACAGTAGTAGCTGCTTGATTTTGGAATAATCTACCCACTAATGTTAGAGACGACACTTCTTTATTTACATTTAAGTCAATATTGAAATGTCACTATATAAATATTTTGGTTGTTCCTTTATCCTTCTTCTTTCCTTCCCATCTCCTCTCCTCTCTTCATAGTAAAGTGTTAATTTTTTTTTTTCATTTTTATTTTCTTAATCTTTGTTTTCAATTTTTGTATAAAATTGTAAGATTCGATATGTCCATGTACTTGTAATTTTCTCAAACTGAACGATTTGGGTAGGTAGGAAGAAATTGCCTTAAGGCAATATGCCCGCCCTTATATGTATGTAAACTGTATATAAAGTGTTAAATAAATAAATATTTTCACCCAAATTCCTGTTTTATAATTTAAACCTGAGAGTAGCCATCGTATCAAAAAACGGCTAGGATTCTGTTTCTATTTCAAAAAGACGGTTTGTGGTCCCTTGAGTAGTGTCGTAGACGCCGGATTAGATGGTTCAAAGTTCTATCTTCGCTCTACCGCAATTTGTTTCCCATTTAACTAACTACTAAAAAAAATGGTCTCATAATTAAAATATTTAAGTTAATCGTGAGAACGCAAATATTTACCTTTTTGAAAGAACCGACCTTGATTATTTTTGTTTGTATATAAAAGTATCAGAAATAAATTTTCTGTTTGGGCACTTTACGATTATTTCTAAAATAGTTATCACAATTTATAAAGAAAACTCATCCTCTTGACATCCTCTTGACTGAGTTTAGAAAATATAGTTTTTTGATTACGAATTGTAAGTACTCGTTTTCACAAAAATCGAATATTTATATAATCATAACCGGTAGGAAACATCACTACCATATATGTCATAGTATGTATCTATTCGTATTCTTGTGTACAGATTTTAAATATAATTAATTTATGTAGATTAAAAACATCAAACGTCTACATAAAATTTCATTCGCGCCCTAAATATTATTCATAATTGAGTTTTGTGGTTTACTTTCTTAGCAATGTGAGTACAGTATATTACAAAGTAAGTACTTTGGTACTTCTATTCGTTCAAATAAAAATAGTGAACCGAAGATAATTTCATCATCAAATATAATATAAGCCCATATGTAGGGCAAAATAAAATATTTTAAAAATCAACAGTACCTTGACCGTCAGCGCAAACGTTAGTTAGTTGCAATATAAAAAAATAACATTTTTTAGTACGGTAAAATAATAATGATCGATCATCAAATACAATCATCATCAAATGGGTCTAAATTTGTTGCAAAAGAGATGGAGAACATTTTTGAAAGGGGAATATGGAAGTCTCGGCATTTACAAGGCTTATTATTGGCTGGTTTAAGGGGCCACTTTACAGACTGTGTAATATTCGTAATATTCACCACTCTACCTATGTTAAAACATCCACATTTCCTCAGTTTACCCAGATTTTCAAAGTTCATGGTGGGTTTATGAGCTACCTGCATCGCTTAAGGCTCTCCGAGATCGACAGCTGCCCATCTGACGATGAAACTCCTCAAGATGTCCCTCACCTGTTGATGCATTGCCTCCTTTTCAGCTTTCAAAGAGAACTTTCTTTTTGCACCACAAGCCAAGAAGCCCAATGGCAGTGGTAGATTACAGTTTAGGATACCCAGGTTTGAGAAAATTATTTTTTTAAATTTTTGTGTTCTCACCGGGAACCTTCCGTGCGTGACTAAAGAATTTTGACCGCTACACCACGGAGGCCGCCATTTTTTAAATCATTACTTAGTTTCTGACACCAAACAATATTTGTGATGTTATACTCGTATGTCGGTGTCAACTAATTCCTCATCCCAATACATCCTCGGGCTTTTAGTCTCATGGAGTTGGGACTTAAGTCTCAAAAAATGTGTAATAAACTACTTAGAAGTAAATAAATAAATTGATAAAATATTTGTCGGCTCTTAGTATAAATTCCTATAGTTTTAGAACATTATTAGATATTTTAGTCATGTGCTCTTCAAATTTTAATTTTGAATAAAATAAAACACCCAGATCGTTCACGGTAGAAATATCAGTATTTTTTTTTGTAATTTATCTTATAAATGAATAAAACGGTATTTTTTAAATGAACCTATCATAGGTGATATTAACCATCTAACAAATTGGTTAGAGTATTCGAAATTTCAACTCCGTGAGCTTTTTGCTTATTTTTTGTAACTGTTCTTATAATTTTTATTCACATGGATGTTTTATACGTAAAGAACTAGTAAAAAAAGGTTTATGAATTATGCTGATTACAGAAATGTAATATGAGCAATAAGTTTACATCAACGTTAAAGTATCAATTTATTCACTTCACTGCAATGAGTTCAAATAATAGCAAACTCTCCATGTAGACGTAAACGGTTACCCGTTCTTTGAAGCTCGTTTCTCAATTTAAATTACTTTGAATTGTAAAAATTTAAGATCTTAAAATTAAATAAAGGTATACATTTTATATTTGAATCACTAACTTTTTTTTTTTTTTACATATAAATTATCAAGTCCTACTGAACTGCATAAAATGCAGTTCGTCAGCAGGTGCTAACCGTTAAGTTCTAAATATATACATAATCTTATCTTTTAAATTCTATAAATATATAAAAAACTCTGATTACTATGGAAAAAAAGAAAAATATGCACATCGACAATAAAAAATTGTCCAAATAAAAAAGAAAAACACAAAAAAACCTTAATATAAAAAACCACGTTCTAAAAGCCAGATTCTCAGCAGACGTCTTTTTCTTGAGCCAGATAAGTTTTTTTGATTTTTAATATTTAATGGGAGCATATTATACATTTTTGGTATATTGTACTCAAGTGTTCTTTTCCCGTATTTACTATTGAATTTAGGGAGAGCTAGTCCACCTTCACTAGTGAACCGAGTATTATATACATGCTTCAATTTATTTCTATTTTAGATAAAATATTTATAGATTTGTACAATAAACATATTGATTATCGTGTCGCTGAAAGCACTATTTTTTTCAATTAATAATTTGATCATTGAACTTTGTAAGTTCTGTGCAAGGTTTATGTTTGTATTACTGGAAAAAGCTCATAAGGTTAATGCGTATCTTATAATTGATTCTGAAAGTCGCAAATAAATTATTCTTAAAGTACAACCGGGGACATAATATTTCAATACATATATTTTACCAACTATTGATCTAAGTCTTTTACACAATTTTTGTACACGAGCATCTTATTTTAAATGGCAATCGATGGTTAATCCTCAATAAACATACTCACTAATATTTTCTAATAAATCACAACTGCAGGGTTGTATAATATTCTTATGGATACAGTGACAATCATGAGAAATTATACAGGGCTCTATATCAAATTTGGCATTTGGTGATCTAATGTGCATAAATTTGGTCTTCTTAGCATTGATAATCAAACCTACATCATGTGACCATTTTTGAAATTGTTTAAAATTATCCTGTCATTGTTTCTCAGCAGTAGCTAAATTATTACGTGACATCACTAGTGCGGTATCATCAGCGTACACAAAATGTTTAGCATTTATAAATAACTTCTTCATAATAGTAACATACAGTGTAGATAAAGTAAGACCCAATATGGAACCCTGAGGTACTCCGGCAGTTACACATTTAGTCTCACTTAATTTTCCATTAATTTTTACACATATTTTTCTATTTGATGGATAACTCACAAATAGTGGTTTCCTCTGGTTATTTATTAAAATTAAAATAAATAAAACAACTCTGTTTTTAACCACTATTTTTTTCCACTGACCGGTTTCAAAGCTAAACAAATTCTCTTTCAAGGTTTACTTAACTAATGAATTTTTTCAACTAATAATATAGGAACATTGTTGAAAAATCACAAAGACAAAGTCCATAAATATAATTAATCAGGCATAAACTAATTAAATTGTTATGATTGCGATTCAATCTATATTGAAAAAAAAGAAACTTCGATATTAGAGTAAAATAACACTTAAAGTTAACATATTACAACAGAGATGAAGAACTGAGCCAGCTATCATAAGCCCTGTAGATGCCTAGACTTCTATATTACCTTCTCTAAAATATTCCTCATCTCTGTTGTAATATGTAAATATGAACAGCTCCCAAGGATTTGAATCCAGTCCTTGTCTACACAAATTTGGACAATTTCAAAATATTTTCGACACTTAAGGAGCGTAAATATTAATAATTTTTTTGAATTTGCAAACCATCTGATAGAAAACAACAATTATTTCAATTAAAACTCTGGATAAAAAGATCGTCATGTTGAAAACAAAATTTTACAATTAGGCAACTTGGAAATCTCAGAAATTAAAAGAGCGATTCATAATAAGGAAAAAAAAATACCAAATAAAAAATATTTATTTTTGGGCACTCCTGTCTAGTTTCAAACGTATCCATCTTACATTACTATCCTTTCAAGAAAAAAAGACTTGATTTATTTGTTTCTTTGGCATCATACTAACAAGATATAATAAAATAGCAAATAATTCATTAGTTACATAAACCTCGAGAAAGAATCTTGTTTAGCTTTGAAACCGGTCGATGAAAAAATAAAACATTGTGGTTAAAAATAAAGTTGTTTTATTTATTTTATTAAAATAAAAGTAAATTAATCATAAATACCTACGAAGCATAAAATATTATATTATGTGAATCCTTCCATGTTTTCTCTTACCTAGTCTGTAACCAACCATTTACCGTTTTATATTTTTTATTTCTAATTCAAATCGGTAAAATATATTTATATATAATGTATGATGACGTATTTTTTATTATGTCCGCTGCCTGCTACAGATACTCAACAGTTAATTTCTAAACAGAGAGGTCTAGGGGCTGTTTGCGAATGCCATATGCTCCAACTAGGATCAGTCATGAAACGATAATAATTATGATGAATAACTTATCATTACTTACCCACAGGTGTTAATTCATCCACAGTTAAATGGTATGGAGCGTCTGTGAACTCGGGAGAGTGATCATTCACATCTTCTACATAAACCGTCACTGAGAGAAATGCGGATATCTGTTAAAGGGAAAAAAAACAGTATTAATTCGTACATATATATGTTACTATACGCACGTAAATATTATTTTCTGCCTTCCGTTACAAATACCATAGTTACAAGATACCCACCCTGATGCTGCGAAAAAATAAAATAATAAATACAACCTTCGGTCAAAGAGGATTGGCCTACTACTTGGTTAAAGTGTACAATCTACTTCCATTATCCGTAAGGACAATTAGTAAGTTCTTACAATGTAAAATTACTATTAAGAAATGGATAGTGGAGGTGGGTTGCACACGGATCGATGAGTGGATCAAGCCAAATCGGTAATATATGTGTAATGTGTATGAAATTTGTTCTATTGGTCTATATAAATTGGTTGTATTTTTTATGATTATTTTAGTTTTTTATTGTTTATTATGTTAATGATAATCAGGTTTATTGGATTAATTACGTTTTTTATATTGTATTATTATGTTTACTTGGTTAAATAGCTAATCTTAGGCATATTTCACATTTTGTAATGTTTCCCTCGGCACGGGACACCTTTACAAAATGTGAAAAATGCCAGTGAGGGAACATTATTCTGTATAAAAAAATGAATACAAACAATGTAAAAGTATAAATAAATAAAAATGTATATGGGGATCAAAGTCCATGATTGATGACACACACACGTGCTAGATATTTTCTCCTTAAATATAGTATCATGACTCCGAGAAGAAACTCAACGTTTTCTAAAGAATTCAATACATTGCATTCTGCAAAACACAAGATTGACGTCCTGCAGTACAATAATATTGTTTCTACCATGGGGAAATATAACAAAGGAACGCGGTCTATAAAGAGACCACAGAGCTTGGTAACGTCCAGTCAGCCTAGTCAGCTCAACGCGGTCACTCAGTTCCAGCATGTAGTTCAAGTTAAGCCAGTTTAACTCTTTATCGCCGTTACACTCGCGCGACACAATGCACTATTTATTCGCCATGAATTCGAATCGGGTTGTGGTCCTGTAGCTAGTGTCTCAGACTCACGGACCTAAGGTCCGTGGTTCGAATCCCACTCTACCCCAACTTGATTCCATTTTCTAATAGTAAGTTATTTACAACTCGTTGAAAATGGCCCTCAAAATTAAATATTTGGGTAAATCTTAAGAACGAAAATATTTCTTTAAATTTTTTTTTTTTAAATACTAATTAAACAGCAACTTCGTATCTTCTGTCAATCCCTTACTGGGGTAGGAGCTCCACCAATCTTCAGCAACCAAAATCTATCATAAAGTATAGATATGTTATTATCATCAGGAATCATTATTTTGAACACGTATCACTTTTTATATATTAAACATTAAAAAATATATATTGAGATATTTGCTCATGTTTCATTTCTGAGATGATAGATTAAACTTATGTAACGTGAGTTGTCAATCGTTTTCTGATTCTGCCACCATGGTTGCATCGTCTGCGCAGCATCAGATGTTAATGACCTTTTCTCCCTAAGTCCTAGATTTAACACTTACCGGATTCTCGACGGCGTTTTTATTTATTTGTTTTGTTTGTGTAGGAAAAGTTTTTGATTTGTTGTTGTTATATACTCGTATTTAGTTATAAAGATGGTAAGCTAGTTTTTTTTTTCTTTGTTCTGAATATGAGCTTTTTAAAAAAAACTTTTATGTTATTTATATCCCGAATCGAGTTATGGCAATTTCTGAGAATGTAATTTTTTATATTTTATGATTTATAAACAAAAACAAATGATACTTCATTTATATTTTTAATGAGTTTTTTCTAATCTAAAAACAATGGATTTTTAAATATAAGCGAAATAATTAACTTCAGTTTGCATTTATTTTGTAAAACTCCATTTTTTAATTTAACTATTGAAATTTTACACCGATTTGATTCTACTTATTTCACATATATTTTTTTACCTTTACCTTACTGTGCTAAAAATATTCGCGCATTCCGGTGCTGTGCAGTCTATACACGTACAAAAATGACGGATTTAAAAAGTGAAAAATGGAACATTCATCGGCAATTGCTTAAATCAACTATATTGAAGTAAAAAGTTATTTGGAATTTGCTGACACTCACAGCGCGAGCAAATGGACTACCCTTAACCAAGCTCCGAGAGCAACTGGCGTTTTGTGGCAGTGATACAGGCTGGCCTTCATCACGCGTGAATTTGTCTTTCTCGATCGCAAATATATCTATAGCGTTGAGAGTGAAACGTAAAAAGTGTTGAAGACAGTCGTTTATTGAGCTTTAACTTCGTTTACTCTTTAACTTCGTCGCCGCGACAAAGCGACACATCTATATTTTTTTAAATGTAAAGGTAATTTATCTTCGATTTTAATTGAATAGTTGTAAAGTGTTATCATATTACAATCAATACGTTAATAAAAAATAACGAAGGAATACTTAAATTCCTAAACGAGCATTATTTTTTTATTGTAACAATAAAATTAAATGATTAACATGATTTAACTAATTCATCATCCAGGTCATAAGTAATCATCATAATTTCCTTATCTGCGCCCAGTGGTGGATAGGATACTGCAAGGGAATTTCTTTTCCTTTAAATCCAATATTTCATGTCCACCCTTTCAGGAATTGAACTTAGGACCTTAAACATGGTAGGTGTAAACGCTTACTACAACGCTATGAGGTAGACGCATCTCCACTCAAATTCGTATTTCAGGATGTTTACCTTAGAGCAATCATCGAGTCTAAAACACACTGGTCCTGGTTCTGGTCCTGGTTCTATTCCACAAACATAATTTTATTCTCAGTCTGGACCCAGAATGATATATGTTGGCCAAATAAATGATATATATGAATGTATATATATGAATAATAATATATATAAATGAATAATCGAAAAACTACATTTTATATGACAATATCCTAGATATACTCTCTGGGGACTGAATCAAATAATTGATTTTTTACAAATATTTGAACGTATTAAAATATTTCTTTTAAATCAATCCCAAAAAAGAATTTCAATGCTAGGCCAATTGGGTGTAAAAAATGTTGTTTGAGACGCAATAAAAATTAAAGAAATAAATTGAACGGCGAAATTTTTGAAAATATATGAAAAAAAAAATTGATGTCAATAAAGCTATTGTGAACTTTGTCACCAATTCTTCCAAATCAACAGATGAAAGAGTGTTGTGATTGATTTCTGCTTTACGGGAAGCCAACTTATCAATCAGCAGAACTCACCAAATGACTTTTGACGGCACACACGGAGCAATTTTTAAATTGCAAATCTAAAAAATCATAGCGCTGATAACATGATACACAAAACTGTATTTTTTTAAATTTAGTCCTAGTTTGATAGTCAATTAATAAATACATTATTTTTAAAACACACTGAACTTCCTCAATAAAATTTGCACTATGGGAAGAAAATACAATTTCAATGTAAGGTTTTTATATTTTATTATTATTCGCCGGTATTCGAACGCTTTACTTCCTTGTCAGAAAAGGCTTATTGGTAATGCTCAGGAAGTGGATCACTGAGGCAGAAACACGAAGGTTACGGATTCGAATCCCAGGACCGGAAGCTATATTTTTGTAGGATGTTATAATTGCTGTTTCAATTCTGCTTTACTATTCTTATCTTCACTTATTTTTAAACGTAACTTACATAATATAAAAAAAAACGAAATAAACAGTTATTAATATTTTGAGTATGTCCAAATGAGTGTAGAGTTATTTTTGAATATAACCCTTTAAAAATATCATCCAAGTCAAAATAATAAAAAACGTAAAAACCGGCCGGACGCAAGGTAATAATCCCTGGGCATGTACCCACGAGCCGAGTGATCCGCCGTTCACTTCTTGTCACAACGGAGCGATCGATTGACGTGGTTTTTTGCAAAGGGATAGCATATAAAGAGACCAATATCTCAACAGAGACGAGAGAAATATTTTTATAAAATATATTTCAAATGAGATCTAGGAATTCTTGTAGAATTAAAATTTAGACATTGTATACTGGATTTAAAACGGGTTTTTCTTTTCCTAATAAAAAACGAGAGATATCATTTATATAAAAATGTCAATAGTAAAATATCTCAAATTATTGTACCTACATTTAGTTTAATTTGTTCTTAAATGTAATGATAGAAACGTTTTACACAATAAAGAGAAAATACAACAATCAAATAAGAAAAGAAGAGTACTGTAAAAAGGTTGGGATGAGGAAATAAAATAGAGGATAGGAGAAGAGGGATTTTTATAATAAAGTCAAGAGAGGTAATAATGAGACAAAATTTACATCTTTTTCATTCTCACTAAAGAATCTTGTTTAGGTTTATATTTTAGAGATATTCAATGTTTTTAATAATCAAGTTATTTCTGTCACAAAACCCCCTGAACCAGTCTTTTCCGGGTTTTCCATCTTTAAAGTTTGTTTCAATATTTTTTTCTTGTATATATGTTTGAACGGTACATTTAATTTCTTCTGCTGTCAATGCGAATCCCTATTAAGCCATAATCTTAATTGCTGATGAAAGGTCTACTTCTTGTTTGTCGTTCAATGTAGATTTTCTCCCTTGTTTAGACCGAGGTTTACCAGATAGTCGCCTATTTAAGAGTGATTTGTCAATTTGAAATCGTTCAGCTGCTTTTCAAAGTGACATTTCTTCAGTTCTGATGAGCCACATGTCTGTACAGAGGTCATTTTTAGAAACTTGTTAAATTTTTTTCATGTTCTTTTGTGACGTTTTGGAGTAAAGATTGGTCGTTGTATTTTCGTTTTTACCTGCACACTGTCTTGTAATTACCCAGTACGGCGTCTCAATTTTACCCCACACAAAAAACACGCCCTCTCCAGTCAAAGCTTAAGCAAAACTGATTTATGTTTGTGTGGGTAGACGAAAAGTCTTCAAGCGTCGATTGACACTGCAAGCAGCGACATGCTGCGTTATGCGTTCGCAATACAACAAAAGTTTGTTGACCAAGTTTGAAATATTTTGTGAAGATAATTGGGTCTACTTTTACATATTTTTAAAAGGCTCTTATGGTTAAAAAATAACATTTTCATAATGGTAGTACTTACTTTATAATATATAAATATAACAAGATTTTTTTGTCACTGTTTTGAAGTAACTATGTTTTAGCAACAACGCTGTCCTTTATTTGCCCGACTTTTTTCATTGTCTCGTTAAATTTATAACCTACCTGACTCTAGTTGACCTATTCAATTAAGTATTAAAAATATCTAAATGGGGACAGATTAACTTAAATTTGGAACAGCTACGATAAATAAATTTATTTTAAACACATTTTTTTGGGCAATGGATTGAAAAATAATTGAACCTGTCTAGTTGATTTAACGGGACAATTTATTTAATTACGCTCTGATGGATAAAAACTATCAATAAAGTTGTTCAATGATTTCGAAAAAAAAAAGACAGATCAGAAACGCTTCTAAGTTTAGTAAGAATAAAGAGTCGTCGTACCAGTCAAAATAAATGTGAGATTTACGATCCATAAGTTCCAGGAATCTATTTTTATCCTATCCTGTTGTAATGTATAAAGTGTAAATTGAGGGTCCTAACCACAGGACCAAACTCCAGGTGACTGCAAAAGTATGCATATGTTAAATTTTGAGTCATGCGGTTGTTCTGAATGATCAAGTGGTGCGTATAATAAAGCCCAGGTTTCTGTTAACCGTATTTATGAGTGCCATAATATAGGAATCAAATAATATTTTTTTCATTCTAGTGACACCTAGATCCTTCAGCTTGTTTTTCTTGACAAGACATTGACCTTTGATTTCATAGTTGAAAATAGTTTTAAGAAAAAACGAAACATTTATCAGTGTATATGCATGTATAGCTGCTTACTGTTACAGTAGTCCGCTAGGTAATCTAGGTCGTATTGTAATTCCAAATAAAAACACGTGTAACATTTGCCATTATGCCCAATGCTTGTATATAACTTCCAAATTTACACATTTTTTTCAAGTTGAATATAAAATACATATCTTGTTAAAGCCGGCGTCCTTTTACATTATCCCCATTACTATACAACTTGGCTGCAACAATTGCAGGTTCGCTGGATCTATCACGAAACCATTTTCAAGAGAAGTGTGCAAGTTTGGATTTTTTTAAGGAAAGAGACCATTACAAGACCGCTGCAAAACATTGCATAGATACAGAACTAAGTTCGCACAGAGGCACTCTTTACATGTTGGTCCAATATCCTTCAATCTTCTTACCAAGAAAATACAAAACATCAAATCACTGGTAAAGTTTAAGGTAGGTTTGAAGTCTTGGATTAGCATGAAAGGAGCAGATAGACACATCCTTAAAAAAAAAATTAAAAATGCATACTGCAAATAAATAATATTTTCGTAACTTCAGCATATGTTAATTTGGTTTTTTCTTTTATTTTTCTTTTCTTTTCTTTTCTTTTCTTTTCTTTTCTTTTCTTTTCTTTTCTTTTCTTTTCTTTTCTTTTCTTTTCTTTTCTTTTCTTTTCTTTTCTTTTATTTTCTTTTCTTTTCTTTTCTTTTCTTTTCTTTTCTTTTCTTTTCTTTTCTTTTCTTTTCTTTTCTTTTCTTTTCTTTTCTTTTCTTTTCTTTTCTTTTCTTTTCTTTTCTTTTCTTTTCTTTTCTTTTCTTTTCTTTTCTTTTCTTTTCTTTTCTTTTCTTTTCTTTTCTTTTCTTTTCTTTTCTTTTCTTTTCTTTTCTTTTCTTTTCTTTTCTTTTCTTTTCTTTTCTTTTCATTTCTTTTCTTTTCTTTTCTTTTCTTTTCTTTTCTTTTTCATGTCGAACCATATATATGTGCTATAAACTTTTTAATAATTAAAAAAGGAATGGCCAACGCTCAGACTCATTCTTTGTGGGCATTTTATCCAATTCATGTTATAGCTTAATTTAAGGTGTATTTTTGCAATTATATTTTTATGTAAATAATATGTGTATGGAAAAATAAACATATTTTTTTTTTAATGTACTATTAAGCATGCTGTCCAGATATTTGATAGTACTATAGTAAAAATTGTGTTTATGTTATAAAGTACATTTTAAGTATTTTTCAATAACAAGCATGTTTCCACTTTCCACTATGTTGTATCCCAACTTAACACAGGGATCTTTGTTTAATAGAGTTAGAGATACGTTATTAATTTTTAGTATTATATATTTTTAAGAATAAATAAATTATTAAAATTTGCATTTATATGTTTTGCTGATAATCAATTTTATTTTAATTTGATACGTGTCTTTGTTTGCACGAGACATTTCCGTGTTTTTCTGTGTTTAACTTTACTGAGATTCCCGGGGCACCATAAAGTCGCGTTTGTGGCATGCTGTGGGCTAGAATTGCAATTCGCCCGGAGCAGGGGAATAATACGCAGCAATCCCAACTCTTGAGAGAGATTTTTTTTATCCTTTGGTTTTGTTTAATCCAAACTTAGGAATCACCATGTATATTATTATATGCATATTTTATCAGAATAGATTTTATAAAAAAAAAATGACCAGTCTGTTTTTTGGTTCGCTGGAAAATATTGTTTTTAGCAATAAATGGGGCAAAGTGCACATATATTTGTACTTGAGTTTAATTAATAAAAAAAAAAGCTAGAATATTTCAACCTACACCCGGAAATCAGACGTACTGATTTGAATTGGATTTTGAAAGCATTGGTCACAGATGCTACTAAAGATTTCTTGTCGTCTGATAATATTCCAGTAGAACTTAATAAGATATTGATTCCTGTATTTTTGTTTTGGAATTTTTCAAATGTTAATTAGATAAATATGTATTTTGACTACATAATTTCATTCCATTTTTAACGTCCTTTTAGAAGTATTCATACAAAATGAATACATTTTTATTTACATATCGGGTATATTGATGGAAACTACATAAAAAATCGTATGTCAAAAAAAATAATCGGCTTTTCAGTATAACCAATTTAAAACATTTAAAAGAGATGATTAAAGACGTTATAAAGTCATATAATTAATTTGAAATTCACAAAGAAAAATCCTTGATTCAAATCAATTTAATTTAAATTATAGTAAAGTTTAATTTGTGAGTCTTTAATCAGCTCTCCTGAAAAGTTGAAAAGTTTTTGTGTTTTAAATACAGTCGCTTCAGTTCGTTTTTGTCCAACAGACCAAAAAACAAATCTGCAGAAATAGAACTTTAAAGTTTTTTAAAGCATTTGCAAAAGCAAAAAAGCCACAATTTAAACAAAATTCGTTAAAAAACCTCATAAACATTTTTTTTTTCATTTGAATTTTATAAATAAAGGCTTTCTAAAAACTCTTGTATACTTAACTCAATTTCATTAAAAATGGTATGTTTTACAAAAACTAACTAAAGTGAAGATATGATAGTTTGCGTAACTGCCTTTAATTTGTTTTTCGGACAAAGAATAATAAACATGCAACCATATATTTTTTTAACAAAATGTTTACTGGAATACATATGTCTTTCTCTGAACATTGAGGGTCTTACTTACAAACCTGGTATAAAGTTACGCCTTGGCATAGCGGTAGGATAAAAATTACAATACCATTCTTCTTCTAAACTTTAATAAGAACGGTATGCCGAGGCATAACTTTATACGAGGTGTACGAGTATAAGTAAGACCCACAAAAAAAATGCTGGACACGCTCAAAATATTGTTCTATCGACTCTAATGGAATGTTTTTAGAATATGCCTTAATCCAATATTGCTTCCTCTTAGTTAAAAAAATTAAACGTTTGATGTGAGTTATTCGAAAGTCATCAGTGAAACGTTCCTATAGATACAATGTTTTTTTTAGACCATTGAAATCGTGTCCACAAAAAACATGAAAGTAGTTATCGTGTTATTATAATGTACTGGTACAGCGCAGACATGACATGTCCGACCAGAAAGTTTTCGTCTGTAATATTCAAGAAGTAAATTTAATAGATTTCTGTAATTAGGGGAGAGAGGGGCACAATTGGACACTTTAATAATATGCTGTTCATTCTTTGTACCATTATTATAATTTATTATAATATCAAAAAATATATCATATAATGACTACTTACCTTCTACAACTTCAGTGAATTAAATGTATCTACGAGTATTAATAAAAAGTATCGTTCCGGATTTCAGTGTCCAAAGTTAAGAGATGTAAGGCCGGTAGTATACCATTGGTAGTTTATTGTAAGACACCTTTTTTACCGTATAATACGGTAGAATACGGCAGTTTTCGGTAATTTTCGTAGGAAACGTATTTCTTAATAAAATGGCTGTATAATCACTTGATAAGTAATATTTGATTAGAAGGCCGGTATTATACGATTGGTATTTTATAGTAAGAAACTAATCTGTATATAAAACCGTATAATACGTTAAAATACGTTATTTTTCTGTACTTTTCATTAAAAATATTAAATGTTTTAAAATGGCCGTTTAATCACTTTATTAGTAATATTTCATAATGTTCGTCCATAGCGCAATGCCTCATTTCAGTCCATAGGGCATTGTTTAATATTTTTATTTTTTCATCCTTCTCTCGAAAATTTTCCGCAAAGAAGCCGTACTGTCACGAAACATGAAATTATGCATTAATTTTCTACTTAACTGACGCCAATGGGATCAAAATAATACAAGCATAATAACATTTTAACACAAAAACTACCAAAACAAACGTAAAAAATAAACTACCAAAACAACGGTAGAAAACGGTAGACAACCGGTATACTACAGAGAGATTTGGTAGACTACGGTATTTTTACAACTCTAGCTAAGTTGATGATGTATGATGAAGTGAACTTATGATTTAGTGCTCATGTCTGTGAGGGAATGTGTATATGTATGTTTGTTATTTTTTATATCCTTTTCGAACCTAAACGGGATAAAAATCCGCGACTTCCTGAGGGGGTGCTAGGAATACCCCATCTAAAATACTATGAATAAGACTTATAAAGTATATTTTAAATTGTCATTGTGATTGTCATGGTAGTGTTTATAAAACATTTTCATAATGCTTCTGGTTTTCTGCGAAATTCGTAGATTTTTCATAAAGTCCGTTACAAACGTTAGGATGCTTTATGACATCACGCTGCTCTCAGTGTAACGCGTTGAACAGCACTGATCTAATGTCGCGCCACCCGTTAGCATGGATGCATAGCGGGGAGTTGGGAGGAATAATAAAAAATGTGAATCACTTGTTTATGGTTGAATTCCAAATCATGATTCAATTTTTATTTCAAATACAGCATTATTTTTGCAAACGTCAAACTCCAGTCTTCTCACCAACAGACGGGCGTTTTTATGTAGGAATTTAATAATATTTTTGTGTAACCAAAAATTCAGTAAAAAGACATAAATGGGTAGAAATTATAGGGAATTTAAGAGAAGAATCTGATTGAGATCCACAAAAAACAAACGCTATTTGCAAACATAAAAAAAAAAAAAATTAGCAAAAAAAACTACATCTTACCATTTTTTTGTAAATGCATTCTCCTCGAATGCAACATCAGTAGATCGATGAATAAAACATTTATGCTCCTCACTTATTTTTACGTATCAGATTGAAGATCTTAATATCTACGAACACGCACAGCGCAAAGATCTATATTTCTCTGAAAACCGCAGATAAATCGGTTAAGCCATTTAAGAGGAGTTCGGTGACATCACACGTACAGAGGAATTATATACATTAAGGTAATTGCTACATTTCGTGGTATGTTAATATCAACTACTGTAAATGATTATCGTAGATAAATATCGTAGAATAAATGTCATATAATGTGATGCTTTACATCATAAATGAAGCCGCATTCTCGAGGGACTACTAGTTAAACCTAAGGATGTTAAAGAGCTTGCCCCTTACCTAATAACCAGATACTTTATGGATCTCGGCTTGGAGGAAGAAATGAAACAAAATGAGAACTCTCGCCTTCCACAAGGTAGCCATACTCTTTGCAGACCTAAGCCTGGAGAGCGAGAACTATTCACGGGGACCCGTCGCAATAGATCTTCATATGTTTCAGTGACGTCAAGAGCTTGTATAGCACTGACCACTACCTTTCATGGTAAGAATAAAAATTGTTACAGAGTAGGTACCAATAATACGGAAAAAGGCTGTCAACATTAGTTTGACAGTACTATCTGTCAAAAGTTCTAACACGACAAAAAAAACATCCACTATTCTATGGTGCAAGTAGTGAACATGTGAGTTTGAAAAAATGTAAAAGTAATTTATGTTTTTAAAACCACGCATTTAAGTTTATTCTGTCTTAATATGCCCCGCTTCTACATTGTACAAATGATTATTTTCCAACAGATGTTTTATAAAATCGTTTGTAATCAAACATTAGTCAAATCAGTTGTTTTTTTGAAAAAAAAACTCGTTTGATGGCTTTCTCATCATCATTCCGGTTTTATCTCTAGAAGACTACAACATAAACGATACTGTCATTTTTCTTAATTAAGATAATATCTATTGTCCAATTAGGTTAGTTTTCTAAATAAAAATAAAAATAAATTATTTACTCTCACGGATTTCAATTAATAGAACAAAATATTTTTGCAACGTTTGATCATTATTTTGCAAATAAAATTACTTTAACATGTATACGCCAAAAGTTCATAAAGATAATATTATGAATACACAAGACGAGTAAGAAAAAATAAATCTATGCATAAATATAAAGTTTTATATTTGAATTTATTTCAACAGAGGGGAAAAACATTTTTGAGAAGGTAATATGGAAGTCAAGGCATTTACAGGGCATATGACCTGTCATTATGATAGTCCATATCTCTTGGAACGTATTTTTATCAATTGTCCCGTAAAGTCAACACGACAAGTTCATTTTCTTTTTATAATTCATTGCCCAAAAAAACTATGTTCTAGACTCATTTATTTATCATAGCTGCTCTAAATTTAATTTACTTTGTCCCCATTTAGATATTTTCAATATGAAAATTTGTAACTTAAAAAAAAAACTTTTTGAAACACTGTAAAATGAAACATTTGTCAGTGTGTAATAAGTTTATGTTCCTTTAATTATGTTTATTTTATTATAATATCAAAAATTTGAATTGGTCAACTATATTATGAAAATCCCTCTCTTCCACTCCTCCACTCTATTTTCTCATCCCTTAACCTTCTTACAAGCTCTTTTTTTTAGCTCATATCTTATATAATATATTATTTTTCTCTCTACTGCGTAACATGTTCTCTCATTATATTTGTGAAAAACTTTAACTGGATGTACATATGTACTATTATTTATATTTTGTATTCTTATATAACAACTGTTGTTTTTTCTTAATAAATAAAATTAAAATATAATATAATTATTGAAGGGGTTTTCTTTGTTAACAATAAGTAAGTACATAAATTAAGTAATTAAGCATCGACTTTACCCTTGTGTTTTTGTTTTTTTTTTCTCGTGATTATTCTTGGAGCATTGTTTAGTAATATGGTAAATTTTTTTCAAACGTTTTGATCTCTGCAATATTTTTCGTGATAGCTTTCAAGGGTACATATATTGTTTAGAATTGTTTATATAATTAGTTAATATTTTAATTATGATTAAATGTAAGTAAATATGAGGAAATTCGTGTATTATTTTTGTACAAGTTTAAATTTTCAGAGTAAAAATGTGCATCTTATGGTCCGAAAAATATGGTAATTGGAAACGAAGAACTATAATCTCAACTGTCATGCGCTATGTAGTTACATTACATATAAAAATAGCGCTATATGAATTTTACGTACTAATAACTTCCAATGAGGTTAAATCCAGTACATGTCTACAAAAATTATAATAAACTCAAAATATTTTTAACCACAAATAAATTACTGAAAACCATCGACAAATAAATAGATAAACGCGCTCCACAGGGTAACATATTTTTCAAAGTAATGACACGAAAACGTATCCTTAGTTACTGAATTTGTTTATTCATACCAGGGCTGCATTCAACGATCATGTATACGCTACAAAATTTTTGGTGTGTAAAAAGTTTGTATTTTTAGGTTAACAATTAATATTTCAACATTCATGGGGATGCAAATCAGATTTTTTTCTTAACTTCTATGAAATTTCGACCGATTTATTTATTTTTAAATGATTTTTAAGAATTAAAAAATTGTGTAAGCTCGCATTTATTATGTTATAAAAGGGTATTTTTATTAGTACAGCCCTGTTAGTAAACATAACTTCGAAATGACGCCGCTATGCGTAGTTTGACGATTATAAAAAAAATATATTTACATTTGAATATTAATTGTTTTAAGCTTTGTTAATCACGCAAAAGCAAATATTTACCGATAAAAATTATTTTGAATCAAATTGTGGTTCCGTGGCTAGTGTTGTGGATTCGCGGATCAGAGGTCCAAGGTTCAAACCCCAATCTTACTTGATTCCCATTTTCTTATAGTCAGTTATTTACAACTCGTTTAAAATTGCCCCAAAAATCGAAATATTTGAGTAAATAATAAGAACGCAAATACTTATTTTTTTACAAAAAAAAGCATCACAATCCTTTTTACAAATGTTTACGCGCTTTCATAACAAAATCGAGCAATTTGTTTTCGATTCAATACGTCACGCCTGGCTGGCGGTCAAAGAACGACTAACTGCGTGTTGGGCATGACTGAGCATTTTGGCATGAGTTAAGTGTCATCGCTTTTGAGGGCGCGGGGCATGTCTACGTGTATTAATATATCAATGCTTAAAACGCATTAAAACAAAAACATTGCGAAGGCCATCTATTAATCTCTTAATTTCCAACGTGGAAAAAATGGTCTTCAATACCTTCGTTGTTTCAAAAAATTAGAACGTGGGAGTATAAGAAGACACACTGCGATAATATTTTAATGGATAATAAAACGTTGAATTAAAGCAAATTTTGTGGTTTGTGGTAGACTTATCGTTGCGCGGAACTGTGCCAATTTTATTTTAATAGAAAAATAATTTCTGGCACTTTTTTAAACAATAAAATCAATTATCACGTCTCAATTACATGTTCCGAATCTTAAAACCACAAAATTATTATTCTCTAATTCCGGCCAGTGGAATGAATTATTTTTATTTATTGTATTTACTGCGGAGTACCCAAAAGTGACAATTTCAATTAAACTTTGCGTAATCGAACACCGCGAATTGGCTATATCCTTAATCAATATTTATTTTAACACATTACAAGAGAAATGGAAGGCATTTTAGAGAAAGAAAAATGGAAATCAGGGCATTAACAGGGCTTATGGTCGATTAAAACACTGTGTAACATTTATCATCAAGTTCGAACATCCATATTTTTTCATTCCTTACATGTGTTGATTTTTATGACTTAAACAAGCCAACTGCCAGCCAAGTGCCTACAATAAAAACATTGATTTTTCTGAAATGTTCCACTGGTCCGTTGTTGTATATTTATCTTAATAACTCTCTAAAGGGTGAAATCTTATATTTGTGTACAAACATTTGAAGAAATTGAAATTATTGTTAATAATTTATTTATTTCAGAATTAATGGAAACCTCAAAGGAACGAGATGAAACTTTTAAGCTATCGTTGCTTGATCTTTAGTAACCACTTTACACAACGTGGGACATTAACAATTCTGACTGTGTATAAACATTAATGTTTCTTCAACCGTTATTTAAGTATGTCCAAATGTTTATAGACAAGGCCAAATAATACTCCCCGGGGATGACAGATGAAGCCTTACAAAGGTTTCAGCTATTTTACACAGAGAAGTCAAGAGGTGGAAGAATTGAAAAAATGTATCTTTCCAAACATAGACTGAATTGTGACTGTTACACAGTGTAAAAAGACATCACATAAACCATCAAATGACAGGTCATAAGCCATGTTAATCCATAAACAGGAAATACCCCATTCTCAATAAAAAAAAATAAATTGCAATAAAATTATTTTTTCATAACTATCTGCGGAGTAAAATCCAGCATTGTCTACAAACATTTGGATATATTAAAAATTTTATTGTTTACCTGATTGGTAAAAAAATTAAGAGTCATATTTAGGCGTCACGTTGCTTGGTAAATAAAATAAATTTCAATGAATGAATTTCGTCCGCATCAATAAAGGTTTCAGATCTTTTCTTTCACAAAAGTCAACAGATGGAAGCGTTGAGAAAGGTAAATAATAAACAATAAGTATAGTTTTCAGATGATGCTAGCTCCCATAAAAAACAATATATCAAATGATAAAAACTAGGAAAAAACGCTCAAATATTTTGTAAAAAATTCATTGCTCTCGAGCAAACGCGTTTCCACTAAAAGCTATTGTTTGGTAAAATGCACGCAAAATGAGGAAATCATACAATTTTGGCATTTTAAAACGAATGTTCTTTAAGATCGCAAAATAATAATTTAAAAAAATTAGATAAGGAGAATATTTTTTTAAGGTATTTCTGTTAAAAAAATATACTTAAACGTTTTATGTAACTAAAATATAGATTAGATATAGACCGGCAGATTACGCCATTTCAAATTTAGACTAAACTAAGATATCTAGGATTTCAATAAAGACTAAGTATCGAACTAAATTTTGTCGAATCATTCAAAGATAATAAATTGAACATAAAAGTGGCCAAAGCAAAGTTCAATTTTTTTGTTTTTGAAAAGAAATACAAGCATTTTAAATCACAGACATTTCTTGACATTTTCCTTTATTTCTACGTAAAATTATGCCTTCAGTAATAATTTAAAAAAAATATATTTATTGTAATATTAAAGTTAGAATACAATTCTTTAAAAAAAGGTTTCAACGAAAATAATTCAATACGTACATTTTTTTTAAATATTAGAAGGCATAATTTTACGTAGAAATAAAGGGAAATATCTCTCATTTCTTTTCAAAAACAATCAGATCAAAATTTCGTTTCTGCTACATTCATGTTCAATTTATTATCTTTAAATTATTGTACAAATTGTAGTTCGATACTTAATCTTTATTGAGATCCCAGATACCTAAGTTTAGTCTAAATTTGAAACGGCGTAATCTGCCGGTCTAAAAGTAATTATTTTTTAGTTACATACAACTTTTAAGTATATTTTTTAACAGAAATATTCAAAATTATTGTTTTCATCCAATTAATGTTTTTTTTTTTATTATTATTGCGCAATGAAAAAAAACATTCATTTCGAAATGGTAAAATCGTATGATTTACCAGACTACAAGCCTATAAGCTAGATAACTTTTGAGAAGGGAAAAGGGAAGTCTGAACATTTACTGGACTAATGATCTGTCTTTGGCTGGTATAAGTGATCACATTACACGCTGTTTGACATGTAATATTTTGCCTTTATTTGAACCCTCATATTTCTTCAATTCTTCCATCAACATTTGGTCCTTGTCATACAGCATTGCTGTAAAGAGGAATATATTTTATTGCTGTTAAAAATATCAAAGTTCAGTAACTTGCACCACCAGCTTAAGTTCAACGGCACATAAATCACTTCATGCATGACTAGAATTATTAATTGATTAGTAACCGGTTTCATAACGATCAATATCGCAATCGAATACTTTCCTACTAAAGAGTTTATATGATTTTAGACTAACAGGATTGTTTTGAAGATTTTCCTATTTCTATATCGTCAACGGTTTCAAATATAAAATTAAAACGCAATTGCAATTCACAATTTCGCTCCTCACTAGACCAGAGCCTGTGCTAATGCAAATGAATTGCAGATTTTCTGGTTATAAAATAATTATAACATATAGATGGGTACACAAAGAAGAAAAAATATATTAAACATCAATTGATGAAAGATATAAATAAATTTTAATACTTGGTTGACTGCATAACCTCGAGTAAAGGCAGGGTAACATTGGTATATGTTGTGGAGTTGTGTGTTGGGGAGCAATTTAGTACGTGCTACTTCTATGTATTTTATATGGTTAGAATTATACTACTCAAGCGTGATATGTCGTGGTGCGACACGATCCGGTTCCGATTTAACATTTTGTAGGTTTGTGCAAGAGTGATGGAGAGGGGTTATAGCGCGTCACAACACACTACAACAATGTATTTAAAACTTATCTTTAACGCATTGATTTACTGTAGACATCTGTAGTTTGCGAACAATCCGGTCATACTGACAAGGTTGGAAACATTGAACTATTGATATGTTTCTTTCATCTCGGTCAGTTAGTTCGCGAACGAAAAAAGCGCCGAACTTAATAGATCTTCGTGTCATTCAAATCTTCGTATCTTTGTGTCATTCGTATCATTTATATCTCTAGCTCATTAAGTTCATTTGTTTGCAACGATTGTATCCATATTCCATATCACCATACGGTATGCGTAGTTAGTAGATAGGTCAAGTATAGGTGAATTATTTAAGGTTGGGGCCACGCATACAAAGTCATTTGCTATATCTATAAACATTTTAGAATTGTATGTAATTGTAGTATGTGTTTATTGAACACGTAGCTATGCGTAGGCTCAATTAACATGAATCGTAAAATCCAAACGGCACGATAAAACAAGCGCGAATTGACATTTATTGTACTATTTCGTATTTATTTAAAATGTATTCAGGGCACTCTTGTTAACACTTCTCCCCTATCATGAAAACATACTCAAAAGAATAAAGTGAAAAGCTTATTATTTAAACATTTAAACAAACATTCACTTTGCAGTAATGTTTGATTATGTCCAAATGCTTGCAGACTGGCTGGAAAAGTCAACAGATGAAAGAGTTGAGGAAATGTGGATGTTTAAACATGGGCAGAATGGTGAATTTTACACAGTGTGTAAAGTGGCCACTTAAACCAGCCAATGACAGGTCATTAGCCCTGTAAATGCCTAGACTTCCATATAACCTCCTCAAAAATGTTTTCCCTCTCTGTTGAAATTTATTTAAATATTCACTTGATATTGAAATAATTAATATTTTTCCATACAAAACCAGCAATTACTAAAAAAAAAAAAAAATGCATATTATTTCATCATAATTCCCTTTCCGCATCTAATGGTGCAGATAACACTGCATTGGTACACCAATCGCAGTGAATTTCGATAATTTATTTTTATATGACGGTGAGATGATCAGTCTTACGCTTCACTTGTCAGTCCAGAGAATTCAAAATGTTTGTTTTCTTGACAAAATATTTCATGTCAATCATGCTGGGAATTGAATCCGAGACCTCTTACACGGTAGGCAAACGCGCTGATTACTGCACCGCGAGGCTGACTTTATATTATTTCCTTTATTTAAAAATAATTTACTTTGACTTTGAAATGATTGAAGAATATATTAAATTATTTCAAGCATTACAAGGGTGCTAGAATTTCAAACATTCATTCGTTTTGTAGCTGCAAGACATGCAGAAATCTGGCTTCTATTTTGCACTTGCACACACTCCGCTCAAGTGAACAAAATAACCAAACTAACTAAAGACCCGAAAGAAACAAATGATACGAAAGATACGATGATACAAATAATACGAAGATGCGAAAGATGCGGAGATATGATGACATAAATGACCCTAATGAACAAAATATACATTCGTTCAATTGAACTACTTAATATATTCGGTCACTTTAAAGATACAGATCAAGTGACACGTATCTTTCGGTGACAGGGTCTTACCCACTTCTAATTTACTGTTCACTACTGCATAAGCTCATTAAGCAAATTGAGCAAACACGATGAATTATCAATTAAAATGACGGAGCCCTTAACACACCGTATTACTCCACAATACAACACAAAAATTCACCTGTTTATCTGAGAGAGCTCTTCAAACACCTATCACAGCATGAGCTCTCTTCATTCTATTAACGAGAGAACCCTTTCAATAGTCATTCACCGATCTATTTATTTACCTCTTTTTTCACAGTAGTAGCTGCTCGATCGTAGAATAATCTACCCATTAATGTCAGAGACATTCAATTCACGATTAAAATGACACTTCCTGAATATTTGAGTTTTTCCTTTCTCTTTCCTTTTTCCTTCCCTTTTTACTCCCTCTTCTCTTCATATCACAAAGTCGATATTTAATCTATTTTTATTTTTCAAAAAATATAAATGTGCATCAATGTTTTGTTTTGTAATGAAAACATTACTTTATACTTACAATATGTTCGCATACCACTTATTTTCTTAAATTGAACCTATTGGTTGGAAGAAATTGCCTTAAGGCAGTATACCCGAACATATAAATGCAAACTGATTATGTACATAAAGTGTGTAAATAAATTAGTAAACAATGTTATTATGCCTTAACTCGCCATTTCTACTGTCCAGACCTCGACACAACACACAAGAACAGTTTAATCCTACCTTGAGTCGTGAACCTTTCTGTAGTCCTGTGAGCAACCCACTTGGTTACATTGACCTTAAACACATTGAAACTTCAATTGCTTTCAGAGAACTGCCTAGCTGACCATACGCTCTCGGTACAAAAACGATATATTTTCTTATTATTATTTTGTTCTAATAGCAAAATACATACATGGAGATATCTTTATAGCATTAGTAAGCAATATAAAAGTATTACACAATCTGACGCCTGAGTGTGGAATTTCTATTGGTTCTGTATCGAACCGTTACAAAATAAAACGATATTCATAACAATATTTGATGTACCAGAACACAAATAAAATCTATGTAATTACCCGGAAGAAGTTTTCAAATGATTGCACTGTGAAATATTGCTGTGAATTGTTGGAAAAACCTCGTGTTCGGATGTTACTTACATAATATAATTTTAGAAAAATTCGTAATCATCGTTTGAAAGTAGGAATAATAATCATCATTCCCTTTCCGCACCTTATGCTGCATAGGACATTGCATTGGTCCACCAATCGCAGCGTATCTGAATCATTTTTTGTTACATAAAAATTACATTATTAGTCTCACGCTTCAGGTACCAGTTTAGGGACTATGAAATATTCTGGTGTGAAAACACATTTTTTAAATAAATATTTCATATCAACCATGTTGGGAATCGAAACCGAGACCTCTTCCTTGGTAGGCAAACGCGCTGATCATCACACCACGAGGCCGACAAAAGAATTAAAACACATTTTTTATTCAATTAAATAATAGTACAGAAATTAAGGAGAATTGTTCATAATTAAGACTTCATTCCTTTATTTTAAATAATTTCCACTTCCGTTGTAATTATGTTTATTTAAATAACGCATATCCTTGTGAATAAAAATTTGCTAAAACCGGATTGCAATATGAAATTGACCGAGTTATGTTCAATAGGGAAATATCCCGTTTTTTTTTCCGATTTAAAATTAATTTGGGTCTATGAAATAATGTTGAGTTGAACATTGTTTGAGACCATTTAAATTTAATAGAACATCGTAACTAATCTTGACATCACAATTATAATGGCCAAACATGTCGCGTTTTTGTTGAGATATATTTTTAAATAATTTATGTTTTAAAGTTATGTATGGAAACATTTCTCTACAATATTCACTATTCATATGATTTCGAAAATACAATTAATTTTTCTAAACCAATTTCATCGGTATTCGTAGTATGTTGTATTTTCATATTGTCTATGTGAATTTTTGAAGAAAAAAAATTAAATTCATCGAAAACATCTAATTGAACATGTTTTAAACAAAAAAACAAAAAAAAAAACAATATTTTTGCAAACAAAATTTATTTTACTTTATGTACCATTAAGACAACTCTTTTGACTTTCCAATAACAATTAACAATGTAACCGGGGTCTTGATTTATATTGTTTAATCACGGGAAAAATGGGTTGGTTTTGTGTAATAAAAAAAAACAATTTAGACAAACAAAAACATTTCTCGACTCCTCTTTTTAACACAAAGAGCTCTCAGACATTTCTGTGTTCACTTCAAAACGACAATGAAAGGTTCTACGCTACAATGGAACTTTTCAGTGAGGATCCGAACCAAAGGATATTTAAACTGTCAACGCTTTAGCAAATTGTAAATATCCACACCAAACGGTTCTAAAATTTTCCTAACTTTTCCAAAGATGGTGTCAAAGCTCATATTTTAATATTTCATAAATCAAAGTACTACACCGTTTAACTTAAAAGTATTGTTTAAATGCCAATTTTTTTGTAAACAAGGGCTGAATTTCATCCCCTAGGAAGTTATTAAGACTGTATTATTACAACAGAATTACAACAAAAGAAAACATATATGTCTAGCCACTAAAAGGGTTTTCGACCTGCCATTAGCTAGCTTAAGTGGCAAATTTTAATGCTGTGTACATTGGTCATTCTGTCTTTACCTGTTTGAACATCCACGTTTCTTGAATCCTTCCAAATTTTTGTTTTTGTGATGTTAAAGAGCTCAAAACTTTTATTGATGGGGGTGAGATGTGGATGTGCAAACCCATAAAATCAAATACTACACAATGTGTAAAGCAGTTACTAAAACCAGCCAACAACACGTCATAAGCCTAGATATCCAAATGCTTTTTATTTAAATGTTCTCCATCTCTGTTGAAATATGCCATACAGTGCAAGTATTAGATAAAATTCTGTACTTTTGGTGGGTAATTGTAGCACAAAATAAAAACTTAAAGCAATTTTGTTTGCTTACCGACTGCAAAAAAATGTTAAAACATACTGTTAATTTTTAAATTTAGAAATGAATATTTGCGTTTTTTTATGAGTTACTCAAATATTTCAGTTTTGCGACCATTTTGAATAATTTTTTAACTATTCACTTTTACAAAATAGGAATTAACCTGGAGTAGGGTGTAATGGTCAGCGCGTTTACCTACCATGTAAGAGGTCTTGGGTTCAATTCCCGACATGGTTGACATGAAATATTTTTTTAATATGTGTTTTTACACTAGAATATTTTATAGTCCCTGGACTGTTACATGAAGCGTATGACTGATCATCTTACCTTAATGTAACAAAAAAATATATATACAGTGCGATTGGTATACCGTGTACCAATGCAGTGCCCTATGTACCATTAGGTGCGAAAAGAGAATGATGATGATAAGAGTGGGTTTTGAATCTCGGACCTGTCAGCAAGTGGGATAAAGAAGATTTGGAAAAAGGTGAGGAAAAATACACCAACAAAACTCTATTTATCACTTCAAACCCTTGTAACTCTATACCCTTTTAAAAAAGAACGAAAATGACTGACGAAAAAACTTTTGAAAACAATATATATTTTTAGATGTTAACATCTCGGATGTTTTTTGTTTTTTCATTATTCATTGTTTAAATTATTCATGTTTTTTTAAAAAAACATCTAATAATCCTTTTCAATTAACAATGAGGGTTTGTTTTTATGGAAATCCTTTTGTGGCTTTTCCTTATTTGGTTTTAAGATCTTTTTTCCATTGCGTTTTATGCATTATTTATTTTATTATATATTTTTTTTTTTTTTTTTAGTTTTTTATCAATAAACATAAGAGGTAAAACATAGTACTCAAAAAATCAGAACTAATTACATAGCATAAAAATACATATAAATAGTAAACTAAAAAATCCCACAAAGGCATGGCCTGTTGCCTATTGCTCCATGTGCGTCAACTTACTGGGTTCCCGTTAGGGTTAAAACGTAACTTTCTCTCATCTGGTCTCTTTCTTTTTTTTGGAATTTACATTTTGATTGTACCTCTTTGTCAATTGTTGGGTTAAATTACGAATAAAACGATAATAAAGAAAAAGCTTGTATTTTCAAAAACAAAATCACAATATTCATTGTATTTTTTTTTTCTTTTGTCGAACAAATAAGTGAATTTGTACGAAGTACTTTTTTTCAATCTGAATTAAATCATAAATTATTCAGTTATTGGTATTGAATTTTGTCAAGATTCGTCAATAATCAAAGCAATCTAAAATCTATAAATAAAAATGATAAAAATAAATACAAACCATGTCATCTCCATCCGCAAATTCACAGCCAATCCGGAACTTGAGGACATTTTGAGGAGTATCAGAGTCTACTAAATCTTCTAAAGAGTGCGCCAGGATAACAGACACGTGAGTTCTATTCTGATCTCTCCACGTAAAGAATGAAGCATCTTCTTCTCTCTCCAAAGGCTGCAGCATTAGGTTCCTCCTGTAACAAGAGATTTTAAGTACATTTATTTCAATAATATTTCATCAATTAATTTGCATTCCACTCCAAACGTGTATTCTGTCCTATCTTATACTATCCTAACCAATTCTTTTCTATCTTACTCTACCCTATCACCAGATTAAAAGGTACGTCAGATGGATAAGGGGACACTGTGGAATCCGATGCATTGAAAAAGGATTTCAAAGCGGTCGCAACGTTACCTCAAAGAAAACAACAAAAAAAGCAGAATTCTGAGGCTCTAGAACGGTTAGTATTGAGAAAAACGTATCCCATCAAATTACTTAAATATCAAATTAAAACATAAGAATATCTAAAATCTAAAGTAATGTAGTAAAATAATAGTCAAGTTTTTTGAGCGGGAAACATGAGTCTCATAATAACTAACAAGAAGTGGATAGATCCCATAATGACATTACTTACACACATGTTCATCTCCTTCGCAGCAAGCAACTGTGAACCAAATGTTTTTAAAATTATGTGCTAGGAAAAATACAATGGACCCTGTATACCTAAAACACCTACCCTTCGACTATCGAACAGCACTTTTGTCACCTTATTAACCATTATAATATCTTAAGGAATGCTACCTTTGTTTAGTTTTTCATCGTTTACTTTTTGTGCTGCTGCATGTTTACTTAACTTGCCAAACTCACTAGTTCTTTGCTCGACGTACGAGTATTATTATTGTATTATTGTGTTGTGAACTTTTAAAAAAATATGTTTCTGAAACTCCATGCATCGGTGCACTTTGTAGCTGCTAGACTTTTCATGTTGTTAGCTTTCATGTTTTATCTTAATTTAACTTCAACTGCAAATGGGGTCTATATTTTTAACCAACCATGCGTTCTGTAGCTGCAGGACATGTAATATAGATTTAATTTGTACACGATTTTTTATAAATTTAAAACACTTATAATTCATTTTTCTGTGCAGTGTTAATTGAAGCTAGATTTCTAAACGTCCGTGCGCTATGTAGCTGCAAGATGTGTTGTAATCTCGCTCTTATATAATTATTAAAAATCATCTTAATGGAAATGGGGAACTAGAATCCTAACCGCCTATCCGCTATGTAGCTGCAAGGTATATTGGAATGCCTTTTGTACAGCGCCCTTGATGCGATTTTCACAAAAATGGCGTTATTTAAACTATCCTAAATAAATAAACCTTCTGAACAGGTTTTATTTTTATTGTTTGACAATTTTTAAGCCATTCATTTGAGATAAACGCAGCAAATTGGCTACACACTGGCTCAAATCCTTACAGACCACTGAACTGTGAGTTAATGAGCTTTCTTTATCCCTGCAAACTTTTTAAAATTAATGTGTCCATATGATTATACACTTCGAAATGTTTCTCGTTCGGTAATGCATGTTTTTTTTTTGGTTTCAGCAAACGCAGCGAGAGGCATAATATTAAATTCTGAATAAGGACTTGGAAGATATCATAACCGTAAAAAGTCACGAATACTTATGTAATATATGGTTATGAATTCAAATTTGGAAATAAACCAAAAAAGTACAAAAACTATCAACATTGTCTGTGGACGAGTGTTAATAGTTAGGCTTCTCCTAAATGAGTTTTCTAAAGTTTAATCTTCAAAAAAAAAATGGAAAAAGTTTTTAAATCAGGCTTATCTTCACACTTTTTAAGAGCAGTTAGAAGGAACATACTTTTTTGCAGGAAAATAATCCTCGTAGGAACATAATAATCAAAGCAGAAACGATCATCTATGTAAATGAAAGTCATTTCTTTTATCCGCACCTATACTATTCGATCCAATCCCATCAAACACATTGCATTAAGGTATTTTCTTTTTTTACACCGTGAACATTTTTTTCACAGTAGGACATGTCTATTTAGTTATTACTTTTACTTTACTTGACAGCTCAATAGGGCTAATCGTTTTTTTTTTTCTTGATTCTGTTGAAATGTTTTCTGGCTTCTTTTCTACAGCAATATTGTAAATTATGTTTTCTTTGAGTTGAGTTAATTATCATTGCTAAAGAAAATGCCTCTAGAATACTAATTTTCTGACTCCATTTCGAGATACATATCTGCCCTATTTACATTCAAAAAACTAATTTAAATAAGTCGAAATCTTCTGACCAGACTGATTGCGTAATATGACATTTTAATTTATTCTTCGATCTTTTAATTTAATGCTTTGCATACGTTAAAATAAAGACTTCTTAGCGTGTCATGCTTTTGTTTCAACAGTTCGTTTATATCCCGGAAAACCGTCTCAAAAGTTATCTATGCAAATTATATTTTGTAGGTTCTGCTACATACTTGTACAACCGTGCACTTTGTCATTTTTGCTGATTACTCAATTTAATGTGACGAACAAAACAAAAACACAAAACATATGCTTTATAATCAATAGAAACATCCTGAAAAAGGAAATCGACTGAAGGTAATTACATCGATCTGTTAGCGTTTTCGCTCACACTAGAGATCTCGGGTTGATTCACAGTAAAATTAACGTTAGGTATTTTTAATTTATAGTTTTATTACAGTATTTTTAGGCTGGTACCTGAAGCAATCGACTAATTACACTGGTGCGCATTTTAAAATATTTTTTCGAGCCCTAACATCATTCCTACCGATTTTTTAGTTGAGTGATTTCCTGAATCCGAATATTACCCCCGTTTTCCACCATCACCCGCCGTTTTTGAGAAAGTTTGATCATTTTACATTAGAATCAGCAGAAATTGTATCATGGCCGATTTTCATGCAAATCGAAATATGCTTCATTTGATATATCAATACAGTGCCTTATATCATTTTCGGTGGCAATTAGAAGATGATAATTATGATGAAACTTACATTCATTTATAAATACCAATAAAAAAATGCATAGTATCAACTTATTAATCAGGGATAAAAAAATACAGGTGATTCGACACTTTTACGTTGCAGCAATAATGTTTATGTTGCATAAATAGATGTGGTTAATACCAAACTAATAAAGTGCTGAGTAGAATGGGGCTAGTTATTATATTTTTTAATATTTAATTATTTCAAAATAAAACACCTTTAACAATATATTAACAATAACTTTCATATAATGGTGACCAATGAGAAATTATATGTATACATTATTTTATTTGATAAGAAGCCTTCCAAATGGAATATCAAGTAAGCAGAAGTAACGTTTTTGACATCTTTTTCTGCTTGAGTTTAATTGAAAAAAAAACTGCAAAAGATGCTCACGATGTTAAGTTAACAATTTGAAGTTACTTAGAATTATTAAGAATACATTTTTTTGTTTTGACCGCTTGTTCTCTTTATTTGGAAAAAAACGAATACAAATTATGTGAACACCTAATATATTTTATTTAAAACCAAGTTTAAAAAAAATAATTGCAAATATTTTCCGACAGGTAGGATAATTGGATTTTCAAAAAACTTCAAGCTGTTAAGAATGTATTTTTGGTTAATATGATGTTATTTTTTGTTGTGTCTTTTTGAAAAAAAACAAATAGAATTTACGTAATTATTCAATATAAGGATGATTGAAATTATAAATGTTTTGCATTTAATAGTATTTTGAATGCGTCAAGTAAAATTTAATTAAATCATGTAAAAATGATTAAACCAAACAGCAAACCTTTTTTGTTGATTGTCAAAATAAACAAAATATTATAATTAATATTTGTCAGTTTGGTCTTCATTTTTTAAAACTCATATTGACCTTATTGAGTCAGCCCATCACCGTTTTCTAAGACAAGTGGCATGGTTGATCAGATCGCAAAGGGGTAATTATCTCAATTTTGAAATAGAGCAATCTCTTCGTCTGTCTATCGAATAGTACAACTGAAATGGACCTAACTTGCATTTTCAAAATATTAAATGCTTTATGTGATATCTTTGTTGCAATCAATTTTTTTTCTCATGTTCCCAGCCATGTCACCAGAAGTGAAAAACTGTTTTTTATCAAATATTCCAAGAGTAACTTTTGTTTTTATGTCACACAACTCGGAATTTTATCGCGTAGATCTACCGGCTTTTCGTAGACTTCTTCGCCATTAAACAGTGTGGAATGGAGATGGATTAGCATGGGGTAGCTTGAAGTCTCAAACCATTGTTTTATTGCCCTTGATTGTCTTTGTTTCATAGTTTTATATTATCATTGTTAAGTTTCTTGGCCATGAGTTTATAATTGGCTTAGGCCGTATTTATTTTTAAAAAAAATGCTAATTGGAGTTCCAATGCAGTGTCTTGCATATTTTTTTTTTGACTGCGTGTTAGATGAATCTAGTGAGCTCTTTCACAATACGGAACCGTTTTATAATTAGGGTGGCCAATATGTGTTCTCATTAAAATGAAAATCCGGCTGCAACATACTATAAACATTAACAAATTACAACAGGGATGGAGAATACTTTAAATAAGGGAATATGGAAGTCTAGGCATTTACGCGGCTTATGACCTCTCATTGGCTGGTTTCAGTGGCCACTTTACACACTGTGCAACATTCACTATTTTGCCCATGTTTAAACATCCATATTTCTTCAATTCTTCCATTTGTTGATTTTAGTGAAGTTAGAGAGCTGAAACCTTTATTGTTGTGAAGAAATTCATATGACTGAATTATTTTACATACTAAGCAACGCCTGAAAACTTTGTTTTAATTTTTAAACTTCTTGGACCAGTTGGTTTTCAGAGCCCTGTAAATGCTTAGACTTCCATATTCCCTTATTTAAGGTATTCTTCATCCCTGTTAAAATTTGTTAATCTTAATGACTTCCGAGAGGGTGAAACGCAGTCTTTTGTCTACGAACATTTGGACAAACTCAAATATTGTAATACTATAAACACTTCTTAAATAATAGAGAACACAATTAATTATACACATACAAAAAAACAAAAGCGATGTAAGTTACCTAAAGAAAAGAAACTCTTCCTAATTTATTCACCAACGGTGTAAAACTAGCTCTTGCTGACTCTATTAAGGTATTAGGTGTAACTGTAGACAAGCATCTCAACTGGTCCCTTCATGTAGATAACGTCTGCAAGAAGGCTGCCAATCTTTCTGGAATGTTAGTGAGAGCAGCAAAACCAACATGGGGGGTGTTCTCCTGCGGTAATGCAGCAAATATATTATGGTGCTATTGAACCTCTTGTTACATATGCGGCCAGTTTATGGGGTGAAGCGGTAAAAAAGAAATGCAATAGGAAAAAACTTGACAGTAAGCTGTCAGCCTTTTTAAGCCTTTGTAAGCAAAGGCAATTTGCCATAAGATCTTGTAGAGGATACAAAACCATTTCACTCATCTCTGCTCAAGCTCTAACAGGGTTTACACCGTTAAACCTTAAAATTCAAGAAAGGAAAGACATTTATAATGTCAAGAAATTTGGTAAGCTGTATTCCATTCCAGATGATTGCAAGTATCATGGAACTGCAAACTATTTCGATTAACCTCACCCGTGCAAAAGAATTCCCGAAAGTATTCTTTTACTTGACAAAGATATACCTCCTTATGCTCCCAATGAAATTAGAATCTTTACAGATGGTAGCCTGCTCGACGGCAAAGTGGGAGCGGCATTCGTTCCTTTTGAGAGTGATAAAGAATAACCAGGCAGAGCATTTAAATTAGATCATTTCTGCTCAGTTTTCCAGGCTGAACTACTCGCAATACGAGAAGTTCTCAAATGGTTATTAAAAAAACCACCGGAGAGATGGGTTATTGCAAAAATATTATCAGATTGTCGTTCGGGCGTTCAAGCTATAACAGATACTCAGTCGGTAGATCCATTCATTGTAGATATTCAGAGTAAAATTAAGCATCTAAAAATAAGAGGGATGAACATTCAAATATGCTGGGTAAGAGGACATGCTGGTATCGTAGGAAATGAGAGAGCGGATGAACGAGCAAGAGCCGCAACTTGTAAAAGAACGGCACCTTTCTTCTCAGAATTTCCCCTTAGCTTTGCTAAACGCTGTATAAAACAAAATACGCAGCAGCGTTGGGAGGATCATTACCGCGCTTCTTCTACAGGTAAAATCACTAAAATGTTTTTCCCAACGCTGGCTGATGCAGCAAACTTCCGTCATCATCACTAAAGTACTTTCGAAACGACCCAAATTTTTACCGGACACGGAGCTATGTGAAGTTATCTATATAGGTTTAATATAAGAAATGATGACGATTGTCCATGCGATGATATTTCTTCACAGAGTATAGAACATTTGTTATTTCAGTGCCCATTTTTCAGTTTCCAACGCCATAATCTTGAAGCAGAATGCAGGAAAGATGGAATATCCTTAACAAATATCAACACTGTAGTTAGAAGTAGTAATCACGAGCCATTGTTCTTGAACTTTGCAACAATGGTGATTGGACTCATAAAGGTAATAAACCAAAATCAATGATCGAACATCTCATTTCCAAGACAAACAAAAACGATTTTTTCTGAGTACCTTAGCCTTTTACATGACACGTAAGGCTACTAAATACAGGGGACCAAATATAAATAATAAAAAAATTAAAAATTATACCCAAATATCTTTTTAGATGTTATTCATTATTTTTTTCCGAGGATATGGCTCAAGTTTACGACAATTGGTAAATGCATGTACTTCTAATATGTATTGAGTGAATATCTGGTGGAAAAGTTGGATGTGACCTTATTTAGAAACATCTCAGCATTGACTAGGTTAGACCGTCGCATCGATAAACCCCAGTATACTCTTAAAATTCTTTAAATAATTTTCTCTAGCTGTTCATCCATTTACATCATTTAAACAATTTAATATTCTACCGTCCGCGTTCCTTTCACTTTTCTGGTAAAATGTAATTACTTATTCGAATCTACGTGAACATGAAATATTGTAGAATATAGCGCTATTATGTATGTGCGTGTATCTACATAGATATTCATAACTCTACGTGATCGTTATATTTTATTATTTGTAACGAAATAAATAGACGGAAGATTGTATTATGTTAACGGTAGAGAAAGACGGATAGAAGGAAGTCCGTCATCTACTGATGATTTGATAGATAAGCAATTGCTTGTAAAGGGAACGGACTAACAATCACTTGGCTATCGTTATTTAGGCCGATTCCAGCGGTCGACAACACTGAGATTTGGGAAAAAAACTTTTTTTTTTGTTCACCACAACAGATTGATATACACAATATATTTTCTTCTTCTTCCACATCCGCTCCTAAGTGGAGTATGTGGACATCACCAGTTGCCTCCAGAAGACCCTATCGCCAGCCAGCACTCTCGCTTCTTCCCATGTCAATCCATCGCCCCTTAATTCCGCCGAATAAAGTCTAAAGATCGTCATTGACGGCTTTCCAGGACGGCGTGAGCCCGCAGGTTTAAAAAAGACGCAACTAGGGTTTAGGTTCTCCTGGAGCATGCGCAGCACGTCTCCGAGCCAGGTCCACCGCCGCATCCTCAAGACGCTCGTTATAGGAGGCTGCTGCGTCCGTTCTCGGACTTCAATATTAGTTATAAAATCAAACCACTTTATACCTAATATTCTTCTCAAGCACTTACTCTCAAAACTCAGAAATTTGGTGTTTTGAGCTTTGGTAAGGTGCCAAGATTCACACCCATATAGGGGAACTGGCATTATACAAGAGTTTAATAATCGGCATTTTGTTTTAACCGAGTAAAGACTAGAGTTCCACACAACACGCATCATGATAAAAGATGCTCCAGCAATTCAGAGGCGGGTTGCGAGCTCTTTATGCATGCTTCCATCCTCAGTTTAATGTACTCCCAAGTATTTAAAGCTGTCAACTTTCTTAATCTTCTGTCCATTATTATAGAGAGGCTGATCAGGGTTAGGACAGGATTTGTTGCACATATGTATATATATTTTTTTCATGCACAATATCAGTGGTTAATTACAGCCCATAACATTCAGAGCCCTAATTACAATGATAGTTATCTTCGACTGTCTGAAAAATATTATGTTCGAAAATGTGGATATTTGTATAAATATCAAAAGTTTCTTCGCCGGTTACCTGTAATTAAACATGTTTATGAAAAAAAATGTATGAATATTATATTTTTTATGCTGGAAACATAATTTTACTTTCTAGATAAAATTTATGATAACTCCTAACTTCCTAAAAACTGGACAAGGTTTGTAAAAAATCACATTACATTCGAAAATTGAAAACGGAACCCTTTTTTTTGATTCGAAAATGGAATAAAACCTTAATTTTTCGGGCTAGTATCCCTTCCACAAACCTCTACCCTCTTTTACTTAGCCATTTCCCTTGTACACAACCGGTGCGTATCACTTTATTGGTCAAATACGTTTATTATCTCTCTTTTTGTAAGTGAGATGTAGGGGTTTGCTAAAGAGTTATTCTCAATTTTTAAAATTTTATAAATTTACAAATAAATAAAAACAGACCATGAACATTTTAACATCTCATCACCATTCTATGCTCGCTCTCTTGTTGGAGCATATGGTGTCCACAAAGAGCCTTCAGGAATCTCATTGGACTGCCAGCTCCTGTGCGTCCAGTCCAGTCAGGTTGGTTTTTTCGAATGACTTTTGCTAGTATAAAATAATAATTTTGAATATTTTTCATAAAATAATATGAAACCAGGGTTCAAATTGTCAATGGGATCGCACTCATAACGGTGTGATCACAGCAGACAACGAGAGAATGAAAGGCGAGGCGCCTCTAAACCAGAACTATCCAGTTAAAGGAAGGTAACCCCAACAGAAAAATCCACTAGAAAAAGCAACGAAAAACCACTCTGGTCTTTTCCCAGGAATCACTATGGCGAGTATATCGAATAAACAGTTGTCCTGGCTGCGGAATACAGGAGTAGCGCAGGACCAAGATGCTTTCTCTGTAGTGATCGCCAACGTCGGAGGGACCTGACAAGGTACCACAAGCAAGGGTAATTTAAAAATTTGTTTAGATTTTCAGCGTTATATTTAAGTGTCAAGTGTGAAAGCACTAAAATAAATGCTGAATCTTTTATTTTGATTATTTTTTTGCCCGCGATTTAAAGAAGGTTTCTAACTCCTGTTTTAGGCTTCTTTAACTTACAGAGATCTGTTATTCGTTCGACTTTTACTCCGCTTTCCTAAGTTCTAGTACGTTTTAATAGTAAAGTTACTGCACTGTCTCTATCTTATCCATACATAACGGTGCATAAGGCAGTGGATCGGGGCATCAATTTTCGTGAATTATGAACGTTTGTTTCAAAAAGACGAAATTATAAAATCTCGCCATCATTTCTTTATTCGCAACTATTTGTGTATAAGAAAAAACTCACTTTATACAATTACAAGATACAATTGATTTTTTAAAAAATTAACATGGCCAAATTATAAGTTCATTTTTATTACAGAAAAAGAAATATTTAACCGTATGTCTGCATGTTTTTATTTCTAAATGTCATGTAAATGCTTTAGAATATTCCGTTTTTTGCTTGTGTGACATGATGTTACATCAGCGCTCGCAAAGGAACTGTTTACCACAGTCTTTTAAGAGTTTATAAAACATAGATCTCTGACATGTTTTAGACATTTAAATCAAGAAGCATGAATTTAAGTCCTAAAGAATGATTTTCATTTAAACTCATACGTAAATATTTTGAATGTGTTACAAATAAATATTAACGTTTGACCGTTCGAATACTTAAGAAATATGACTAACTGCATTTCCGATTATCGCAGGCAACTAAAAATGCTCAAAATTAGACTGCGGAGAGACTATCACTCCCTCTCACTTCCGTTCAGTTTATTTCTAAACGAACCTTTGTAGCTCCGTTTTTTCCAAAAACTTCATTTAAATTTCTGGGCTGTAATGTAGTGATGGGAACCATGTTGAGTTTAATGTTAGTCCGTTGTCTTTGTTTATGATATTTGGGTGTCTGTGTACTGACAAATCCGCAAAAGCGGAACACTTTATAGAAACCGGACATTTTTTCGCTTTCGAACCAAATTTTTTAGATAAACCCAGTAATTATATTGCACGAATAATAAAAGAGGCAATTGAAATACACAGACATAAACATAATTATAAATGTTTATAAGGGTGCACACATTGCTTTATAATATGGAAACTTCACTGGTCCATTAGAGTCAAGTCTGATTGTGTAAAATATTAAACTTTGTAACTGTGCTGTATGTTTCCTAAATAAAATAAAAGAAAATAAATACATGTGTGTGTATGTATGTAGAAATATAAAAAAATATATATGTTAGGCATTTCCTTATAATGTTTATTTAAAAAATATAAAATAATCATTTGAGATGAAGAACATTTAAGAATAGGTAATATGGAAGTCTAGGCATCTACAGGGCTTATGACCTGTCAATGGCTGGTTTAAGTGGCCACTTTACACACTGTGTAACATTCACCATTCTGCCTATATTTGAACATCTATACTCCTTCAATTCTTTCATCTGTTGATGTTTGTGAAGTTAAAGAGCTGAAACCTTTATTTATGCAGGTGAGATTCATCTAATTGAATTATTTCACCTACATACTAGGCAACGCCTGAAAATGTTATTTTTTCAATTTCTATATTTAATATAAACAGCTCCCCAGGGAGTTGAATCCAGTCCTTGTCTACAAAAATTTGGACAAACTCAAAATATTGTTTATAATCTATAAATATATATATATATATATAAAAGGCAATGTTCGAATGGTTCTCCTCTATGGACTCGATAACTACCGGACCGATTTACGTGCGGTTTTCAGATAAATGTACATCTTTGCCGCGAGAAGATTTAAAACTTATAAAATCTTTAACCCATTAAGTACAAAAAAGTTAGGAGCGTAAACGTTTTTTTCATTCATCACCAGGGTTGCATTCGCCGAGAATGCGCGTACAAAAAAAATGGATGGATGTTATTTTTTTCTGTACAATAAAAGTTTGTTTTTGAATGTTTACAGACAGTATTCGTTTTTTTATGGATCCCAATCAGATTATTTTATTGAATTTCTTATAATTTGTACCCATTTATTTCTTTTTACTGGATTTTTGATTGTACTTAAATTACATCAACTGAGATTCTATACATTTTTTAAAATCGCATTCCTGACTCAAGTGCATCCCTGAGCAGAGTTTGACATTCGCTAAAAGAATTATTTATTTAAAAATAATTGATTATTTTATGTTTTGGAATTCAAACAGAAACTAGTACTTAGGTACCTACTTAAATTCAATATTTGAATATCTACATATTACTTTCAGATATGGAATTCAATCATAAACAAGTACCTACTTACCAATGAAAAGTTACAACATCTTTTTTACGTTTATCCGGTTTTCAAACGGTTTTTACCAAAGATTTTTCAGTAAAGTTTCAAAAGTATACTCAATTATGTTTAACCTTAAGAGGAAACGTGGTCCTAGCGAAATGATTTTTTTACAATAACAATAACTACAGAAAAATGCCACAAAAACGAAAAGAAATGTGTCTACTGCCGACTGTGACACGGTACAAATACAGAACTAGTACAGGTACTAGTACAGAAACGCATACTGTTTTCTACAAAACACATAGTTTACTCGAAAAATGGCTTCTGAAATGGTAGCCAAAACGTTGGAACAAAGCCAATACATACGGTATCACCCAAAAAAAATTTATGTTTTTCGTATTCGCTCGTTATAAACGCCGTCGTGTATTATTTTTCTCAGCGCTCACGTGTGAACTGAGGCCGAATTACCATATTTTCCTAGCGTTCCATCCTGCGTGTGCAAGTCTGTTTCCGGAGCCGGGACAAGAGAATATTGTCCTATGTATTGTCCACTTGTATACGCTACTTATTAACCCTGTCATAAATTCCTCTTTAATTTTATCGTATTCACTCTGCTTTCATCCTTCATCTGCCAAATTCGTGTTTCACTTGAATACATGAATGCCGGGACCAAATCTCTTCTGTGCACTACCAGTCAAAACATTATGGTAATACGCCATCAACTTGGAAAAAAAAAGTTATTTTTTCGTACGCATTTCGCTTACCAAGTTAAGAAGCCTTTTGCAATCGTATATACTAAAATGTCGTCAACCATGTACATCGTAATATAATTTGACAAGTTAGTTACAGTCCATAACAAGTACAATACTACTGTGTGGCAAACGATGCTCCAAATGCGGAGGATGACAAATGACGAACTGAATAATGGTCAAGAAGATGACGAAATTCCTCCATAGTTTAGAAATCCAGCTTCTTCGGCTAATGAACCAAAAATCTCCATAATTGATTTACTCACTTTCCATTTCGATGCTCCAAGATTATTTATTTTATTACATAAAACAGCTGTATTAATCAATTTTCGCACACCGAAACATATTTTGATCTATTGTCTTTTATTAATGATATTTGATCATTATATAGGATCATTATATATTAGGGCACCCGGGAAATAATATGATTTTTTTAAATTATATCATGAATATATCACAAGTATTTTCTTTTTTTAACGATCATCCTTAATTTCAATTTGAATTTATATTTATTTATTTTATGAACGTTTATGTACATGACAAAATATTTCAATGATTACATAAAATGAAAAAAATAATACTAAAATTTAAATATATAAAAACGGTAAAATAAAAATACCCAGCAATTAAAGAGAAAAAATCCTATCCTCTCTGAACTTATTTCACTAATATGAAATACGTCAATATCCGAAGAGATACGGTTGAGTAAAGACATTGCTCTTCCTACTGGTATTATCATCAGCAGATTGGTTCTGCAAGCAGGAAGATAAAACAGCTTAAGCTGTCTATGTCTAAGGTAGTCATTACGAACACAAAGAAAAATACTCTCCGTTACACCTATGTTGATCGTAATACCGCGGATCAATCAGAAAAAAATACATAAGCAAGTATGCATTTCTTCTTTTCTTCAAATTATTGTAGCCAAGCATTCCTAGTATGAAGTCAAACGGGTGCAACCACAGATAATATCCGCACTTCCTTAAAGTAAAGATACCTCAGAAATTTCTTCTGAACCATCTCCAGCATAAGAGAGTACCTTAATGGGCCATTCTGATGTGAAATACCGTCTATTTGTCAGCGGTTGTAAAAAACAAATAAATATTTGCACAACATTTTGAGTTTGTCCAAATGTAGACAAGAACTGGATTCAACCACCTCGCGAATAATTAATATTAATGTATAACAACAGAGATGGAGAACGTTTTATAAAAGAAAAAGTAAACGTCTAGGCATGTACAGGGTTCAGGACCTGCCATCGGTTGGTTTAAGAGATCCATTTTTACACACAGTGTAACATTTACTATTATACCTGTGTTTGAACATCTATATTATTTCTAGAAGAAGTACAAAAAAGACAGAACCTCATGACAATCGCGGTTTACTCGCGTATTTGTTAGATCGAACATGAAGAAAATTTTAATATACATATTTTATTATTTAGGTAGTTCATTCAATAAAAATTCCAATACGTCTCGGTATAAAATAAATAATATTCAGAACCAAAGTGCCTGATAATATGCTGTGACTAATAATAATTATCTTTCTCATTTTTAATAAAAGAAATGGAGAAATGACATTACAGTTTTTATACTTAAATGATATGATAACGCAGTTTTTGTCAAATGGAAACTACGCACGTTTCACAGAAAAAGCGTCACTAATTTCTAAATTAATTCAATTGTACCTAAGAGTTACAGTTACTTAAACAATATTAAATTAAACATAGTGAAAGGGCATAGAATAGCCCTTTTTCCATTGAAAGTTATGGTTATTTTTAGTCTAAGATTTTGAAATTTGGGGCATTTGATTTCATAATTGAATGAAGTTATGCAGAAAGCAGCCAGCCATAGAAAAGTTAAACTGAGATAATATCACTTTTGTGAAAATGGTAAATAATCGAATCTACGCTACAGTTGGATTGTTTTTCGACTTCAAAAAATAATAAACAGTAAATTCATTTGTTTTTTTTAATATAACAAACAATAATGCAATTATGTATTTGACCAGTTTTATTGATGTTTAAAGTACCGTAAGATTTTTCTAATTTTGTGAGTCTTCTCTGCAAATTGAGAAATGCCGTTTTTGAGATAGATACCATTTTCAAAAGATGATTTTTACAGTTTTTTGTATGTAAGTGGTTAAGCAGTTTTAAGTTAAACATAAAATTGACCTTACTGCACCTGATAAGATCAATATCGCATTTTTACAAAATTGTGGACTGGCTGCTTTCTGCGTAACTACGTTCAATTGATGTTTCGAATTTATTTCTGGCAAGAATTTAGATTTAAAGGTATTTTCTTTTCCAAAACTGTCTACTTAAGCGTGAAAAGGTTCACTATGCTTTTATTTAGCCAAAATGGCTGAATAAGGCATTTCATTAATAAAAAAAATTTCTCTGAAACTTCTTGATGATGGCTCTGCATTGCAGTCGATTAAACATCTTTACGCATGTTATGCGGATGAGAGCATTTATATCACAAAAGAAACAGCGTACTCGTAGATCATTGGTTGAACCTGAGGATGTGATAGCACTCGCCTTCTACATAATAGCCCAATACTTTAAGGACTTGGAGCACAGGAGAGATAAAGCAATAGATAAGAAAGCACTCTGTTCAATAGACTCGGCTCTTTAAAGACCTAGGCCTTGAAGGCGAGAATTAATCTACAATAGAACTACACAGGTTGCGCTAACGTCAGAGTTGAAATTACAACGTTATCTTCATCGGTACATACCTAGACGGTATACTTAACTTGCTTTTTATCTATATCTGCCTCGGTATGCTCTACCGACTTGTCGAAACGTGTTTTCGTTAACTTATCTAAAACGTCATATGATCAAATTCATCCAATAAATATCGCCGAAATTTTACTCCGCGTTCAATAATAATTCAATTACGGTATTTCTCTTTCGTACTTGAAATTCTCTTCTGTGATAAAAAGCAGCTACTTAAAAATGATTAAAAATTCAAATGAATAGTAATTAAAGCACAAGAAGCTGGATTGAATTTGATGTTTTAACGACTTTTCGTAGTTCCTAAAACGATTTGGTAAACAATGCCGGCATTATCAATATGCCGATATGTCATCTCTGAAAGAAAGGAAAAAAGTTAAAATATATGTATAAAATAGGCGTCTAAGAAAAAAAGCAGTCAGAACAATTAAACATTTAAATAATTCGTTACTTAAGCAAAAATTGCTCCGTGAATCAAAATTTTTAATATTTTTAATGAGAGAATATATGTACCGTAGGGAAAGTTAGCAATCGGTAAATATCGATTTGGCTTATTGAAACTTTAAAGAAAGGGTCGGTAATGTATCTTCCTGATCGCTCGGAAGAATATGTCTTCAAATATGATGTTATATTCTAAGTATGTATGTCATTTTATGGGGAGCGTATGCGTCTCCTTAGTTCATATCGATGTACTTACCCAAAACTTGAAGTTAAAAGGTCGGTTGTGTGTTTTCGTAATTGCTCGGGAGAATTTATCTTCAACTTTACCGTCATGGTGAAAGTATTATCCCAGGAAAAGGCTCAGGAACTTGTTTGGTACTGACCCTTAACAACAAGAATAAGAATAGAGAAATATCGAGGTTTTTTTGACATTTTTAAAGCAATGAAGGTCTATAAAATACCGTCCAGTGCAAAAAATATTTTTTTTGTTTAATTTTAAAAAATAATCCATTGGCCACGCTTCTAATACGTCACGATTCATGTTTATTTGTTTCTGACCTTTCACATTTCTTTAGAACATTATCACAAATCTTGACGTTAAAACAGTCGAGGCCAAACATGTTGCGTTTTTCTAGCGACGTATTTTTATAAAATTTCTTTTTTAAATTTATGTATACAAACATTTCTCCACAATATCCATATCAATTTTGAAACAACCATTAATTATTCTAAATCCATTTCACATATTTTTATCGGTATTTGAAAAATGTGATATTTCTCTACATTTTTTTTTTTTTTGCTTTTTTTTTTGCACCACAACAGGCCAGGAGGCCTAATTACAGTGGTGAATTACATCACAGAGCACCCAGGCTTGAGAAAAATCACATTTTAATTTTTGTGTTCTCACCGGGAATCGAACCCGGAACCTTCCGTGCGTGAGTCAAGCGTCTCGACCACTACACCACGGAGGCCGCCAATTATTGTAGGTTCACAAAATGCAATAATCTGCTAAGTGAAGTGATCTGTCTTAGTGTCGGATTCGATTCCCGACAGAGTCGACATAGTAGTTTTTCAGTGGGTTATTTTTACTGTAATGCTTCAAAGTCTTTAGATATGAAGCGTGAGACTGATCACCTTGCCTTCATAACTCAAGCAATCAAGATACGTTTCATCGAAGTACCATAACAGTGTCCTATACACCCCAGAATTCAGATAGGGAAATGATATGATGATGATGATTAATGGCTGAGAGAGGTGATAAAAAATAAATTTATATGAAGTCTCGCCAATATTTTATTTATTTTTTATTTATAAATCATATTACACAAAGTATTTTTTAAGTATAATACGTTGAAATAACGTTCCCAGGAGTTAAAACAACTCAATTCGGGACATAAATAATATTAGCATTTAGAAAATAACACATATTGAGAACAACAAAGAAACAAAGCAAGTTTAGCACCTTTATAACTAAATATACAACCACAATATATACCCCTAAAACTATTTCTTACACAAACAGAATAAATATATATAAAATACGCTTTTAAGAATAAAAAAAAAGTAGTGAATCTACTAAGGTAGATAAGGTCATTAACATCACATGCCATGCAGATGATGCTGCCATGGTGATGATGAGAATATATCTATCTCAGTTAGTAAACATCTGGATGCCTAAGAAATGTCGTATGGTACAATGAACACGTGATTATTGAAAACATAATTTGGATGAGGATAGATAGAGAGAAAATAAAAAATACAAAAAACCAAGTAGAAAAATAATGTAAATAAAATTGTATATTTTTTATGCGTATTTGTATTTGTATGCGTATAGGTATATGCATGTGTGTATGTTTATATATATTTGAACATGTGTATATTCGTAAGTTTATATTTAAGTCTATTTTATTTTTTTTTAATTAATGGACTAGTAAATTATTATTATTATATATCAAGATGTAATTGCCTAGTTTAAAACGGGGTATGTACCCTTGTTAGCTGGTTAGTTTTACACAAAAAAAATATATGATAAAATGTGTAAATAAACAAAAAATAAATTAATAAATTGAATCTCCATATAAGGTAAAGGTAAGGTAAAAAGGACATTGCACTCGAGTCCCGACTTCCTTTTCTAGCGTTAACAGCTGTTATGAAATTTAGCATGTAATAAAAAAATCGTGTCACTTATCAACAAATTATCGGCCATAGTTTCAGAGGAATCGATAAAAGTAAAAGTCCAAAAAATCCGTGTCATGATGAAAAATCCAGTTCTGAATGTGATATATATCATGATTCCTGGGGGAGTGTTTTCGACTCGGTGGCACCTCTCAGTTAAAAATCCTGTAAAAGGAAATCGAGTGGAGAATCCCGCCTCGTGTTGTGCCCAGTGAATTAAGATTTTGATCAGGGAGAAGCCATCGGGTAAAAAAAACTAGTCTAGAACTCTTGTTCTATTTCACACGCGAAGTTGTTTCTACATCCATCTAGACACATAAAAATATTACTTTAACAGATCTTTGGTATACTCAAATAAGACCACCATAAGTGTTGCAAATATAAAATTTTATTTTATGGTATGTTTATGGTTATGTTTATAATTACGTTCATGTATATATGGTAGAATTGGCTCTGCACTATATAGCCATTTTACTGGAATAAAATAAAATAAATATAAAAAAATAAATAATTCAATTTTAAGATCTATTTTCAACAAGTTGTAAATACCCGGCCCATTAGTGCCTAGCGGTGAACCAGAAAAACATAAAATGTTTGCTTGTAAAGTGTCAGCCACATGGTGTAGTGGTCAGCACATTTGCCTATCATGCAAGAGGTCTCGGGTTGACATAAAATATTTATTTTAAAAGGCGTTTCTACGCTAGAATATTTTATAGTCCTTGGACTGGTACCTGAGGCGTAAGACTGATCATCTTACCTTCATGTAACAAAAATTATCAAAATACGCGGCAATTGGTTTACCAATGCAGTGCCCTTTGTACCACAAGGTGCGAAAAGGGAATGATGATGATGATGACAAAGTGTGTTCAATTATACGTCATTGAACTTGAGATGTAGTTTTCTGTGTACAGGCGGATGAAAAATACAGTTATGTGTGTGAAATTTAACCAAAACCCTAGACGAGTGTTTTCGACTCGATGGCGGCTCTCTGGTAAAAAAATTGAGTGAGAAAATCGGACCGAATTGTGTTTCTGTAGCTAGTGTTGGGGAATCACGGATCAAATATTTAAGGTTCGAACCCCACAGCTTAATTCCCATTTTCCAATAGTGAGTTATTTACAATTCGTTGAAAGTAGCCTTCAAAATTGAAACGTTTTGGTAAATCATAAAAACGTAAATATATATTTTTTTAAATAAAAACAAGTGGAGATAAGTCCGCCTCGTTGTATAATGGTTGGCGTATCTGCCTGCTACTCTTGAGATCCTGGGTTCAAATCCTGGCAGGGTGGTCGTGAAATTTTAAAGGTTGTTTGAACTGAAATATTTCATTATTCCTGGACTAGAATCTGAAGCATACGACTGATCATTTTACTTCCTTGTAACTAATGATAATACTCTGCATTTGGTTTACAAATGCAGTTCCTTATGTAGCTTGCCCTCCACATACCACACACTGCATCTGAGGACATAAGTCTCTTTGGCGGTGCCCACATACACGGAAAAGTTACGAAAAGCTGCCTAAAGAGCTCTCTGTAATCTGGTAGCCTTAGCATCTTTGTGCTGGGTGAAGGTACTCCAGAAATACATAAAATGCACTTCGTTGAATTGAGAAAAGAAGAAAGTGAATTCTTCACTGACTGGGATTAAAGTGATTGGACATGATCAAATCGCCGAAACGATGTCACTATCCAAATATTTAAATTGTTCCTTTATCCTTCTTCTTTCTTTCCCTATCCCTCCCCTCTCTTCATAGTATAGTGTTAACTTTGTTTTTATTTATTTTTATTTTGTTAATCTTTGTTTTTAATTTTTTGTATAAACTTGTAAGATTCAATATGTCCATGTATTTATAATTTTCTCAAACTGAACGGTTTGGGTAGATAAGAAGAAATTACCTTAAGGCAATATGCCCGCCCTTACATGTATTGTAATGTTGTAAAAAAACAAGTCCAACGTACCCCGTTTTGAAAGCATTTTAGTACTGGATTATAATTATAAGTTGCCTGATTTAGCGCCATCTGACGGACGCGGTAGTAACTCATCCATACGATATCCGTGCATTAGAAGTAGATTCCTTTCCATTTGAAAACTTGAGACGAACAGTCTAACTGTCGCGCAAGGACTCAAAGAGAGGCGACAGCACATTTTAAAAATGTAGTCCTTCAAGAAGGGGAACGTTCAACGTAACGTAAGCCTATTTGTTTTAAATTTATTACCAAAATTTTTGTAGAGAGAGATATCATATTCTAATGAGATTGTATTTTATACAGGTTCCCTTTTTCTCTCCCTTTTTCTCTACCTTTTTTATCTTTTTCTACCTTTTTCTATCTTTTTCCATTTTTGCACCTTATTCTATTTTATTTACTCGACCTTTTATCTACTGTGTCTGATGATAAAAATTTTACAATGTAGTATATTTACTCCATGATTCGAATGGATCACTCATTATTACGAAGTTTATTCGTAAATACCTGGAAAAGTCTGTGTCGGATTTTAAAGTTTTTTTCAAGATCATGAGGCACAAATTTACAAATGCAAGGAAGCAGACCATCATTTACTGAATTAAAATGTTGACAAATAATATTAAGGGAAATCATCAACTGAGCCAACCACGAGTAAAAATATATTAACCGAAGACATCGCATATCGAGTCCCATCTGCGGATTTTATTTTGTAAAATCAACATTATTTCATATCATCTCGAGAAGAAAACAATCAAGAATCTATTTCACTTGTCATTATTATTGTTACGAATATTTATTTCTTAGATAAATTTACTGTCAACCACTTACTCATATTAGCTAGGCAGAATTCTGAATTTTTATATTAACTAATCTTGGTACATTTCTAAAGAATTGCTTCTTTTATTAAAATTTTGTATTTCACTAACGAGTTGTTTATTTCATAAAATCCAGATCTTAAAGTCATATTTGTTCCATTTTACAGTAAGGTATTTTATATATAACGCTTTTGATTCCGTTCATAAAATTAAATTTATACAACATAATCTTATTCTTTTGGAGAATTTTCATGTTCTTGCCGATTGAGCGAAACTGGTGAATGGTAAGTTGTTTGTAGGTACTTTATTTGGTTATCTGCATTATTCTTCTTAATCTTAAAAATTTGCTTATTGATTTTTGATCGCCTACCTCTATAATGTCGCCCATCTGGGACCAAATACTTTATTTCAACCTACACTGACCGTTACAGTATATATATTGTATATGTTTATAAATTGTCAAATGAATAAATAAATATATTACAGTTATCTTTACCATCCATCGGGTGTAAAAAGGTGTAAAAATGATGAATTTTTGAAAATATTGAATACACATTATTAAAGTAAACTTGCTTATTACAACATCTCCGCGTATCGCCGGGTTTACTCTTACCTTTAAGACTTTTACCGGAGTTCAGCCATCGATAACCTGTTGCAAGTTGTCACACTGCTATCTACTATTCACGTTTCTCCCGAGCTCGCCATCCAAGGTATATTGACCCTGGTCAAGTACGGTAACTTGGGAAGTTGCTCGCGCTGGCGATTACGGTGGATTACAGCTACTACAAGGTCGAGGCTCGACACTATCCCTTACACGTCATCACTACGTCACACCGAAACATGTCCGTGAGCAAATGAAATATTCTGCTTAAGAAATAAATAATTTCAATCTAATAAAATAGGATAAATAAAACAATTTTGTTTTTAACAACTAATTTTTATTTTCCACCGACCGGTTTCAAAGCAAAAAAGCTTCTTGGTCAAGGTTTACGTAACTACTGAATTGATTCCTTTTTGTTATTTTTATCATGTTTACTAAATACTACACGTGGACCCAATAAATCATGTCGTTTTTTCCTTACACGGGTGGTAATTTTATGTCACTATTTTCGAAGTTAGATAGAAGAGGACCAAAAGAAATATTTTTTATTTGGTTACTTTAAATTTCAACTCAATTTATTTTGAAATAATAGCAGATTTTTGTTAAAACATTCACATACGTAATGTTAAATACAAAATATGGCACGCGAGTTTCAAGAATTTATTAAAGTCACTGCTTTTCATTCAATCAAAGTACAGAGATTCGTTGTTTCAAGTTCTAACTAGCATTTTTTTGTATTTAGGCTGGACCTTTTTGTTACATGTATTTTTTCATTATGTATTTTTGTTTAATTTAATTTCGTACGTACTATTATTTGGCATATGATTTATTGCCCCTATTTCTTATATTTCTTACTATAGTATTGAATGAGTTTCTAGAATACATATCTCAATTATCATTATAATTGTGCTTTTATTTATTTATTTATTTAAATTTTTATTCCAGTAAAATGGCTATAAAGTGCAGAGTCAATTCTACCATATGAACATATAAACATGAACATAAATATAAATATAAACAAAAATATAACAATAAACATAAATATAACAATAAACATAAATATAAACATAAAATAAAATTTTATATTGCAGCACTTCTGGTGGTCTTAACATATCGCGCCATCGCTTGAACAACGGTGATTGGATCTACTCTGCAGTGGCTTGGAGAATTTATATATATATTCTTTTTCTTTTGATTTAAATGATACTCTTATTTTGTTTTTTTTTAATACTACTATTATTTTGTTGATTTTAATGATACCACTATTTTGTATATTTGATTATGTGTGATTCTTAATTTGTATAATTTATATTTTAAAAATTATTTCTGATAATTTTTTTTGCATTGTATTCTTTGGATTTTTATTATTTATTGCATTTATCTTTTTTTCTGATTGTTATTCTATGTCATAATAATTTGAACTATTTAATTTTACTACGTATTTTTATTGTGGCTTGACACGACAGCCTAAAAAGCCTTAATAAGTTCATAAATATTTAATTTTGTAATTTTGAATGAATAAATAAATATATATATATATATAAATAACAAAATACAGTTATAAAATATTATCACCCTAGCTCGTGAATCGGGTTTCCTGGACTTAACACTTAAAAACTGAAAAATTTATATGCGTGTTATACATGTACATTCGTAGTTTTGAATTTATTAAATAATTGGTTTATTTTTAAAAACTTTTTTATAATTCGCTACTAAACTATAAACTGTTTTTACTCTCGCCTGAAAAGGGTAAGTTTGAAATTTGCGAATTAAATAAGTTAGGCCGACAATACTGGTAAATAATTTAATTAAAATAACAAAATGTTATCAAAATAAACAACATATTATGTCAGTGAAATCCAATTCACAGGATATTAAAAAAACACTGGCAATGAATATGCCTCCTATTCGGATGTATTTAATTTATTACAACAAAAACAATACCAGTATATTCTTGGCAAAAAAAAAACTATTTTAATAGATCGGGTTAGAATAGGTATGATTTGTGTTATATAGTTACTTGAAAAAACCGGGTTGTGGTCCCTTGGTAGTATTGTGGACTCACGGGCTCGAGGTCCAAGATTCAAATCCCACTTTACCACAACTCGATTTCCATTTTTCCAGCACAAGTTATTTACGACTTTTAGGATTCGGTATTTAAAAAAAAATATTTGATTAAATGAACTCGGGTATTTCTCTTTTATAAAAAAATAAAATTATTGGAGACCATTATGTCTAAAACTGCTTAGCCAAAATATGTAGGTTGTTGTTTATGTTTGTGTAAGTATTAATATCTTATATTGTATCATTATTTTATCAACTTTCATAAATACGTAATGTTAATATAGCAGAAATGTCGTGTATAAATACATTATTAAATAAGTGTCTATTGACAAAATATTTAAAATAAATATTTACAAGTGCTTCTTAAATGTAAGTGGCGATGTTAGGCGTCTTAATCGTTTTAGCGTTCTGGATTTGTCAAATAGGTAGTTACTCTACCAGTTTAAAAAATGAGATGTTTGGGGTTACCTGATGACTCCTTTCTCTTACTTTATAAACCATTGTCTTCAACCAATTATAGGTTGGAGAGAAGAAAGAAAAATAGCATTAATCTCTTATTTATTGAAACGGAATTTTAGGAATTTATTAATTCTTACATTTTTCTACTTTAGTAGTAGACTTTGTAACTTAGACTTCTTAAAATGCAATATCTATAAATAAACGATAAAATCAATTGACTTACCTCGGGTGAACCTCAATACTAAGGACTTGACCCCCCACAGGAAGACTTTCAGGAACTCGTACAAATCTCAAATACTCCCCAGATGGATAAAACTGGCATCCTGTAATAAAAATAAATTGGCATCAGGCATACCCATTTTTATTTATAGATTGTGGTTTTTTTTACACATAACTGTTTTATTAAATATAACCATATTTATTGTAGTACCTGTAAATATATTTTTTGATTTTTTTCATTAGCAAACCTTTATTTAGCATGAAAACAATACATAAATACAAAAAAAATAAAATGGAACACTTCAGGTTGAACTTGCCTAAAACGACTTAGGCTCTTGTGTTAAGCAAGAGTACGAAATGATAAAAAAGAAAATGCACAATACATCAACAATAAACAATCAATACAATTTCTCTTATCTTTTCTTAAAAAATAAAAACATTAGTTTCTTATGTTAAACTCAATTTTATTTCTTTAACTCAATATTTATTCTTATCTTTCACCAAACTTTATCTTTATTATTACTTAAATTGATTTTACACACTTATTTTATATACTTCATGAAAGATGGTGGAGTTCTATAATTGAGAATATATAAAAAGAACGTTAGTAAAGCTTACTCAGAAAATGTATGTATTTTATGTATTCTTGTTGAACTTCCAAATAAATAAAATAAAAATAAAATTAATAATAATAATTAAAATAAACAATGAGACGTTGGGAAAATATAACATATAAATAAAACCAAATTAATAACTTTACCCTTAATTAATGTAATCCATTTATATTGGTGTTATTATTACTATACATTCACATTCTTGTTATTAAAGTTAACTTAATTTTACTATATTGGTAATTATAATAGCTTACACGGGCACAGACTACAAAGCCTTAATAAATTTACGAATATGTAAACGAGTGTTATTTTGAATGAATAAACAAATAAACATTTCGGTCCGATACGGATTATGTCCGAATAACGTAATATAAAAGTCAATCGTCGGTTTTTGCAGCTGTGCATGTGGTATAATGAATGACATTGGTTTTCTGTACAGATTTACTATTATACATTAGTTTCGTCTTCATAAAACATCGAACTATGTTCTAACAAAACGAAACGCATACAATTATTATTCTATTTCATTTGTTATTTGGCCTAAGACAATAACAGTGGTGCTGGAAAAAATAAGTAATCGCAGCTTTGGACCCTTTAATAAAATTCTCCGCATTTGCTTGATGAAGAGAAAACCACATCATTCAAGAGAGGCTGGACTATTGATTTACACCGACAGAGTAGAGGGTCTACCAGGGTGATGCTCTCACAAGAATGTGGAGCAGAAAACATTGTTTCCGTGAGAAAGAGATCATGGCGCGTACAGTATCACCTGTGCCACTTTATTCATCACATTAGCTACCATCTTCGCAATTTTCATTAAAAATATCGAGCAACTTCTAATTTTTTATTTTGTTTCCTACAATGCCTCCCGAAAGCCATAATAATTTACGGCGTTCCTACGCTATCACAGTGTCCAAAAAAATCACTTAAAATGTTCGATCATAAATCACTTGCCCTTTAAACGCCTTGACTTCTAGTTTTTTTTTTACTCCACAACAGGCCACGAGACCCAATTACAGTGGTGAATTACATCACAGAATACCCATGCTTAAAAAAAATCACATTCTTTATTTTATATTGACGTTTATTAGACGTACATGTAAAAATAATTGTGGATATTTTTAACTGCACGTTGCATTTATAAAAAAAAATATTCATGGAGTTGATTATTTGGGATAATTGCTGAATGTACATCTTGAGTGGCTTTTACTATTTATATGTACCGCATGTAATGTTTGTGTTTTGTCTATGTTTTAAATATGCGTTCATATATGTGTGCATGGATGGCTTGGAGTGTGCAATCGGTATTTTTTATTTATAACAAATAATAACGTCTATAGGAAACGCAAATGTAAGCGATTATTCTTTTATCTTAAGTTTTTTATTATTTTTTTTTTGTCACATTAAATTTTTACATCTTTTATATAATTTATGAAAACTTAATTGGATTTTATATGAATGAAAATCCATGTTTTTAATTCTTATTATGTATGACTGTATGTTTTCTGAAAGAAAAAAAAAAATTGCGTTCCTACTGGGAACCAAACCCGATAATTTCCGTGCGTGAGACAAGTGTTCTAACCACGGAGCCCGCCATTCTAGGCAGTTTTAGAGAAAGTCTCCATCTTTGTTCCAATACATTAAATCAATCGGGATAAACTTCCAAGACGCTTAATTTAAGAAGCTGTTAACGAAAAAAATGTGGTTTACAAAATATTGTCTCAGCCTCTATTGAGATTTGTTTGTACTTTTTTTATGTAAAAAAAGATTACTCGAGTTGCGCGATATTAACCACTCGAGTCGTTTTTAAATTTGTCTCGCTTATTTAGTGAACAAACAAATTAAACAAAAAACGAAAGTGAGTAATCGCTTTACAATATGGCGCTGTGCATTCCACGAATAGAAAAAAATGTAGGACAAGTTGCACCAAATAAGTCATATTAAAAAAAGTTCAGTAATTTAAAAGTTGATTCGTTTTAAAGAAACCGTCAGAATAGGCAACTTGGATTGTATCATCTAACTTTTTACCCAAATTCATAATTTTGACGGAAAACAACAATTTAGAGAAAGGAAAATTAGACAAGACAAGAACAAGAGAAGGTAATGTGGATGTATAGGCATTTTCAGGGCTAATGACCTGTCATCAGCTGGTTCGTGTACACACTTTACACGCTATATTACTCATTTAACTTTTCTCTCACTAAGCATTCAAAAATCACACATGATCCGAACGGGGGGATCAAACGACCCCAGCGCCTACTTGTATATGGAGTCAGGAGAATTAAACGTTGGAATTGTTTATGACCGTGCAATAATTTATTCATGTTTTCACGTTCACGTATTTTACTCATTCGTGTATTTTTACTGTTTTTGTTAGTTTGTCGAATGATTATGTATACAAAGTGACATTTTCCCTTTTATTATTAACGTTTTTTTTTTGTTTTAATAGTAAAAAAAACTACTTTTTCAAAATTTAAAAACAAAAACAGAAAAATGCTTCTTTCTATTAATTTTACAATTGCAAAAAAAATACGGCAAATAGCTTTAATAATACTTGAATTATCTAATTAAAATCGGTCTATGGGGGATTCAAATCCGCCCGAAGGGGCCGTCTAGGTTAAATTTGTTTATGAACATTTTTGGTACTAGCTCATTATTTAATATAAAACAGCGTTAATCGTTATCTGTAATTCAGAGGATAAAACACGGGAGTTCACTAAAAATAGAGAAATTACTGCAATAATGTATTAAACTCTTGCGTAGCTGTAATGTCACACTAGTCGACATAGAATACAAGACTTTATATATCTCTCTTATTTTTTTAAATTATGAACTCGTATATTTTTTAATCTTCAAATGGACATTTCCACACCGTATTTGAAAAGTAATATTCGTATAACTATGCTGGATGTCAATCCAAAAAATATTTATCCTTGCTAAGCGAAAAATGAATTACCGCTAATTCAGCAACACATATGTATATGAGAGAGCACAAAGATAAAACTTATAACAAGGAAGACAGAGACGCTGCTCTCTGACAGGATTTGTGTAAAACAGATTCAGTCTTCAGTACAGTCACTGGGGTTTAATCCAATAGTGATGATGCTTCATAGAACGATTATTTGAAATTATGTTCATGAAAATGAGCGTTGTCGCGTGAATATTGCCGTGCAAAACGCGTAGCAGAGAAAAAATGACTAACTGTGGATGCCAGTTTATCGTAAATTCAAAGCTTTATATCGCGCCTTATTACGCTGCCTCACGATTACTGACTAGAAGTTCGGATTTGACAAGACGGGTGCTTAATGGTGCATGTAGTGTATATCTAGTGTGTAATAAAAACATTATGTAACATTCATCATTCTGGCTATGTTTGAAAATCCATACTTTTTCTTCTTCCAAGTGTTAGATTTTGGGAAGTTAGAGTTTATACTTAAACGCCTAACTGTCTCTGTGCCACAAGGACGACGAAGACCAGGGAGGCCCGAAATACGAAGGATGGACTGCTGCAATGTTGGAAGTGAGGAACTGGAGAGGAAAGGCAGCAGACCGGTGAGAATGAGGAGACTCCTAGATTCAGCCAAAGCCTATCCAGGGCTGTCGAGCTTATGATGATGATGATGAAAGAGTCTATACCTTTAATGATGTGTTTGAGATTCATTTGGCTGAATTACACTATCCGTATTAGATTATTTTTTTCGATTTTTAAAATAATTGTTCTTTTAGCTGTCAATTTTATAAACAATATTTGAATGAATATTAAATAGTGTGTAAAATGAGCACTTAAGCAAACTTATGAGAGTTAATAAACTCTGATAATGCGCACATTTTTAATCCCTTTTCATAAATAAATGTAGTTTTAATAACTCCTTTCCGAGTGAAATCCTGTCCTTATTTACAAAAATTTGGACGCATTAAAAATATTGACAACAATAATTGCTTAATTATCTTTCATCATAGCTTAAATTAAAAACATTTTTAATTTTAATCACATACTTTGTGGTTCTTCATTATGATAAAATAAATTAAACAACTTTGTTTTTAACCTCTAATTTTTGTAAAAAAAACTTGATTTATTAGCTTCGTGTGTAGTATTTAGTAAACATGAATAAAGTAAAATAAGAAATTATTAATAAATTACATAAACCTTGACGAAGAAGTTTGTTTGCTTTAAAATCAGTCGGTGGAAAAAAAATAATGGTTAAAAACAAAGTTGTTTTATTTATTTTCTCAACTCGCCCTTGGTGGTAGATACTCAAAAATGTTATGTTGCAGGAAAAAAATAAGACACAATAACTAATTTTTAAATTTTGACGAATATTTAATTTTATTTTTTTTAAATAAACTCAATAAATAAAATTGATAGCTCTAAAATTATTGGATAAATATATGGTTGTAATTTCAATTTTATTTACCACGATTTTTTTTAAGGTTAACCCTGCTGGTTTCATTCCCCTATTTAACTGCAAGTTTAGACAATTAAATTGAAAGCTAATGTAGGATAGTATCATACTTCCTCATGATTTAGTTGCAATCACACAAACAATAAAAAAAACGGTTTTTTTCCGTTAAATAATCTAGTTACAAATATTCCTTGTGATTGTGGTATTTAATATAAACTTAACAACGTCAATAAAGTAGCATCACCATTGTTTAAAAAAATTACTTTACTCTTCCGATGCCCTTCACACAAGCCACCAAAAGATTAATTGCATAATAAATGAAGTAATTGAAGAGTTCTAAAAATTCTAATGTTAAAACATGGGCTAAGTGGAAAATGTTTTACTATGTGATAATGAGTATAAACCCACCGACGACGGGTGAAAGAAAATTTCTAGAATTTAATGTTTTTTTTTCGAAAATATCGAACATTATGGTACTGTATGGGTTCAAAGGTTCGGGTTCAATTTCCGTTGTGATCACAAAAACGAGATCTATTTTCACTTAATTTATCACTAAAATTGTGTCTCCTAGCCGGTTCCCTGTATTTATTAAGAATATCATACAGTTTTTAACATAATACATGGTTTAAGATCAAATTTTAAAAAATAATTAAACCAACTACAGATTTCACTTTTATATATTATGGATACAGAAGTTAAGCAAAAAAAATATACATGAAAAGAAGAATACTCGTATATTGTTTATTATTATTGGGTTTGGTTATTTTTATGTCTGGGAGAATTAAAAAACACGTTCTGTGTCAATTTTTTTCCTGAGAGTTGCCATCGAGCAGATAATACTCGTTTAGAAGTTTGGTTGTGTTCCTCACAAATGACTTTTTTTATTTCGCCCGGGTACGCTTCTGTGTTAAATAAATTAAAACCAATAATCATACGTCACACTTTATTTGAAAACTCTGAAATTTATTTTGTATTTAAATAGTATACCTAGGTTTATACTGAAGTAACAAAATATTTTAAGCCAACCATGTCGAAAATCAAACCTTAGATCTCATGAATTAAGAGGAAATGCGGACTGACCTTTCTTCATTTAAACGTATTCCCGTATTTTCTCTTTGAATTATGGCTCTCGAACAGTGGTTTTTACACACTACAGATATTTACCATTGACGTGTCTCTATTGTTTTACTTTTTTGATATTTTTTTTCTTACGATAGCTAGGACAATAAAAAAACCCATAACCCTGCCGTCTTCGGATTTTAGTATGCAAATAAGATAAACAATTTTAAAAAGATGGTTCAGTTTTGGGGTGCGGAAAACAAGACGATACCTCGGTTTTGTCGATTTTTAGTGAGGCATACTCAGCCCGAAGCAACGTGCATCTGCGAAAGTGACAAAAAAATGGTGTACTGATGATATTTGTTCATCGAATTTCTTTGCTACCGCATTTCTTCTTAAAGCCAAACATATGTATTATGTACGAACTTTACTACAAACAGCAAATAAAGTCGTTTTTAAACAAGAAAAATAAATGAGTTTTTTATGGTGATGTTGGCACATATTTTTTATTATACTCTAATTGCTATGTAGTTTACATACTGTAGATTATTTACCGTTTATTGATGTCAACAGACATGCGCAGTAGACGAAGAAGACGCCAGTAATCTGGTGACCCTTCATATTGCTGACTTCTTCTCTCTAATCAGCAGGTAATCCTTTCACATACACTATTTTTTACTATCTTTTAAGCTGCCCACATCACTCGCAATTCCGCGGGACATCTTCTACGAATGTATCCGCAGTTCAGTCACAAACTGCATTTAAGTCACTTCTTGCGAATATACTCGCGATTAAGACACTTCTTGCGAGTATACTCGCGATTAAGGTACTTCTTGCGAACAATCTCGCAATTGAATTACTTTTAACGCGCGATGATGTTAAATGCGGCGTGTTAATAATATTTACATTGAACTGTCAAAATTACTTTGATTTTTTTTCAATCTGGACCGTTCAAAATTCATGCGTGAATACAAAATAATTTAATCAAATAATTTAATCATTTTTATTTTTAGCTGGAATTTCGCTTTGATTGTGAAAAATAAATTCTCGAATAAGTGACTACAGTCGTGCATTATTTTCTGCAAATGTAGCGCGAGTAACATTAAGCTTCAAACTGGACGCCGAATGCGCAGCGCAATAAAAGTTACCATTTAAAGTGGAAGGTAAATAGATGAACGTATTATTATTGTGACGCTTCGATGGACAAGTAGACCCGTCAGCGGTCAATTCTCGTATCTTACTCGGTATTCCCGCGCGATATTTCTATAGAAAGCGCTTTCATAACGCGCGATGCGCTACCTCGGCTATTCCGCGTTGAACGGGATCGCGGTGCTGGGCACAGCAAACCGGGTATTACGAACTGTATCTGCAGAAGTACTGTACTGAGTGCGCAGCTCAACACCGGCCAATACAGGTAACGGTAACTGACTGCAGATTCTTAAGTGTTATTAGACAGGTAAGCAACAGGTGGGAAGTGGGTACAATTTTTAACAGAACCGGGTGCATGGTATTTGGTATCTGCCCCCCGATCGTAAATATTGGTGCTTATAATTTAGATTCAATTTCAAAGCTAAATTATATTTTAATATACTTTGTTGTGAACAACGTCATAGATTACCCTTTATTCACAATTTTTTTTTAGAATATCTTGTACCCAACAGAACAAGACTGTAAACCACATTCAATTTGCTGATATCCAGGACAAATACGAGAAAAAACGTTTTTTTTCAATAGGGCAAAAATATATTTTTAATATTTAGAAAATTTACTTTCTCATTTTTTTTTATTCTTTAGTTAACTAATATAATAAATTAATTAAAAAATATAATAAAAATACTTAAGTATACTCTAAGAAAGAAGCTTATTTAGCTCTGAAATCGATCGGTGGAAAAAAAATTATGGTTAAAAACAAAGTTGTATTATTTATTTATTCATACGAATACATATATATATATTTAAATAATACCGTACCCTTAACTGTATTAGGCCAAAAACCCTGTGTTGACTTTGTGTGGCCATTTTACGAACCGTGTAACATTCACCATTTTACCTATGTTTGAACATAATTGACATCCACAGAACTAGAAAAATCTTACGGTATAGATGCTGATGGGAAGATTAATGCCTCCAGAAAACTCTTTTTCTGAAGTGGATGAATACATAAGAATGTGAATTTTGTAAATTAATTAATTTAAAAATACCCGTGGTAAAAAACATTGTTTAATACAGAGTGTTACTTCCTACAATCAAAGTTTGAATGAGGTACCATTCAACATTAGATCTAACTGTTTTTTTTTGCGAAATACGTACTTCAATTTGTGTGGTTAGCCTGACTTTAAAAAATCACCAAAATTTATTGAACACACAATTTGAATTTTTTAAAGGTTATCCTTAATTATTATAAGAAATTAATTAAGTACCGTAATATAAATATAAAATAATATGTTCAATACACAACATACATAAGTTTTACTGTGGCTGTTTTTTGAAGAATGCACACCGTAGGTGGTCAGTCAGACATTAAAAATCATTAAAACTAATCAAAAAGGTTTATTTATTTTTTATTTGAAAAAAAAAACAAATATATGCATTTTTTATCATTTATGAAAGTAAAAACATTCCAACAGTTGTGGATTTGATAATTCACTATTTTCACAAAAGTTATGTTATCTTAGTTTGAGTTTTCTGTGGCTGTCTGTTTTCTGCATAACTACGTTCAATTGCAATTGGGGCCCAGAGACTAAGATATATTTGCGTGGATAATGTTTCATATCAACCTTCTAGAAATAAATAGAATCCAAGTCCTCTTGTATGGTAGGCAAACCCATAATTTTATATTTATTTTATGTGAAAAAAACGTACTGGCTTACAATAGGCCCTATACATAATAAATAAACATTCACCACGTTTTTTCTGATTTGTAAAAAAATACACTGTTATTGATTTTTTCTTTCTTTAAATAAGCATCGTTATTTGATATATAAGTTTACTTAAACCGGCCCTGCTAACGCTTCTTCGACATGCATCATGTAGTGGGGAGTATGTATGGTACTTTCATTTCTTATGCTAAAGATTTACGGCTCACAATAACAACTAACTCGTTTAATGCTTACACATTTTTTATATGAATTTATTTCATTCTTTGCGCCCATAGAACTTTTTCGTATTACATAATTATTATATTTGTACAACAATTTTATACTGATGTCTAAAAAAATACATAAGTTTACTCGATTTTTTCAAAGACAAAATTTATACAACAATGTTTGATTATGTCCAAATGCTTGCAGACCGGCTGGATTTCCTCCCTAGGGAGCTGCTCATACTCATACTATTTCAACAGAGGGAAAAAAAATTGAGAAGGGAATGTGGAAGTCTAGGCATTTACAGGGCTTACGACCTGTCATTGGCTGGTTTAAGTGGCCACTTTACACACTGTGTAACATTCACCATTCTGACAATGTTTGAACATCCACATTTCCTCAACTCTTCCATCTGTTGACTTTTGTGAAGTAAATGAGCTGAAACCTTTATCACGTGGGTGAGATTCATCCGGCTGAACCAAATCACCTACTAGGCAACGCCTGGAAACAATTTTCCAATTTTTAGCTTGATTGTGGAATAATCTACACACTAATGTTAGAGACGCTCTCTTCTTTATTTACATTTAAGTCAAGATTAAAATATCACTATGTAAATAATAAAGCTGTTCTTTAATCCTTCTTCTTTACTTTCCATACCCTCTCCTCACTTCGTGGTAAAGTGTTATTTTTCTTTATTTTGTTAATCTTTGTTTTTCATTTTGTATAACATTTTAAGATTTAATACGTCCATGTACTTGTAATTTTCTCAAATTGAACGGTTTGAGTTGGTAGGAAGAAATTGGTTTAAGGAAATATGCCCATATAAGGGCTTATATGTATATAAATTGTATATGTTTATAAAGTGTTAAATAAATAAATAAATACTTATTCACATATACACACACCCTTATCTTCGCTTTCACACCCTAATACATACTCACCCTCACTCTTTCTCTTTCACGTACACACAAATTCTTATTCTATACCTCTTAAGTTAGAAAGAGTACAACATGAATTCTTTAGATTCATCAATTACAAACTTAATATACCCACTGAAAATATTGATTGCGATAATTTATTATGTACACTAAATATGTCAACTCTTTGTAAAAGAAGAATTATGAATGATTTATTAAATTTATATAAAATAGCAAATGGCGTATTGGACGTCCCGGAATTAACTAGTGTTATCAGCTTAAAAGTACCTGTTCGAAATACTCGGCAGCTAACGTTATTTTTTGAATCTCCTGGCAGTCACAATTATTATTACAATTCACCTATACCTAGACTACACCGGCTAGGTAACGAGTATGGTGAAGTTGATATATTTCGTCTGTCTTTATATAAATATAGGTTTAGGTATTCAAAAGGTTATAAATTAATTTGTATAAAATTTCTTAATATTGTTTTTTATTTACAATTTTTTTTTCTCATTTTTCTCTATAATAATGTATAAACTCATATGTATGTATATGTACACCGCAAGACAAATAAATTTACGAGTTCTCAAAAAAAACTAAAATTGACATATAATGAATTATTCTTGATATTTAATTAGTTTTTTTTATATTGTTTGACATATGTGATGACTACTCGTTATTTCAAGGTTAAAATAAAAAATCTTACTCATGAATTGTACTTAGAAATTGCCATTATATATCAGGTATCAGATTACCCGAACCTTAGAGACCCATAACGGTTCATTTATGGTCGAGTGTTTGTGATGGAATAATAAAAGACATGTTATTTTTTAATTCATATTTAAGAAGTAGGTTCTTATCGCTTTATTTTAAATTAAAGTATTTTACATTTAAACATATTTATAACATTTAAAAATATTTAGTACTTAGTGAATTCACCTTTATTTTTTATAACATGTAAAATTCTATTATTTAGAGAAGCGTAAAGCGAATCTAAAATTTCTGATGTTATTTCTTCTTCCCAAACTTGAATTAAGTTTTTTTTTAATTCCTCAATGTTTTTTGATTTTTTTTTCCCGACTTTTTTTTTCATAATCGCCCATAAATTTTCTATCGGGTTCAAATCAGGGCTATTCCCGGGCCACGTCAACGATTTTAAGCCAATTTTCTCCTTGAATTCATTGATCTATAAAAAAACAATAAATTATTTATCATGTGGTCACAAAATGCATTTAAAAATATATATATTTGTACTCACAGTGCGGGCTCTATGGCACGGCGCAGAATCGTCCTGAAAAATTGGGTCCGCGGTATACTGCGTAATGTCCTCGATTGTTGGAATAATATGTTTTTTTAACACTTTTTTGTACTGAATGGCATTCATCGTACCCTGTACAAAATTTAGAGGTCCTAAACCGTATGCTGTCATGCACCCCCAAATCATCACGTAGGGTGAATGTTTAACGGTTCGAGTGACGCACGACGGATGATATCTTTCCCCACGTTTTCGTCGAACTATCTTTCTGCCGTCTGGACCAAAAAGGTTGAATTTTGATTCATCAGAGAAAACAACATTTTGCCAATCCTCCAAGGTCCAATTCTGGTGCTCTTTCGCCCAATCCAGTCTAGCCTTCTTCATTTTGTCCGTGAGTAATGGTTTCTTTGCGGGACTCCGTGCTTGGAAACCATGCTCCAACAGCCGCCTGGACACTGTTTTTACTGAAAATGTTGATGTGCTGGTAGACTGCACCTCTGCGTGTATTTCAGGTGCCGTTAAAAATCGATCGCGCATAACAATTTTTTTTATTAAGCGATCATCTCGGGCAGATGTCACGCGCCCCCGTCCGCTTCCTTTTTTCCGTTCTATGGATCCAGTTTCTTGGATTTTTTTAAATAAAAACCTCACTACACCTTCTGAATACCCAACTCGATGAGATATTTCACAATTAGATATGTTTTCTTGCGACAATGTGATTATTTTGGATTTTATCGCAATCGACATTTGCTTTGCACTTTCCATGATTGTTGTGTTATGTTCACTCAAACGCGGGTAAAACAAGACTGTTGAGACATTTTAAAATGTAAATATTGTAGAAAGGTGACACATAGTGTCCTTAATTTATTAAACAAAAGAAAGGGGTATCGATAAAGGATTTCTTAGAAAAAGGGTTCAGTAAAGTCAAGGGGCGCGGTAGCAGGTAAACTCGTAATTTTTTTTGTCTTGCGGTGTATGTGTGTATGTTTCCGTATGTAAATTTATTAAATATTTTTCTATGTACGTTGGTACATTTTCTTATTTTTACTTATTATTGATCTTTTCATTTTTCTTGTTATCTTTAATTTTAACTAAATTCACATACTTATGGTTCACTGCTGCACTTGAATGTAATTCCTTATATAAGTAAAAGCCCGTAGGGTGTTAATAAATAAATAAATATACCAACTTGTTTATTTGTTATATAATGTTTAGTTGATTTCATTTTATATTTTTTATTACATATTTGCTGTATGACTGTTGATATCTCAAATAAATCAAATAAAATAGTTAAATTTGTACAGTTAATACGCAATACAAAGAAAATAAAAATGAGAAATTCATTAGAATGAAAAAGATTTCAAAAAAAAATTGGGAAGAATAAGATAATTTGTTGATAAGGATTCATGCAAAATTATTGGCAATACAAATATTGATCCTTACATTTACTACTGTAGCAGCACATTACTTTTATCAAACCATGAAAACTTAAACATATTTTACATATTATATTTATATTTATTTTCGTGTTCGTGTTCGTGCTCGTGCTCGTGCTCGTGCTCGTGCACGTGCTCGTGCTCGTGCTCGTGCTCGTGCTCGTGCTCGTGCTCGTGCTCGTGCTCGTGCTCGTGCTCGTGCTCGTGCTCGTGCTCGTGCTCGTGCTCGTGCTCGTGCTCGTGTTCGTGTTCGTGTTCGTGTTCGTATTCGTGTTCGTATTCGTATTCGTATTCATATTCATATTCATATTCATATTCATATTCATATTCATATTCATATTCATATTTATATTTATATTTATATTTTTATTTATATTTATATTTTATATTTATTTTTGCACCGCAACAGGCCAGGAGGCCCAATTACAGTGGTGAATTACATCATAGAATACCCAGGCTTGAGAAAAATCACATTTTATTTTTTTTGTGTTTTCACCGGGAATCGAACCCGGAACCTTCCATGCGTGAGTCAAACGTCTTGGCCACTACACCACGGAGGCCGCCAACAAACTTGTAAGGTTCATGGTCTTTAATCGATGACACACACGTGCTAAAACGTTTCAGCTGAAATAATGTGATGACCGAAGAGAGCAATCATCATTTTCTATAGAATTCAATACAGCAACTCTAACAGTATTGCACACGAAATCGGAAGCATCGTTTTGCAGTACATTTACACCGTCCGTACCATCAAGAAATGAACTCAAAGGAACGTCGTCTATAACGAGACCACAGGACGCAGTCAAAGTCAGTCAGCCCAACAATTTTAGTCAGTCAGTCCAGCTCGACGAAGTCACACAATTTCAGCATATAGTTCAAGTGCAGTCTCTTCAACCCATCATCGCCGCTACGCTCGCGCTCACAACCAAGTTGGTTATTAAATCATGGCGAACAAGATGTATCTTATTCGCCATGATTTAATAACGCACTAAACAGTAACCTCTTGTATTTTCTGTCAATCTCTAGCTGGGGAAGTAGCTCCAACCATCCAACTACCGAAATCCTACAAACCAACAATATTACAAAACAGAGCCACAATTTATATTTTTTGAAATCATAACTATCGTTCCCTTTCCGCACCCAATGGTGCATAAAGCACTGCATTGGTAAGCTAATTGCCGCTTTCCTTGATTATATTTGTTACATTAAAAAAAGATGATCATCCTTAAGCTTCAGGCGCCAATTCAGGGACTTTGAAATATCAAAGAGTAAAAACACAGTTTAAAATAAATATTTAATGCCAACCATGTCAGATATCAAACCCGAGACCTCTTGCGTGGTAGGCGCAAGCCGCTGACCATTACATCGTGAGGATGACCTAAAAAAACATTCAAAATACTAACGTACAAAGAAATAAAATTTTAAAATATGATGATATTATTTTATCGTAGTTTAATTTGAAAAAAATTGCCAAAAACATGAACATGATCAAAATACCAGTGAAGGGTAAAGCTTAGACTTTCGTTTAAAGATGATGATGATTTAATCGATTACATGTAATTTTGAACGATATTTAGTTGAGTTCTTCGTATTTATCAAAACATTTTAAATTTAAATGTCATTTATTTAACTCTAAAACAACTCGTTAGGTTGTGGATCATGGGCTCTCGGATCAAAGGTCCGAGGTTCGAACCCCATTTTATCAAAATTTGATTCTTCTTTCTATATGCGAGTTATTAATAAACCCCAAAATTCTACATAGTTGTGTAAATTAATTAGTTATTTAAAACATAAGTTTTTTTTTAAATCATGACTAGCTAGAAATCCCTTGTGTTTAGGCACTACCTTTTTGTTACATGTGTTTTTTCATTGGATATTTGTAAAATGTTTCTCAATTACATTATGAGGATAACTTTTATTATAACATAATAATATTTATGCAAAGTACTTCTTTTAGTGTGTCAGTGTTATTATTGTACATGTTAGTGAGAGCGAGTATAGTATATCTCTAAATATTTACTTTCTTTGTACGTGAGCTGTCGCTGAACTCCTCCTAAACGGCTTCACCGATTTACGTGCGGTTTTAAGAGAAATATAGATCTTTGCGATGTGCGTGTTTGTAAATATTAAAATCTTCAATCTTATATGTAAAACGGAAGTAAGGAGCATAAATGTTTTATTTATCGATCTACCAAGGTTGCATTAAAAAAAAATTGAAAGACGTTGTTTTTTTTTGTTTAAAAAAAGTTTATTTTTGAATGTTTACAAACAGCATTTGTTTTTTGTGGATCTCAATCACATTTTTATCTTAAATTCCTTTTAATTTCCACCCATTCATTTCTTTTTACTGGATGTTCGGTTATACCTACTAAAATAATATTAAATTCAATATTTTTTAAAAAATCGTATTCCTACATAAGTACATCCCTTTGTTGTTGAGAAGACCGGAATTTGACGTTTGCAAAGAAAATGCCATATTTGAAAAAATATTTATTTTATGTTTTGGAATTTAACCATAAACAAGTACCTAGGTACCTACTTTAATTCAATATTTGAATATGAACAATTTTGAATTTTTAAACTTAATCATAAACAAGTACCTACTTATTAATGAAAAGTCTTTTTCCAAGCTAATAGCAGGCAAGCCAACGATCGGGCAGGACAACGTCTGTCGCGTCCGCTAGTAAAATATAATATATTATGTGAGGCTGATCCTTTATGTAACAGATGATTGACAGACTCGTTGCATTTAGTGTACCTGTAAAGCGCCATATTCATCATTAGATAGGGGGGATGTTGTTAACCATTATGTTTTTCTAAACATACCTATAATGTGTGAATAAACTTTATAAAAATGTGCCTACATACTCCTTGGGATGAGGCCAAATATGTTTAAAAAATTACACAAGAGATGGATAAGATTTAATTAAGAAAATATGGATGTCTGGGCATTTGCTGGGTTTATGACCTGTCATAAGCTGGTGTAAGTGTTCACTGTACACACTGTGAACATTCACCATTTTCCTGATTTTTGAATCCATATCTCTTTAATTCTTCCATCTGTTGATTTTACTGAATTTAAAGAGCTGAAACGTTTATTGTTGTGAAGAGATTTATTTCATACTAGATCTTCTTGGACCAGTTGGTTTTATTACAATATTTTGGGTTTGCCCTAATGTTGGTGGACAAAATAATGGAATACACCCCCTACGGAGTCATAAAGATTAACAGTATAAGCCCTGCAAATGCCTAGACTTACACATTCCCTTCACTAAAATGTTACCCATCTCTGTTGTAATTTTTTAATCCCTATAGGGTTAAATTCAGTCTTTTGTCTACAATCATTTGGACAAACTTAAAATATTGTAAGTAAAAAAGTGTTTTAGTTTGTAAGTTTCATATGATTTTATACAACAACAACAGCAAAACCATCATGCCGTTTCCCCGTTAGGGTAGGCAGAAAAAATAAAACACGATATGAATCTGTCTTTGCATACATAAATCGCTTCCTCTACATTCATACATTCCGTCTTTTGACATGTCCATATTCAAATATTCACTGGATTTGGTCATGCTGTATCTTTCTCGGCCTTCCTTTATTTCTGGATCCGTCAACTAATTTTAGCCGTCCTTTTGCTCTCCATTCGCTCTACATGTCCAAACCAACGCAGAGCTCTTTTCTTAATTTTGTCGATTATGTTTATCTCAGCCTTACATAATGTACGGATCTCGACATTTGGGCATCTATCGGATATTGTTTTACCACAGATTCGCCTGAGAGATCGCATTTCGACAGATTTCAGCTTATTTTCATCCTTGTTTGGCATAGTCCATACTTTTCTTCCATTCATCAAGATCGACACCCTGACTCTTAATTGAGTTTGAGATTATTTGATGATTTTATTGTGTTAAATATATATTTAAGGCGTGTTTCAAAATTATGTAAAATGTTTTTTTCGACACGGGACACCTTAGTGAGAGAAAATATTTAATGCAAAAAAAAAATATTTTTTATTTTAAACTAAAAAAAATATTCATGAACTAAAAGAGTATAATGAGACAAATCATCATTTTAAATAAAATATCAAATGTTTGTAAAATAGTTCAATGTGAAAAAGTTTTGAATCGTTACAATACTTACCTAGTATTTTTAAAGTTTGTTATAGTATTTTTACGAAAGCGAACTTGTTCTGAGAGCTTTAAATTAATTAGATCGATTGTCAATAGATGGCTCTGTAAGCTACTGTTTAACTGATTCGTATTCTTTTGCAAATAGTATTTGAAACAAAAGAAAAATGCAATTTTGATGGAATCATCTGATATCACTTATGTATGGAATGCGAATAAACTCGCAAAACGAAGACATGACAAAGTACATACTCAATTAAAAGACTTCAAAACATTCGATTGGTCAAAGATATTTGTGATGTATATAATTGATTTATTCATGTTTTCTTTTATATTTTTTTTAATGTCTCAATCTTGGCTGGCAAGCTTTGGATTCAACACACTTATTGAGTTTATCAAGATTGATAGATATTTCAACGGAAATATATTATAAACTCTTTTAGAAAGTAATATGAAAATCTACGTACATATTTACAAATCTTTTACCCGTATGCAGATACAAAACTTAAGGTGAGGAAAGTACATTCTAATTTCAAATGCAGAGAATGACTTGAAGGTGAAAACAATAGAATGTACTTTCCTCACCTTAAGGTTTGTCTCTGCATACGGGTATTACAATCTTTAAATTGATAGTTATAATTATAGTAAAAATAATCACGGTGTTTTAACAAAAATAATTTATTTTTTATCTGGATAATGGCTGGTCTGTTAAGATGTTACGTATTAACTTGAATATATGGAAACAACTTCTATTTTTTTTATTTGTTTCTATAGTTATGTACTGTAACGTACTCTTGTGACGAGTGAGAAAATTGTCCAAATTCCAGTAAAAAAAAAAAAATTACACATAATGTGTCAACAAATTACAAAGATCATAAATTTACAAAAAATAGGCATCACTCTGTAGAAAAAAAATAAATGGTAACTTTACGCAGAAATTTATTTTTATCTTTGCTCTCAGCATGTATTAAAATAATGCAAAAAACTAAGATAAACAAATAAATGCAAAAAAATTCATTGCAAAATGTACATTTCCACCAATTTTGTAGAGCAGCCAAGCGTAGACAACATTAATGTTATTTATTAAAACACATTATGTGATAAGTCATTGAAAAAATAAGATTCAATATTTAAATAAACTCGTAGCATCTTTATTTACTGTGCATCGCTGATCAAGAAATGAGAAACAGGTATTGAAAAATGACAAGGACGGCTTTTTAGAACACAAATTTAATTAAAAACAAGTTATATCTGTATATTTCAATATATACTTCCAGACAATTGAGGTTTCGTTTTACATATCTACGTAGCTATATTTTTACTTGGAATTTATATTTACATAATTATAATAGCACTGTTTTTAAATATTTTAATTGACATAAACTAATTAACAGCCTATATTGTTATTGATATTGTCTAACTAATACAAAAAAAAACTATCCAACCTGGATCCGATGTTTGGTCAAACAAGACTTCATGATGAAATTGCTCGTGATTACTAATGCGTCGAAGCTTCATAAAAAAAAACAAATATCTACAAAGTACTATCGTTGAAGTTTGAAATTCACATTTTTCATTATTCGTGCATTCATTTTTAATTTCAGATTCTTCGTTAATTGTTTACTAACCGGACTTTTTAAATAGATATTTAATATGTTATATCGGTAAATTTTGTGTGATTTTGATAACATTTTTTTTTAGTGACAGATTCTTCTGGATTACATTAAGATTAATCCGAACAGCAAAAAAAAGCCTAAAGAGGTGATATTTCATGGTGCCCGAGATCTTAATACACCAAGGTCGAAAAAGCCGTTCAACTAAGTCCCGACACAGTAGAACCATATTTATTTATTTTTAAATTATGAAGTACCTACTTTGTACTTTATATATTATTACATTCAACAATATATACTTAAAAATATGCACAAATTTGAATATAACAGATGCACATTTTATACACAAATTTGAATATAACAGAAGAACATTTTATACACTCGGTAAAAAAAAAATATTATAAAAGAAAGGAATAATTCCATTGCAAAAAGGTTAAGGAAAAGGAAATAAAGTGGATAGGAGAAAGACATATTTTTTCAATGTAATTTATCAATTCAAAATTTATTTTTGATTAATACAGTAAACATATAACGGTCCACAAGCTAATTGATAACTGATCAATATTATATTATAAATATTTAAAAAATGTTTTTTTTGTAGTCGAAAAATTTCGTTTAAAATATATTTTCATGGGAATAGAGCAAGTTGTTTTTTTAGCAGCTACGATGGATAAACAAGTTGAATTTTTTTTTAAGGCAATGCGCTTTAAATAAATAAAACCTGCCAAGTTGATTTAACTGAAAAATTTATTGGATTTAAATGTGATTTAAGAGATAGGGAATATTTTTTATATAATTATCTAAATATATGAACAGAAAAGACAGAACACGTGTTGTTATAGACGATAACGATTAATAGATTAAACCAATTATATCAATTATTCAAACAATTTGTGTGTGTCCATCAGTGCGTCAATAAATTATGAATCGATTAATACAACTCACAAAATTAACGTTTTTTTTTTTGATTTCTCTCTGTACGTTCAATTAAGAAAACATTCTTCTTCAGGCAGCGTTTAAAGAACGTAAATAATACACTTACAGTAATATATCATGGTTAAGATTCATAATATCCATCATGGACTTCAACAAATAAATAATGTGATGTTTTTTCTTGGTATTCAAAAATACACTTATAAAAAATATGGAAACATTTCTACAAAGCGGAATAAGTGTTGGCCGTATGGTGTTTTTCTTATGCTTGGGTTCACCATAACGTTTTATTTTGGCTTCAGTAAATTTATTAAACATCAAATGCATGACACTGTAATGTCCATGGCAATTACAGAAAACATAGGTTCGTGTTTAAACTACTTCCAAGGAATGACTTCAATGTTTTTAGCCCAGTTTTTTGGTGATAAGCTAACGGTCGGATTATTCGATAATCTCGATTATGTCGACAGGAATTTAAAGATTCCCAGCGAATGCTACACGAAAATGAGAAGAAGAATTAAAATGGTTATTTTGCTGATTATCGTTTATTTGTTCTTCACGTTTAGCGGAGATTTTGCTGTGTGGAATAACGGAAGAGTTTGCCAAGTTTGGTTACTGATCGCTGGATATATGGGCATTTCAATAATGGATTTCTTAACGTTTGAATACTTGCTGTACGTCTGGATTATAACGTTTCGACTTCGGATTCTGATCGCTCAGCTAATTTTTGTAAATGATGCGCAAATATCGTCAAATAAAGCTTCTCGTGTTGAATTTGATCCGCTGAATAAATTATTTGTCAATAATTGGAATGGAATCGGACAAATTATTACTAAGACAAATGTTTGGGATAGCTTTGAGGATAGAATATTAAGACTTTCTAACGTTTACGACAAACTTGCAGACAGTATAGATATTGTAAACTCGTCATATGGAATTCAGGTACAATACTAATATTTATTTTGTTGCTTAAATTTCGTATTTATATTGCTTTTTTCTAATTTTCGGCGTTATTCTTTCAAAATAAAATATTTTTTTTAAAATACACTAAAAAACATTATCATTTTTTTAGAATGCGTAAAATATTTTAAATTTTATATAACAACATTGTTTTCAGCAGATTCGAACGTTACTTTCATTCAACATTTTATTTATCATTCATATCGATTATTTATTTTACTTCTTACTTATACTCTTTGTTTTATTCTAGTAAATGTCCAAAAAAAGCTAATAATTAGGTTTTTTCAAAACAGTATTTTAGCAGTTTTTTTTATCATTTTTTTATTATTCAAAACAAACCTTAAAAACACTATTCATTTATTTTTACTTTTCAGATCCTGTTAACGGTGATTCTTTGTTTTATTTCGTTGATCATGGGTTTAAACACTTTTTATCACATTGATAATATAGGAGCTGTAGACGTGAGTGATTCATATAAATATTTTGTAACTTTCAAAAAATCAATATGTTTTATGATTATGATTTAAAACTTTTTATTTAATTTAATTTTGGACAACCAACAGACATAAGTTATGTTTCGGATTCATTATCTTTTATTCAAGTGTCAAACCATTCCTTCCTTCAATTCCAGTGGTCCTTGTTTTGAATTTCAATGTACCTACCCCCCATTACACCATGGTTTGAAATCGAAAAGCAATCAAAATTGAACATCTCTTTAATATCAAGAATGAGACTAGGACATTGTCTCGTTGACTTGCATTTATCGAGAATAAGTGTCTTTACTTCGGCAATGTGTCTTTGTGAAAATGACGATGAGACATTAGATCATCTTTTTTTTGACTGTCCCCTCTACGAAAGAAGCGAATTCCTTTAAAATATTTGTGAAGAATATAATACGTTCCCTCTTAACGTAAAATTTTTACTCGCCCAGAATGATTTGGATACTTATTTACTTATGACTATATTCTTAAGGGCAAATAATAAAAATATTTGAATTTGTTAAATATTATTTGCCAAATTTAAATAATAAGTCTAATTGAATGTTTCTCTTTACTTTTGGCCCAAAATTTCATGTTATGTTTACGTTTAATTTAGACGGTCATAATATTTTATTGTCACATAACTCTTTTATACTGATTTGAACTACCTCACATTATATTATATTTTTTCGTGGGTATGGGTTTTTTTGTCGTTCATTGAAGCGTATATTGTTTAAATTGTTCAAAATCACTCGCAAACGAGTGGAGGCGTATAAAAATAAAAAATAAAAAATTTAAAAAAATGTACCTACCCCTCCTTGACGGTGAGTCAAGAAAGCAACGCGTGACAACACAACAATGAAACACATTAACAAAAACCGTACCGCGAGCGTGACAGTGATTTTGAATCACTAACATACAAAGAAACGTTAGAAGTGACCAGTGCAAACGATAACAAAGTCTTTCTGGACCAGTGCCAAAGGGGGGAAATCGTAAGTCCCAACTCCTTTCATTAATTCCAGGATTGACACTCAAAACCATAACGTCAATTAGTTTACCTAAAATCAAACGTTCCCTGTTTTCTTCAAACACGCGTATCGCTAGAGGGCAGGCCTTGTTTAAAGTCCCGAGGTCGAAGGTATCGAGCATCCAACAAGTTATTTATTTATTTTATTTTATTTGCGAAACCAATAGTTCCACATACATATTTTTAGTGAGCAACAAATTTATTGTATAAACTCAGAACCAATAACAGATTTCCACAAATTGTACAAAGTAAGTAAAGAAATATAATACATGTATAGTTTATACATATAAAAATGTTTTTTATGTAGATATTTCTTGAACAATGAAAGAAGATATATTCATATTTATATACAGGGCGTTCTTTAAACCCTGTCACATCCGAAACCACGGTGATCAGTATGGACAAGAAGACATATTAGCATATTAAAAAAAATATTTAGAACAAGGATTTTTTTTTTAAATAAAATATTTAAAAAAACAAATGGTTGCTTACTTCTGCAGGGGAAAAGTGAGGGGAGCTCGGTTCTCGGTGTATTAGACTCCCCCCTCCCTCCTCGTTTCACCCCTGCAGAAGTAAGCAACCATTTGCTTTTTTTTATATTTTATTTTTTTAAATTTTATTACTACCAAAAAATATTTTAATATGTCTTCTTGCTCATACTGATCATCGTGTTTTTGGATGTGACACCCTGTATATATGAACACCCTGTATAGGTATATATTTTTTTTAATTTACTGTAAATGGGGGTAATTACGACTGGGATGCCAGAAGAGGGGAAAACGGGGGAAAGTGAGATATCAGACCGAATAATATTTGTGTTGTCTAGGTCTTCTATTTTGGTAATGTACACTTTAAAAGTGATATTTGTGTAGTCTTTGTCTTTGAATTTGGTTATGTTCACTGAAAAAGTCTCACGAAAAAAAGAAAAGTCCTAAAACAAGCAAAATGTATGTCCAAATCAACCATAAGTATTTTTTTTCAGATTGGCCACGGAATATTTTTCAACACCAACTTCGTTTTACATTTTGTATTGCTAATTACAATTCTTGTTAATTTTACTGCACCGTTAAAAGCTGAAAATCATAGAGGAATATCCGTTATTAACAAGCTTCTACTACATTGGAAAATGAGTAAGTCCTTTAAAATTAAAGCGTAATTAAAAAATGTTTTTACGTATTTTTAAAAGTAGATTTTGTAGTGAATTCAGATAAAAAAAAATGAGTTTACAATATTTCTAATTCATCCTTTTTTGTATTAATTTAATAAATATATTTACATTAAGGTTTCCCATTACGTAAAAGAAAAAACAATTATTTAGTACATTACGCGGAGTGACGTCTTACTGTAATTTGTTTATTTTATTTTTAACTCTCAGTATTTTTAGAATAACATATGAATTACAAAAAAAAACAAATAAACGGCGTTTTTAATCAGTGCCACACTAAAAAGAATTATAACATAATGCAAAAAATATTGCTGGATCTTTAGACTATATATTACCAAGGCGGACTCTCTGGTGCCACGGCTAAAACGCTTGCAATTCCTGATGAGAACGCAAAATTAAAATAAAATTAACATTTTAAAATAAGGCCACTTTACACACTGTGTAACATTACATTCAGCCCATATTTGAACATCTATATTCCTTGAATTATTTAATCTGTTGATCTTTATGAAGTTAAAGGGCTGAAACCTTTATTTATGCGGGTGAGATTCATCTAATTGAATTATTTCACCCACATACTAGGCAACGCCTTAAAATGTTATTTTTTCAATTTCTATACTTTTTCATGGACAAGGTGGATTTACCAATAATATTTTCATTCTACTCTCCTTCTGGACTATTCTTAATTCTATGGCGCCACCTCTTCATATAAAAAAATGCGCCTTCTATGGCCACCTTCAAGAAACTCCTAAAACATTACCTTTCTCTTCTTGGTTCTTCTTTTTCTCTCCTTTTAATTCGTAACCTGATTCCACATTCTTCATCCTTCGTCCTTCAATATGTATAACATAATGTTTTTTTTTATTTAAATAAATATATGCAAGACTTATCTCCCCATAAAAAAAACAGCTGTTATTTTTAATAATTTAGATTTTTTTTACGTATTTCTTTTGATGTACATTTTGTGTTTTAGTGTAAATTTATGATAAACTCTTCTTTTGACCAGTCTGTTTTTCGATTGGCTGAAGGATATTGATTTTAGCAATAAATACACCTTTGTATTTATTTTTTATACTTGAAGATTTAAAAATAAAAATATACATAAAAATATCGGCAAAAACTTTTGAAGGGAGGGCTATCTTTTATAAGGAAAAAAAATATTTTCGGCAGAAATTTTTTTGGGAGCCACACGTTCATGGCAAGCAAATTTCAATTGTCGCAAACTCTTGTTCATACAAGATCAGTGATGTCTCGGGACAACTTTTTGACCAACAAATTTCAGTTTACATGTGGACAATGGTCGAGTCCTGGGACAAAACAATATGGTATTGGATACGTGTAAACGGCCTTAACGTATTCACAAGACGACAATGTGGCGCACGGTGGTAATGGTAATCAATGTTCCGCGGAGATAGCCTACCCGTCTATCACGGTGGTGATACGAATTACCGTTTACTCGTGGACAATGGTCAAGTGCTGGGACAAAACAATATTGTATTTTTTATGTTCAAACGGCCTTTAAGTATTGTCCTGTACTAAACAATCAGCACTGTAATGATATTAAAAATGATGTAATAACTTGTGTTTACATATAAGTTACTAATCAAAAATAATTGGTACACTTCCACTTATTTTTTCAACCAATAAGCGCTTTCACCCTCTAATGGGCGTATTCAGACTGGTAAACATTATACAGTGTAAGAATAATTTAAATAAAACTAAATATCATCTTAAGTGTACGTACATTTGAAAATAAGTTAAAAGATATGCAATACGTAACATTATAATGAAAAAGAGTTGGACAAATAATAAAAGATGCGTTGTCGGTGTACTGTAAGAGAAGATTCTATTCTATGAAAATATTTATTATTATGTTACAATGTTCAGGGTCCCACTAAGAGGACAAATAAGGATGAATTTTCGAATTGTATCTGCTGATTTATTAAAATTCTATCGCTATTTTTTTTTCTATTTATTTCTAAACTTTTAAATCTTTCTAACTGGACAAAGCGGGAGAGTAATTAAATATAGACTGAAAGAATATTTAGCTTCACATAGATTAAATAACGATATATCAAACTATTCATCATATTTAAATGAGTTAAAACATAATTTTGACGAATCAAAACACATAAAAATTTTAATGAAGGACATAAGTGTCCAAAGTTAGATAGATAAGAAATTTTAGAAATAAAAAGGATAAAAAATAAAAGCGATATAACTTTTATAAATCAGCAGATAGATTTAAAAAACTCACCCTTATTAGTCCTCTTAGTTGGACCCTGTAGTTTGTAATAAAACGATAAATATTTTCAAAGAATAGAATCCTCTCTTACAGTACACCGCCAACACATGTTTAAATAATTTGTCCCACTCTGTTTCATTGAAATATTACGCACTGTATATCTTTTCACTTATTTTTAAATGTATAAGATAATATTTAGTTTTATTTAAATTATCCTTACACTGTAACCAGTCTGATGATGCCCGTAAGTGAAAAAATAAGTAGAAGTGTACCAATTATTGTTAATTAGTAACTTATATGTAAATATAAGTTATTACATCATTACAATGGAATTTCATCAAGAGTTGTCAATAAATAATTTATGTCAAATATCAATAATGGCTTTAAGGTGATAAAAATTGTGAGTCATAATGCATTTGTTTAATTATTATGCTTCAAATTTTCAGGTGATGATGTCACTCATCGTCTGATCCTTATGCAAAATCAAATGAAGAGTAGATCTTGTATTCTGACTGCATATGGGATAATTAATTTAGATAATACTTTGATATCAAGCTTTGTAGCTGCTATTTCTACCTACGCCGTAATTCTCTATCAAATGAAATAATAAATCAATTGATGAAAAATTGTTCAATTGTTATTTTCTAATGTATGTTAATCTATGTATAAGGTGTCAACATGATTTGTGTCGGTTTTTTTTCAATTTAAAAGTAAGCAGCAAAAATTCAAAGAAATAGAAAAAAAGATTAACTTTTTTATATTTTTTTGTTCTCCCAAGAGTTGCAACAAACTGTTTTTGGGACAGAAAAATATTAACATAAAGGTACGAGAATAATAAAGTTACAAGTAATAATATGTACATTAAACTGAAATAACATAGCAAGTTATGAATACAATGTACAGAAGTTAAAACAAAACTCTATAATAAACACTTACATGAAATAAGAAATATCTGAGGTAAAACAAGAATTTAAAACTAAATTTCACCTTCCACGTGCTTCTTCAGGTAGTATTTTTTTAAATTCATTTTGTCATTTTTTTATGTTCTATAGGACTTTGGTAGCCTGTTGTACTTTTTACAAGCAAGGTACCGCAGAGACCTTAGACCATACCTTGTCATGCGTGACCCAAGAACGTGAATATTTCGACCCTGTCGCGTATCATACTGGTGGACGTCACGATTGAAGGTATAGCCAGTATTAGTGAGATAGTATTTATTTACGCTTTGAAGCACCGTTTTTGCAATCTCATAATATGGTATGACCGAAAATAGGAGAACGTAGTAAGTTTGTAAATGTCTTTGACATGCGTTTCAATTGGTTTACCGTATATAATATTTCTAATAGCTCTATTTTGTATAACTTGCTTTTCTGATAAACATCTTTTTGTGTCAAATCTCTAGATGCTCAACAAGTATACTTAATAATAGTATATCATTAAATAGTACACGGTACGGCGTAGTGAGGTCGGAAGTACTTCCTCAAACCTTTGCATTATACCAATGATTGATGAGGTTTTAGATTTAACATAACCAAACTGGTGAATCCATGAGAGCTGTGAATCTATGTACATAGTTTTGAAAGAAAATTTTCTGCTTTACAAGATTTATACGTTGCTTTTTCATTTCATACATTTTATTGTTTTATTTGATAACCAGCTATCAAAATCAAATGTCTAGTAGACAAAATTCAACATTTAAGGCGCATCATTCTTGGTGAATCCGTGTAAATAGAATTCACCTTTTGTGATTTAATTAAATTTGTGATAGCGGACGATTAAATTATTTTCTCCAAAACTGACAATGTGAGCTAGTGGATTATACAGCCAACAATCTTTTTATATATACTCGAACCAGAGAAAATCAAAATGTAATAACACTGACTAACCTGGTATTGAGTTTTCTTGCACTGCATGGAAAACTGCATGCACACAATTGTCTAGAGTCTGGAGGCGGCGCAGCGTATAACGATGAATGACGATATATGATAAAATGTCATATTAACTTTCACGGCAAAATAGCGAAAAATACTTTTTAACGATTCGAAAAGCGAGCTAACTAAATCGTTGAAAAAGCAAAGAGAGCGTGGAGGACAAACAGCATTGCGAACCAACAAAATGTCCCGTCAGACGTGGCGACCTCACAAAACCAAAATTAGCCGGTATCTACTTACGAGGGGCGTTCAATATATTCCCGGTATTGATATGAAGTAGTGCAACTATGAATAAATAATTAGTAACCTCGTTATATTGCCCTCATTAGAAGTATAATTACCGAGTTTTATAACAAACGGATCATTAGTCATTGAGTAGCTGGCCCGAAACATAAACAAGATGAGTCATTTTGCAAAATTAAACAAACTCGAGTACCGTGCCCTTATAAAATTCCTCACCAAACAAGGAAAAGATCAAAAAACCATCCACAAAGAGATGTCAAAAATTAACGGGGAGTTTGTTCCTTCATTATCGACAGTTTAAAAGTGGTCCAGTGAATTTAAAAGGGGCAGAGAGAGCATAGAAGACGATGAGCAATCCGGTCGGCCAATTGAGGCAAGTAATGAAGAAAATGTGGAGAAAATATAAAATTTAATACTGGAGGATGCCAAAATAAAGGTGTTTCCAGAGAATTTTGCCAATAGATTACAAAAAAAAGGGCATCAATATCACCGGGAAATTCTATTCTAGCATTCTTTATCAATTGAAGGAGGCGATCAAAGAGAAAAGGCGGGGAAAATTGGCCAGAGGGATCCTGTTCCTCAACGACAATGCACCGGTGCACATGGCTCAAGTTGCAAAGGCTGCAGTTCGTGAATGCGGTTTCGCAGAAATCAATCACCCAACGTTTATTCCAGACCTAGAACCAAGTATTTTTTTTCTTTTTTCAAATCCAAAGAAAAACATTCGTGGGAAATGATTTGACGATGATGACTGTTTAAAAGCGGCGATTAATGAGCATTTTGATAACAAACCGGAATCATATTTTTTTGATGGTTTAAATAAATTGATTGCTTGAAGTAAGAAAAGCATAGATATTGAAAGTGACTAAGTTGAGAAAAAAAAAGTTACCAAAGTCTTTTCCTTCATACCCATACCGAGAATATATTGAACGCCCCTCGTTCATATGATTCTTTTGGCTAAAATATGTCAAAACAAATTATCGGCTCAACAAATTAATTATGTTAGCGTTCATTCAAGGGAATAAATTTGCCGAAGCTTTTTGCCATTTTTGCGAGGTGTACGGTGAAGATATTTGATTGATTTATTAGTTTGAAATTATTTTTTTTTGCTCTATTCAATTTTTTCTTTTATATTATCAATTTTATTATTGACTAGCTTTCACCCACGGCTTAGCTCGCGTCGCCTGCTTTGGAGTCTCAATCCTGGGAATTGGTTTGCAGCAAAGTCTTTCTTTCCTAGAGTGTAATGTAGACTAAAATTTCTTGCGCCTGAGAGGGAAAACATTTTTTTTAATGAATCGATAATTTTTTTAATGAATCTCACCCACGTGTTAGTGGTTTCAGCTCTTTTACTTCACAAAAGTTTACTGATGGAAGAGATGAGGAAATGTAGATGTTTAAACATAGGCAGAATGGCGAATGTTACACAGTCTGTAAAATGGCCACTTAAACCAGCGCTGGTGATGAAAATCATACGCCCTGCTAATACCTAAACTTTCTTTTCTCAAAAATGTGTTCGCTCTCTTTTACAACAAATTTAGATCGTAATTCTGTTTTTTTTTATTTTTACACTAAGAATTTCCCCGTGGTAGTGAGGTGTTTTTTTCCTAATGAAAAGTCTATTTTGACAATTGCTAACTCTTTGGCTATCCCTTATGCAAAAAAATATGTCAACCGATCGCTCCGTTGCTTCGTGAAAGTAGAATAAATTTTTCTTTTTTTATGAAAGTAAATGTCTCCAGATATCCCTATGAAAAAAGTCACGTCAATCAGCCGCTTTGTTGTGACGTGGCGGAAAAGACAGCATGGTAAGAAGATGAGGAAATGGAAATAAAGAATGAGGAAATAAGGTGAAGGATTTTCATAATGTATTTCACAAATACGGAATTTACTTGAAATAAATAATATAAACATGTTAAAAAGTACATAATTTTTTTTTATACAGGTAAACATTTAATTATAAAATGTTTCAGAAAGGTTTTTTTAAAAAAAAAAAAATTCAACCTATCTGTGATGTACAACGATTGCCGGGTAATTTAAATAATGGTAGGTACTAAGGGTTATCTCTCATAATACTTTTATTTTCCGATCAGGCGTTTTTGTAAACAGAAATGAATAAAAAATATGAATTAATACGTGTTTTCTTGAATATTTATTATCTTAAAATTAGTAGACGTCCCTGTTTCGGGGAAAAAAATGATCATAGGACTTTACTAGTTATGCGAATAATCAAACACAGCTACGTATTGTATCGTTGCAAACAGAAAACATATAAATCTGAATCACGCATGGGGAAATATCATATACTACAAATACCGATAAAAATATATAAAGTTGATTTGGAAAAATAATTTGTGTTTTATAAAATGAATATGGATATTGTGAAGAAATGTTTTTGTGTTTAATTTTAAAAATTGAATTATACAAAAACACGTCTCTAGAAAAACGCAGCATGTTTGGCCTTGATAATTGTGACGTCGAGATTTGTGATGATCTTGTATTTAAATTTAAACTATCACAAACTATCACGAAATTCAAACTTTACATGAATTGTGACCGCGCGGCGTGGCTAATGCAATGACCGTTTTTGCGGGATTTAAAAATTATAAATTCAAAAATATTTTTTATGCTACTAATATCTCCGATGGCGCTACAGCCCATATCGAGCTTTGGCCTTCTGCAACTAATAAGTAGTATTTTTTTATTTTATTTGTAGTATTTAATAGATTCTTACAAATTTAAATTGTGAAAAAATTTGATATTTCCCTTTTATTCATAGTAGCATAATTTTTGTTTTCACTTTAAAGTTCAAAGTTGAGTAACAGAGAAAATTAAAAATTATTCCAGAATGCTATTTAACAGATACAAAGCCTTCGATGTTATACTTTGAACTGATATAAAATGATGGTATAAGTGGCTATAGAGCCTATAAAGTTAAAAGGTAAAGACGCGTCTATGTCGAATAATCCACAAGCGGTTAGTTTCATTTCACTTGATTTTATCAAATCCACCAAAGCACACAACCTGGAGCGCTTAACTGCACCTGAAATACAATTATAAATAAGATACGTCACATTACAGATTTATGTATCTCTAGGGATACGAATAAGTTTATAATATACAACAGTGAGTGCTTGGCCACAGTGGCGAGCGTATGCTTTTGCGGTACGCAGTTCGAGCGAAAATCAAACCTGTTTGAAAAAAAACATTTTTTTCGTTTTGATTTTTTATATCAGAATTTTATATCTAATAATATAATATAATATAATTTTATATCAGAACGAGAAAATCCAGTCCAAGCGCTGTTAGCGACGCATCACGTCGGGTCCAGATTTACAATCCGGATCCAGAAACTGGTAGCATAGTCGGATTGGCGAAATTTTTGTCAGACAAATTTTTATGGCCTTCCGTTTCCTTAATTTTTTTTACAATTATAATTTTTTTACCACAACAGGCCAGGAGGCCTAATTACAGTGGTGAATTACATCACAGAGCACTCAGGCTTGAGAAAAATCACATTTTTTTTATTTTTGTGTTCTCACCGGGAATCGAACCCGGAACCTTCCGTGCGTGAGTCTAGCGTCTTGACCACTACATTACGGAGGCACAGCCTTTTAAATTCATAAGAATCCCTTCTGCCGCGGGAACGCGCGCGTGTCGGCAACAAAACTAGAAATACTTACGATATTGCGATATATCTTATTCTTTTTGTGTAATAATGTATTATAATATCGATTCTTTATTTTAAAGAATACATATTTATCTAAAGAAAAATCAAGGGAAAAAAACAGAAACAAATTCGTAAAAACAATTCACTAAACATGAACCTTTATTCTAAAGGTCAATCACCGCAGTTATTTTTACGTCTAGTGTCTGGGCATCCTGTACTCGTTTGTTGTTTCCTGCTAAAATACCCTTTGCGTTGATCCGAGACAAATGTCAGAGGTCTGATAGTGTACAATGTCCTGACAAGAGCGCGCAGTGCTAATGATTTCACTTGTTTGCAAATAAAAACAAGATTATTCATCTTTTAAAGATAATACTTTCAATTTTTTCACGATGATCTTTATTCTGTCATTTTCAAAAGAGAGGTTTTCTCCAACCAAAGCGTAGGCGATCTGAATTGTAAACAAAAAAACAAACCAGAAGATCATTACTGCCAACAACTCATCATCCTGAAACAAGATTTTTTTTTGATTATTTTTTTTAATAATTTTAAGGCGTATTTTGGAAAAAAAATTTAACTCCGATATTTTTATAACAATAAATTTAAATAAAATTTATATTTGAAGCACTACAAACAATCTGGGTCATTGCGAATGATTTGTATTTATTTTTGCAATTGCATATTTATATTATCAATTTTATTATCAAGTTCTAATGTATATTGGAGTTTTTGTGTGTACTTTATGAATGCTAAAGTTCATTAGAAAAAAATCATGAGTAATTTTACAATAAGTGAGCATTCGAAGTTTTTTGGTAAATCGGGTAGCATTGAACATCATCATTGATCACAAGGAAATGTCATGTTTTTAATAAAAAAAGACATAAGGGTAACAAATTTCAAAATATGCTTGAAAACCCACTAACTTCTTAGTCATTACAACTATGATTTATTTTAAAGTAAAATTTATACTTTAAGCACTACTTTGTGACTATTCATTATTTAATTTAAATAAAAATAAAAACGCTGTGTCCTTATTTTAATTATTTATTTTTCGCCATCTTTATCATTGCGTTATTTTTCTCTTAACATTAGCATATTTTTACTTGTTCCGAAATTATATTGTATCCATTATACATACTAATTGTTAACATTTTGAAAACCATTTCTTTTTTAATTATTTGGTAGTAATAAACATAATTTCAAATACATCTTCACGATTTTTCTATACTCACTCTATTGTTTATACGGCTCTGTTTTGGCATCTCCAATGGCTGCTTATCGGAATCATTTTTGTTACGTGGAAGGTAAGGTAATTAGTCTATTCTACACTTCAAGTGCCAATAAAAAATCTTAAAAACCAATATTTTACTTCCACCTGGCTAGGAATCAAACCCAGGGCCAAAAGCACGGAAGCTAGCGCGCTTACTACTACACTGACTACGGGGTGGACTTTCTTCTAGATTTAAGATCAAGTCGAAGAATCTGTTTCTATTTCCGTTCGCCGGGATACGGATGAAATGAAATAAAAACTTTTTTTCAATTTCCCTATCAGTGACATGGCCCAGTAATTTTAGGATTAAAACATCAAATGTTTATAACCAGCTAATTGTTGGGACATGTGTTCTAGATGTGGTACTTAATTATTACTCAAAACTCAAAACGCGCGTCTTAAAACATACTTTTTTGTCTTATACTTAGTTTCAATCATAAAGTCTTATTTTACCCTATTTTATTTTATTTTATTTTATTTTATTTTATTTTATTTTATTTTATTTTATTTTATTTTATTTTATTTTATTTTATTTTATTTTATGTTATTGTTTTTATTTTTTATTTTTTTTTATTGTATTTTATTTTATTTTATTTTGTGTTATTTTATTTTATTTTATTTTATTTTATTTTATTTTATTTTATTTTATTTTATTTTATTTTATCTTATTTTATTTTATATTATTTTATTTTATTTTATTTTATTTTATTTTATTTTATTTTATTTTATTTTATTTTATTTTATTTTATTTTATTTTATTTTATTTTATTTTATTTTATTTTATTTTATTTTATTTTATTTTATTTTATTTTATTTTATTTTATTTTATTTTATTTTATTTTATTTTATTTTATTTTATTTTATTTTATTTTATTTTAATTTATTTTATTTTATTTTATTTTATTTTATTGTATATACTTGACCCTTGTGCAATATTTACACACATGTCCACCCTCATTCCAATATAACCCCCACTCACCTACCCTCTCACTCACTTACACTCACACAAACACACTAGTATGTATTGTAGGTGTATTTAATGTATTTCTGTGGATATCTGTCATTGGTTTTATTCTCTGTGTTTATTATTTGTTATATTTTTGTATCATGTATTACTGTTGATATCCCCAATAAAAAAATATATAAAAAACTCCCCACCCCTAGTCCGTTTGCGTCATGTGATATTTTATTACACCGGGTGTGTTATAACTTTTAAGCGCAAGCAGCTACAATAATTTGGAGTATGGTGTTTTAATCATAATATTATGGTTTTATTTAATACAAATTTATATTTTGTGGCATGCTTTTGCTATCGATGGTTGAAGTTTACGGATTTTTCAACACCGAATACTTCCGCGCTAGACCTTTTCATTAGACGCAGACGATCCAGATAAAGCTTGGCTTTAACCACGACTGTTTACAGCGGTTTTTTAAGCCTTTTATCGTCCAACTCGATTTCACGTTTATTATATTCAAGGCACTTAACTTATCTCGCAAATACTGTGACTTTTACAGAAATTGCGTTGCGCCGCCGCGCCGTGTCGTCGCAGTAATCAAAAATCGTATTTTAATTACGCCTCGATAGTGAAACAACGCCGCTCTTTCAAATTATGTTTTGTAATGAATAAAATCGTAATTTTGTGATCAAAATGTCATTCTCCAAATTATTCTAGCTACTTGCGTTTAAAAGTTGTAACAGTTTTAAATATATAATATACCACCGGACAATGTATAATGAAATATCTCAAGACGCAAGCGGGGGAGGGGTGGGGAGTTTTGAGTAATAATTGGACGTAGTTATGCAGAAAGCAGCCAGCCATAGAAAAGCGAAACTGAGATAATAGCACCTTTGTAAAAAGAGTGAATAAACAAATTTCCACAACAGTTAGAATGTTTTTGACTTTGAGAAATGATAAACAAGGAATATATTCGTTTTTTCTTTACTTTACAAACAAGAATTTAATTATGTATTTGACCAGTTTTAATGATTTTTAAATTCCTTAAGATTTTTTAGTGCTGTGGGTTCTTTCTGCAAATTGAGAAATAACTTTTTTGTGATTGATACCATTTTCACAAGGTGATTAAAACAACTTTTTGTATGAAAGCGGTCTGGCTGTTTTTAGCAGAACATAGAATTAACCTTACTGCGCCCGATAACATCAATATCTCATTTTTTCTAAATTGTGGACTGGCTGCTTTCTGCATAACTACGTTCAATTAAGTACCAAATCTAGACACATGTGCCAACAATCAGCTAGTTATGAAACATTTGATGTTTATGGCCATTTTTGGTCTAATATTCCTGGGCTAGTATAAATTTATAAAGGTGGTTTTAATAGTTGTTTTGTAGTGTGTATTAAACGTTTTTACTTGTAAAACTTTACGTACCTTTTGCGTTTTTTTCAACATGGTTATAATATTAGTTAATGATAAAGTTGTTATCAAATTACAGGCAGTTATCAGAAACATCTACAAAAAAAGGATAATTATTTCTGTGAAGTTTTTGGTTATATGAAGTAATTCATTTAATGTTTACCTGAATACCGTAAACTGAATTAATAATTCTTATACAGTCAGTTAATTTATCGTAAACACAAATCAATCTTGAAACACCGTCTTCAAAGTTTTCTTTGGTAAAAGTCAGCCTCTCTTCGTTATAAGTTTTCTTCCATTTTTTATCAAATAATAAACTAGGATATTGAAAATACATCTCATCATCATTTTCTTCGCTAAAAGAAGTTACCACCAATTGTATAACTTGTGCAGAAGTTGTCTGAAGGCGGTGGACGATAGTGTAAGTTTCAAATGAATATTCAAAGATAATGACAAACATTTCAACAAATAAACCATAAATGTTTGTTTGGATGATGCTAATTTTTTCTTTCCAAGCCAAACAATTTGCAAGAATGACCAAAAAGTAGGCGAAAATTTCTATTGACAGGCAAACTGTTACTAATGCCCTTGTCTCTTCAAACCAAATAAATGGGACACGCAGTTTTTCATCAACGAATTGAATGTGTTTTATGAATTGTATGTTTATTTCGTTATTTTTTAATGCTGTTAATAAAACTGCAAATATAAAAATTAATAATAACAATAAAATAATTGCTTGTTCGATGATTTTACGCGAGTCTACTGAATTTAAATGACTTTGAACGGTTATGATTCTGTACAGATATGTAACTATAAAGATTATCATTATTATAATGGAATACGTTTTATTCCACAAGGTAGTTTTAGTAACACCATGCGATCCCCATGATGTTTTTTGCAAGCCAAAAATATTTGCCATTTTATATATTGGCGCAAGAGCGTACATAAAGTTATGATTCTTTACAAGTTCCATTATTTCTGTGTACAATTAAGATATGTATAATTGTGCAAACGTAAGAAAACGTTAATTCGGTTTTTTACAATATTCAATGAATATGTTTTAAATGTGTATTAATTCCCTAAGTGCTTTTAGTTTGCGTTGTTTATTTACGAAGTAATCATCGATTGCTTTTATTTCACAATTAATTGCAGTAATGTAGGTGAAATTTTAAACTAATTCATCATTGTTTTGTTATACTATCTATGTAAATAATAGGAAAGTGGGTAGCTTAATGAAAATACATTTTCCGTATGAAGGGGAAACAGGGGTATATGGAACACTTTCTGTTTTTATTGTGATCGTATGCATTCAACGAATTTGAGAAGTATTATGTAACAGCATTGAGAGTGTATCGCAGCCAGATAGAATAATTCGTATTTAAAAAAATATATATACTAAAGGGCATGTTAAATATATCAACACATGAAAAAAAAAAACATTTGAAAAGGATTGATAGAGAAAGGGGTGTTTGTGTTCAGTTAATGCTTTAGTATACTAAGTAGCTTAAGTAAGACATTTTTTATAAATCCTTTATTCATTTTTATAAATTGTAATACAAAATATAGAAATCGGAACGGATGTTTTGAGAGGGACTAGGGTAGGAAAAACGTATTTATTTATTGTTTGCACCGTCTTTTGCCCCTAATTGTGATTAAAAAAACCTTCCTGAGTATAAAATCGGGAAAAATAATAGCAGGCAACAGACGGTTTTTAAAGACACGTGTTATGTTTATTTATTTATTAATTTATTAAAGGACATTGTCCATTTTTATAATTCATAAGGTATTAAAATAACAAAATAAGAAGAGTTAAAACATTTGTAAAAAAAAAGAAACAGTGGCATATATAAGGGACATCAAAACAAGACAATAGTATTTATTTAGTGCTCGTTTAAATCGTTGTAAACTTAAACAAAACAAGTCCAGATCTTGTCTTGAGTTAACAATACCACAAAGACAGGTCATCGGAGAATTAAGGTCATAGTTTGTTCTATGCTGATCGATGAACAGAACTGTATTTTTTCTCAATTTACGAGTCGGAATATGGAATTTAACTTGTCCTAGTAATGATGGCACATCGATTATACCCTTTAGTATGATTTATTAATTCTACGTTTTTGTAGACTAGAAATACTAAACATTGACTCTATATCAGCATAAGAATAACCTCTCTCTAGTCCAAGCATCCACGCTCCTTTTTGAAGCAAGCTATGTTGGACTGATTCAATGTGATTTATGCGATCGACATAGAATGGAGACCAGACCACGGAGGCATATTCTAGAAGAGGGCGAACAGTTGAGCAATAAAGAGTTTCGATAGTACGGACATTAGAAAAATCAGAGAATATTCTGTTGAAGCCAAGTACCTCTACTGATTTATTTGTATTATTATTTATATGCTCGTTGTATATCAGTTTATATTTCAAATCAACTCCTTAATTTCTGATAAACTTAATAACATCAATATTGTAGTTTCCTATTAGATACTCAAGGGAAATCGTTTGTTTTGTTCTATGAAATGACATAATTTTAGATTTTTAATATTTAATTCTAATCTATTGACTTTAAACCATTGGTTAAAGGCGTTAACGTCTGATTGAAGAAGAAAACAATCGTGTAAAGTTTAAATTATTTTAAGTTTTTTTGTCGTCCACAAAGAGCCAAAAGCGAGAGTTAGAAAAAGATTTAGCAATATCATTAATAAACTAATTGAAAAGCGGGGGTGCCAAATAGGCACCCTGAGTTACACCCGATGTAACATTTATACTGATCGACAAATTGTTATCTATCCGAACATTTTGTTTCCTACAAGTAAGATGAGAATTAATAAATTAGAGTTATAAATCTCTTAATCCGAAAGCATGTTATTTATTTCTGAGAATTTAATGATCTACTTTGTCAAATACCTTGGAAAAGTCAGTATAGATAACGTCAATCTGCTGACTAACCTCAAGTAATTTGACAATAACCTAGGTATAATCTACCAGGTGGCAGATATAAATCCATGGCGTGATTTTGCTAACAATGATAGCTTCAAACATTTTAGATATATAATATAATGTTTGGATATGCCTTTAATTGTTAACATCCGATTTATTGCCTAATTTAAAAACAGGCCTTCTGTAACTTATTTTCCATAAGGATGGAAACTTGCCAGATGACAGAGAAAGATTAAATATACATGAAATTTTTTTAAATACGTTATTTCTAATACAACATTTTCGGTGTCATTTAGATTTTATCAGCAAAACAAAACTATTCTTGAATCATAATCAAAAAATTTGTTTTAATGATAAATTTAAAGGAAGTGATTTTTTTTAAATTATTCACTTTAAAAAACAAATTGAATGGTAATTTAATAATACGTTTGTAGAAACAATTATTTAAATATTATTTATCTCTCGCCGCATTGCATGTGCAACAAGAGTAATAAGTAAAAAGGGGCAACACATCTTAAAAAATATTTCATTCAAGTTTTAATCTGTTTTACAGTTTTAGCAAACTGGGATTAAATTACTGGGGTAGCAATTCGCCCGTATAAGCAGATAAAGTTTTTACCGGAAGAAATCATATGAAAAATTGACCATTCGATTTATTTGTGTAATGCGACAAAATCGGTCTGATTGAAAAAAATATTATCTGAACAACGCAGCGTGGCTAAAAAAGAATCCCCAGAATTTCTCCTTCATTGTAAAAATTTATCGTTTGAATTTTCACGATGGTTTTTCTAAATTTCTAAAAATAAACAGGGTGTTCGAAATTGAACTGTAAAAACAGAATCAAGCAATCGTTGGTCATTATCTGTAAGTCTTGTGCGGGTGCTCAATCCGCAGCTTGCCCACTACATACCGCACACCGCATCTGAGGATATAAGTCTCCTTGGCGGTGCCCACATTCATGGAAAAGTTGCTGGTTGCCAAACGAGAAAAGCTGTTCGAAAGAAAATCTCTGTAAACTGATAGATTTGACATCTTTCGTTGGTGACTGCGACATGGTACAAATTACTAGTACATAAACACGTTTTTTTTTAACAAAGCGCGCAGTTTAGAGGATACCGCCATGGTAGCCGAAATGACGCAACGAATCCTACTTACACGGGATCACCCAAAAAAGATACACATTGATTTCAATATTCATAAAAGAAAAATGTGTACATGAACTTCATATCACAAAACTCAATTTTATTAAGATTCCTAACAAATTTTTTCGCTGATAAAATCTCAATGTAACCATAAAAATTATTTTCTCGGCTTACAAAATATTATTCCGTAATCATAGGTCATTATGATATAACACACTAACGGTAGTGAACAAATGGGTTCAAAAAACATTTATTACGCTCTGTCACCACTTAATTACATATATTCCGTTTTTGGGATTCAGAAATATACGTACAACGTAAAAAAACTCGCACCCCCTTCTAGTTTGTATCGATTTATCACTTCGATTGTAACATTGCTAGTTGTGTCTTGTTTTATATACGGATTGATCAAAAGAAGTGAAAAATATTATGACGAAAGCGATGTGGTAGGTTTGTCAGAAAATATTGGGAACATTTTACTTGTTACCACTGCAACAATAAGCATTTTATGGGCTCAGATTATAAAACCAAATGACGTGTTAAATAATCTACTGAATTCGGAATATGCCAACCAACTTCTTGATCTGCCTGAAGAGTATTTCTTTCAAATTCGTTTTAAAGTGATTGCTTGTATTTCGGTTTTACTGATTTACATCGTTTTAATATCCTTATTAGATTTTGTAATGTGGTATTTGTATGTTGATGTAGTATTTATTATTTCTTATTTTTGCATGTTGGTCTTAGACCTTATCATTTTCCAAATTTGTCTTGATATGTGGATGGTTAAAATTCAACTTCATATTCTATTTGCACAACTAACATGGTCGTGTGGATCTAAGATTGTTTTTTTAGAATCGCGGGCAGATTTTTATTTTGACCTAATATTTTTTTCTAAAAACTGGCAACAGGAAGACAAATTTATCATTAAAACTAATATTCAAGATGAATTTTGTGAGCGAATATTAAGACTCTCCGCAGTATTTGATAAACTTGCAGATAATTATGATTTTATCAATACGTATTACGGAATTCAAGTAAGAACTTGTTTTGTATATTTCCATGATTTACTCTTTTTGTTTGTTTTTTTAACTTATTTATTTATTTATTAATGTAACAGTTAATACCAATTTAAAATTTTTTACTTGGTTATGTATATACCATATAATGGCTAACCCGGTTGCACTTGGTTCACGTGTAAGAAGACCTTATTAATTTAATATGTTACGTCTTTTAATTTAATTGTGGGTGATCTGTTGTAGTGAAAAAAAATAAATCGCCTTCTTAGTGAACTGAACTCAGTGGCGAGCGGTGATTTCTGATATTTACAAATATCAAGCAATTTTTATATGCGTATCTTTGACAGACTAAATATCTACTGGACCAATTTACGTGAAGTTTTTCGCATAATTGTGAGCTTTGTCGTGGGCATCTGAATAACTCTTAAAACCTACAATTCAATAATTAGAAAAAAGTTACAAGCGTAAATGTTATTCATCGGCCTACGTGGCTGCATTCAGCGAGAATGCAAATACTTGAAAATTAGAAGGAACATTCTTTTTTTGTGGATCCCAATAAAATCTTTTCCTTGGAATATGTATAATTTCTACCCTTTTTATTTCTCTTTACTGGATTTCGATAATGCTTAAAATATTAATTTTTTTACTGGCATTTAATATGATTATGAATATCGTATTTCTACATTATGTGCACCCGTGTTGTTAGAGTTTGACATTTACAAAAATAATTCTATATTTTAGTATTCATTATTTCATTATTCGAAATTCAATCAAAACAAGTACCTAGGTACAAATGAAAAGTCTCATCATCTTTTTTTACGTTTATCTGAACGGTTTTTGAACACTTTCCAGATACAGTCAGGCATTTTAGTTTTAAATAAAATGTCAAGATCACGTCATAACCCGACTGGCGGTTGAAGAATACGCATTGGGCATGATTGATTGAGGGCTCAAGGTGCATTAAAATTAGTGCACAATAAAATTAACCACAAAAATATCATCTACATGCACAAATATAATTTGGCTAAATACAATAACTGATATCAAACTTTCGATTATGTTCATTATATGATATATTTATATGAGTATGTACTTAAATTTTGCAATAGCCAAGCACTGCCGGGTTCAACTTGTAATATTAAAAATGTATTTTTTACGTGGTTCTATAAGATACAACATCATTTCTCAGCTTCAGCTTCATACTTCGCAAAACATGAGAATATTTTTATTTTTATTTATTATAATTCCTTTTTTGCATTTTGTAATAGGTAAACACAAGTTACAAATTATTCTTTACGGTTGTAATACAACGGTCGTTACAATAATCTCCCAACTGCGTCCGTTTGATATTAGAAAATTTATAGTTACATAATTAATTGCGTAAATGAAACGCCTATTTTTAATTTTCGATTTCGTATTTCGATCACTTTTTTTATATTTATATGGACAAACATTTTTATTTAAATCATTTATTTCAATTCTACTATGTATAATGTCGGAATGTTTTCCCAATGTATTAATTATGTTTATTTTTGTTATAGGTGTTGCTAATAATTTCATATTGTTTTGTGAATTTTTTGACTGGGATCAATACCTTATTGTTTTTGCATGAAATCGAAAACTATGCATCGAACGTAATGTATATTATAAATATGTTTACTGTAGTTTTTCATAGTATAATATTATTTTGAACTGATTTTAATTTTTGCTTATGTAAGCACGCAAATTGGAATGATTCATTAAAAAAAATGTCTCGCCCACAAAAGGGGAGGTTTATAGATTTAAATCGACATAAAATCGACATTAACTCGCATAATATCAGATAACTTTTTCGTTAAATAAACATTTATGTTGTTCGTGTTTTAGTTAGGTGGCCTCCGTGGTGTAATGGCTTAGACATTTATCTTAATCACGGAAGGTACTAGGTTCGATTCCCGGTGAGAAAAAAAAATTAATGTGATTTTTCTGAAACCTAGGTGTTTTGTTCTGTAATTGCACTTTCTGGCTTTCCAAACAAACAAACCACTACGCCGTTTCTCCATAGGAGAAGGAAGAGAAGATAGAACGCCATAACACTATATCTTGGCATACAGACCTCGCTTCCTCTACATTCATACATCTTCTCATGCAGGCACGCCGATTATTCCTACTTTTGACATGTCCATCTTCAAGTATTCGATGGAATTGATCGTGCCATGTCTTTCTCGGTCTTTCTCGTTTTCTGCATCCATCAACATTCGCATCGTAGATCCTTTTAGCCGTTCTTTCGTTGTCCATTTGCTCTGCATGTCCAAACCAACGCAGCACACCTTTCTTGATTCTGTCATGTCTCAGCCTTACACACTTCACGGATCTCGACGTTTGTGCACCCACCATACATCGTTTTACCACACATTCGCCTGAGGGATAGCATTTCGACAGCATTCAACCTATTTTTATCTTCATTTTTCCAATTCCATACTTCGCTCCCATACATTAAAGTTGTAATTAACTCACTATTAGAAAATGGAAATCAAATTGGGGTAGAGTAGAGTTCGAATCTCGGACTTCCGATCCGTGAATCTTCAACACTAGCCAAGGGACCACAACCCAATTCAAAGTCTTTACAAACCTCAATATTATAATTATCACAGCAAGAGAATTCTTTTTAAAAAAATATTTTTAATGTTTTGATTGTAATGTGGGTTTTTCATATGTTTATGTAAATATATGTTACATAAACAATTGAAAAAATAAAAACTTTTTACGTTGCTATCCCCTGACAGTATAAATTTGTACTACAGTAGCACTCCAATTATCTGACCTCTGACTATCCGAAACGCTGATTATCAGAATTTCAGAAAAACATTTTCATTTTTAACATACATACACACAGTAATTGATTAAAATTAACCCTTTTTTCGGAAAAAATCCAATCATCCGAATTTTTATTTATCCAAACGGGGTTTGGTTCCAATTATTTCTTATTATTTATTTATAAATTTATTGCAAAAAAATAATATACATACTTAATAACAGGGAATCTATATAAAACCCATTAATGTAAAATGAAAACGGAGTTTTCTCTGTTTATGATAGTCTCCATCTAACATGGCACAGCCTGTTCTAAGATAAAGATTTTCTATCTTTAAAGCGTAAAGCTAGGGTTTCCTAGGACAGCGGTGCCCGTATCTTAACGGCCGTAGTGAACGGTGATGCGGTGGACAGCCGTTGTAACGGTGACTAGAGAGTGGTTTCCTAGGAAAACGGTTTTTATAAAATTTATTAACACCGATTTCCTAGGAAACCACTCTCTAGTCACCGTTCCGACGGCTGTCCACCGCATCACCGTTCACTACGGCCGTTAAGATACGGGCACCGCTGTCCTAGGAAACCCTAGCTTAAGTAGTCCTATACTAATAAAACAATAACATAATAAAGCAAAACTAAAACTACTTAATTATAAAATCCTAAGTAATCAAATGTAAGAAATTAAAAATCATTATTATACAAATATAAAGTATATATATGTGCCAAGAATACATGTTACATAAACATAAATAATATACAATAAAACAAATATAAAGCAATGAAATACATAAAAATATAAATAATATTGTACCAATAGGGTATTTTCATAAACTGGGGATATGATTTTAAATGTATTCAGTATTTAAATAATATTTTTACGATTGCGACCATTTTACTATAAAAATCTAGAACGAATGTTTTCATTTATAATTTCCTATTTAAAGTTTGATAGAAATAAAACGGCCCGTAACTGGCCAAAAGGTTGATGACGTCACGCGTGACTTGTGTATCCTACGTTCACTCAAATCCTATACTGAGATACTCCGACGCGGGCGGCTTCAGGCTTTTTATTTGTTTTTTATAGTTGAATTTCGTCTTTACTTTAGCTTTTTTTTTCTTTTGATTTATTCCATAGTATTATGACTGACATTGGTTTTTTACAAGGAAAATCCGATAAATTGGCCAAAATATATATAATCATGATGGGTATTTTTTTCTCATCCAATACAAACTTTTTAAGTTCCGAGTATAGAAATGTAAAGGCCGCGAGTTAAGGAAATATATAATTTTTGCTTCCAGAATGTATTCATTTAAATAGTTGTATTATTTGCATGTACTATAAATATATTGTTTCGCGTACATTTAATGCAAAAGGGAAGTAACGTGACTTTGACACAACATAATCCATAGAATACCACTACTTGTAAACATCTATGTTGCTCGAGTGCGTGTTAATGCTTTTTTTTATTAAATGTCATTTACTTATTAATATATCAGCTAGAGTAAATTACGGAGACAATGCCATAGGTTACATTCAAGTAAAACGGACGGGTGATATTTGAATGGTAAAAGGTCGAGTTACCCCAGAACATAAAGTTAGAACCAAAGCGTACTCGGTGACGTTGATTTGCGATAAAGTCTAGAAAATAATAGATTTCTGCAAGTGTGAAGACTGTCCAGCATCTCAAGTTCAGTTGCCATTTTGTAAATACAAAAAATTTCACAAATAAATAAGGTAGGTTTTCAAACAGAAATTTTTTAGTAATTTTATTTTTTATTTATTTAGAAAACCAACAGTTCTACAAATTAAACTATAGAAAAAAGTACAGACACATAAAACAAATATTAACAATAACGTTCAAAGAATAAACTATTTTAGTATTGTAGTACCTGTCAAGCTTTATAAGTGCGAATTTCAGTACCTACTGATAGTAAATTTTTATAGTCTACAGTCTGCAACTATCATGTACAGTACATCATTAAATTAAGTATTTTGTACTGAACAAGACCTACGGAAAAAAGTATAGTGGTTCGTTTTTTTTATCATATCGTTTCATAACGTTCAAATGCATTTAACCATTTTTTCCGCATTTTTTCATTAGGTACTAGGAATGGCCAAAAAAGCTTTATTTGGCGTCTTCACCGTAGTGTTTGTGCACATCGGAACTAAACAGTACTTCTATCTTATAACTAAATACATTTTATGCGCGTTAATTAGTAAAAACAATGCAAAACAACCGATCACAAGAAAAATAACACGTAGGCTATACAAATTCGTATGAATTTGTTTGAACGGTCAGTCAGATTCGTAACGCGTGACGTCACAAGCCCATTTGGCATCCGAATGGTCGTTTTGGCGCCAATTCAAAGTATACGTGTTTAAACCGCTCTGAAAAATTAACATGAGGACATAAAAAATAAAAAACTATACAGTTACCATCGTATTTTTTTTTTCTATTTTTTTGCAAAATAAAAAAACAACGTGATAATACCCTATTATATAAAGTACTACGTTTATTGATTGACATATATGTTTTAAAAAAAACTCTCGCTACACTATTTATATGTGCAGTTATTTTTATTTTAAAATTTGTAGATTAATAATTGATTCGGATAATTGCAGTTCTACTGTATTATTATTTTTAACACAAAGAGTTTTAAAAAAAAACATTTTTAAGCTATAAATAACACAATCCAAAAAGAAGAAGTTCAAAAACTTACTAAATCTATGTTCAGAGATCAAAGGGTTAACGAACTCTACCATTTATTGCGTTTATAAATTCACAAAGATAAATAATTTCATTGTGTTTTTTTTCCAGATAATTCTGGTAGTGTTGTCATATTTAAATTGGAATGTAAATTATGTTCTAATGATTGTGGCTTTTACCTACTTTGCTGAAGCTCTCAAATACGAACATCAAAGAGTCATTACTGCCGTCAATAAGCTCTCACTGGATCAAAAACTAAGTTTGTTTCATGTTATATTTTTATGTGTTCGTTTTAATGACATAAATAAATATATTACAAGCGCAAAAATGAGAGATAAATCAACATAAAACAAAGCGTTTTTATTGGGTTTAGTACATTTCAGCTCGTTATTTACCCCGTGAACCGTTGTTGAGCAGAAATATTTTGCTTAAGAAATAATAATTATTTAAGATGATATCAAATTGATTTCTCACATGTTAATAACTACAATAAAAATAAATAAATGCGTTTAAGTACAAACATATCTAAAATTTGAAAATATATTTAAGTTCAAATACAAAGAAAAAAAACTGTATATTTTAATAAATAAATGTTAAATTTGTAGAGGAAAAAATCTGTGAAACCGTGGTATCAATATATGTGTGTTTATTAAAGTATCACTCTGTTATTTAAGCTACCCGATTTCATAAACTATCCTATCGAAATGTATCTACAACAAACTCTCTAATAAGGAAAATTCATGCGTTTGCAAATGAGTACACAAACAATATAGATATATTTAGTGTAACACTTTTAAATTTTAAAATGCAGTGTATTAATTTACTATCATCAAATTAAAATACCTAAAAAATACTATGTTGACTTCAATTGTTTACCGTTTATTGACTTATATCTGTATTCTAATTTTTTTTTTCTAACTTCTTCTCATTTGAAGATACGAAAAAATGCACTTCTGTTCTCTCCACTGCAATGTATTATTATGTATACCCATATATTTTTTACTAATTATGTAAAAATGATTATCTATATGTATTTTTTTATTTTTCTTACTCTTCTCAATTATTTTGTTTTTGTTGCTACTTTTGTGAAAATACATGTCAATCTTTATATTTAAAAATGCACTTCTGTTATTCCCACATAAATATATGTATGTTTAATATGTATATTATACCCATATACTTTTAACTAATATGTGAAGATGATTTTCTAAATACTGTTTTTTCTTTGTTTTTTGTTTATCTGTTGTAAAATACATGTATGCCTTTATATGTATATATATGTAAAACATGTAAAAGCCAAGACGTTTAAATAAAATAAATAAAATAAATAAAATAAATAAAATAAATAAAATAAATAAAATAAATAAAATAAATAAAATAAATAAAATAAATAAAATAAATAAAATAAATAAAATAAATAAAATAAATAAAATAAATAAAATAAATAAAATAAATAAAATAAATAAAATAAATAAAATAAATAAAATAAATAAAATAAATAAAATAAATAAAATAAATAAAATAAATAAAATAAATAAAATAAATAAAATAAATAGAATAAATAGAATAAATAAAATAAATAAAATAAATAAAATAAATAAAATAAATAAAATAAATAAAATAAATAAAATAAATGAAATAAATGAAATAACGGAAAAAAATGAAATAAATGAAATAAATGAAATAAATGAAATAAATGAAATAAATGAAATAAATGAAATAAATGAAATAAATGAAATAAATGAAATAAATGAAATAAATGAAATAAATAAAATAAATAAAATAAATAAATAAAATAAATAAAATAAATAAAATAAATATAATGAGTAAAATGAATAAATGAAGAAAATGAATAAAATGAATAAAATGAATAAAATGAATAAAATGAATAAAATGAATAAAATGAATAAAATGAATAAAATGAATAAAATGAATAAAATAAATAAAATATTCAATGAATCAAGTAAACAAAATAAGTCAAATTAATAAAATTAATAGAATAAATAAAATAAAGTACCTAAAATACACAAAACAAGATATATAAAATAAAATAAAGGATAAACCAAAACAAACCAAATAAAAAAAATATGTAAAAAAAAAAGATGAAATAAATAAAATTAATCAAATAAATCAAATAAATAAAACATGTTCTATATTTAAATCTGATTTAACTTATTGTTTTTGTTTTAGGCAAGCTCGCTCTTTCTCGCCTGGTAAAATTGGGGAATAATTTAAACAGTAGACCGTTTGTCCTATCCGCTTATGGACTGTTTTCTGTAGACAACGCCTTAGTCCATAGTTTTATAGCGACACTGGCTTCGTACTCTATTTTACTTTACCAGATGAACAACGGTTCGCAATAAACAAGAAGAAAATATCTGAACCTCAGAGGCAAATCCAAACGTCAAATGTTCAACACAAGCCTAAAGAATCTACTTTCTCCAAGTGATTTCTAACAATTTATAACATTTATTTGTATATTCTGTATCTTAATACATTGGTTTATTCATTATAAGACTTACATTTCTTCAATATGATCATAAACTAGATACAAAAATCGAAATGTCATTTCATCACATTCTGGATTTGCATCCGTCTGCCTCTAAGGTACAAATAGATACCTTTAAAACCATCAAATAAATGTCTTTAAAATATGATTACATTTTTTTTTCAATTATTTTTTTATTCAAATGCTTTAAATGAAAGAAAAATAATTAAGCTTACAAAAAACAGTTCAATGTTAGATGACACTCATGATTCCGTGACATCGTCAAACCAAAGATGTTATCATCTAACTCATATATCGGCAACCACCGGCCTGCGGGCAGAATCCGGCCCGCCGAGCTATTTTCTCCAGCCCTCAACCATCAGAAATTAATAGTTCCAGTAAAGGATTAAACAATGGAAATGACACGGGTGCATCACAAAAAATTAGTATGGAACATAAAGAAAATAAAAAAAATCATTTGTCTTTTTGACAGCACATGTACGTGTGGACAGTTTTTTTTTCGAGGATGAAACACAGTTAATAAAAAACTCGAACAAGGATAACAGATAAAAATCTTTAAAATTTTATGCGATTATCCTTAAGCAGTACCAATGCCAATACTGATAGTCAAGTAATTCAAGTACTAGACTATGGAGATTGTCCATACTCAATTTTGTAATCAGTATGTCGGTAGTCAGATGGCAGAAGGGCCCATCTGTAATTTTCAAAAATGTTCAGGAGAGCTGAAATACAACTCAATTTCAAGACATCAATCCCTAAACTAAAATATTTTAATGTTGCTTTTCAATGGTGAATTACCATTCTAAGTTATGGTGTTTTTTTGTTTCATTCTATGTATATTTTCTGAAATATTGATAAAAAAATTTGAAAACTAAAAAACAGAAAAAATACAGATGTTCGCTTTTGGCATTTGACTACCGATGTAATATTAAAATTTAAATATAAAAATAAATATACATATGAGAATAAGAAACGTGTGTTATTTTATTTAATATTACTTCATTATGTTTAAAAAATAATTCGGTCCGGTCCTTGACGCCGAGACTGAATGATAATTTGGCCCCAGACCTAGAAAAAGTTGCTTATGCCTGATCAAACCTAATAAAGCATAAATAAATTATAAATAAATCAATGGAAGAATAAAAAAAAGGCTGCTTTCAAAAAGAACTCTGTGTGGAGAATTAGTGCTGCCTGGCGTTAGATTTTTACTCGATTAAAAAAAATCTGCCTTTTTAACGCCTGCACACCACCTATCCCACGAATGCGGATTGTGGCACCTCACTAGGACCTAGAATACGAGTATCAAGCTATTGATTTTCATGAATAGGTGCTTTAGTAGAGTTTAGAGGAAACGGTAGTTTAACTTATAAAGAATTTAGTTTTCTTTTTTGTTTTATAATGAAAATAATACCTATGCATGTATTTCATTGAAATAAATACTTAATATAATATCAAACAACGTTGTTTTTATTACTCTCCATTTCAATGATTGTATTTCTTTAGGGCAACAAGTGCGAGAAGTTTACCGGCTGTATTGACGAAATTCGAGATTATACAATAAAGAAATATCACTTTTTTTTTACAATTATGAAATAATAAGGGTAAATGAAATACTTCAAAGTCAAAAAAAAATTTATGCACTTATTAGTAGCAAAAAAAATTTTTTTTAATTCATAATTTTGAATTCCCGCGAAAACACTTCATTGCATAGGCCGCGCCCGTCATAAGTCACGATCCGGGTTTGAGTTTGACGTTCTGTCATTTTTGTATGCAGAAACTGTGATGTTTTATTTCATCTGAGTGTATTTAGATATATTAGTGATTTTACAACTATTTTTTGTGCATTATGTCTGGAATGAAGGGCTTCAAATACTGTATAGTACTTAAATGCAGGAATACTTTGAAGACAACGCCAGAAAAATGTTTTTAAATGTGCCCAAATATTGCCTCGCTATGAAGAGAGATATAAAAAAAAATAGAAAGTTTACTTCCAAATCCGTTATCTATTGTTGTGAAGATTACTTTAATGTAAGTATTATTTAAAGTATCCATATGTTTTTATTCATATGATTGCAATCTTGAAGAACAAGTCATGGGAAAACCATAATTGTCAAGTCAGCGTTTTTTTTTTACACACCTTGGATCTTTTTCCTGCGCGGTAATACGGACCAAACAAAAGCGATGCCCATCATCTCTGGGCGGAGAATCCAACTACTTGAATTCTTCAAATAAATGTGATGTCATGAATCAATTTAATTTATCCCTTCTTCTAATCATCGCGACGAATTGAACCGCTGACCACAACACTGATAATTTTAAGCATTTTGGAAGAGCGTTTTGACCTCTCAAGGACAAAATAAATTTTTAAAAAACGGGTAAAGTAAAATGAAATATTTAAAAATCTCACACATTTAGTACGAAACATAATTATTTCTTACGAACATCAATGATATTAACAATATTTTGGGGTGAGATCAGGCCAAACAGGTAGAAAAATGTTTTTACTTGTGAGTTTAAAGTAGGTTATTGCTGTCGAAATGTGATCCCTCAGGCGAATGTGTGGTAAAACGATATATGATAGGTGCACAAATGTCGAGATCCGTGAAGTGTGTAAGGCTGAGACATGCATTATTGACAGAATCAAGAAAGGGGTGCTGCGTTGGTTTGGACATGTAGAGCGAATGGACAGCGAAAGAACGGCTAAAAAGATCTACGATGCAAATGTTGATGGATGCAAAAAACGAGGAAGACCGAGAAAGACATGGCACGATCAAGTCCATCAATTACTTGAAGATGGACATGTCAAAAGTAGGAATAATCGGCGTGCGTGCATGAGAAGATGTATGAATGTATAGGAAGCGAGGTCTGTATGCCAAGATATAGTGTTATGGCGTTCTATCCTCTCTACCTACCCCTACGGGGCAACGGCGTGATGGTTTGTTGTTGTTGTTGTTGTATTTGAGATTATGATTTAATTATATCAAATAAGGCATGATCCAAAATTATATAAAATGTCTGCGTTGGCACAGGACACCCCACTCCAGTGAGGGTACGTTATCTTCTATTTGAAAAAAAGTCATGCATAAACTGTAAAAGAACAAATAAATAAATAAATCTTTACAGACAAATAATGATTTTTTTCCTGGGAGATTGTTACTTTTTAGATTTAGAAAAGCACGTCAAGATGGCTATGCTCAATCAATTTTTTTCATTATGATGATCAAAAACCATACAATGATCAGGGCCGCAATTATGAACGGCTATCTAATATCGATATCTTTGTAAGAAAGTGTGTATATTTGCACGAGAATTCAAAGTATCTTCGTCAGTAACCGGTAGTTGATCATACTTAAAAAAAAAATTGTAAACATATTCTATTTTTCATTCAGAAAACTTAATTTTACTTTGTAGATAATTTATTATATAAATAAAACACGAGTGATACTTTAATCCACAAATTTGGAATATCCAGTGACCGGTTTCATCGCTTTGGCGACATCTTCGAGACTGGTATCTTTATTAAAAAGTTAAATGTATTTATACAGAACAGAGGTAAGGATACATAATTCAAAGTTATATGTAAGTAAATTAAATAAAGTTATTTTTATCTTAAGGATCATTATCAACAAATTTTCTATGGGTTAACTAATGAATGGATATAATGCTATTTTAATGAGTTTAAATATTTTATTTTATTTTTGGTGTCTCATCCTTCGTGAGTGTGTTTTTGTAAATAATGATTTCTGAAAAACAAAGGGTAAAACTATATTACAATGGGTAAAGTAATGGAGAATGCACGTGTGTTATCTGTGCATTAAGTAATTCTACGTCGGGTTTATTTTTTAATCTATTAATTTCGAGAATTTCTAATTTGTCAAGTTTATGGCCTTTGGGTGGAATATGAATTATTTTTTTATTATTTATTTACATTATTTTTTAATTCGAAGGAAAGTTTGTTTTCTATTAAATGATTGGCAAAATTTGAATTATCTTTATTATTAGACCATGATTGTATGTGCTCATTTATGCGTGTTTTAAAGGCTCTACCCGTTTGGCCTACGTAGCATGTATTTTTACAGTCGTTACAATTAAGAAGGTAAGTTCCTGAGTTGGAAAACTTGTCTTTTTTGTCTTTTGTATTTACCAACAAATTAGCTAAGGAATTATTATTGTAAAAGGCTGCAGTGCATTTATTTTTATTTATTATTTGTCCAATTTTATCACTAGTTTTTCCAATATACGAAAGTTTTGCCCACCGCTTTCGGTCTTTATTATTATTGTTGTTTGGTGTCAAACTTTGGGTTAATTTATTGTTTACTTTGTAGATAAAACTGAAGATAAATTTAAGCTTCCCATCAGAATACGTACCCAGGTCATTTATCAAGGATTAATTTCAATTATTACTAAATGCCCCTGAACATCGTTTAGCACGTGAGTACAATTTTATATTTTCCTATACTAATTCTTTTTATTGCAATAAATAAATATTTTTATTGAGAATAAAAAAAATGACAATGGTTTCTCATGAAGTGTTGAATTTTCGATACTTGTGCATTAATACACACACATACACACCCTCCCATGTGTGAACTCACAAAGAAACATTATAATTGATTGGCGTAAGTATAGCCTGTGAGCTCGCCAATACATGACAGATGACATTAAACATAACCATAGAAAAACATGGCAGTTGAGTTCTCAGAAGTAAAGCAACGTGAATGCAGCAATGCTTGAACTACATGTCAATAATATTCTAATAATAAATAATATTATTTGGCCATACGGAACTTTAAAGCACACCTTGGTTTAATTACTAATAGTATTTTATCGGTTAGGTAGGTGTATTTAAAAAAAAATGTTGCGTACCTGAAAAAAGCACAAATAATTATGTTTTTGTAAATGATGTCAGTAGCGACACTCAGAGAGTGGCTTTGTGACGTTTTGACATTTTTTATAAGAAATTCTGTTATAAAAACGAGGATGTTTTGTTGATTGACGTTAGCAGGCGCTACCCAGGGGCGACTTTGAGAAATTATTTTAAAAAGGAGATTCATGGCGTAGCCAAAATATTGTAATTAAAACGAGGATGTTTTTGTTGATTGACGTTACCAGGACCTACCCAGGGGCGACTTTGTGACGTGAGAAATTATTTAAAAAAAAGAGATTCATGGCGTAGCCGAAATATTGTAATTAAAACAAGGATGTTTTTGTTGATTGACGTTAGCAGGCGCTACCCAGGGGCGACTTCATGACGTGATGAAATTATTAATTGAAATTTTTTTTTTCATTTTACATAGCGTAGCCAAGATAAGAAATTGTGTGGTATTTCGAAATTTAACCGTGTAGGTAGCCGCCTAGTTACAATATTATTTTTGTATTTGTATAATTCCTGTTTTATAATGTTTATGTATTTATCGCTATAAGAATGAAACTAAAGATAGTTTTTACTTTTAATTAAAGATAGTTTTTACTCTCAATAATATTTATTTTTCAAGTATTCAATGTTATTTTTGCATTTTAATTAATATTGTTACTATAAAGCGTATTTTTGTTTTTCGAATTTACTAGACTGTTTTTATTACAAAAAATAAAAATGCATAGTTCTCTATGTATTCTTCTGTTATAAACAATCTATTAAGATAATACACATCAAATTTTCATTGTCTGTTGATTTGATTTGCAATCTTCTTTTGTTTTCGATGGTTAAAACTCTAGGAAATTCAAAGACAATAAAATTTTTACTGTCATATATTGGCGAGCTCACACGCTATACATAGCCCAATTGATTTACCTTTTATGAACTCTTGTGGTTTTATTATTGTTAAGTATTGAAAACTATGCGTTCAGTTTATCTTACTGTAAATTATATAAAATAAATAAAATTTTAGAAAATAAAAACAGACACCTCGTTTATTTAAGGTACCTGTATATTTAAAAGAAAACTTTTAATAAATAAGATTTTTTAAAATTAAGATTTCCGTATTTTTAACTCAGTTTATTTCCAATTTCTGTTGAAAATTCAATGTTTTATTTTATTACTTGGTTTCATATTTCTAAATCAGATAATGGTGTATTGATTATTGTTTCATCATTTATTCATTTTCAGGGTTAAGTATAATTTGATTGATGTTTTAAATGATTATTTGATGAACTATGTATTTTATTAAATCTTTGAATAAATAATTAATTAAATTATAACACCACTGAATGCAAGACTATATTACAATGCGTAGTCTTTTACGACTCTTCGTGTGAAATAGTCATTTGACTTGAAAAAAACAACAGGATATCATAATGCACTATGATATAAACTACGCTTTTCCTCTATTCCGTCACATTTTTTTCCTGTTTGGAATTCAAAAATACAGTTTTTCATTAAGTGAAATAAAAACTAGATCAAAAATCTGCAAGGTTTACTCGACACTTTTCATAGCATGTTTAACATGTACGTTCATGTTTAGTTTCGCAAAAAAAATCGCAGGTTACGGAAAAACGCTTACAAAATTACCTTCAGTAATTCCTGAAAATCTTGGGCTCTTAATAATTTTCTTGGTGGCATTTACATCTGTAGGGTTATCGCAATTTTTAACGTCAAAATCATCGATTAATCAGATCGATAACTTATTGTATGTAGATACACATCTTCAGCTTCGTTCAGAATATTGCACAAGGCATTTTACAGTCTTTAACGTATTTAAAATTATAGCGTGGAACTTGTTTATTGCAATTATAGTAGATATTATTATCTGGTATAAAGCGATTGATCTTTTAATTTTGGTACAATATGTATCAATGGTTATAATGGATTTAGTTATTTTGCAATACGTTTTGGATATTTGGATGGTAGTCTATCGATTGCGTGCTTTTATAAATCAGCTTACTTGGAAATACAAACAAAACGCTTTATGCTTAAAGGAATATAATTTTAAGTTTAGCCCCCAAAAGTTTATGTTTACATCAAACTTGGAACCAAATTTTAAAGAACTTTCTGAACACAGCGTCTGGGATAAATCCGGAGACGGAATATCAAGATTGACATCAATTTATGATAAACTTGCTGATAATGTTGATATTATAAACATGTCATACGGAGTTCAGGTAAATATTATAATATTACCCTCAAAATAATACAAAAATATACTTGTCTCAAAACTTACTTGAAATTTATTTTTTTATTAAAACATGCACTGCTGTAGAATTTTGAGGGTATTTTCTTTTCAATGTTAAATGTTGTTGTTACGTGAGAAACAGAAAATCTTACAAAACCCCTCCTTGGATTCGTTGGCAAACGTTTGCCCTTTTCACGAAATTTTCGATCACATTTTGAAATAATTGTGGATGCATTTCGTAAATAACTCGTCAAATTTCCGTTTTGAGCTATGAAATTGCCTGTGAATTATTTGCCTATACTTTTCCCTCCAGAAATCCTAAAGGAAAAAAGTCCAGAGGTGTCAAATCGCACGATATTAAAGGCCAATTAACTTCTCGTCCCCGCAAGATAACTCGTCCTGGAAATTTCGTCTGAAATAACTGAATTTTTTTTACCGCAGTGTAGCGGGTTGCGCAATCTCGTTGAAACCAAACATCACCAACATCAATTTTATCTAATGCAGACCACAAAAAATTAGATTACATGTCGCAACAATGAAAAACAATTAAGGTAACTGCATTGCCACTTGCATTCTCGAAAAAACTCCGGCTTATGATTCCACCGGTCCAAAATCCACACCACACGATCACACGCGGTGAGTTCGTGGGCTGTTGATGGATTGCTTGTGGATTATTAGTCCCTAAAATTTGACAGTTCTGTTTATTGACGTATCCATTAAGTTGGAAGTGCGCCTTTTTGCTAAAGATCATTTTTTTGCAAAAATCACAAAGGACTTGTTGATGCTTTTTTATCCAATTGATGAATGTTCATGGTCTTAAGATGTTGTGTTGATTAATCTTGTAAGCCTGCATGTGCAGGTCTTTAGTCAAAATTTGTTTGCAAAGAGCTTCAGAAGACGTTAAATTGTTGACAACGATGACGAATGGTGGATAGGATTTCATGTGCACTTTCTCTAACTGCCGAAAATGCGATCAAGCGATCGACCCGTACAAAGGCGGCGATCTGCTTTGACATTCTGAACGAAGCCAATAGTTTCAAATGTAATTCTCCACAGTGGCTCGAGATGGTGCATGAGGATGAGCAAAAAAAGTGTGATATTTTTGAACCGTCTCTGTATAATTCTCACTATTTCGTTAGACTCAAAAACTCTGCATGACTTAACCTCATACATTGCTGATTTAAGCGATTTTGATTGTTCACAAGAAGCAAATACCCATACACATGATGCGGGAGGTACACTTGATGTTATAATACGACGGAAATGTGATCAAAAGATCACAGTTTTTGTAACAGACATCGGACTTTTAGACCATAGATTAATGAACTGTAAAATCAATTGGTAAGGTTGTACAATAGGGTACAATCTAACCTGATAGAGCAACATGCACCATCCGATGCATGGTTTGACGGAAATTGTCGACGCAAAAAGAAAGAGTCGAGACGTCCAACGCAAATACAGAAACACACTGTCAACTTTGAACCGATCAATATGGTTAAAAATGCAAGCTTCTTATAGGACATTTATAAAAGAAAGATAATCTGTTGCTGTTTTCTGTTGATATTTCTTGATAAAACTCCATAGTTTATGATTTTGATAAAATTATAAATAAGGTTATCAATAAAACTTCTTGGATTAGTTTTATTTTTTTATTACTTTGACCGTCGAGCGCTTTCGCCTAAGTAGGCATCTTCAAGACTAGTGAATTGTTTACAACGTTTAAAGATGTTATACTATTGTTTACATTTTTTGGAGATAAGAAGATCAAATAAGTATTTTAACAGGGGACAGAAAACATAAATATTTAATACTAGTTTACTTAACAGTTCATTTTTGGGAGTTTTTGGAAAAAAATGGGATTAAGCATTTATAAAAGGTGGGAAAAGAACACATGGCGAAATACAACAGAGCGGGAAATACATATTTTAACAGTAGCACAATACTTTAATTTTTCGACAGGGAAGTTTACATACCTATACAGGGTGTTCTTTAAACCTTGTCACATCCGAAACCACGATGATCAGTGGAAGCAAGAAGACATATTGGCGCATTAAATTATTTTTTTAGAACGAATAAAATTTAAAAAAATATATATATCAAAAAAAGCAAATGGTTGCTTACTTCTACCGGAGTGAAACGAGGAGGGGGGAGTCTGATACTGCGCCGTACTCCCCTCACTTCTCCCCTGCAGAAGTAAGCAACAAATTGTTTATTTTTAATTTTATTTTTAAAAATCTTAATCGTTCAAAAAAAAATATTGAATGTGCCAATATGTCTTCTTGCTCATACTGAACATTTTGGTTTCGGATGTGACAGGGTTTAAAGAACATCCTGAACATGACGAAATATTTTACCTACGCAAACAGCGCATTAAATTCAGTGAACGCGCATTTGCGGTCACAGGCCTTATGGCATGGAGTGCTCTCCCAGCGGAGGTGCAAGGCAGTGAGAGTGAAGTGATGTTTCGAAAAAAAACTTAAATTCCACTTGTTCTCTAAATCATTTGAATAAATGCGAAGCACGTGATGACAAAATGAGTTGTTTTAATTTAATTACAAATTTGAAAGCTTTAATTAAATTTATTTATCTATAGAACCACTATATTAAATCACCCTTGAGGTATTATATTACGAAAATGGCATCATATAAGTTATCTTTTATAATAATAATAAACTACAAAATAACAGCGTTCCTTATTCGACGCAACGAAAATTATTCGAAACTCAAAAGTCGTGTAGGTTTTGAGACGCCCAAAACAAGTATGTCTGTCGCCAACGGATTCTCGTTTTAGCCGAAATATTATTATTATATCAGAATGATTTTATTTTAGAGAGAACATAACCCATGCATATTTTATTGTATCCGTTAATATAAAATAAAACAAAGGGGAAATAAGATTTTTGTATTTAGGTACTAGAAACATCTCAAAACGCCTAATTTTTATTTTCAGGTTTTGCTAACTATTTTCAGTTCTTTATTGTGTCTTTTGGTGGGAATTAATTCCTCAATCAACAACAACAATCAATCTGTTATTGTGAGTATGAATTTATTTACTAAAAAACCTGATTGGGAAAGTCATATGACTACTTTTATTGATTAAATTGGTCATTTCGCAACACCTCACTTAAAACTATTGTAAAAAATGCTTGTTTTTAGTGCTACTAAGTTGATTTTAAAAAAATACATTTTTTTAGAGACACTACCTATTTTTTGTGAGAATAAATTTATAAATAAATCAACACTTAATACGAAGTTTATTAAAATGCAACAATAAATTTGGTGGCTTGACCAAGAATCTTCTTCATCTTTATTGATTTATAATTTACTACTCGAGTAAAACAAAGTTATTTACTATACTTTACTTGCAAATTTTAAATTTATTATGCTTTTACATAACCATGGAATCAGATTCGGTGCTCTCAAATAAAACCACCGACCCATTGATACACATAGACGCGTCCTGAGCTCTTTAAAATTATGAAACAAAAAGATAGTGTAATTTTTTATTGGTATGTAGGTACCTAGGTACTTATGATTAAGTTCTAAATCTTGAAAGAATTAAATTTCGAATGTAGAATTCTTTTTGCAAATATCAAACTCCTCTCTCCTTACCAACAGGGGTGCATTTTATGTCGGAATATGATTTTTTTAATATTTAAAATGTCGGTTGATATTATTTTAGCATTACTGAAAATCCAGGAAAAAAAATGAATGGGTATAAATAAGAACGAGTTTAAGGAAATAACCTTATTCTTTTTCTTGCGGTGACTGGTCAGATCTCCCTGACGCCGACGTTGGCGATTACTACAGCAAAAACCTCTCGGTCATGTGCTACTCTTATATTTCGCAGCCAAAACAACTGCTTTTTTCAACTTTTTTCCACAACTGCTTATTTCGCAGCCAAAACTCAGCAAAGTGATTCCTGGAAAAAGATGACCAGAGTTGCCTTCTCTGGTGGATTTTTCTGTCGGTTATCTTCTTTTACCAGGGCCCTGATTACAATGGAATGACAACATTTATGTTCAATTTTACTCACAAAGTAAAATTTAGTTTTCTTCATGAAAAGCAGAATATGTATGCATTTTTTTCTTATACATGTTAAATTGTAGGTTAGCGACGAAGATTCTTTTCAAGTTTTTGCAAGAATATTCATTTTCGTACACAAATATCGGTTTTTCTTTGACACTAGTAATTGGGGCCCTGTATGGCTTTGGTTTTGAGGCGCTAAAAACTCGCCTTTCATCCTTTCGTTATCTACTGTGATCACACCGTTATGAGTGTGATCCTTCGCCCAAATTTCACGGGATGGGTATAAATAAGAAAGAATTTAAGGAAAAAATTCGATTGGGATCCGTAAAAAACTAATGTTGTTTGTAAACATTCAAATACAAACTTGTTTTATATGTAAAAATAACATCTTCCCAATTTTTAAGCGCATCTATTCTCGTCAAATGTCGCCTTGGTAGGTCGATTTATGTAACATTTACTCTTCTAACTTTTTTCTACGGATTAAATTCAATAGTTAATTTAGGAGTTCATTCGTTCGAACCTCAGCAATTTCATTTGGTGGAGCGTGTAAATAACTTTACCGATGCGGGAAAAATATTATACCGGAATGGATAAAATAGTTATTTCTCTAAACTGACCACACAATGTGGTGGGTAAAGTGGCCGGCAGTTTATGCAGATATGTGTTTCATGTCAGATATTGAATTGCGCGCGGTGCCCGCGCGTGTTCCACCCCGCACCGCAAAACACCGCCACTATGGCCACACACTCAATGTCCGCAGCATGTTACAAGTAATAATTTTTCAAAAAGAGGAGTAAAAACTCAAGGCAAACGCCGAAAAAGAATTCATAAACGTGCGTAAATGCAGTATTCAGGATGCAGATAACAGGCGTGGCAACTTCACAACGTCAAAAATAGCATGAACGTAGTTATGTAGAAAGGAGCCAGTTCACAATAAAAAAAATGGAAATCATCGAGTGCAGTAAAACCAATTCTTTGTTATGTTAAAAAAAGCCAGTCTTTCAAACAAATAACTGTTATAATTACTTTCTGAAAACAGTGTTGATCTCAAAAACCACATTTTTCAGTTTGCAGAAAACACCCACAGCACTAGAAATTTTTTATGGTATAGATGTTGATGATGAAAATTAATGCCTCCAGAAAACTTGTTCTTTCAAGTAAATTAAAGTTGATGAATACATCAGCTTTTAGTTTACAAATTCAGTCATTTAAAAATACCTTTAGTAAAAAAAGTTTTTATCCAGAATGTCACCTCAAACAATCAAAGTTTGAATGAGGTATTTCGATATAAAATATGACTGTTTTCTGCGAAATGCTCATTTTACGATGTGTGATCAGTTAGACTTAAAATTTCACCAAATTTCCTTTAACACTTTATTAGGTTATTATTGTCAAATTAATTAAGTGATTCTTTTCAATTAACTACCCTACTATGAATATTAAATAATATTTCCAACATAATAAAATGAAACAAAATACGTAGGAGTTTACTAGGGGTGGCGGTTTTCTTTAAAATGCACATCTTTTTGTGTGGTCAGCCAGACTTTGTTTTTTAGTGTTATTGAAATACATTATGTAAGGTTGAGACAAGCATTATCGACAAAATCAAGGAAGGAGCTCTGCGCTGGTTTGAACATGTAGAGCGAATGGACAGCTAAGAATATTTACAATACGAATGTTGATGGATGCAAAAATAGAGGAAGACCGAGAAAGACATGGCATGATCAAATCCAACAAATACTTGAAGATGGACATGACAAAAGTCGGAATAATCGGTGCGCGTGCATAAAAAGACGTGTGAATGTAGAGGAAGCGAGATCTGTATGCAAAGATAAAAGGATGTAGCATTCTATTCTCTCTGCCTTTATTTACAGGGAAACGGCGTGATGGTTTGTTGTTGTTGTTGTTGTAGAAAGAACTGTCATATGCCTTATTGATCATTTGTTGCAAGAACCAATATCAAAATGATTCAGGATCTACAGTATTCCAGCATTAAGAAAATTGTACCACTAGAATTATTCAATCAGAGAGAAAACAAAAGACTCCTTTATAAATCACTTAAAATTCTGCCAGTACAAGTAATTTTGTGGTTCTGCATCTTTTTAGAGTAGTTTAATTTTAATAGTTCAAAAATTCATCAAAATCACAATCACAACACTCATTTTACTTATAATGATGGTTTAGTGATCCCTAAAATTAGTAACAAATATGGCAGTAGAACGTAAAATTATATTGTACCATTCATTTTTTATTTAATTCATACTGACTTTAGATTTAATAATATATGTTACAAGAATAAAATTGGAAATTGGCTTCTTAATTTACAGTTCTTGTATTAAAGTTTTCTATTAAGAATGTGTTCAAATTTGATTTGACTGCAAAGATATTTATTTTTAAGTAGGATTAATATTCAAATTATTTGTTAAAAAATGGCTTCTGGATTTGGGTACCGAAAACTGCTTTGAGATGATCACCCCACCAAAACAATAGTCAGCTTGAACTTGTAATTATTGTTGCATTCCTGTTATTTATGTTTTAATTTTATATCAATTATATTATATTTATATTTAGTTTTATTTATTATATTATATTTATTTATTATGTTCTAGAATACAATATAAAAATAATGTAAATGAATGCTTTAACACGGGTTATGTTCAGTATGGTGTTTATATAGAAAAGGAAAAATAAAAAGTTGTATGTGAAATAAATAGGAATGTGAAATGAATAAATAAACTAAAAAAATATCATGTTCACTTTATGTAGGTAAACTTAACCAACAAGCCACAAAAAGTGCCTTGGTGAGGTTTTTGTATTTATTAGATGTATTTTTTGTTTACGTATCTTAATTTTTATCCAAGAGTACGATTGAATCTAAATAAAAAAAACAAACCTTTTAACTATTGTGTAGATTTGATTATTCACTATTTTTACAAAAGTGCTATTATATCAGTTTTATTTTTCTATGGCTGGCTGCTTTCTGCATAACTACGTTCATTTGATTCCCTAGCTAAATATAATCAAAACGAACTATCGGCTCAACCAAATTTGTTTTTTTGAGTGTTTTTTTTTTCTTAGAGACTATAAACATAACGATTGATTTATTAATTGTTTGGTGTATAAAATTAGTTTAACTCGATAATATTTCTAACTGAATTCATTACTTTTGATACTTTTTTTTTCTTTTCAGATTAACATAGGTGCTTTTAGTTGGTGTTTGCACTATATAATACTTATAGGAATTGCGATATTTTTCTCTGAAGCACTAAAATTTGAACAACATAAAGGAATTGTTGTAGTTAATAAAATCATGTTAGACCGGGATTTGAGTAAGTAGCATTAAAGTGAGATGATAAAAATAATACACGATATTACCGTGGAAAACAAACATAACATGAACTAATGACACACACAAATAAAATGCCTGACAACAACAGCACTACCTTATTAAAAAAAGTAAGGACAAATGCAAAACAGTCAAAAATACGTACTGTGATAATCAAAAATAAACGGGAATATGGCCAAAAAAAAACTTTTTTTTCAATTTTTTTAACTATATTCTTTAAAATACTCGCAATTTGAGACGATTTATTAATGCCAACGCTTAATCCAATTTTTCGTGCACTTTTCATAGGCCTGCAAAGGTATGACCTTTAGCTCTCGCATAGAGTTCTCTTTTATGGCATCAATCGTCTCAAAGTGCGTTCCTCTGAATAGTAATTTTAGTCTTGGGGAAAAAAAAGTCAATCAAGGCCTGGTTTGGAGAATACGGTGCTTGGCTGATGAGATTAGTCGAACTCCGAAACAATCACCGACGTATGGATTTAACATCCACGAATTGTCCATCCACATTCCTTCAGTGTTTTTGGGACGAGGGGGACGGGACGCGTTTCGTACCCAGAACATCTCAATAACACAGCAAACTCTCGGATTAGTATCCATCGATTTTGCAATATAATTTGCTTTGTCTTGTTTTGTCATGTTTTCTTCAGCTCTTGACGTTGCTGGACGTCCAGTATGTTAATCATCATATAAGCATTCACGAACGTCTTTAAACCTCTTATTTATTTAATTATACTTTTACAATTTTTTGTATTTTTTTTTTTTCATACAAAATAATGTTTCCCTCACTGGGATGTCCCGTGCCGAGGGAAACATTTTACACAATGTATTGTAAATTGTTTGTACTTATTTGTTTTTAAAAATCATCACTTCCACGTGTTTTATTAAAAAATAATGAGAAATTTCAGCTCTATGGGAAATTGGATAAAAAAAATGTTTCCTTTCGTGCGGTGAAAATTAAAGCATTAAACTATTCTGTAAAGTTTCTCGAAAGTGTACAAAAAAACATTGAAAAATATTTCAATAAAAACAAACTTCTTCGAACGCAGTCACTTTTTCATATGAATTTCATTTTTTAATTCAATTAATTTATTTTAAATATAACATATACATTACAAACATAAATTCAATACGTACATATTATAAAAAAGAAAAAATACATGAAAGAGACTCGTGTCAAAGCAGTAGGAGAATCCTGTTCCGGAAAACCCCTTCAGATACATGGAACAGATCAATATCCAGAGCGATGTAGTTCAGCATAGCTGTAGCCCTTCCAACAGGCATAACCGTAAGCAGGTTGGTCCTGTATATTGGAATATGAAACAATCTATGCTAACGCTGTCTTAGGTAATTATCAGGAACATACAAACCAATGCTCATCATAATCTAAGAATTATCGATCATACCGCGCAACAATCGATAAAAATATGTAGTCAAATACACATTCCTTCTAGTCTCTAAACTGTTGTAGCCAAGCATACCCTGGAGAAACTCGGTCGGGTTGAGCCAAGGATAATACCCGCACTCTCTCATGTAGAGATATCTCAGAAACTTCTTTTGGATTTTCTCTATCAAATGAGAGTACTTCAGTTCCTGTGGCCCCCAAATCATCGAGCCACTTTCGAGTCTACTTTGCAGCAAGGAGTTGTTAAGAGTTCTCAGTACGCGAATGAATTAATTAACCAATTATAAGAGAGTTGTGGAAGAATTTCGGATTGGCCTAGAATAAGCTGAAATGAACTTGAGACGTCACACGCGGAATAATTTCAGAAATTTAAAACTTTATAAAATAAAAATAAAAGATTTAAATCTTAGGCTTACTAAAATAATCCTTTTGAAAAAAAACCACTGAACCTGCGTATTATATTCACACATATTTTTGTATATTGATTGTGCATTTTTTTGTAGGTGATAAACAAATCTCTCGCCTTGTACACCTAAATGGCATGATGAAATACAGGTCATGCGTACTAACCGCCTGTGGGATATTTCCTGTAGACTGTTCTTTGGCTTACAATTTAGTTGCCACGATATCAACATACAGCGTCATATTATACCAGATGAAGGGATAAATCATTTTAACACATTACAACAAGATAAAACGTATTTTTAGATTAGATTATGGAAGAAGTGAAGAGGAAATTCCAGGGGGTGAAGCACCCACCAGAACTTTCACATCCACCGACCAGATAAGCCGAGTAAAACATGAAACCAAAATAAATCCACTCCATACTATGTGACCTTTGCACTTTACGAATCTTGAAATAAAACACCGTTTTTCTTAATTCAACGTTTATTTATTTCAAAACTTTCTTGAAAATTCAAGCTTCACTGGAGAAAATGAGATGCGTTTTATACCAAAAATTGTTTAGCGATTAAACATGTACTTCTAACGAGTTCAAAGCAAAAACTAATTTTAGGTGACGAGTAATAACTGTTAATTTGTTTTACGAAATCTTCATAAAGATGCAAAAGAAACAGGGTTGAATTTGGCGAGAGAAAATGAGACAGGCAAAGGATTTAATTTACGCTAAAAATTATTAAAAACGGCTTAACGAGTCGGTTTTTTTTTACAAAAGTGATTGGGTTAACGTCTTGTATTATATTATAATTTCATAAACACTTTCAATGACATGTTATCTAAATGACAGGAATGCCATTTAAAAATTAAAAAAGCCTTTATACTACTTTATAGTTTATTGTTAGGGAATAACCCACTTAGCCTCAATTTCAAAAGGCTTGTCAGCAGGTAGGCAAAATAAAATATAGAACAATGTCATGAAAATTAAACTACAACACTTTTTTCAAAAATCATTTTTTTCTTGCAACGTGCGGGAATCGAACCCGAGACGTCAATTACATAGTTTGCCGTCTATCCAACTACTCCATGGCTTCCTGTCAGTCTTTTCTCTTCTCTTTTTTCAATATTTTTATTTTCACGAATCTCACCAGCATAAATAAAGGTTTCAGATCTTCAACTTCACAAGCATCAACAGATAAAAGAATTGAAGGGATATAGATGTGTAAATATGGGCAGAATGGTTAATGTTACACAGTGTGTAAAGTAGCTACTTAAACCAGCCAATGACAGGTCATAAGCCCTGTAGATGCCTAGACTTCTATATTACCTTCTGTGTTGTAATATGTATATATTAATAGCTCCCCAGAGAGTTGAATCCAGTCCTTGTATATAGAAATTTAGACTAACTCAAAATATTGTTGATAAATCCACCTGGTCCATGAAGAAGTATAGAAATTGATAAAATAAAATTTTTAGGCATTGCCTAGAATGTAAGTGAAATAATTACCCGAATCTCAACTACCCGAATCTCACCCGCATAAATAAAGGTTTCAGCTCTTTAACTTCGCAAACATCAACAGATGAAAGAATTTAAGGAATATAGATGTTTATTTATTTATTTATGTATTTCACAGTTTTAAAATGTACAGTCTTTTTGTTTCAGGTCCCAACTAGCTCGGAAATTCCTGTATTTAGGAAGGACCTTTTTTTACATGTGTTATTTTTATTTCATTAAATGATGCTCAATAAATTCAAATTAAAATAATAACACCAAAACAATTCAAAACAATTCAAAACAAATATAAATTAGAAAACATGCAGGTAATAATAATAAAAATTGAATCATAATTATAAATTAAAAATATATTGTTATGAATTAGAAAATAAAACATTAATTTAAATTTGAAAACATGCCAATAATTATAAAAATTGAAGCATAAATATAAATTAGAAAATATACCATTAATAGTTAAGAAATGAGACATAATTATTATAAATTAGAAAACATACCGATAATAATAAAAATTGAAACATAAATATAAATTTGAAAATATACTGATAATTAGAGTTTATAGAGTTTAAATATGGATAGAATGGTGCATGTTACACAGTGTTTAAAGTGGCCACTTGAACCAGCCAATGACAGGTCATAAGCCTGTAGATGCCTAGACTTCTATATTACTTCTCTAAATTGTTCTTCATCTCTGTTGTAGTATGTTAAAACTACTTATATTTTATTTTATTTTATGTTTATTTTATTTTATTTTTATTTAGAAAACATACAGTCATACAAAATCAGTATTAAAAACATCAATTTTTTAACATAAAAAGACCAATTAAGTTTTCATAAATTAAAAAGATATAAACATTAAATGTGACAAAAAATAAAAAATAAATAAGAATTTTAAGTGAAAAAGGGATAATTGTTGACATTTGCGTTTTCCATGGAGGTAATAAATTAAAATAAATAAAAATACCGAATGTACACTCCGAGCCATCCACGCACACACATGAACGCACATATAAAACATACACAAACATATACATTACATGCGGCACATATACATAGCATAAACCACTCAAGATGTACATTCAGCAACTATATATGTCATACAAGTTTACACAAAATTGTTATTTTTAAAAATACTTGAGAGTGAAATTACCGGGTTCTTTATAACAATGCCACAAATAAGGTTTAATACTTATTGTGATAAAATGACGCAAGTCTCTTTTCCATGAAACTAATTCTCTGTGATGAGTTGCGGCAAGTAATAAACTACTGTAATATAATGCAACTGTAAAATTCTACAAGTAGCATAACTAGATCACCATTCCAAAATTAAATAATATACAGTATAATATAATACGTTTTTTATTGATATATTGAGTTACAGGGGACGTACAATCATATTTTTTTAAATATGATGTACATTCTCCTTTTGCTTTTTTTGTTGCTGTTATCAGCTTGAATACGTTTTGGCATGGAATCAATTAAACTTCGTTAAGTTTCTTTCATTATGTTATCTCGAAACCACATCTGAATAACAGCTTCTATTATTTTTATCTTGGTGGTGCAGTACAATTTTTGTATCCAGATTTACAAATCGCCCACAAATATTCTATAGTGTTAAGGTCATTTGAATTTCCAGGCCAGATATCTTTTTGTCATTGAAATACTTAAGCATAAATTTCAATATGTGACAAAAAGCTGAGTCCTGTTGAAATACAGCCCCACCATTAAGACAACATTTACTTAGTTATGGACTCAAATGTACTCAAATGCTGCTCCAATAGAGCTTTATACTTAAAACTATTCATCTTTTTTTCTATTGGTATCATAGCTACGGTCCTTATATACGAAAAGCAGCCCCAACTATCTTTTTCACAGGATATTTCACCGTTTGGTCAATATGAACCACAATAAGTTTTTAATCCCTACTTTTTTAACAAGTTTTGTGCGATATCCCTGCACGAAAAAGTGGGTGTCATCTGAAAACAGCACTTTTTTCCAGCCTTCTACAATCTATTTGGTATATTTTCTAGCCAAAATGAGCCTTTGCTTTATCATACGTGCCGTCGGGAGCTGTTTTTTTTGTGGTAGAATTGCTTTTCTTTCAGATTCAATAAGTCTTCTTCGTACTGTTGAGTCATGTATCATCACCCCAGTCGCTGCCAAATCTTGTTGAAGTTCGTAACTTGTTTTTCTGGAACTTACTATTTTTGATTAAAGATATTTCATCTCGGACACTAGTTTTCCGGTTTCTTCCACATTTCCCAATGTTCTTTGCTTCAACTGATCCTGTTTCTCTTTTCTGCTTAATAATATTGCTGACTGCTCCCTGACTCACAAAACATTCATAATCTCCTTCTGAGTCGTTGATGTATGCTCTCTTAATGTTATAATCTTTTTCCTTTTTTCTTGGGGTGATTTGATTTAAACTAACACAAAAACACTGTTTAATATGCAAGCAATTTATAAAAATAGTACTTTATTGAGAAAACGTAAAAAAAAAAAACAACATCAACAAAAAAACTGTGAAATTAACATATAAGTGTACGTAAAAATGACAAAAATGACTCTCATTCCATTCATTCGCACAATATTGTATTTCTTTATCACAGTTTGTACAAACAAAACTTTTATTTAATATAAAATGACCTAATAAAATAACTGAAAAAACTATTAACGAGTTTTCATTCCAATTCCAGTCTTCCACCTCTATCTTGACAATTTATTTTATCCTTGAGAGCTTAATACGATCTTCAAATGTATTTTACACTATCAATGCGATAAAAAAGAGGGAAACTCTAAGCAAAAGTCGGAAATGTGTTTGTTTCGTTTCAATACAAAATTTATATTCTGTGAAAATCTCGTCCGAACATTTTGCAGAGACCTATCAGTATTGTTCGTCCTGAAGTTTGTAAATGCGTATTTCATGTAAAATTATATCATATCCTGCACCGTTATGCCCTGGAATAACTACTCTAACTGATATGTGGGAGGGCACTATTTTTTGATGAAATCATTAGAGGCTAATTGATGGAAACCGTTAAAATTTATGCACGTTTTTTTTAACCAATCAATCGCTTTTTATTACCTCAATTTAATTGTTTAAAATCTTTATTTTGAAATGCACATCATCGTTCTAATAAATTGATATTAAAATAAAATTTTGTGTTTTATTGGCTTTTTACTTCTATTATTTTCAAATCATGTTAACAGTTTTTGCTATCGGCTACAATAAAAACGAAAATTTCATGTTTGTTATGAAAAGCTCACCATTTAATTTTAATTTATTTGAGTTAAATACATCTATTAATAAAAAAAGGGCAATCAAAAAGATATACAAATGCAGCAACCGTTCGATTAAAATATGCAATATTCCTCTTGAAAGTTTTTTTTTATTTTGGCTTCAGAAACACAACCGTATTTTTTTTTTAATGTGTAGATGTTTGTGGTTGGAGTGTTGAGGAGCCTCTACACCAGTCGGAGCGTAGACAGAAGAAACAGCGTTAGATGTTAATACAATTATTTATTTCCCATTATAAATTAAATAACTAATAAAAATTATGTTGGACAGAGTAACGTCCGTAAGAGAGTACTGAAGAGATGTGTGGTGGTCACCTATGTAGGATTTAGTAGTCGGGTGTTTTTGGTGATCCGGTCCCAGTTGGAGGTGGACAGAGGAGACGTGGTTGTAATTCGAATGCCGATGTATTACATGGCGAATAAGATACAGCCTTTGGTTGTGTAGCACGAGCGTAGCAGCGATGATGGGTTGAAGTAACTACACTTGAACTACATGCTGAAACTGTGTGATATCGTCGAGCTGGTCTGACGTGAACTGAACTGACTGACTTCGTTGGGCAGGCTGAACGAGCTGACTGATGTTAGCTGCGTCCTGTGGTCTCTTTATAGACCATATTCCTTTGTAGTTCATTTCTTCATAGTAGGGATGATGTGAATGTACTGCAGGACGATGCCCTCCGATTTCATGTGAAATACTCAGAGTTGCATTTTACGAATGTATAGGATTCGATTGAAAATGATGACATTGCATCGTCGGTCATTAGTTTTCTTCAGGTGAACTAATTTAACACGTGTGTGTCATCGACTATGGACTATGGACCCTACGAATGTTTTCTACAAAAATATGGAGCAAACTATATTCACATTTTCTAGTTTGAAGTTTTTTCTCGTACAAGGTGCCGCAAAAGTTTTCAATCGATGTTCTTTGGCTAGAATTTTTTTTAAGAATGAAAAAAATTGGTTCCGCTATTGAATTGCGTTTATTTGATGTCTCAACTTTTTTTTTATTAAGTCGAGAAAATGATATCGGCCAAGTGGCCGCTGTCAGAATTGATGACCATGCGGGCCCAATTTATGGCATTTTCCATCACTCTTTCCTAAACTCCTGGAGATGGGTTCTCGCATTCTTAACAAACTTTATATTTAAAGGCTTCAAAAGTCTCAAATTTTCTTTGAATCGGTAGGAGGGCGGTGGTCCCACTGTAGAACCATTAGGATACAAAGGGTTTAAAAAATCATATTTATATTTTGATTTCGGTGTTCAATTTTCAATATGAATATTTAATAAATTTAAAATTTGATAAAATTAATTTTATTATTTTTCTAATTTTAGTCAACATAAAAAATTATATGGACGTGTAGAAATTTAAAATCCAGATTCTGACTCTAACGCATAAAAGTAAATTGTAGTACGTTCTAATGTTTGATCGGGCTATGTGCGTCTGTCGGTTAACCAAGTCAACATACAATTTTTGCTTGTGTAACTACGCACATTTGATTGATTTATATGAAACTTTTTGTTCCACACACATAAGCACAAAAATCAACAGATAAGAGAGTTGAAAAAACATGGATGTTCAATCATTGGTAGAATGGTGAATCTTACAGTGTACAAAATGGCCACCTGAACCAGGCAATGACTTCCACATTCCCTTCTCAAAATATTTTTTCTGTCTGCTGCGTAAAATTTAGATGATTAAAATGCTTGTTTATTCGAATTTGATTAATATTGGGACTTGTGAGCGTAATCCACACATTCGCCTAAAAGACAGCATTTTGCCTACTTTCATCTTCGTTTTTCCAATATAAACTCCATTGTGAGCTGCTAATTTTTCCTACTGCGACAAACATTAATATGCCAAGGTTGATTTTAGTGCACCTTTCACCATTTTTCAATATATTTCCTATTTATTATTCTTAGTAAATTTCAGATACACATATTTATCTTCCAGCGTACGTACATAAAAATATGTATGAATGTAGAGGGAGCGAGGTCTATACGCAATGACAAAGCGATATGGCATTATATCCTCTCCACCTACCACCCTTAGGGGAAAACAGAGTATTGGTTATTCGTTTTCTCACTTTCTTCATTTCCAATAAAAATTTTAGTAAAGTGTTTACTAAAACAATTATATGAAGTTTTTTGTGAAATAATAAGTATTGAAAATCGATTACAAAACATAATTAGAATATAATTAATTAATATGTTCATGCCCTACTAAAATGGAGTATTACAACTAGTCCAATGAAATATAAAAACTCATGTTCCCACGCATAATAAATACGTGAGTTATTATTTTTTAATTGATTGTAATGTATTTCAAACATAACACCGGCGACTACTCAATATTGATGAAGAAAAACCGAATTTTGTAGTGTTTTACCAGAAAGTGATGCTTAACAACGCTTGTAATAACCCACAATGAAAGAAGTCCATGCGATCCTTATAAAAACGCAACACCAAATTTATTTAAAATCTCAGTACTCAATTCAACCACTTAACGCCATATACTTTATATTTGGACTTCAGAAATACTCGTACAATAACTTTGAGTTAACTGATAAATCTTTTGCGTGCAAAGTTTATTCGAGTTTGCTCATAATCAGCTTCGTTGCCAATTTTGTATATGGATTTTCAGCAAGAAATATTAGTGGTTTTAATGAAATGGTATTTTCAGTGTTCTTAGTAGAAAATTTCGACAGCTTTTTAGCATTTATAGTTGCAAGTTCTTCCATGGTTATGTCGTTTTTCCAGAGGAAACAAACAGCAGATATGTTTGAGAAATTGGAATATATTGATTTACATTTACGGGTCTCCACTGCATACTATTTTGACATGCGGTCCTGGGTCTTATTAACTACCACGATTTATTTTCTTTGCACAGTCTGTATAATATCCATAGATACACTTGTTTGGTTATCTTTCCTTGATTATTTAGCTTATTTTTCTTATTTTTCTTTGGCTGTCATAATTATTCATATGTTTCAATTCTTGGCGGAGGTTTGGGGGATAACAAGTCGCTTGAGAATACTTATATCTCAAATAATTGATCCTAAGTGTATTCAAAACCAGGAGGTTGACTTTGATTCCTTGAGGATGACATTCATTTCAAAATGGAGGAAAAAAGATTATTTTCAAAATTATGAAAATGAAAATTTTGGGTCAAAGTTGTTAAGACTCGTAGATGTTTATGATAATCTTGCTGACGTTATGGATAGCATTAACTCTTCAAATGGATTAAGGGTAAGTTACTTTATTTTTTTAAAGACATCATAGTTTTTACTTTTTTATATTGATTTACCGCCATTCATGAAAAAATATCAAAAATACAAGTATATTTGAAAAGTATTTTAACCAAATAAATTGGTTTTCAACTTGACTTGTTTTCTTACTTTATAATTTTAATTTCGGAACATTTAAAGGAAATTGTTTTTATATTGACCGGATCCTGGTCTAACATAACGTATTTTATTTTATTAGTTTTGTTATTCAAGACAACTTACGTTTTTAGAAATATATAAATTTTATTATAGTTTCAATTAGAGGTCCGCGGTTTCTGTTTCACACGAATACTTGTAATGATTGGGACTCTTAAATACTTACATCAGCAATAGGACGGGAATAGTGCATGGGAACACAAAATAAGCCTTTAGGTATGAACGTCAGTTCAGACCCATCCCTACCGCCGTACAATATCTCTATGCCCCCGTCAGCTCAGTGTTTCGAGAAATGACCCTCTTGCCCCAGTTAATTGTGTGAGTCGCTAACGGCTATAACTCCGCCAGGGTTAAGTTAATTTTTAAAGGTTACGAGAGAACAACTGACTCCCCGCTCAACGTATGAAAGACAATAATTCCTTATAAACCTGTTATCAAATACACATATGTTAACTGATCATCATAAAGGACACGAGGTTTCACACATAGCGAACATTCAGTTATAAAGGAACAACCATAATGCATATAAATTCAAATTTATCGAACAACAAACAAAGCATCTCGCCGTTTCCCCATAGGGGTAGGCAGAGAGAATAGAACACCATATCATTCTATCTTTGCATACAGACCTCGCTTCCTCTACATTCAAATATCTTCTCATGCATTCCGACTTTTAACATGTCCATCTTCAAGTTTTTGTTGGATTTGGTCATGCCAACATCAACATTCCATACCAAAATCATACTAGATTTCTGTGTCTGAATTTTTCCTAATAAATAAAACCGACCGACAATACAAATGTACTAAAAATATTCTAAAGCTATTTCTATTAAAAAACTATTGAAAATAAAATATCAATAAATACATTTTAAGTTAATCTAAAGAAATTTTTTATACTCGTGTAAAAACAACGTCAAATTTTTATTAGTATGAATGTATTATTGTTTTATGTTTTTTCTTTATATATCCTATCTTTTTATTTTTCTTTTCATGTACTCGTATTTAAAATTATATAAACTTTTATTAATAAACAACTAAAACAGTGTAAGTCACTCTCCAAGCACAAGAGTTAGTCTCTTTTTTGGAGAGTTGCAGTGATAACATTTACTAGTTGTGTAAAAGAAGATGTATTTAGAATTTTACTAAAACATGTACTTTTTATGAAATTTATGAATTAAAAAATAAAATTTTAAAAAATCTAAATTTCCAACAGTACGATGCCTCGAATAAGGTTCGTCGTACAATATGTTAAAATTAAGCCACTCTGGATAGCGATATTGTTAGAGACATGACACAAAGCAGTGAATAAATTCAATACTATAACAATTTCATTATTATGTTTTTAATTAAAAGTGGTGGGATTCACGTTACCGGAACTTTGATGGAATACCATTGACGAATGTGTCCGCGACGTTATAGTAGAAAAGAAGAAGATCCTGCTATATTTGCAGGTAGGCCGCGGTAGGTAGTTTGAAGGTACCTCCGCTTAAAGGGCGGGACTTTGCTTGATGAACGAAATGGCGGACATGGGAGTTTAGCATCAACGATTACGCAGTAAGGGTTTTATGAAATGCAAATGCCTTTCACCTATGATTCCAATATTCCGTTACGTAATTTGGTCTTATAGGTGTAATCACACCGGTTATTACTGGATTGTAATGACGTATCTATATTGTTTCGTTATTCAAGGACGACTATCGCGTACAAGGACAAATAAAATTTCCCTGACAGGTACCTAGATAGTCGGTGTCAGTATTTATTTATTTATTCATATTTTTCTCTTACAAACTATAATAAATAATAAAAATAATGTGACCTCACTGGGGCCGCTTTCCGTGCCGAAGACGCTTAGCAGTAAACTTTTTTGAAATGATTTTGCATCTGAGAATAAACAAGAAGACTTACTTAAATAACAGAGATAATTAACAAAATATTCAGACAGTTTTAAAAACAAGATATTTATATACATCTTCTATATTATTTATATCACAAAACACACAAAGAAAATAACAAAAACCTAACATAAGCTATACACCTGTGGATCAATTGATTCAATATTGGTATGGGCGAATGAAACAATCCATTTTACTTCTACCTAGCTCCACTATCCATTTTTTTAAAGCCTTTTTAAACATTTTCTCGTTACTAATTGTTTTAATGGATAGTGGAAGTAGGTAATAGATTTTAATTGAATAATACTCAAAATCACTTTGTCCAAAAGTGGTATTAGTTTGTATTTGTTTAAGTTTAAGTGTATAACACTCAGCTTTACCCGCCTGTTTCCTGTTAGTTAATACAAGAAAACTATTTTTATTTTCATTTCTATCTGAAGTTTTTATCCCCTCAAAAAGTCAAATCTGAAGTAATATTAAATCGTGAGTAAATTTTATTAACTCACAAAATGTATATTTCTCGAGTTAATATTTTGTTCTTGTGCTTGCAAGATAATTGAGTATTAGTTATTAAATTTATGTTACACTTACCAATACATTATTTTTTTTTCAGATATTTTTGACCATCGCATATTGTTTTGTGTTTTTTCTCTCCCTTATAAATGCTTTCATTAATATAGAAGTATTTAACGATGATACAAAATCTGAAAATGTAAATGTAAGTGTTCAAATTTTTATTACATTCAACGTAATCCTTAAACTTTAACGTAACAGTCAGCCTCGTGGCCCAATGGTCAGCGCGTTTGTCTACCATTCAATTCCCGACATGATTGATAAGAAATATTTCTTTAAAAGGGTATATTCGCACTAAAATATTTCATACTCCCTGGACTGGTACCTGAAACATGAGACTAATAATTTTACCTTAATGTAACAAAAAAAATATCAAAATACCCTGCGATTGATATACCAATGCAGGGCCTTTGCATCATTAGGTGGTCAAAAGGAATGACGATGATGTTGAATTCTTATTTTAATTCCTGTTTTCTTCATACATTATTGTGTTTTTAAAAACAAACTACTCATTGCAAAAGGCTTCGTAAATATCATTTTCAATATAAAATTTTCCAAATGTCGGCTTTTAAAATGCAACACTTTTCCAATCATTCGTTCATATTTTTAAAAACGCGTTGATTGATATTGCTCAAAATGCTCGTATATTTTCTGTCAGTGCAGTGCAGTGTTGGTTGCATGTTGGTTTTGGTAAACAAAGCTCTTAAGAAAGCTCCACAATATCAATCATTGGACTTAGATCAGGCAATCGTACTGTTCAGAAAATGTCACGAATCCGAGAGATCACTTTTCTTGGAAAGAAATTTTTAACTGCATTCATAGACGCATACGATGTATGTACAGAAGCGCCGCCATCTTGTAAAAAGTAGATGTTTATGTTAAAAAAATTACTACTGCGAAGTTCTTCTTTTTAAAAACTGCTGACCACTGACCATTTTTTTAATTGTTGCGAAGAGATTCATCTGATTGAATTTTTTCACATACCATGCAACGCCTGAAAATAAGGTTTTAGCTCTTTAAATTCACTAAAATCAACAAATGGAAGAATTGAAGAAATTATAATGTTCAAACATAGGCAAAATTGTGAATGTTACACAGTGTTTAAAGTGGACACTTAAACCAGCCAATGACAGGTCATAAGCCTTGTAAAGGCCTAGACTTCCATATTCTTTTAATTGAGGTATTCTCCACCCCTGTTGTGATTTGTTAATCTTAATGACTCCCGGGGGTGAAATACAGTCTTTTGTCTGAAAACATTTGGACAAACTCAAATATTGTAATGATTATAACAATGCTTTTCGTTCTTTTTAGTTTACGTATGTTGCTATATCTTCATGTATCTGGTTTGTGCATTTCATAACTTTTATGTCAGCAATAATATTATCGGCTGAAGAATTGAGTCACGAACAAGAAAGAGGAATTACAATCATCAGAAAGATGATCATTAATGAAAAAATAAGTGAGTATTATTGATTATAATTATGCAATCCCTCAAACAATTACATGTTTATGAATTTATTTATAAAGTAACCAACTCCATACCCTACTGTGGGATGCTTTAATGTGTTCCTCGTTATGAGCATAGGTCATGGGCCAGGAAGCAGGAACTGATAAAAGTGCCAAGTTTTGATTTTGACCTAATAAATCTTAGCCGAAATCAAGTGAGGGTTATCACTAGAGCCCGCCTAGGACACTGCCGATTGGACAAACACCTTGCTAGAATGAACCTTTCTGAAACTTATGATTTATGTTGTGCAGTGCAAATGAGGAAACACCTAAACACATTCTATGTGAATGTGATTCGTTTTTTCATCGTTAAAGGAGCCTTATCCTCGGGAAAGGACTGGTTAAACCTGAAGATGTTGAAAAGCTCGTCCCCTACCTAATAGCCCGATATATTACGGATCTGGGCTTGGAGGGAGGGATTTTTCACAATAAATACTCTTTGTAGACCTGGGCTTGGAGCGCGAAAACTATTCACGGAGACCCGTCATAATAGATCTTCACAGGTTGCAGTGACGTCAGAAGCTTGCGTAGTACAGACCCTCACTACATAGAATCAAAACTTGACTCTAAAAATAGGTGCAAAGGTTTTAACAGTCACTATTATCAATATGTTCCTTTTTTAGGTGAAACCGTGTGTGTTGGATTTGTTCCGACGTTTCAGCTACCATTGCAGGAGCCATTTTCAGATTAAATTGTGGGTTTGTAGAAAAAGTATATGTTAACTTATCTTAGTTTCCAGCACTATATACTACAAAAATGAATGGAAATGTGCCTACTGCTGACTGCGACACGGTACAAATTACTAGTAGATAAACACATACTTCTACAAAACACATCTACAAAACACAAAGTTTACTCTGAAAATGGCCCCTGCTATAGTAGCCGAAACGTTGGAATAAATACAACACAACGCTATCACCCAAAAAAGAAACATATTGATTACTAACTCCAAATTTTTTAAACAAATATTTCCTTTTTTTAGTATGAATTGAACGTTGTTATGCAGAAAACAGCCAGTCCACAATTTTGAAAAAATTATATATTGATGTTCTCGGGTTTAATAAGGTCAATTTTATGCTCTGTTAAAAACAGTCAGATCGCTTTTATACAAAAAAACTGTACTAATCATCTTCTGAAAATGATGTCTATCACAAAAACGGCATTTCTCAATTTAAAGAAAACACCCACAGCACTAGACAAATCTTATGATATTGAAAAAATCATTAAAACTGCTTTAATACATATGTAGATTCTTATTTATAATATTAAAAAAACTTATTTATTCATTGTCTATCATTTGTCAAGGTCAAAACAATTCCAACTGTTGAGTAGATTTGATAAATCATCCGTTTCACAAAAGTGCTATTATCTCAGTTTCACTTTTCTATGGCTGGCTGCTTTCTGCATAACTACGTTATATTATAATTTTTCTTTGAGAAATAATTAAAACAAGAACATTGTAATAAATATTTTTTTTCAAACCTTATCAGTGCATGTAAGAGTTGCTTATTAAAATGAATGTAGAGTTGGTTTTATATTTTTGTGCAACAACTATAGTGAAGGTGTATAATGGGTTTTACGTGTTGGTTTAATTGGTATCCTGGCGAAGAAACGGGTACGTCTCAAAACCGGTAGACAAAAAAGTCGGTAAGTGGTTATATATAAATATTTAATAACATTTAGAGGCAAAAGAAGCTTTTTAAAAGCAGAAAAACCAAGCAAACTAATCCACTGTAAGGAATAAAAACCGCCTACATAAGAAGCAAGGTAAGTATTCAATTCAACTTCCATTTAAAAAAGGCAAATATCCTATCAACAAGTTAGTTTTATTACTTTGGTGAAGTTGTCTAGCGGGATTTGCATGTTGGTGTAGTAAGTGTCCTGAAAAAGAGACTGTAATGTCTCAAAACCAGTGGACATAAAAAGTCGGTAAGTAGTTGCATAAAAAAAATTGCAAGCATTTATTGAAAAATTGGTACATTTAAATATTAATTTATGTAGCCACTGGTATAATTTTTTGTTTCTCCAGAGTTGCTTACATATTTATTTATTAATTCATATAAAGACACATATTGCAAAAAAAAACGTATCGCCAACTCTATGAGGCCAAGGGTTGTGTGTTGAGTTGAGATACAACAATATAGAAAGTGGATGCATGCATATTATTAAAGAATGCTACAAAGAAAAGTTGTTAAATCAACATAAATTTTAAACAACATGCTTAATAGTACTACCTCGTATATAAATCCATGCAATGTCTCGCAGCCGTCTTTTGCAATGGTCTCTTTGTGTCAAAAATGTTTTAAGTATGTGCGAATATTGGAAGGCAGGTGGGATTTCAGTGCCTTGAGAGTTAATAGGGTCTAAATGTATTACAACAGAGAGGGAAAACATTTTTGGGAAGAAAATGTGGAAGTGTAGACATTACCGGGTCTTAGGACCAGCCATTGGCCGGGTTTAAGAGGCCACTTATTTTTTATTTGTTCATTTTTCCATACATATATTTACATAGAATTTTCATTACAAAAATACACTTTGAAAAATACATCTTAAAATAAAGCTTTACCGTAATTTGGAAACAAATCCCACAAAGACTTCAGCGTCTGAACGTGGGCCATTCTTTTTTTACTAATTTTTAAGTTTAAAGTTTATAAATATGGTATGACATAACCATTAAAAGAAAAACATGATTTAGATATGCTGCTGTTACAAGATTTTATAAATTTTATTTGCAGTAAATATATATTTTTTTTAAAGCCTGTTCCTTCCATTTTGATTTAAGACCTAAAACCTACTGACCTCCCTATCTCCTTTTACACACTGAGTAACATTTACCATTCTGCTAATGTTTAAGCATCTAAATTTCATTGACTTTTGTAACATTCTTTTATTTATTTAAATTTTTGTTCATTATGTTATTTGTCCTTTAGCGGGCTTATTGCCAAATGGCGATTTCTTCCAACCGACCAATCGTAATTGGAAACGTCAATATAAATAATGTCCGTTTTAAATTTAGTAAAAAATGTATGTCGTTTTAATATTATATTTTTTACTTTAATTGATGAAGGTGCAATTTATCTGGCTGATTTATAATTAATTTTTTATCAAAATTTAATTTATTTAAAATGTTTTTTTTACACTAGAATATGTCAAAGTTCCTGGACTGGTACCTGAAGCATATGACTGATCATCTTACCTTCATGTAACAAAAAAAATATCAAGATAAGCTGCGATTGGTGTACCAATGCAGGGCTCTATGTACCGTTAGGTGCGGAAAGGGAATAATGATGATTTATTTACGATTTATTTTCTGACTAGGGAATGCCAGAAAACACATTTCAATTGTTGCAAAATTAGCTTTTGCCAGCCAGCCAGCCAGTGACAGGTCATAAGCCCTGTAAATTTTTTCCTAGATTTCCATTTCATTCTCAAAAACGTTTTCCCTCTCTGTTGCAATAAGCGTTTATCTTTTTGTATCTATTTTTTCTTATAATTATTCCCACTGTTTTATTTCATGGACCTGTTTTACTGCCTTCATAAGAAAGAAGAACGTTTCCACATAAAACAAAAAACGGAGAAAATAAATATTTTGTAAATCGGAGATTAAAAAATTTGCTCTGTGAAAAATACTCAAAAAATTAAGTATTTTACTATGCGACAGTATGTATTATCGTTTGCCCTAACGAAATATATTTATTAATTTTAATAAAGTTTACGTTATATATTTGAAAATTAACATCTTCTTTTTAGAAAAAAAAAACAAAAAAAATATGTTAAAATCGGGTTGTGGTCCTGTGGCTAATGTCTCGGACTCACAGACCAAAGGTGGTTCGAATCCCACTCTACCCCATCTTGATTCCTTTTTTCTTATAGTGAGTTATTTACAACTCGTTGAAAATGGCCCTCAAAATTAAATATTTGGGTAAATCATAAGAACGCAAATATTTATTTTTATTAATAAATAAAAATGTTATACTGCAAAGACGTTTCTAGCTAGAAACTTTAAGTCCTTTTTATTTAGTAATTAAGTAAACGTCTTTTTTTTTGTGTGTTTATATACCAATTGATTTTACTCAACTAAGTAAGTTTTAGTCGGCCTCGTTGTGTAACGGTCAGCATTGCTTTGCTTAGTCTTTTAAAAACTTTTTTTTTAAACCACTGAATATCCAAATTGTTATTATTGATTTAATTTTTTAGGTGAATTTCACATATCACGCCTCATACTTCTTGAAAACCACATAAAAAGAAGACCTTGTCATATTTCCGCTTTTGGATTGTTACAAGTGGACTGGAAACTGGCTTTTAATTTGCTTTCAACCCTAGCTACGTACACAGTAATTCTGTATCAAATAAAAGGAAAATTAGTAAAAGATATTTAGCTGAAACAAGCAGTAAACACTGTGACATTCATATTAATTTATATAACTGTTTTCCATATTTTTTTTTTATCTTTCAAAATACATTGATTTAAATGATTATTTAATGAAAATTTTGTACAATTATTTTCCTAAGTATTTCAACCCCAGGCACAGGGGACATTAACGTTTTTTTTATATTTTTATTTATCTACCTTATTTTACACGTAGCGTTTATGCTATAATTGGTTGGAGGAATGCAGTTGTAGGTAAGTAGGTTTGGACCTCGGATCTCTTGATCAAGAGTTTGCGACACTACCCATAAGGCCACAAACCACCTTTGCAAGGATTCTCTTCCTGTCTCCTTCCAAAGTCCTGACCTTATATTGTTTAACTTTTATTTTATATACAAGTTTTATCCGTCCACTGACACCAATAAATTTAAAGTAAAAGTACGAATCGTAACCAATTTACGCCAGTATATTTTTGGTTGGTTCAAATATAAAGTTTACGGCAACAACCCCACCTGCGTATTTCAAGTATTTTGTATCTACAATATTTTGAGTTTGTCTGAATGTTTGTAGACAAAAACTGGATTCAACTCCCTGGGGAGCTGTTTATATTAACATATTACAACAGCCCTATAGATGCCTGGACTTCTATATTACCTTCTCTTAAATGTTCTTCATCTCTGTTGTAATATGTTAATATAAACAGCTCCCCGGTGAGTTGAATCCATTCCTTATCTACAAACATTTGGACAAACTCAAAATATTGTTGATAAATTACCTGATCCATGAAAAAGTATAGAAACCGAAAAAATAATATTTTCAGGCGTTGCCTAGTATGTAGGTGAAATAATTCAATTAGTTGAATCTCACCTGCATAAATAAAGGTTTCAGCTCTTTAACTTCACAAACATCAACAGATGAAAGAATTGAAGGAATAAAAATGTTCAAATATAGGCAGAATGGTGAATGTTACACAGTGTGTAAAGTGGCCTCTTAAACCAGCCATTGACAGGTCATAAGCCCTGTAGATGCCTGGACTTCTATATTACCTTCTCTTAAATGTTCTTCATATCTGTTGTAATATGTTAATATTTTGTATCTAGTAAGTCGGATAAACAAAAAAGGGGAATTTTCGTAAATGGAAAAGGAATATTAACAAAAGTCGAAAACCAGAACATAATTTATTTATTTTTTAAATAGTCAAAATAATAATGATAATATCGAGTGTAAAGACACCTTAAGATATCTCATTTTGCCTTTATTTTATACAGGTGAATTGAGTTCAATTTCTAGCAGGGTAGACGTGAAATATTGATTTTAAAATTTATTGTACACTGAAGTACTCATTATTGCAAGCGAAAAAACCACTCGTTTGTTAATGTGTGTGTAGTACGAAACTTCAGCTCTAGGGGAAATTGAATAAAAAAATGTTTTTTTGCGTGCGGTAAAAATTTAAGTTTTTAATTTAAAATAAAAAAAATAGTTTAATTAAAACGCACTATATGAACCAACCAACGACATGAGAGATGTGAAGGGTATCCGGTTTGCTTACCGTAAGAGAACAAAAAAATAATTTCACATAAATGTAAGTTAAAAAAACATGTGTGTAGCAGATAAGTTAGCTCTTAAAAAATAATCGTATTCGAGTTGGCTTTTAATAAGTTTTTTTTTAAGTGTAGCTATATTGTTTTGAAATGTTAATAATTAGTATATTATATTTAAATAGTTAATAGACAGAAGTTGATAATAGGACATTCAAATATTATGTTTGTACTATTTTAAGACAATATAAAATATAAATAAATAAAGAACTAATCGGGAGAACAGACTGAGAATTTTTTTTTAAAAAAAGTACAAATAAAATAAATATGAACACTGAAACCTATTTTTACACTGAAGACTCAATACCGTGTAAAAAAAGAAAAAAAGATTTACAAAAAAACGATGCAGAATAGGTACAAAGGGTCGTATGTACTTAGGTCGAGAATTGCAAGAGCAAACCGAAACCGTCCGCTACACATTTGTTGTTAAACTAAAAAACACTGGTAATGAAACCAACTGTACCAAGAAGAAGTTTAAAAATTGAAAAATTGTTTTCATGCGTTGCCTAGTATGGAAAATAATTCAGTCATATGAATCTCTTCACAAAAATAGAGGTCTCAGCTCTTTAACTTCACTAAAATAAAAAAATGGAAGAATTGAAGAAATATGAATGTTCAAACATAGGCAAAATGGTGAATGTTACACAGTGTGTAAAGTGGCCACTTAAACCAGCCAATGACAGGTCGTAAGCCCTGTAAATGCCTAGACTTCCATATTCCCTAATTTAATGCATTCTCCATCCCTGTTGCAATTTGTTAAAAAACAAACCGAAAAAATGGAACTCTTTTTTTGTGCAATAGAGCTAAAGGACTTCTCTAGAAAATTATTACTGTGAGGGAGTTCCAATAATGAATAGAATATTTATTACATTGTGAAATGAATGCTTCATTTTTTTCATTCAATTTTTGGACCATGTTATTCACTAATCGTGTAAAACGAGGCCCAGTGTATATGAGTAATCATTCGAAATATAATTTTAAAGATATTTTTTCAATCAATTAAAAAATATTGTCATTAACGTTAGGGAACTAATTGATACAAAACTCATTAGTTTATAATGAATCATTGATTATGCAATTAGATTAAAAATACATTACATGCTTATATATGCAGTTTATAGCAGCATTCTTACTTTTACTAGCAGTTATAAAAATTTATTGAAGTGAAAACAACTAAAAAAAAAAATATGCAATATACGAACATACATTATGTTTTTCAACCTGTCAGTATTTTTTATATGCTATTAGGGGTGCAAAAATATACTTACAAAAACTTAGAAGCTCTCCCAGCTCCAAAAATTTCCAAAATATATAGTTTATTTCTCTGCATCATGATAACATTGGTTTTTGCTTATACGATGTTTTTTGAAATTAGGAATGAGTTAAATGAATCGGTTATTTCAATTAGTATAACAGCTCAGCTTGGTTATTCGATGATATTTGCTGTTGCAAATGTTTCAATTTTATCATCGTATTTTGGTGGAAAAGCAACTATGCATCTTTTGGACAATTTTGTCTACATTGACGATGTGTTAAATTTACCGTTTAACTCGTTCATCAAAATGCGTGTCAACGTTTTGTTTTGTTTTTTCGGCAAATTAATTTATTTTTTCTGCTTGACTATGATGGAGCTTATTTTATGGCACCAATATATAGATTATACTTTTTTGGTGACATACATAGCGTTATTAGTAATCGACGTTTACATTTTCCAATACTTGGTGCATATTTGGATGGTGACTTTCCGATTAAAAGAAATCAATTCCATATTTATATCCTTCGCAAATCACGCCGTGAAAGAAACTAATGTTGATTGTGACTCTCCAAATTTTAAATTTCAAAGTAGATTAGACAGAACAGATTCTCATGGTGACAATACTAGTTCCGATGTTAGGGAAAACTTTAAAGATAAAATAAGAATTCTCACAGACGTATATGATAAACTGGTTGACATTGTGGAGATAATAAATTCTTCTAATGGGGCTCAGGTAAAACTAAAATTTATCATTGCCCTAGCAAACAATTTCGTATTTTAGTTTATTGAAGCTGATCTTTTTTGTTAATATTTTTATAGCGGCAAGGTTTTATTGTAAAATAAAATACAGCGACTCAGTTTAAATAGTGACGTAGTGAAAAAATTTCCGTTGACTATGAAAACATTTATTGACTATGAAGACATGGACTTTCGACAATTTGATTAAAAATTTGTAAACGTCATTTGTTAAATTTTTGTTAAATTTCATGTCTCCATTATTTGTAGGTTTTACTTACGATAGCTAGTAACTTTGTTTGTATTTTGATGGGAATAAATTCTATCTTTAATATTGATGAGCTTGGTTTTAGCAGTGGAAACGTAAGTGCATTTTTCATAACTGTTATTATATTTGACAACTTCCGAGGACTTATTATTAATGAAAATTATTTTAAAAAATGGTTGGTGGTAGTCTTACTATGAAAAAGAATAAAAAAAAAAAAGAAAATATGTTCAAGACTCACCAAAATATGTAAATATGAACTCCGTAAAAAAAAGTTAATTTTTTGATCAGTATACGATGATTGAAAGTAAGCTAAAAAAAACATTTTGTAGTCGTGGATTGTGTAATATTTTTTTTTTCCCGCAAAGGTACAGAATTATTTATATTATTGTGGACTGTGATCTACAACGGGGTTTTATTAAAAATTATATATCGAGAACTTTAATTCTAGAATATGGAAAAGTTTGTTAGTCACAAACGATAAACTTTCACGAAATTTATAAGTGCCAATATCTCTGAAACTAACGATCGTTTCTCTGAAATTATATTTACATATTCTGTTGAGTCATAAGGTATCAACCCTAAAAAAAGTAAAGCTTGTTTTCTAAAACATCTTTATAATATGACATAAGTTTTATTTCGGATTTATTTATCTAAATATTTATGAGTTTTCAATATTACAGTTCGCAAAAATTTGTTTTTCCTCTGTCTCTTGGAGTTTACATTTTATGCTATCGTTGACCGCAGTAACTTACTTCGCAGAAAAAATGAGATATGAAAATCAGAGAGGACCCATAGTGACCAATAAACTAATCTTAGAAAAAAAAATGAGTAAGTTACTTCAAATTTAACTTAATAATGATTTAAAAAGTATCTACCTATTAAAAGATAACCAACGGACATATAGTGTAAATAGCATTAGTAATTTGAGTTTTTAATTCATTAATCATAATTACTGGTTAAATTAAATAATTTTTTTCAATGAAATTTTAGACCACAACCGGATTCCACCCGTAAGAAAGTCATCAAGATTCACCCACATTAATTGGTCAAAAGAAAATTTACGCCGTTCATGTAAAATTAAGACAAAATATGACTAACCTTTACCATATTATCATCATAAACATTGCACGCTTATGTCATATTATAATCATGGGTCATTTTACCAACCGAGGCCGTATAATCATTGAGGTGCTTTATACCAACGTATGCCATATAAGCCACATTACTTACCAAGGCCATTTTATCGTAATGGGTTATATAACAAACTTGGGCTATAATATTTTCTAAGCCATATTACCAATCTATGGCATATTGTCATCATGGGTCATATGACCAACATAGGCTATATTATCATCAAAGCCATGTAATAATTCATCTGACCTTCAGATATATTAAAGTAGAGAACGTTTCTTCGGGGGTGATTTAAATAAAACTATCGTATTTATTTATTTTATTTATTGACACTTTATATACATATACAATAAATATACATATAAGGGCGGGCATATTGCCTTAAGGCAATTTCTTCCTACCTACCCAAACCGTTCAGTTTCAGAAAATTATAAATATATGGACATATTGAATCTTACAATTTTATACAAAAATTAAAAGCAAAGATTAACAAAAATAAATAAATGTATAAAAAAAAAAAATAACACTTTACTATGAAGAGAGGAGAGGGGATGGGAAGGATAGAAGAAGGATAAAGGAACAATTTAAATATTTAGATAGTGACATTTCAATCTTGACTTAAATGTAAATAAAGAAGGGGCGTCTCTAACATTAGTGGGTAGATTATTCCACAATCGAGCGGCTACTACTGTGAAAGAGGAGGCAAAAAAATTAGAGCGATGACGGGGTATTAAAAGAGTTCTCTCGTTACTAGAACGAAGAGATAGTCCGTGTTGTGAAAGAGGTTGGATGAGCTCTCTCAGATAAACAGGCGAAGTGGGATTATTTAAAATATTGTGAAGAAGTGATAGAATGTGAATGTTTCTTCTATGCCTGATACTGAGCCAGTGTAGTTGCGTGCGATACTCGGTTATGTGGTCAAATTTGCGAAGATTAAAGATATAACGAATACAAATATTCTGCAATCGTTCTAACTTATCAAGCAATTCAGAGTTAGCATCTGGATAACATACATCCGCGTAGTCAAGGAGTGGAAGAAGTAAGCTCTGGACTAATGTTTGCTTAACATTAATTGGCAAGAAATTCTGTAATCTTTTAAGTGAGTGCAAACTGCTATAAAGTTTACGACTAACTTCGTTAACCTGATCGTGCCACTCTAAATGCTTATGAATGATAATACCTAAGTTTTTGACTGAAGTCATGAATGGAATTTCTGTACCATCTATTTTGAAAAGAGGAAGTGTGGAAAAATTCACTTTTGAATACATTTGTTTACTACCAACAAGTACAATTTGGGTTTTTGTTGGATTTATGAGAAGTCCATGTTTTTTTGTCCATGAAGAGATATGGTCGAGTGCAAGTGACATTACTCTATGTGTTTCAACAATGTCGACAGGCTCAAAATGAATATACAATTGCAAATCATCGGCATATAAATGGTACGAACAGGGGAGGTTTTTTGTTATTGGATTGATAAAAAGGGAAAATAAAAGTGGAGAAAGTACCCCCCCTTGTGGCACACCGGCGGTAAGATCAATCCAATCTGAAAAGACATCTGCCATTTTAACGCATTGACGACGGCCACGTAAATATGTTGAAAACCAATTTATCGCGGATGAAGATAGATTTAAGGACTTAAGTCTAGCGAGAAGCAGGTCAAAATCAACAGAATTAAAAGCACTACTAAAATCAAGTAGGACCAAAAGCGTTAGACGTTTATCATTCATTGCTTGTCTAATGTCGTCAGTTATTTTAACTAAGACGGTAGTAGTGCTGTGTCCAGCCCGAAAACCAGATTGCAGAGGATCAAGTTGATTATGAAGTGTCAGATAACAGTTAATTTGTTTGTAAGCTATTCGTTCAATAACTTTGGAAAAGATAGGCAAAATGGAGATGGGTCTATAATCTTTTTTGGATGCTGGGGAGCCATTTTTAGGAAGTGGAATAACGAAAGCCGATTTCCATTGGGTTGGAAAGTAACCAGATGAGAGGGAAAAATTAATAATATGAGTAATAATAGATAAAGTAAAAGGCAAAGTCATATGAATTATCGACAAACTCAATTCATCGCTGCCGAAGGATTTAGTTTTGATAGAAAGCAGAATGCGCGATACTTCTGATTCATTGACGACGGAGAAACGAAATTGAGGGACATTAGAATTTTGTGTATTGTTCATATCATGTAACAAAGAGCGTTTTAAAGTTTCGTCAATCACCACCGGAGGGGTAGAAAAATGCAAGTTTAGTTCGTTAAGGTTCAGCGAACTACCTTTATCAACAGTGGAAATAGCTTTGCCCACCCCGAGTGAATGGAGGAAGTTCCAAGAACGTGCGGAAGAAAGATTATTAAGTGAATCTTTAATATGTCTTCTTTTAGCATTCCGACACAGTTGGTTACAACGATTTCTGAGTGTTCGGAACTTTTCCCAGCCAAGGACAGAATTGATTAATTTTAGTTTTGATTTAGCTTTGTCGCGTTTTGCCATCAATTTTAAAATGTCATTGGTAAGCCAAGGAGCTGGGGGATATTTCAGTTTCACTTGTCTTAAAGGGGCGTGGGTATTAAACAAGCCAATGATAGTACTGTTTAAAGAGTTGACTTTTATATCGAGATTGTCCGTTTCGTATATCTCCTTCCAGTCTATGTTAGAGGCGTCATTCTCAAATTGTTCTTTGTTAATATTACGAACATTTCTAAGATGTAAAGTTTTTTTGTGATATCGTGGACAGTTTATTTTATAGCTTAAATAGAGGAGGTCGTGATTTGAAAATCCGGAAGCAGTCAGTTGGCCGTAATTATTGATATTATGAGGGAAGGTAGTAAAAATAAGATCAAGAAGTGTATGGGAAGATTCAGTGTGATGTGTTGGTTTAAGAGGGAGTATAGAGAGGTTAACTGATTTCGCTATTTCCTCGAGCTGTTTGCTTCTGTAGTCTCCCTTGAGAAGACAAGTGTTAAAGTCACCCATGATTATGGTATGATCGGATTGTAAGGAAAGCGATTCCAGCAGTATCTCAACTTCTGAGAAATAATTAATATTGGGGGGACAATACACTACACCGAGCAGAAGATTGTTAAACTTGAAGTTAACTTTTATAAATAAGTACTCTGGAAAACCTTGTGAAGAAGAAAGAGATTTTGTGATGATAGAATACCCAATATCAGCGCGTAAGTAAATTCCAACCCCCCCTCCGACTCTATTTATACGATCGTTACGTATAAGATGGTAACCCGGTAATGGATACAATGTGGAGAGAAGGGATGGCTTTAACCAGGATTCACTTATCAAAATGGCGTGTGTGGATAAATCAGAAAATGTTGCTAGAAGGTCAGAATAATGGGAGGGAATACTCTGTGCATTAATATGACACACGTGGAAGTTTTTAGGGAAACGTGAGAAATTGGAAGCCAAAATATCGTGAACCAACATGTCATCAGAAGAATTGTGTATGTCAGATAAATCAGAGATTTCTGAATGGTAGAAGGAAAGAGGTGAAGAAGGAATGGAATCAGGAAGAGAATGAAAGGACTCTTCAGATGAGGACATAGTAAATGTATAATTATAACTAATCACTAGGTAAAATTAAATAACAAAATAGAAAAAAGAGAAAACAGGATTTTAAAAAATGAGTAAAACGGGGTGACAACCGCTTAATTAAGTTTAACAAAGAATAAATAGCACAGGCGCAATAATGCAGTCATACATTTTACATTAGGTTATAAAAAGTAAAAGTAAAAAACATATCTACTATAAGTACAAGTGTTATCAAGAATTAGTAAACTTATATATAATAAAATACTTTCGCAGATACATGTAAAAAAAAAATGGAGAACATCTATTTAAAAAAAAAAAAAAAAAAAAATCTTTAAAAAAGTATGTTTCTCGTATTAAATAAATCGTATAAACATTACAAATGATAGGTTTCTTACATTAAATTGAACAACGCCAACAAGTAATGAAAGCAATACAGTTAGCGGTAATACTTTGTGTTTTGCTAAAAACACTATGAAATTGTGCCAGCATTCAATGAATATAATGTATATTATTATTACTATACATCCCAATATCCAATATTGCCCGCATCATTGCACCTATAAAATAGCATAATAAAAATATTCTATGGGCTGACCATAGATAACATTAAGGAATTTAATAATTCATTTACTTATACAAACAAAATATCTATATATGGCAACTTGGTAGTAATATTATAATTCGCTAGAGGCGACTACACGCAGGCAGCCGCGCTGTCAAATTTGCAGATAGATAATGTAGCACTATAACAAGTTTGTATAATCATGAATAATATATCATTTTAAAGGAAAAGAAATAAAAAACAACAAAGGCGCAACTAAAGGACACGAATGTAATGAATTAAGAGTGTAAAATGGTTTTAGAGCAAAGCTTGTTATACATGATCGTAGTGGATTGTCTAGTGAAGAGTATTCTTTAAAAATACTTTCTTTGGAGGAATGACAATTGTCAAAACCTAGACATAACCTTGAAACATTATTTAACAAGAGGAGTTAGAAAATAAGTGACATGATAATGGTAAAATAACTGCTCAATCTAAAAAATAGTCCAGATTATTGTGTTTTGTTTTGTTGACGCGGTCTTAACTCCCTTCGTGTCGTGTTGTCCGCCTTTAGATCATCTAGTTCATATTGAGTCTGGAAATTGTGTATCTTCCCATTAAGTTTAATATAGATAATTCCTTCCCTGGTCCAGATAGTTTCGCCTGTGAAGTGCTCTTTAGTTTGTTTGAAAATGGACTGCCTTTCCCTCGTCAAATACTCCGTTATGAGGTATGGAAGTCCTTTCAATCTTTTCCGGTTCTTCATTACGTCGATTTTATTTGACTTTGATGTAAATTTTATAACAATAGGCCTTTTGCCCCCTTGCTTGAAGATACCTAACCGATAAGCGAATTTTATTTGAGGTTTAATAGTTAATTGTTTTGCACAGAATTCAGCAGCTGTCAGAGAAGTATCTTCGGCTTTTGTTTCAGAGAGCCCGTGAATGATGACCATTTTTTGACGTGATTTCTGTTCAATGCAATCCAATTTACAGCAAAGAATCTTGTTTTGTGATTGCAAATTACTTAGCATATCAAGGACGCTTACCTTAAACGTTTTGTAATCAGCTTCGATGTTTTGAACGTCTGATGAAGTCGTTGATTTTTTTAATAAAGCTTCGAACGTTTTCATTTTAGTCAGCAATTCATCGATTTTCCAGTTGTTAGTATGCTCCATAATGATATTAATCTGTTAATATTAACTTTATTAAGCGGCACACAAAATTTAACGACTACCCGCCAATATGTCCATAAAGTACCTCGTATTCGTTATCGTAGTGTATATTTGATATATAGCATATAGTATATAGTAGATAAGATATGATTCCACAGTCGAACCCCCAAGACTAAAGTTTATGAAGTTCAAAAGAAGGCGAAATTATGAATGGGAACCTAGAAGGTGCTTTGAGAATGTGAATAATGTTCATCATGATCTTGATAAGAAACTACTTGGCTTCATTAACAGAATATCCTCTGATTTGACTAACGTCCGTACTATCAAAACTATTTATTGCTCAACTGTTCGCCCTCTTCTAGAATATGCCTCCGTGGGCTGGTCTCCATTCTATGTCGATCGCATAAATCACATTGAATCAGTCCAGCTTCGCTTGCTTCGAAAAATAGCATGGGTGCTTGGACTAGAGAGAGATAATTATTCTTATAGAGTCAATGTTAAATATTTCTCGTCTACAAAAACGTAGAACTAATATTGACTCCATATATATGTTCGGCATGATAAATGGTATAAATGGTGCCATCATTACTGGGACAAGTAAAATTCCATATTCCGACTCGTAGGTTGAGAAACAATGAAGTACTGCTCATCGATCAGCGTAGATCAAACTATCTCCTTAATTCTCAGATGACCCGTCTTTGTCGTATTGTGGTTAACGTGGTAATCGTGGTTAACTCAAGTTATTGTGGTTAACGTGGTTATCGTGGTTAACTCAAGACTAGATCTGGACATTTTTGGGTTAAGTTTACAACGATTTAAACAATCACTAAATAATTGTCTTGTCTTGATGTCCGTTATGTTTGTCGATGCTTCTTTTCATTTAAAAAAAAGTATTTAACTCTTATTTTATTGTAATATTAAAACCCTATAAAGTTTAATAAATGGACAATGTCCGTTAGTAAATAAATAAACCTATAAAGCATTTTTTTTCCCAAAATATTATATAATTATGCTTTCAATTCACCTATTCCAACATTGCCCAGTCAAGGGAACCAAATCAGTTGTATTGATTTTTTTCACTCTAGTCAAATCAAGTTTAAATTTGCTATTAAAGAAATAGTTATGGATTGCGGTTAAAAAAAATATGTTTATTTGTATAAAAAATATGTTTATATATTAATACGTACAAGTTAAATGTATATATACTAGATTTTTGATTTTCACGGTTTTGTTTTATACCTTAATTTAATAAGAAAGTTTATTATTTAATTAAGATTTTTTATTATATTTTATTTTTTAAATTGTTGTGAACCCCTGAGCTCTTAGCACGAAATAATTTGTATTGTCCCTAAGGAATTCAATATACATTGCGACAATACCGACGGATTGAGAATTAATTTTTTATGGCATTTCTTTTGACTGCGTTTTCTTTGAAAAATAAAACTTAGTACGTAAACTTTAACGTATTGCACAGTATTATAATAGAAGACAATGTATAAAACAACCATTTGTGTACACGGCACTGTAATTATAAATGATAAGTAATGATAACTTATAAAAATTACAGATTTTTTTTCAGATGAAAAGCAGCTTTCTACCCTTTATCTCGTCAGGACTCTTATGAAGAGTAGACCTTGTTTATTTACTGCCTGTGGACTATTCCCTATTGACTGTTTGCTCAGTTATAGTTTTACAGCAACAATGGCAACTTACACTGTTATACTCTATCAGATGAAAGGAAAAACTTTAAAAGAAGTTTAAATAAATTCAATTTTAAATTTTATTTATTCATATATATGTGCATTACAAAATGAAATATCTGAATTCATGCATATAGAAATAATTAAAATAATAAGGGTAAATTAGGTATAAATATATCAATAACACATAATTACACATAATATCCAGAGAATAATATGTTTAAAAAGTAAGAGAAACGAAAAACTCCCTCAGAGACGTGAAAAATGTCAATGTCCAAAGTACGAGTAATATTGTTTAACATAGAGATATTGTTCAACATAGAGATATCTCTTCCAACAGTCATAACCATCGGCAAGTTGGGCCTGTGTATTGGAATGTGAAACAGTCTTTGCTGACGCTGTCTAAGGTAATTATCCGAAACATAAAAGTTAATGCTCCACATAACTTCAGGGTTGTCAATAATACCCCGCAACAATCGAAAGAAGTGCGTAGTTAAATACACATTCCTTTTGGTCTTCAAACTGCTGTTACCAAGCATACCATAATAATACTTTGTAATAATTTCGTATAAATACTCAAATGAATTTAATATGCTGACCATTCAGAACACAATATTATTGCTCTGTGAAGACTTTGACTAAATTCATTGTTTTTTTCATATTTGAAATTTATTTATTTACCCTTATGGATTATTACATTAATTTTACAAAATTAATATCATTTTTTATTCATACTCTGTTGTTGATAATAATATTTTTTACATCTTTTGAAAGGTTTGTCTTAGTCTTTTGTTTAGTTTTGTCTGGAAGTTTATTGTACAATTTCCGTCCCTGAGTTTTTAGTCTCGATAGTCTTGTCTCGTTTCGGAATGTTGTATGTGATATTGTTCTTGTATTATGTCCATATTTATTACAATCGTACTAAAAATTAACACCTTTAATCAAACAACTGCCGCTTATTCCTTTTCCTAGGACGTTATATTAAAACAAATTAACCAATATTACCAAAAAAATTTTTTGCGAATTTTTGGACTCCCCTAAATATTATCCTTAAAGCTGTAGTCGGGTAAAACGCACGAAAAATCAGGAAATCATAAGATTTTGTCATTCTAAAATGTAAATAAAAAATTATTTTTTTTAACTGCGCATCAATAAAAAATCATAAATTAGATAAAAATAATAATTTTAAATTCTTTCAAAATATATACTTAAAAGTTTTAAATACCTAAAATATAATTAAAAGAAACAAAAAAAAAATTAAAGTATAATAAATTGAGCATTAAAAAAACTATAGAAATTCATTCGTATGAGCTCGCCAGCATAGATGTTCATCAATTCGAACTTGTAGATTTTTTATGGATTTCCTGAATTGAATACTTGTACCATTGAAATAAATTGTTATCTTAAACTTAAATCTTTTATTAAACGTAGGTTATTTAGATAAAAATCTAAGTATTTTCGAAAAAAACAGCGATTAAGCCCTGAGATTTTAACTGCAATAGGCTCTACCCTACAGCTAGTCACCTATAAGAAAAACATATAATTGCACTAACCTTATCAATAAAAAAACATTTTCCAAATTATTTACCAACCGCAGAGCATTATGTTTTTTTTTTACGTGAAGATAAAGACGATCAATCTTGCACCAGTCCAGGAACTATTAAATATTTTTTGTTTCATTTTTGTTGCGTAAATTTACTTGTACAAATTGTATTTCAAAATGAATTTATAGCTAGAATTTATAAGTTGTAAATATTAAACCTGCTGGGAGAACACTCCGTTTACTGAATTTAGTGCGCTGATGCGTACAGAAAAAGAACTGTTACCATAGCCGTAGATGGACGTAGGATGACTGTAAGCTTCTTTATCTCGAATGCATAGTTCTTTCTCTAACATTACTATTATAGAGTACTGTTGAAATGCATTGATAATTCAACCATAAAATATATTTTGGTAAAATATTTAATAAATAAAAATTAATTAGGGAATTCCCATGTTCATTTATCGATTGACATGCGTTACACACTGTTATTTATCAGTATGACAACTCCAAAAATATATTTTTATTTCCGGAACATAAAATATTCAATATTTTTTTATTTAGTAAGACATTCCTTTGAATCATCATGAATTCAATGTTAATATACCCACTCATGGTAATTTTGTTTATTGTCTATTTTAAGGGTTGTGCAAATACTAAAATGATAAACATACGATTTTATTTATGAAAAAAAAAATGTTTTATGATTTTTGTTTTGCAATATTTTGTTCAAGTTTAATTTCGGAATTTTAATATTGTGCATGAATATTTAAAATAAAATGAGAATCTTGAACGAGAATAATTATGTCCTTGGCATCTGTCAAGTAAAATTCAAAGTAGTTGATCAGAAAAAGGAAGGTTGAATAAAAAAAATAAAAAAATTAATAGATGGACGTGTAAATAGTAAAAGAGGGCGTAACAGCTGCCACTGAATAAATATTTATATTTAATAAACGAGCTATTGTTATTAATTAATTTTATAACCATTTTTAGTGAATTTGTACGAAAATGTGAAATCAACCGTTGGTGCATTTTTTCTTGGGTTCGTTATTACTTATTATTATAACAATAAACTAAACTAACAACAAAAAATACACACACAATAATTGTACTCTTTAACGTAGTACTCTTTTGTACTACGTTAAAGAGTAAATTGAGTAAATTCAACTTGCACATATTTTATTGAAATTCTAATTGATGTAGCCACTGCACTACGATTTGAAATCAAACTCACTAACGGTAAATTAAATTTAGACACAACGTTTTGTCTAAATTTAATTTACCGTTTCATGACGAAAACGAAAACGAATGCATTTCTACATTGATCATGCTGTCCATGTTGCAACATGACTTTTTTTAAATAAATTTCCTTTTTATATTTTTACAAAATAAAACTACCAAAAAAGTCTAATTACAAAGATTTTAAGTACCAATGTAATTTATGTAAAAATACTAAGAAAATACGTATTATTGGAAACTTTTATTGAATCTGGGTCTACCCTAAAAATTTTGTCACACAATGCTCGGTAAGTGATTATTTTCATTAAAGCTTGTTTATTGTGATAAATGTTATTGTCAGCTCTGTGAACAGTTTAACTGCTCGGAAATAAAATGACACCCAGTTTTGTGGAAAATAAAAAAAAACCTTCAGATCTCACAAACATTCATTTTACTTTGGCACCAATCAACTTCTTAACATTTATTTTTGGGTTTGGGAAATACACTTACAAAAAAGGAATTGTTATACCTAAACAGAACTTGCAAAGGCTGTACTCAGTTTTGATTGCATCCTTTCTAACTATTTATTTGATTTACGATTTGACATTCAAAATTTCCCGGGAAATTAAGAAATCGAATATTGCGTTTGTATTTGTAGATAACTTCGCCATAATAACAACATTCTTAGTAACAATTTGCTCTATATTTTTATCTATGAGCGAAAATGGGTTGAGCTTAAAAAGCATAAAAAACATAGAATATGTGGACGGACTTCTAAGTGTTCCTTCGGAATGCTACAGACGTTTGAGATTTAATATAATTTGTGCGGTCGTACTTCAATATTTATATATTTTTGCAACAAATTTGAGTGATTTTTTAACCTGGTTTCGTCCTACAATAGCCGAAATGTTTATTTTTTACATCTGTATGTTTTCAACTGACCTCATAATTCTCCAGTACATTGTAGATATATCTCTGATTACATTTCGTATGAGAGCCATCACGGCTCAGTTGATCAGTTCAAGAGTAAAATGTCTCAAGAAAGAAGTGGACTTCTCCCCGAACAGCATAACGTACGTCAGAAGCTGGAAAGCCATGGAAATGATCTTGACCGAAAGCAACATAGAAGAGAGTTTCTCTGATAAATTATACAGACTGTCGTTAGTATATGATAAACTAGCAGATAATGTTGAAATTATTGATTCCACTTACGGCTTTCAGGTAAATTAATTCAATTTTATCACCCTCCTTTAATCGTAAAAATCCACATGCTTCGGTAACATTACATAGGATAGATTATTATTAATTTTAATATGGCTTTTTTTTATTGATTAAATGGCAAGCAAACAAAATGACCGGTACACCATCAGGCGGTAATCTCAACTTGATTTTCTTGAAGAGAATTTTAAACCACTAATTAAATAATAATCAACATATTTTCCTTGAGTTTTGCAATGAATTTTAAAATTATAATTTATCAACCCGTATTTTACCGTGTGAAATGTATTATAGCTATACGACTTTTGTGAAGTCCACCAATCATAACAACAACAATGTACTAGATATTGGCCTCCATAACAATGAGGAGTTAACAAAGCTACCTTTTATTGGCTATAAAGCAAAATATTATTTTGTAACCGAAATTGTGTATATTTTGTGAAAGATTTGAAAACGGTTCGTCGGTAACTCACAATAATATATGTTTGCATGATAAGATCTCAAAAACATACACTTTTCATATCGAAAATTTGGTATTATTATAGATATTTACTTTAAAACAAGCTGTCCGTCTTCAATCTGGCCCGAGAGAGCTATTGACATTTATTAGTTCTGATTTTTACAATTTTTAAAACCAATATCTCAAGTAGCATTTACTGTTGGCAATCAGTAGGGCCGACTTGACCTACGTCGCCAATAATATATTCTTCTGTGGATAAAACTTTAAGGAAATTAAAATACTATTTTCTAAACCTATGTTGATAACAGAAACAGATCCTAGAAACATTAATTGAATTACAATATTTGAGTTTTTCCAAATGTTTGTACACAAAAAACTGAATTTCACGCCCTCGGTAGTCATTAAGATTAACAAATTTGTTATTGAAGTCGGGATTATTATATATGATTTATTTAAAGTAAAATTTGTAAAAAAAAAATTGATTTTGACTTTTATTGTTTTTATAGGTACATAAACATAAAAAAAAATCGATTTGAAATAGAAAAAAAAGGCTTCTTAAAAAATACTTTTATTATTATGAATGTTGAATTTGCAGGTTTTGTTCTCTTTAGCTTCCTGCCTTTTGGCAACACTAACAGGAATAAATTCACTATTTAATATAAAGGAATATTTCGACTTAGAAAACGTGAGTGATTTTTTTTTCAAACTTCGCGTATCATTTAAATATGAACGATTAATTAAGTAAACATTATATTGGCTTAATTTTTGGGAACAAAGAGCTATTTCTTTGTGTTTAAATACCTTTTCTACTTTGTCATTAATGAAGGAAGTGAAAGACATGAATATTTGGGGATTATTATGGATTCTAGATTGACTTTTTCCCAGAATACAAGAAACGTGACGATTAAGACAGAAGGAAGATTTACCATAAGGGAAGAATCAGAAGATATTTAACTGCAGATTTGTGCAGGGTGAAATTCTATTATTGAGCCTCATATAAATTACTGTAGTAGTATTTTATTTTTGGCAACTGAAGGAAAAAAAAACTTACTGTTCTGCAGAATAGGCTATGAGAGTAATTTTAAGAAATAAACAATCAAAAACTATGACAATCCGTCAACTGATGTATTTTAATGTTATATTTTTTGTTCACAAAACGATTCATAGCTATACCTCAAAAGAGTTGACTAAAAGAATTTTTTTTAATCAATGTGAACACGGATATGAAACAAAACACAAAAATTAGGTAAAGATGCCATTTCGTAAGAAGACAAATACACAGAACTCGTTGATGCACCGAGCTGTTCAGTTATATAATAAAGAAATACCAAAAGAAATAAGAGAACAAAAAATTATTAATTCATTTAAAAGTAAGTTAAAAAAACATGTGTTTGGCAAATAAGTTAGTTTTTAAAAAGTAATCTTCTTCGATTTGGCTTTATAGAAGTTATTTTTAAGTGTACGTATATTATTTAGAAATGTTAATAATTTGTTTATGTTTTAATAATAACTAGATATAAGTAAATATTAGGAAATTCATATATTATGCTGGTACTATTTTATGACCAAATGAAAATATAAAAAAGTAGTATTTTCTGTGGACTTGCTTTTTTGATAGACATGTTGATAAACATGAAATGGTTCCACTTGTAGAGTGGTCTCTGTCATGTCAATACAAATCATTTTTTCCATTATTTTAAGAAAGAAAGGGGTGAGACTAATTGTTCAATAGAACTTAAGCTGTCATTTGTCACTATCTTTCTGTCGAAATTTTTTTAACTCTGTGTGATAGTCTTTTAACAAAAAAAATCAATTAAAAACCACTGAACTTATAGAGAAACTGGTTGTAATTTCAGACAAATGCAGCAATGATTACGACTGTCAACTGGTGTTTTCACTTTTTTTCACTCACAATTGCGATGGCTATTTTCGTTGAAAGAATGAAGTACGAAAATAGAAGAGCAGTTGTTGTCATTAATAAACTTCTCCTGGATCCAAATATCAGTAAGTAGAATCTTTATAAACAGATACATAACATCATGAGTACGAGTTTGCCACCTGTTTGTTATGTTTATATGTGCTGTCGGACTGATGGTGTAATGATCAGCACGTTTGTTTGGCATGCAAGAGGTCTCGGGTTCGATTCCTGACATGATTGATGAAATACTTTTTTTTTTTAAAGTTTTTTTAGACTAGAACATTTTATAGTCCCTGGACTGGTACCTAAAGCATAAGACTGATCAACTTACCTTTATGTAACAAAAAAGTTCAAGATATACTGCGATTAGTGTACTAATGCAGTTCCCTATGCGCCATTAGGTGCGGAAAGGGAATGATTATGATGATGAAATGTATAAAAATGTGAACTTTTAATGGTGGGTTTAAGTTGTGGTCACTTGATATTGTCACGGACTATGCAGGCAAGGCCTGAGGTTTCTTTAATATTTTCAATATGGGTTTGCAGCATTATTTATCTTGCTTATAATGTATATCCTTTTATTTTACATGGGGATGTTGTTTTCTAGCTATTTTTATCTAAGTACTATATATTGAACTTTTCCGAGGCTTTTGATAAAATAAGTCATTCGGTCTTGCTTCTCAAGTTTTGGATTCGGTCTTGCTTCGCAAGTTTTGGAATATTGGAATATATTTGAAATCTGTATCGTTGGATTTGTTTTTAAATTAGTAACTGCAGTCAATCAGTCTCACTTCAAAAACCAATATCATCTGGTGTCCCTCAAGGTTCGGATCTTGGACCCTTATTTTTTATTATTTATTTCAATGATACAATTTTATGCATTTGAAACGCAAAGTTTTTGCTATACGCTGATGACAGTAAACTTTTCAAAATTACGCCTTAAAAAATGATTGCAAAGTTCTTCAAGCTGACTTAGATAGAATCTCTCGCCATTGCAAGGAAAATCAGTTATTATTGAATACTGATAATTGTCTTGTCGTGCTATTTACTCGGAAGAAAATAGTATACTATTTGACTACAAACTATCTGAAAAAATTGACAATTGTTCAATAAAAGTGATAGTATTGTGTGTACCGATGAATAATAAGTTTTTATTTGGATATCACATAGGGAGGGTCCAATGTCGTGCAGGGCACCCGCTGGCTCAGCGCAGGTTTAAACTGCGCAACTTGGTTATAAGCTTAGACTATACCCTGTTTGCGTCATCTATAAGTGTGAAAGCACCACAATTAATTATATGAATCATAAACGTAAAAAATATGTAAGTCGAAGTCCTGTAAAAATACCAAGACAAATACAATAGTGGGTAAAGCGTGTAGACTTCTAGGGTTAGACTACGAATCTTCAAGCCATTCTCATCACCGGTTGCACTATAACTTCTTTACTTAACTCGAATCCGCTGCATGGGTGTGTTCCCCTCAGTAAAATGTATGTCTTAATCAAATCAAAATCATTCAAAAGAAAATCATTAGGAGCCTGAAATATCGTTTTGGTAACATTGAAAATGATAATGGCGAATCATTGATTAAATTTAATATGAAATCATTACAAACAAGGCGTTTTTCATAGAATGAATTGTTCTTTTCAAAATTCTAAATAATATGGTTGATTTGCCGTACCTTTTACAAAATACTGGTTTGCGTTGTCCTCTTCGCTATACCAGATAAAAATCCCTTTTTTATGTACCATCATGTAAAAATAATTGTACCTTAAATTCATAATGGACTCAGTATAAATGTTGAAAATTTAAACTGCACGTTACATTTAAACAGAAAATTTCTTCATAGAGTTGATTATTTGGGATAGTTTCTGAATGTACATCTTGAGTGGTTTATATAATATATATGTACTTATATACTGCATGTTATGTTTGTATTTGTGTGTGTTTTATACATAGATATGCATGTTGATGTGCGTAGGCATGTGTGTTTATGGTTACCAATAATAATAATATTAGGTTTGTAAATCTTACATAGGCACACGAATTCTGCAAAAATAAAAATAAAAAGTCCTTTATATGAGTATATTATACAAAAATACAGAATCTCTAGTTCATCAGTGATTTTTGCAAAGTCAGTTGAACCCACTTACTAGGTACAACCAAATGAGCATGAACCTATCTAGGTAGTAAGTATAACTACTTGTATGTATAATGTTTCAGAGGTCTCAACCCAATAATTGTATTTATTTAATTTTTAAATGAAAGAAAACACGTATTAAAAATTAAATAAAAATATTGCAGACATAAAATATTGTGTCCTGTTATCATGTATTGTCCTTTTTACCTGTACTTTTCTAACCATGTAAGATACTACCTCTTGTGGTGAGTTATTATGAAATAGATTTGCCTGAGATCCTTGCCAATGCTTCTGCGTCGTCTCTCTGGGTTGTACTTTTCAACACTGAAAAGGTGACAATGCATCAATAGGTAAAGTTTTATCACCACACGGACAGCTGTTTGAAGGTCCGTGGTTCAAAACACTAGTAAATTCCAAAATGCTTGCTTCCAAAATTATATGTACTATGGGTTGACTAAAAATCACCTCAAAATTGATTTACTCGGTGTAATCATAAGGTCCAAAATATTTTGATAATATAAATTTCAATTGAGATGGATAACATTTTTGAGACGACAATATGTAAGTCTATGCATTTTTGAGACTAGTGGTCTCATTGGTATTTCTAACGAACTGTTTTGGTTAAAAATATCAGTATTCCCTTCAAAATGCTCCATATCTCTTCTGTAATCGCAAAAGAGGCCCCAAGACATTTAAACGGATCCGGGTCAGTGGAGAAGGCTTCTAATACTTTCATCTATAGATAATATGTATAGTACACAAAGACGGAGAAAAGTCTCTCATGAGTTGATTAATTAAAATAAAGACATTTTTTGAATACATTGAAGTCTATAATATTATCTGACAAAAACTGAGAAGATTTATCGGCACACTAATCTCTGCATGGAGAATTTGATACTTCTACAATACTCTACATACATTATTACAACTTATCATGCACGCACGCCGATTATTCCGATATTACCTTATAGTAATTGTTGGTCGAATGATTTGGTGATTATTTTGTAGAACTTCATATTAAAACTTATAATATAAGATATATAGTTTTTGATTTCTTATATTATAAGTAATTGTTGGTGATGACATATTTTTCTCTGTCTTTGTCGTCTTTTGCATCTATCGACATTCACATAATTAATATTCTCAGTTGATTAAAGAGATTTTTTTAAATAAAATTTTATATTTGAAGCACTAACCTAAAGGTTATTTATTATTATAAAATATAAAAAATTTCTTAATTTTTAACCATTTTTTTTTCTACCAACTTATTTTCAAGCTATACAAGCTTATTCATCAAGGTACACCTAACTCATGAATTCTATACTGTTTTATTTATTTATTTTATTAATATTTACAAAATATCATGCTGCGTACGGAGCTAAATTATTTTTGTCTTGTAATTATGGGTAGCGTAATGTGAGATGGATACGCTCTTTAAAACTAAGTTAAGTTTTCTTTGATAAAGATATACTTACGTGGATAGCTTTAAAACGAGTATGTAGATAAAATAAAAAATAAGTTATTAAAAATAAAGTTATTTTTATTTATTTTATTACATAAACCATTATTATGTTTTTCATTTCAGGAAAATATTACTGTGATGGGCTCATATCTTTGGAAAATCAAATAAAATCAAGACCATTTGATTTAAGTGCCTGTGGCCTTTTCCAGATAGATGCATCCCTGATTTACAGCTTTGTAGCAACCATGACTACTTATATTGTCATATTATACCAAATAAAAGGCACGTAGATGAATCAACAAAACTTTCATCAACGTTTTAATGGTAATCAACAGAAATGGGGAACCTCTTTGAGAATAAAAAATAGAGGTCTACGCATAAGCAATGATTACATCTGTATATGAAGTTTATATTTGAAGCACTAACTTTTTGGTTATTCATTATAATAAAATAAATAAAACAACTTTATTTTTAACCACTAATTTTTATTTTTCACCGACCGGTTTCAAAACAAACAAGCTTCTTTGTCAAGGTTTACGTAACTAATGAATTGATTCCTTTTTATTTTATTTCTATCATGTTCACTAAATACTACACGTGGACCCAATAAATCAAGTGTTTTTTGTTAAAACTTTTTTACACAAAAATAATGAGTGTAAATATTTCCAGAAAAAATTACAATATTAACATTTTGAAATTAGTAAACCATTTTTCATAATTTTTGGATTGCAAAAAGTTTCTTTCAAAGGAAATCCATTGATGCAAAAATGCATTTACCCTCAATATGGCATCAAAAAAATATTAATTACTTTGATAGCTGTGTTTTTGATCATAGAATTTGTAACATTTGTCGTCGATTAGATATTTTTATCGAGAGATAGACCCAATCTTGTTATTTGTTTTTACTTCATGTGGACAGTTAAATATGTTTTCGTATTTCAATACTTACCACGTACTCAATATTGGGATTATTATACATTGTCAAGAACTCTTATCTTATTTAGATGATTCTACTTGGACTTAGAAATAGCAAAGATAAACTGTACTCTCTTGATTATAAAGGTAAAGTGATCAATCTTAGAGACATTGAAATATTGCTGTGTTAAACCACATCAAACAAATATTTCACGTCGACCCTTCTAGAAATCAAACCCTGAACCTCAAGCACGGTAGGTGACAGCTTCAACCACTCAACTACGTGGATGAATTTTGATTTTTCCCCGCTGGATTTTGTTTTTCAGGATTTTAACCTGAGAGTAGCCATTTAGTCGAAAACACCCGTCCAGAGTTCGGGTTATATTTTTGGCACAAAACTGTATATTTCACCCACGTGGACACAAACAGAATAATTCGTCTACAAATATTTGGACATACTCAAAATAAATCAATTAGTAGGAGGTGTAAAATAATCTCGGAACGTTAATTAAGTTGAACGTTTCATAGGCAGACTAATTAACAAATTTAATTAATTTAATTATTATTTTTAAAAAAATAATCCACTGCTTTTTAGATACTGATAGTAACTGCTTGTTGCTTGTTGCTTGTTTGCTAATTTGCTCTTAATTAATTCAACAAAAACAAATTATCTCGTCTTAACAGTTTAAAATATTAACCATTTTTTTAAATACGTACGCTCCAAATACAGTACTCTGAAGAAAATATAATTTATTAGTTACGAAATTATTTCTTAATTTGGAATTTTTGAGCTTCAATTTTAACATTTATTTAGACACAAGTTCCAACTCCATGGAGCTAAACTCCTGTGTTGAGTTATCATTATCATTATTTCCTTTCCACACCCAATAGTGCAAAGGACACTGAATTGGTACACCAATCGCAGCATATCTTGATAATGTTTTTGTATCATGAAGGTAAGATGATCAGTCTTAGGCCTTAGGTACCAATACAGGGACAATGAAATATTCAAGTGTAAGAACACCCTTTTAAATATTTTTTTAATTTCAACCATGTCAGGAATCAAACCCGAGACGTCTTGTATGGTAGGCAAACGCGCTGACCATTTTGCCACGAGGCCAACGTCTTGAATAGAGTGAAATAATAAATATATGTAGAAACTGAAACAATTTATATAATATTAAAACTGCAGTTAAGTTGTATATCATCAATTCAAAGTTAAATTACTTGAATATTTAGAATATTCGACCATATGCACTCCATATAATAATCTATTCTTGTTTAAAAAATGTTCTTCTACTCGTCAGATCCTGTCCCCATAGAATTAAAAATAGTCCAGAAACCGCAAACGTACATCAAACAGAAAGCGACTCAACTACTCATAAATGAGTAGGTTTACGTTTTGACCCATTGGTTTATTTTTAAGCGTCGCTCAGTACGCAACTCTTGATTTGAATTTAACCGTGTTGTGTCCCTTTAAAGTATAAAAATCACAGTTTTATCTGCTGTCTTTGGGCGCACGCCGCACGGTATACAAAAACAATTATTTTTGAAAAACGTAAAACATGCCGATGCAGAAAATTTTATTCTGAAACTCTGACTAAAAAAATAACAAAATAGGTTTAGTTTTGAGATGCGGAAAATGGTACAGCAAAACGTCGATTTTGTCTATTCTAACAAAAGGTCTGACATGAAGTTGTCTTTTTCGCACGGTGTCGGGGAAGCATCTGCAATACAGGAAAACAATGTTCGAACACCAATTTATCAAAATTCTCTCTCTTCACAATTTATCTTAACCAAAACACAAAAATAACAATGAATACGTACAATTTGGACTAAATACAATAATTGATATCAAACTTTCGATTGTGATCATTTAATCTATTAAGCAAGAACTCAAATCTAGCAATAGCAAAGCATTGCCGAGTTAAGCTCGTATGTTATAAAATAATGTAGATAAATTACTAACGAAAAAATATTTTCACTCGCGCACATAAAATATTCTAATATTTATTATTCAGGAAGGCATTCTTTTGAATCATTATAAATACCATGTTAATATACATATGTTGACTTTTATATATTGTGTATTTTAAGGGTTGTGCAAATATTATTATGATATCAATACAATTTTAATCTTTAAAATATATTTTGTGATTTTAGTTTTGTAATGTTAAGTATTGGTTTGATTACTGAATTTGACTTTAGTGCATAAAGATTTAAAATGTTACTAAATTCCTAGACGAGAGTTATATCCTTGGCAATTTTCACGTTAAATTCAAAGGTGTTGATAATAAAAAGGGAGTTTAAATGAAAACAAAATCATTAATTTATTTAATGGTATGATAAGCGCTAAGCAGGACCTTAGAGCTACCACTGCATAAAAAAATATGTAAAAATAATTAACAAACTAAACTATGTTTTTTTATTTTTATTCTATGCCAAGTGAATTTGTAAGAAGACGAAAAATTGGACGTTTGTGCAATATAATCGTTAATTCGTTTTATTTATTATCGTAGCTTCAGTTAATTCAACTAACACAAAAAACTGCATACACAATAATTGAACCACTAAAAATATTACACTTTTCGTTTTTTCATTAAATATACATATAAATTATTATATTTTTTGTTGATGTAACCGTGCCACTTGGATATGAAATCAAACTCATTAACGGTAAATTAAATTTTGACAAAATGTTTAGAATACCTTTCTACATAGATCAAACTGTCCATGTTACAAAATGACTTTTGTGTTATACTTTTTTTTAGCAAAATAAAACAACTGAAAAAGTATTTTTACATAAGTTTAAAGTAATAATATTATTTATGTAAAAAAAACTATGAAAATACGTATTCCCGTAAAATTTTATCTAATAAGTGTGAACCCTACATTTTTTGTGACATAAATATTGGTAGGTGATTATTTTCACTGAAGCTTGTTTATTGTGATGTCAACTCTGTGAACAGTTTAACCATATGGAAATAAAATGACGCACAGTTTAGTGAAAAATATAAAAAGTGACATAGATCTTACAAACATTTATTATAATTTGGCACCAATCAACTTTTTAGCGTTCATTTACGGGTTTGGAAAATACACTTACAAAAATGGAATTGTTATACCTAAACAGAACTTGCAGAGACTGTACTCAGTTTTAATTGCATCCATTCTGACTATTTATTTGATATACGATTTGACAGTCAAAATTTCCCGGGAAATTAAGAAATCGAATATTGCGTTTGTATTTATAGATAACTTCGCTATAATAACAACATTCTTAGCAACAATTTGCTCTATATTTTTATCTTTGAGCGAAAATAAATTGAGCTTAAAAAGTATAAAAAACATAGAATATGTTGACGGACTTCTTAGTATTCCATCTAAATGCTACAGAAGTATGCGGTTTACTATAATTTGCACGATTGTTTTTCAAAACTTGTTTATTTTGGCAACAAGTTTAGGTGATTTTATAACCTGGTTCAGTCCAATTATAACAGAAATGTTTATTTTATACATATGTATGTTTTCAACTGAATTCATAGTTCTTCAGTACATTGTAGATGTATCTCTGATAACATTTCGTATGAGAGCCATCACGGCTCAGTTGATCAGTTCGAGAGTAAAATGTCTGAACAAAGAAGTTGTGGACTTTTCTCCAAACGGCATAACGTACGTCAGAAGCTGGAAAGACATGAAAATTATATTAACCGAAAGTAACATAGAAGAGAGTTTCTCTGATAAATTATATAGACTGTCATTAGTATATGACAAACTAGCGGATAATGTGGAAATTATTGATTCCACCTACGGCTTTCAGGTAAATTAATTCAATTTTATCACCCCACGTTCAATCGTAAAAATCCAAATGCTTCGGTAACATTATAAAGGGTGGATAATTATTAATTTTAATATAGTTTTTTTTAATCATTTAACGCGATAACCAATGCACCATCAGGCGGTAATCTCAACTTGATTTTCTTGAAGAGAATTTTAAACCACTAATTAAATGAAAATCAATATTTTTACTCTGTTTTGACACACAAACGTGAAATGAAAATCAAATTACCCGTAACTAACCATGTCTTATATAAAATACTAGTACGACCTATATAAATTCAACCTATTTCGCTAAAAAAATACTTGATGTGAGCCCCAATAACAATCGGAAGTTAAAAAAATTATCTCCAATCGGCAATAAAGAATTATTTTTTTTTGTAAACGAAAATAATGTGACTTTGTATGAAAATTTAAGTAAGTTTGTCGGTAACTCATGATTATTTGTTTTTTCATTAAAATATCACAAAAACAAACTTTTTTTTCGTATGGAAAATTCGATTTTACTTAGACTATAAAGAATTAAAAATAACTTTTTATAACCAGGCATTGCAGGTAATCGGGCCCCTGCTCTTATACAGTGATCGGCAGACACCGACCCGAGAGCCAACTGCTGTCCAAAACCTACATTTTTATATGGCAATCTGTCCATGTTTAATATGGACATTCAAAATTCATATTTTCGCCGACAATAAAAACTTCTAGGGATAAAACTGTAATAAAATTAAGTTACTATTTTCTAAACCTATTTGATAAAATTATATCCTGAAAATGTTAAGAGGTGTGTTTTTTTTCTTAAATAGGGATAGTAATGTTAGATATATTTATAAGAAAAATATTTTTAAAATACATATATAATGAATGTTCAGTAAAAATCAAAGCCAGGTGGTAGTGATGTAAGTGAGCTCATAGATTAAATGTCTGAAGATCAAATGCCACTCTGCAACAAATCGATTCCCATTTTTCCAGCAACGAGTTATTCACGATTTGTAGTTTCAATACCTTATCGACATTTTGTCCTTGCTCATTATGTCTTTTTTGTCAATCCATCCCTTTTAAAAAAAATGTTTACTGACTTTTGCATTAGATAATTTATAACATTTTTCTAGTTATACACAATTTTTTTTTTTTTTTTTTATGTTCTTTCAATAAATGTATTACTAAGAATTTTTAATTTACAGGTTTTGTTTACGGTAGCTTCCTCCTTTTTGGCAACACTAACAGGAATCAATGCTTCATTTAATATGAATGAATATTTCGACTTAAAAAACGTAAGCTCATTCATTTTTTTTACCATAATTATGTTTAAATTTGAACAACAATTTAATTAAGCATTGCAATAGCTTCATCTTAATATATAATTTCTCTATACGTGTGATATCACCGTACTTCTCCTAAACGGCTAAACCGATTTATGTGCGGTTTTCAGAGAAATATAGATTTTGGCGCTGTGCGTGTTCGTAGATAAAATCTTCAATCGAATTTTAAAAAATAAGTTAGGAGCAAAAATGTTTTATTCATCAATCTACCAGGGTTGCATTCGAGGAGAATGCATGTGCAAAAAAATGAAGAGATATTGTTTTTGTTGTTGCATAAAAAAAGTTTGTTTTTGAATATTTAAAAACAGCATTTGTTTTTAAGGATCTCAATTAGATTCTTTCCTTAAATTTTTTATAATTTCTACCCATTTATTTCTTTTTATAGGATTTTTGGTAACACTTAAATATTATTAAATTCAATACATTTTTAAAAATCGTATTCATAATCATAAGTACACCCCTTTGTTGGTGAGACGACTGGAGTTTGACGTTTGCAAAAAGAATGCCATATTTGAAAAAATATTTATTTTATGAAGATTTTATGTTTTGGAATTCAACAAAAACAAGTACCTACTTAAATTTAATATTTTTTTTTATATTGACAATTTTTAGTTTTGGAATTTAATCACAAACAAGTACCTAGATACCTATTTATCAATAAAAAGTATTTTTCCAAGGCAAGCCAACGTTTGGGCAGGACAACGTCTGTCGGGTCAGCTAGTTATTTATAAAACAAATACACCAATGTTTCACTCTCTCGCATTGATTCAAAATAGATATTGTTTAATTAACGCCAGCGGACCTTCAGTAAGAATTTTTTTAATTTATTTTTTATTTTTGTATTTTATTAATTTTTATCATAGATTTTTCTACTTCTAAGCGTGTTGCCCAGATGTTTATTGAAATATATGTGTGTTTATGTAATAATTGTTATGTTTGTTATGTTATGAAACAAATCTGATTAATCTCACCCGCATAAATAAAGATTTCAAATCATTAATTTTACAAACATAAACAGACAGAAGGATTGAAAGAATAAAGATGTTTAAATATAAGCAGAATAGTAAATATTACACAGTGTGTAAATTGGTGACTTAAATCATCCAATGACAGGTCATAAGCCCTGCAGATGCCTAGACTTCTATATTCCCTTCTCTAAAATGTTTACATCTCTGTTGTTATGTGTTTTGTATAATTTGTTAGCTACAGAGCTCTACTTTTAAATATCAGGACAACTCACCGAAAAAAACTAACGGCTTCACGGGTGGAGTAATTCTAAAATAATAAAACTCTAAAAAATCATTAGGATAAAAATACGACACACAAAAATATTTAGGAAAAAAATTGAACATGTTTCATAGTCTGAAATTGCAACAATTTAAAACCACTGAACTTCCTCATTATAAATAATGAAACTGGTTGTAATTTCAGAAAAATGCGGCAATGATTACGACTGTCAACTGGTGTTTTCACTTTTTTTCACTCACAATTGCGATGGCTATTTTCGTTGAAAGAATGAAGTACGAAAATAGGAGAGCAGTTGTTGTCATTAATAAACTTCTCCTGGATCAAAATATCAGTAAGTAAAATTTTCATGCACAAATACATACCATTGAGAGTACGAGTTGGCCACCTGTTTGTTATTTTTATATGTATAAGAATGTGAACTGGGAACTGTGAATGTTGGGTTTAAGTTGTGGTCACATGGTATTGTCGCAGACTATGGTGGATAGGTCCGAAGTTTTTTTTAACATTTAAATATGGGTTTGAGGCATTATTTTTCTTGCTTATAATGTACATCCTTTTTTTGCATGGGAATGCCGTTGTTGTCCAAGGCTTTGGATAAAATAAGTCATTAGGTCATGCTTTGCAAGCTTTGGAATATAGTTTACGAGGGAACCTGTATAGTTGGATTTGTTCCTGCATTAGTAACCACAGTCAATCAGTCTCACTTCAACTATTGTATTAAACGCTTAAACCAATTTCATTTGGTGTCACTCATTGTTCGAATTTTGGACCCTTATTTTTTATTTTTACATTATTTCTACACGCGGCCCCGGCGGAGGTCGCGGACCGCGTCATCGGACCTGGTGAGGGGGCCGCGCATGGTTTCCCGATGGTTGGATGCGCTCGGGATCCAGACGTAGCGTTCTCTGGTCAAACATAGCGTGGCCTATCCAAACGTGATGTGGCCTAACCCTGATGGTGTGCGAGGTCATCCTGACGTCGTGTGACCTAATCAAATGCCTTAATTAAAATGTTGAATTTATTAGTATAATGATGACTCGGAAGACTTCTAAACTGATCGGGAAGTGACGTACCCGAATCCAAAAGTTATAAGCCGATTATTTGAAACAAGACTCCGGCGGGAAGTTGCTTCGCGTGGTTTTAGTGGAAAAAATGCGTAGTAACGCTTCGAGCCCAATTCTCACACTGACGCGGCGATTTTGCGCGAAGAGCTCGTGTCCGTTTCTTCCTGCACCAATCACTACTTTTCTCTTTCTCCAGGGGTCAGGTAGTAACAAGGCAATCTTTTTGTTCTTGTGTTGGGGACAACTGATGAGCGGGAGTTACTCGGCGTATTGGGTTGTGATTGGTTAACATACTATGTTCTGATTGGTTCGGTTTGTCAGAGAGTATTTAGGTTTAAAAGTCGAATAAGTACTTTTTTATTGTTTGATTCGGGGTAAAAAGTATTTTTTATATAGTTTATTAGTTTCTTCAAGATTATTTCCAAACAACTCATAGGGTTAATCTGGAAGACGCAAATGTTTACTTCCGTTTTAAATCAATTTGTTTTTGTCACATTGAATGTTTACATGTTTTACATAATTAATGATAAATTAATGGTCTTTTTATGTTAGGAAATCTTTGTTTTTATTACTTATAACTTAGACTTCATGAACTCGGCCATAGTTATTCCCACGTATCTGATATATTTAGTGTAGGGTATTGTTCCTATAGAACAAACCTTTTGAACTTTTTCAAAGATGGTGAATGGTAATTATATTTATTTATTCACGCATTTCATATACAATTTTTTGTTCACTTTGCCTAGCTGTGTGAAACAGTACTTATGATTTTCTTGTTGTTTTACTGTAGAATTTTTTATTATTTTAACTTTCTACTGAATATGCTGTATAATTTTTAGGTTATTTTTTTTAATATAAATCTTGTATAATTTTTGGTGTGATTTTTTTTTTCATGTTTTTGAAAAAAAAAATATTAAGCCAAATATGTTAATATTATAAATATTTGTGAAAAGCAGATTTGCCGTTTATGTTAATAAAATAAAATAACTGTATATTTTTATTTTTTAAATGTACAGATTAGACAATGAAATTTACAAATTAACAATTTACAATAAGAACAAAAAAAAACAACAATTTTTTTACAATAGTAGAGTTAGAGCAGTGAAATTTTGGCTGTGAATCTTTACAAGAACTTCTCCGCATTTGTTTAGTGAAAAAAAAATCACAGAAAACTCATTCAAGAGAAGACATCAGTGGGCCATATTGTATCCTGTTAACATATATATTGTCCTTATTACTTGTACTATTCTTACCATGTAAGATCCACCTCTAGTGATGAGTTAGTATGGAAGATTTGTGCCTTAGATCCTCGCCAACGCTTCTGCATTGTCCCTCCAAGTTGTATCTTTCAACCCTAAAACGAGGGTAATGCATCAATAAGTGGGGTTTTGCCACCACAAAGGCAGCTGTTTGAAGGTCCCTGGTTTGAAACACTCCACGACAAGGTTGACTAAAAACTCAACTTCAAATTTATGTTCTTTGGTATAATTCTATAACATAAGAATAAAAATATTTCGATTTTATAAATTTAAATAGACATTAAGAACATTTTTGAAAATACTATATGGAAGAGAAGGCATTTACGCGGTTTGTGGTTTTTCATTGGCTGATTTAAGTACTCTTGATATTTTTAACGAACTCGGAATGCTTTAATAATATTAGTATTTTCTTCAAAAATACTTTTTAATTCTGTTATAATCTCAAAAGAGGCCACAAGATTTTAAAAACGAATCTGAGTCATTGGAAGCTTTCAATACTTTAATTTATGGATAATTGAAAATTTGAAAATTTCAGCAATGACAGAAAAACTTCTATATACATTTATATATTTTTTTAAATTAATTATTTTTCATATCTTATTTTAGTTATTCAAATTTGTTTTGGCGCTAAACTTATAATAATAAAAGTCTATTTACGCGTTTTTAATATAAATAAAATAAATAGAAATTATCATTAAAAAACAAATAAACAGAAAAATTTATTTAAAAGTACTAAAATTTATAAAAAAAGTGATATAAAATTCACAGATTTTTACACTTTAAAGTTTATGATTTTCGATGAGAAAATCCTTTAATCATCTGCCACACTAATCACTGCATACAGATTTTGATTCCTCTATAATACTCTACATACATTGTAACAACTTATTATTTATTTATTTATTTTATTTTATTTGGAATTTTACAGCTATTACATAAACAAAATAAGTAGAAAAATATTAACAATACTTAAGCCAATTAAAAAAATCCACTGTAAATCTAATGACACACAATATATAAGAAAAGAGTTAACGTAATATAATGTGTGTGACGTTTGTATTCATATGTATGTAAATGTGTGTATGCGTAAATGAGTAAAGGAGAGAGTGCGTGTGTGTGGGTGCGTAAGTACAAACAAATAATTGTTTAAAACTTGTAAATATATTTAAAATGGTACAAGAAAGAGCTTGGTAAAAAGTTTAAAGCCTTTTTGTTAAAATTTAAATCAAGAAATGATATAAATTGTATTTTTTAAAAGTATGTTAGATTTCAAAACCGTATTCTAAAAAATTAGCATTTTATTTTACAATTTCACTGATATACACTGAATGAATAATGTGCGACGAGTCCCATACAATACGAGTACGGTAGGTAACCACAAAATGCAGTAAATACGATATAATGTCAACAATAAAACAAGGTTTGACAATACGCGAACTTCGATTCAAAACGAATTATATGCACCTACATAATATATAAATAAGAATAACATACAAGTTTGATAGAAATGGTTCGAATTATAAAAATCAGGTGTCACAAACAGTTGGCCTGCACGCACACCAATTATTCTGATATTACCTCATGGTATTTATTGGTCATGACATTTTTTTGGTCGGTCATTTTCTGCATCTATCTTCATTTGTACAATAAATATTTGAAGTTGATTACACAAAAAAATTAAATATTATTTTGTTTTTCATTTCAGGAAAATATTACGGTGATGGCCTAATGTATTTGGAAAATCAAATAAAATCGAGACCATTTGATTTAAGCGCCTGTGGCCTTTTTCAGATAGATGCATCTCTGATCTACAGCTTTGTAGCAACCATGGCTACTTATATTGTCATATTGTACCAAATAAAAGGCACGTAGCTAAATCAACAAACATATAATGTACGTTTAAATGATTATTAACAGATACTCACTGACAAAGAATATAGAAGCTTCTCAAATGCAGAAAAATTCCACTTTTAGAAATATAAAATTTGTATTATATAATAAGCAAGGTAAACAATAAACGCAACTTACATCTAAAAAAAAACTGCTTCTATTGACATTTTATCAGAATTTTCGCAGCTTACATTGGTTTGCTAAACACTTACCGCTCGCCACTGATGTCTAGGCATTAACAATGTTTACATTAATCATCATCATTTCCCTATAAACACCCAGTTGTGCATAAAGCATTGTATAAGTTATCTAATTGCAGCACATTCGAATAACTTTTGGAGTATGGATGAAATAGTGCCATTTAGACATTTAGTTAAAAACACTCGTTCTGGGGTCTGGTTCTATTTTACTCACAGAACAGTTATTCTTTATTCCCTCAGATACTAAAAAGACAATTGAGAAGTAGGCTGCAATAAGGCAAAATTGCCCTTTTCCGCTTTTTTGATTCTTTGAACCTTCAAAATATGGCAGCAAAAACACCCATTTAGATGTTTGCATTACTAACCGAGGTACAGACTTCTAAAGAAGGCGGGAAAAATTGCCCTTATAGTATAAAAGTGGTCAAATGTGATGCATCCTGAACATAATGGTCAGTTTTGCCTACTTACTTATGTTAAACAAACTATTTATCGTAGTTTTATGTGAGTGCTTGTGTAAAAATGACATTCTCAAGTGGTTGTGATAGTGAAAATCAATCCAGTTTTGATGATTTACACCTATACTCTAAGAAGAAAAAACTTAACAGTGGTGTAAAAAGAGAGATTTAAAAAAAAATTTGGAATCGTAATAAACGAAAAAAATAAGAGAAATGAAGGGAAGCCTTAAAACTGGCAGCAGAATACAGGGTAAAATATTTAAGGGCATCACTAATTGTTGAAGATGTGTTATCATAAAATTGGCGTCAAGGAACAATTGAACGTAGTTATGCAGAAAACAGCCAGCCATAGTGAAACTGAGATAATAGTACCTTAGTGAAATGGGTGAACAAACAAATCTACACAACAGTTGGAATGTTTTTGACTTTAACAAGTTATAAACGACGAATGAATTAGTTTTTTTTTAATATCATAAACAAGAATTTTATTATTTGTTTGACCAGTTTTAATAATTTTGAAAATTGTTTAAGATTTTTCTAGTGTTGTGGGTGTTTTCTGAAAATTGAGAAATACCGTTTTTGTGATGAAAAGCATTTTCAAAAGATGATTAAAACAATTTTTTGTATGAAAGCGGTCTTGCTGTTTATAGCAAGACATAGAATTGACCTCACTGCACCCGATAACATCAATATCTCATTTTTCCAAAATTGGGGACTGGCTGCTTTCTGCATAGCTACGTTCAATTGAATCTTTTAACAGAGTTTAGAAGTCTTGGAAAAAAAATACAAGACGTTTTTATATATTTTTGTTTGGTATCTAATACATACTGTGTATGTGATTGCAACTTTGTCCTTTATTCCACACACCTAAACAAAATTATTAATAAGTGGAAACCGCTTTGGAGTATATTAATGCATCAAAAAAGTGCAGAAATAATCCGTCATCATTTGGACATTTTGGACTGATACATCCAACTGGCAGGTTCGGAAATTGGTCAGGAATTCTAGCTGAAGTGTGCAACAAGATTCCTTTAAGTAATTTTTCTAATTTTAAAATACTGTCTTACGTACAAGTTAAATACATCCCATTCGGAACAGTCGCAGCTTCTTTATCTTATAATCCAATCTACCAACCATTTGAGGTACTGAAAACTTTAACAAACAGTAGTAAATTTTTTCTGCAGTATGAAGATAAACTACCATTAAAACCATGTAAAGTAAAAGACATTAAATCCCTGTTACGATTTTTAACTTTTAGAGGCTAAAAATTGGTACGAATATTGGCAAATATTCTTGCAGATTGTTTGGAAGAATCGCAAGATATGAATGATAAAGAGTAATATTTTTACATAACAAACTGTATTTTATTATAAACTCGTATTATGACTATCCAATACAGTTTGTATCTGAAAATAAAAAATAATATTTGCCTAGAAAAAAAACATTTTAGTGAACAAACTTGTTCCCTGCAATAAAGGCTTTTTTTCCAAGTACATTACGGTATGATTATCTTACTTAAATATTATTAAGAGACATTAAATTATTTTGTATTAACAGCCAAATAAATAAAACACAAAATACAATTGTTTTGATGTATGCAAGCGGATTAAAAAAAAATGGTGTCAACTTAAAAAATTCAAACGCATGTAAATTTTTATGCCATTTTTGCAAAATTGCCCTTTGTTGCAGCCTACTCCTCAATTGTAATTATTACACATTAATTATTTCAAAAATATATATTTATTATTTGATTGAATGCAAAAAAAAGTTGTTGACTGACTATGATCAACTTAGTATTTTATTCAGGCGATAGGCAAACCTGTATAAAAAGCCTTTCAGTTAATATAAAAAGCACTTATGAATAGTCAATTTAACTATAGGTACATTTTGATGATGACACTTTACTTGTTATACCTACTAGTTATTTCTATAAAATAATTTATGTGCAATGCAAATAGTGATAATATTTTAATAAACCCTTATTCAAACTTAAGTGTTATTCAACATTGTCGGCATGCATAAAGAAGACAATTTTCCTGAAAAATTCACACTGTTTACATTTCTTATCATTTTTGGGTTTCAAAAAGTTTCTTTAAAAGGCAATACATTGATGATAAATTCCATTTACCCTCAATATGGTTTTCACAAAAATATTGATTATTTAGATAGGAGAATTCGTAACATTTGCCATCGATCAGATATTTTTAAAAAGAGATGGACACAATTTCCTTATTTGATTTTACTTCATTTGGACGGTCAAATAAGTTTCAATACTTATTCAATATTTTGATAATTATAAATCGCCAGAAGATTTTGTTTATTAATTTGATTCTGCCTAGGCTTCACTAAGCCACTTACTAATGCAAAAGACATTGATATTGTTTGCGAAGATAAGCAGTACTCTAAGTAAATATTGCTGTGTTAAACCTTTACAACAAATATATATTTTTTTTTTTTTAAAGGAATAACCCGTTCAGCCTCTATTTTGAGGCTTGTCAGCAGGTGGGATAGAGGGAATATGGAAGAAGGTAATGAAAAATACACAACAACACCCAGACCAATTGAGAAAAAAATCTTTCTTGGATTTTTTTCTTGCAACTGGCGGGAATCGAACCCGCGACATATTTCACGTCGAACCTTTCAAAAATTGAACCCTAGGCCTCAAGCATGGCAGACGACTACTCAAACCACTAGAATACGTGGACGTATTTTGATTTTCTCTACTCTATTTCTTTTTTTAGGATTTTAACCTGAGAGTAACTATTTAGTCGAAAACACTCGTCCAGTGTTCTGGTTATATTTCAGACACAGAACTGTATACTTCACACACCTGGACACATACAGTCTTCAAATATTTGGACATACTCAAAATAAATCACTAAGTAGGAGGTGTAAAATAATCTCGGAACGTTAATCAAGTTAAAATTTTAATCTCAAATTCGTTCAACAATGTTTGATTATGTCCAAATGCTTGCAGACGGGCTGGATTTCCTCCCTCGGGAGTTGTTCATATTTAAATTTATTTCAACAGAGAGCATTTGGACATAATCAAACATTATTGAATTACTACCTGGTAAAAGAAGAAGTATAAAAATTGGAAAATTGTTTTCAGGCGTTGCCTAGTAGGTGATTTGGTTCAGCCGGATGAATCTCACCCACGTGATAAAGGTTTCAGCTCTTTTACTTCACAAAAGTCAACAGATGGAAGATTTGAGAAAATGTGGATGTTCAAACATGGGCAGAATGGTGAATGTTACACCGTGTGTAAAGTGGCCACTTAAACTAGCCGATGACAGGTCATAAGCCCTGTAAATGCCTAGACTTCCATTAGCCCTTCTCAAAATTTTCCCTCTCTGTTGAAATAAATTCAAATTCGTTCAATTATTATTATAAAATAATGAATTGAGCACTTTTTTAGATACTGCTTGTTGGTTGTTTGCTAATTTATAATATTAATTGTCTTAATATGATCGATTGCGTTTGTCATGTACGGGCCTTTTTCACACGTACCGCGCCAATCCACTCGGTCCGGTAAAATTAGGATGGGCGGATACTCATTTTTTATTTTCTTTTTTGGTTTTATTTATTTATTTTCTGCTGATGGGTGATCATTTTGCAAAAAGAAATCAAGTGGAGATTAGTCGGCCTCATGGTGTAATTTTTTGTGCGTTTGCCTGCCTTTTGATAAATAAAATAATTATTATTTATGAACCCACCCTATGTTGTTTCCTGGGGCCGTGGTATGTTAAAGCATCGACTAAATTGGCGGGTAGGAAATTGACTTATATCCTATATATTTAAACTCATTTTCGTCTTATCAAATTTATCGTTTAAAACTTATTCGGTATTGCATCGTCTAAACGCTGTATATGAGGGAGAAAGCGGCTTAAGTTCCTCGCTTATGGAATTCATTTTGGTATGTCAAAACATGCTGAAATCATAAAATTTTTGTAATATACATTATTTTGCTCCACATACATTGTTTAAATGTCACCTTGTAAAATTTCAACATTAAAATGTAATGACATTAAATAATCTTTATCGATCAAATAAATTAGGCTTTATGCGAAAAGAAATGTTTGTCAATTTTTAGGTTATAATATAGACTAAAGACATAGAGAAAGATACGGTTATCAAATCTGCGTTTGCAAATGTGTAGCCATATAAATATTTTAAGGGGTAAGTTGGTCCTATTTTCAATTAATTTATTCTTTATTCGTAAATTCTCTTAAATGTAATAATGTTAACACTAATATGTGTTTTTTTTTTTAAATTTTATAGATGACTTACGCTTTCCATTTATTATTTATTCCTATAAAAACATTATAATGTTTTTTTTTATATTGTGAAGAGAAGGAAGTATCCTCAATATTTTTACTGGCCTTACGTATTAAATTTCCTTATACCAAGCTTATACTAAAAAACAACTCTACCCGAAATAACTTTTTTACACCCGGTATAAAAAAATACCACTTATAAAAACATTTACCGCCTTGAAAAACTGTACCTACAGAGCTTATTCCATCATTTATTTTTTAACCACGCATCATTTTAGCTTACATTTATGAACAAGCTGCGTGCCTGTGTGTATTAACAAATACTTACATGTTATTCGTATTAGTAACAAAACAAAACAAACCATACGGTAATTATAAAAATAAATTATATACCTAAATAAAAATCTCATTGATAAAAATGTTTAGACGATTAGATGAATGGATTACAATAAATTGTTTATGTTTAAATGCGGCAAAACACAACAAGCATCATTGTTAAATATCTACTAAATAAAATCCAAATGACATGAAAATTTGATGATCATTTTTACGCTCATAAATGATTTTTTGCTTAAAAATCTTTGGAAAAATGACATGTTATACAGGTGGCCAAATACTTGACGTTGAAATGTGGTGAGTCGAACATATCAAAGGCTGTAAAAAAAGGCAAATGTGTTTTTAATGAATTGTGAACCGTTTCTGAGATATATATATTTTTTCGTTTTTCAATAAATTTTCCAAGTGTTTCCCACAAGCTCTAATGCACAGTCTGCATCTTCTCAAAAAATTAGTTCTGAAGTCTTAAAATGCGTAAATAAAAATATTTGTGAATATAATAAATTAATGTTGTGAACTATTTACCCAAAGGATTATTTAATTTTTATTTATTTATTTCTTTTATTTTTTTTTATTTTACATATTTATTACAGCAGTATACAATTAATTATTTATACAACAAATTAATTCAGTAGTAAAAGTAAGCATGCATATTTTTTATTTTTGCTGTTGGTTCATCTAAACTGCCAAACTAGGGATAGCTTCCCCGTTCTAAGGCTGTAAATTATGTATTTAATAATGATATTTAAAAGTATTTACAGTTTTATCATAATATGTGCTTTTTCAGTCTTAAAGGTAAACAATGAATATCCAGAGAAAACATAAATAATACCAAAATCTCTATATCCTAAGTCCCAAGTCATTACTAGTAAAACAAGCAACCAGCTTACGTCCTTCTACATCGGACAATAAATTCTCTGACTCCCTCCGACCAATAAGGATTAAGAATGCAGTCAACACCTTCCTCAGCCTGGCAAACCCACCACATTTCCACGAAACTGGGATAAGGTTATATACCCTCGGGCCTATATAATACTGCTGCCTTTGAGCTAAAAAAGTATTGACTCCTCTCTGTAGAATCAGATCCTTATTGGAGTGTATAGTATTATGAACATGACAAACCCTTGCGTATTTTTCCCTGTTGAGATGTGTGACCGCTATTGACCTCAATATATACTGTTGACGAATATCCAGCACTTAAAATTATACATTGTATTCAAAATTCTTATTTTATTTTTTCGATGGCCATAAGCTTTACTAACACAAGTTGCCTATTCATATCTTACGTTATATTGGCGAATATTTGAAACGAAAAAATCTCAGATGTATGGGCCTTCTATACAAATTAGCTTATATGTGAGAATATACAAAGAAGACTTTGAATACAGAGATAATTAACGTGTGTTTTTTTGTTCAGATTAAAACGACTTAATATTTGGTATTGATTTGAGGATTTCTAGAAGATTACTTAAGTTTTTTTTCTACCTATGTACAATAATTTAAAGCTGCAGTTGTATTGCATCTTTGCAAAATTAAACTATTAGGAAATCTAGACTATATGATAATGTATATTGCATATTATAATCTACTTATATAGTATTTCTTTGGAGCACAGCATTGTTCCAAAAGCCATTAAGAAAGCAAATGTAACTCCACTTTCAAAACATTTACAATTAGATGTGGAAGATCTTTCCAATTTTTGTCCTATTTCAAATCTTTCCATCATATCAAAAATATTAGAAAAAATAGTTTCTCATAGGCTCGTTAATTATATTGAGCAGAATTCATTATTTTCGGTAAGGCAATCGGCATACCGACGTTTTCATTCTACGGAGACAGGAGTGATAAGAGTTCTGTCTGACATTATAACGGCGGTAGACTCTGGTAATCTGGTGTTGTTGGCTCTTTTGGACATGAGTGCTGCATTTGATACTGTAGACCATAACATTTTGCTTGAACGTCTGGAAAAAACTTATCGTATCCGTGACCAGGCACATATGTGTTTCAGTTCATATTTTAATGAAAGTTAATATGCAGTTGTGTTCCAGGGTAAAAGCTCATCTAACTTTAAGGAGTACCCGGACCACTCCTCTATCTCTTGTACACTAAAGATATATAGATTATTATCAAATAATGTGGATTGTAGTCTCACTGCTATGCAGATGATACACAGATTTATTTTTTTTGTAAACCGAGCGAGAGAAATGTGCTTGTTTATTTGATTAATGGATGCAAGAAGAAAATACGAAACTGGATGGCTGAAATTAGACTAACAATTAACCAATCTAAAACAACTATGGATATCTTCAGCCAGACTACAGAATTTGATTCAGGATACAGCACTACCCGATGTACAGAGTACTGTTTAACCCACCGTTAAACTACTGGGAGAAAATATCATACAACCTTACGACTAAATATTTTTTTTTATAAAAAATTCAATCATTTATTTATATTTACATTTCCTATTACTAAAAAGAAAATAACATTATTGTGTACAGAATAGGAGAGTGTCGTCTTATAATTTTGTGTTTATTTCATTTTTAATTTGTAAATATTATAATTAGCAATAGTGCTGTAATGTACATTTAAATAAAAAAATATTTTTAAAAAAACATAAAATATTATACTTTATTCTAACCAAATATTATACCTTTTGATTATTTTAATATATCTGTCATTTCTATTGAATGAATATTGTATTAATAACTTATATGTATTGTGTGAACATTAATTAATTAATAGCATTTTTTTAGTTTATTTTAAAAAAATATTATTACATTACATTACGACTAAACTTATTTTTTTATTAAAATTTAAAACAAACATTTAAATAACGATTTCTATTACGTAAAAAAACACGTCTTGTGTACATAATGTGAAGTGACGTCTTACGGAAATATGTTTATTATATTTTTAATAAATAAATTTTCAAAATATTTTTTTTCGGATAAATACAAATTAAAAATAATGTATACTGTGGTATACTGTGGTATACTGTGTATAAATTTTTTTCTTTAATATGTTGTATTTCTGACAGCACTTTTTATTTCTTTCGTTCATTTCATTGAAGAAAAATATTCCTGTATAATTATAATGATGTTGTGCAGTAGTTTTTTTTATTTTGAATTTAAGATGTTACCAATTGTTCTAGATTGCGTACTTACGTTTTTTGACGTAGAAATATTACTATGTCTTTATGGATTTGAAATAAACTCTTGTTCCGAAATGAGAGTTCATATCTACAACCGTGAATTTCTTTAACAATTGGACAGTAAGTAAAGTTGAAATATGCTTTATTGTTTGAATATATTATGATCTTGAATTTAATAAATATTTTATTGAACGTAGGCGTTTTGGATAAAAGTCGAATTATCCTCGAAAAAAACCAACGATTAAGCCCTGAGAGCTCAACTGCAAAAGGTTCTATTTACTCTACAGCTAGCCACTTACAAGAAGAACATACAATTGTACAAACCTTATCAATTAGATACCATTTTCAAATTGATACATTTACCGCAAAACAGGGTAATAGTTTTTTTTTACATGAAGATGAAGACGATCAATCTTACACCAGTCCAGGAACTATTTGATTCTTAATTTTTGTTACATTCATTTACGTACATAAATTGTAGTTTTGAATGAATCTATAACTAGATTTTATAAATTGTCAAATTAATACCTGCTGGTATAACATTCCATACCATAAGGTCTGCGACCGTAAATGCGCGTTCACGGAATTCAGTGCACTGATGACTGAATAATAACTTTTACTATGGCCGTAGACGTTTGTAGCTGATCTAAGCGTAGGATGTTTGTTGAGTTCTTCATCTAGAATGCAAAGTTCTTTATCTTAGAGTAAAAACACAGAATACGGTGTAAAATATTAAATAAATAAAATTAATCAAAAAATTCACCTAGTTCATTTATCGGTTGTCATGCGTCACAAATTATCGTTTATCACTTGTGTACATAAAATATTCTAACATTAATTATTTAGGAAGGCATTTCTTTGAATCATTATAAATACCATGTTAATATACCTATATTGACTTTTATATATTTTGTATTTTAAGGGTTGTGCAAATATTATTATTACAATTTTATTCATTAAAATACATTTTAGAATTTTTGTTATGTATTGGTTTAATTAGGAAATTTTACTGTCTTGCATAAAGATTTAATAAAAACGAGAACCCTGAACGAGAGTTATCATGTCCTTGGCATCTATCAAGTAATATTCAACGTAATTGATCAGGAAAAGAGGTTATATAACAATAAGGAACATTAATTCTTTCACTGCCATAATAAACGCCATGCAGGACCTAAAAGCTTCCACTGAATAATTAAAACTACGAAAAAATATTATAAACAAAATTTTGTTATTTATTTTAATACTATGCTAAGTGCATTTGTACGAAAACGAAAAATTAGCCGGTGGTGCAATTTTTTTTTGAGTTCGTTTTTTTAAATATTATTATTTCAACAAATTTATCTAACACCATAAAGTAACAAACACAATAATTTCACAGTAAAATGTAATACGTTGATTGTTATTTTATTTAATTCACGCATATTTTATAATTTTTTTTGTTGTTGATGTAATCATTCTACTTGGATAAAAAATCAAACTCATTAACGGCATATTAAATTTAAACAAAATATTTTGAATGCATTTATACAAAAATCTATTAATTGTCCATGTTGCAACGTGACTTTTTTTTATTTTTTGATTTGTTGATTTTTGCCAAATAAAACAATTGAAAAAGTCTAATTACAATTCTTGAGTACCAATATTGTTTAGGTAAAAAAACTATAAAAAAACGTATTCCCGAAATTTTAACTTATATTTGTCTACCCTAAACATTTTGTGACAAAAGACTTGTTTGGTGAATATTTTCATCAAGGCTTGTTTAATGTGATTTCAACTATACGATCAGTTTAACCACATGGAAATAAGATGACGCACAGCTTTGTGAAAAATATAAAAAATTATTTAGATCTTACAAACATTTATTATACTTTGGCACCAATCAACTTGTTAACGTTTATTTTTGGGTTTGGAAAATACACTTACAAAAACGGAAATCTTATACCTAAACAGAACTCGCAAAGACTGTACTCAGTATTAATTGCAGCATTTCTAACTATTTATTTGATACATGATTTGACACTCAAAATTTCGCGGGAAATTAAGACATCAAATATTGCGTTCGTATTCATAGATAACTTCGCTATAATAACAACATTTTTAGCAACAATTTGTTCCATATTTTTATCTTTGAGCGAAAATAAGTTGAGCTTAAAAAGCATAAAAAACATAGAATATGTTGATGCACTTCTGAGTATTCCTTCAAAATGCTATAAAAGTATGAGATTCACTATAATTTTTGCGCTCGTACTTCAAAACTTGTATATATTTGCAACAAGTTTGGGTGATGTTATAACCTGGTTCAATCCAACAACAACAAAAATATATATTTTATACATCTGTATGTTTTCAACTGACCTCATAGTTCTTCAGTACATTGTAGATGTATCTCTGATAACATTTCGTATGAGAGCCATCACGGCGCAATTGATCAATTCTAGGGTAATATGTCTCAAGAAAGAAGTTGTGAATTTTTCCCCGAACAGCATAACGTACGTCAGAAGCTGGAAAGCCATGGAAATGATCTTAACCGAAAGCAACATAGAAGAGAGTTTCTCTGATAAATTATACAGACTGTCGTTAGTCTATGATAAACTAGCAGATAATGTTGAAATTATTGATTCCACTTACGGCTTTCAGGTAAATTAATTCAATTTTATGACCCCACGTTCAATCGTAAAAATCCACACACAATTCTATAAAGTAACAAAGAGTAGATTATTATTTGTTTTATTGTAAATATTTTTTTTTTATTTATTCGATACCAAGCAAACACACTAATCAGTTTACTATGAGTTCGTCGTCGCAAGGTAAATTTCTTTTAGAGAACTTTGCACCTCTAATTTAATTAAAAATCAATATATTTTCCCTGTGTTAAGAAATACAAATCTGAAAAGCAATCAACCCGTTGTTTTTATTAATTTTGCTGGGTCATACGTATAATATTTGTACAATCTTTGTGAATTCAACCATTTACTAGATACAGACCCCAATAACAATAGGAAGTTTATAAAGTTATCTTCAATTGGCTATAAATAAAAATAAAATAAACGAAGTTGTGAATATTTTGTTAATAATTTGAAGAGGGTTTGTCGGCAACTCATAATTATATATGTTTGTATTAAATTTTTTTAATAACAAACGCTTTTTCGTATCAAAAAATTGATTTTATTTTTTAGAAAATAACTTTGTTAACCGGGCGTTGCAGGTAATCGGGCCCCTGCTCTTATACAGGGATCGCAAACAACGGCCAGCAGGCTAACTGCTGCCCGATTCCTACTTTTTTTATATAGCAAGCTGTCCATATTCAATCTGGCCCGAGAGAGCTATTAATATTTTGATTTTTACATGTTTTCAAACCTATATTCCTAGTAGCATGTATTGAAAGCCGTCAGTAGGACCAACGTGGGTAGGTCACGTCGGCATCGGCCTTACTACGAATGCTACTGAGGATAAAACTTTAATGAAATTAAGGTACAATTTTCTGAACCTATTTTCACTAAACTTAATACGGGAAACTCAAATATTTGAGATATGATAAAAACTCAAATGTTTTTTATTTAAAAAGAGAGAAAAAAAGTAATTGTTTTTGATTTATGTAAAACTTTTTGTAATACTCGTACCTATACCTAATGGACTTTGCGTCCTGGCTCATTTTTTTTTATTTTTAACGATCCGGCCTTTTATTAAAAAATCTTTATTGGCTTCTGCATTACATATTTTTTAATTTTTATAGCTACACAAACTTGAAAAACATTCAATTTAAAATACCATAAATGTTTTTTAAAAACGCATATTTTATTATGATGTTGAATTTGCAGGTTTTGTTCACTTTAACTTCCTCCCTTCTGGCAACACTAACAGGAATAAATTGTTCATTTAATATAAATGAATATTTCGACTTAAAAAACGTAAGTGAATTTTTTTTCAAACCTCACGTACGATTAAAATTTTAAAGATTAAATCAACTTAACATTGTATACACTTCATTTTTTTTTAAACAAATATCTCATTTATCATTTTCTCGCATTCAATAAAAATTTACATTTAACCAGCGTTTCTTAAGTATTTAATTTCATCAATCATTCTTTAATGTTTTAATATATTATTTAAACGTACTTATGCTTTTATTATTATATAAATTTGATTATGTTTGTAACTATGTAAAATTTCTATTTTCATATTTTAATGTACTTTTGTTTTTTTTAATCATTTTAATTTGATCTTAATTCGTTAGTCTTTTTTCTAGATTAAGTTTATAATTCTGTATACGCAACATCTGATTTTTTTTTGTTTTCTTTGGACTATATTTCTTGTACAATATGTTAATATTTCTTTTTATTTACTACATTTTTTTATATTTATAAATATAGCTAAACACATTGAATATATATTATCTATGGTGTAACTTTATTTAAAATAATAAATGCATGACTAAATATCTTTCACAGCTTTTGCTCCAAAGTATCTTGCCAAGAACTTTTTACGTCTCTCTAAACATAGTATTTCGTCCCAGCAGAGAACGGTCTGCATTTCACAAAACAATACCTATTTATGTGGTAACTTAATTATGATATTAAGAATAATAGTATGTACGTAAAATTATTCAATCATATGCATCTCACCCGCATAAATAAAGGTTTCAGCTCATTAAGTTTTCAAACATCGCCAGATGGAAGAATTTAAGGAATATATATGTTCAAATTTTAGCATAATGGTGAATGTTACACCCTGTATAAATTGGTCACTTAAATCAGGCATGAAAGGTCAAAAGCCTTGTAGGTACTTAGACTTCTATATTCCTTTTTCTAAAATGTTTTTCAAAAATATCAGGACAAGCCACCAATAAAAACTAGTGGTGTCACGGGCATAGTAATTTCGAAATATCAGAATTTTAAATAATCATAGCAATGAAAATAAGATTCACATTTGGCTCAGTTTGATAGTCGTTTAATAAAATAAAAAACCAATGAATTTCCCCATTTTAAATAAAGAAACTTATTTTCATTTCAGACAAATTTGGCAACGATTTCGACTGTCAACTGGAGTTTGCACTTTTTTTCAATCACAATTGCAATGGTTATTTTCGTTGAAAGATTGAAGTATGAAAATAGAAGAGCAGTTGTTGTCATTAATAAACTTCTCCTGGATCTAAATATCAGTAAGTAGAATTTTTATATAAAAATACATGCTATTTTGAGTACAAGTTTGCCACCTGTTTGTGATGTGTAATGTATAAGAATGTGAACTTTTAATTTTGTGATTAAGATGTGGGCATATGATAGTATCGCGGACTATGGGGGTGAGGTCCGATGTTTTATATTTTATTTAAATTTTTTATTATTATTTATTTAAACATACGCCTAATGGTTATTTTAAAGGACACATTTATACATAAAAAATATTATAAAGAAAAGTAGAAAGACACAATGGTATATAGTAAACTTGGTGGGAGTGGAAGCGGGAAAGAAGTGTTTATAATTGAATTCGATTAAGTGATCGTTTGAAAGAAGACAACTTGTTATCAAAGAAATCAAGACTGGTATGTTTGTTGGTAGATCTAAGAATCCTGGGCGAATGAAAACCAAAGTTAGTTCTGTGGTTGTCGGTATGAAAGAGTATGTTTTGTCTAAGGTTTCTAGTTGGGATATTTAATTTTATTGAGCTCTACTGTTCAGTCGCATCAAAAATTGAGTTTAGAATTTCAAATAGGACTAGAAGGTTGAATTTATTTCGACGGTCTTGAAGAGAATATATATGTAAGATAGTTTCTAACTCATTATACGGATATTGGTTTCTGGATAAGCCCTACTTCCAGCCTTTCTTTGTAAAAATCGATGTTGAACTGACTCAATAGTTTTTATGTGAACATCATTATATGGAGATCAGATAACACATGAATATTGTAGGTGCGGACAAACAAGGGAACATAATAAATTGATAGGGGTATTGATATTTTTGAAATTAGTTGTGCTTATGTTAATAAGTTTAAGGAGTTTTAATGATTTATTAATAACATGTTCAATATGAACTGTGAACGAAAGTTAAGTGTCAAGTATAATGCCAAAATCTCGTGTACTAAACACAGATGATAATATTTCATCGTTCAGTGAGTAGTCGTATATGGTTGGATTTTCCAGATGAAAAAATATCATAACCTTGCACTTACTTAAGTTGAGATGAAGATTATTGGATAAGCGCCAGGTGCTAAAAGACAGTAAATCAGATTGTATTAGAGAACAATCGAAAGGGTTGTCAATCTGTTTGAGAATCTTAGTGTCGTCAACAAACAGCAAAATTGATGAAATAAGATAAAAAATAAAGTGAGCACCCTGTGGCACACATTAAGATATATATTTATGCTTTTTGAGATGGAATTATTTACCCTTACAAACTGTTTTCTTTTACTGAGATATGACTTGAAGAACGATAAAATTGGATCACAAAAACCAAATGGATAAAGTTTGGTCAACAGTACTTGGTGAAAAACCTTGTCAAAAGCTTTGGAAAAATCGGTATAAATCACATTTAATTGTTTATTTTTCTCCAGACTCTTGGTATCAATAAAAGACAAGAGATTGGTCATGGTTGATTTACCAGACCAAAAACCATGTTGCTGATCAACCAATTTTTTTAAAAAAATATTAGTAATTTTATGCGTTAACATTGCTTCGAATAATTTAGGTATGTGAGATAGAATTGAGATTAATCCATGGTTTGTGACGTCTGATTTGTTTCCATATATCCTGTTATCATATATTGCCCTTATTGCCTGTACTATTCTTACCATGTAAGGTACTACCTCTTGTTATAAGATATTAAATAATATATGTGCCTTAGATCCTATCCAACGCTTCTGCATCGTTCCTCCAGATTATATCTTTCAACTCTGATAGGGAGGTAATCCATTAATAAGTAGGCAACAAATGAGGGGTTTTCTCACCACAAAGACAGCTGTTTGAAGGTCCGTGGTTCGAAACACTCTTCGACAACCAAATTCCAAAATGTTTATCAAGGTTGACTTAATCATCACCTCAAAATCTATGTACATGGATATAAATGAAATATTTTTCATAAAATAAATTTTAAAAGAGATGAAGAACACTTTTGAGAAGACGACATGGAAGTCTAGGCATTTACACGACTTGTGGTCTCTCATTGGCGGATTAAAGTAATATTGATATTTCTAACGAACTGTAATTGCTTTGAAAATAACAGTATTCCGTTCAAAAATGGCATCGTGGTGTAATAGTCAGTGCGTTGGCCTACCATGCAAGAGGTCTCGGGTTCGATTCGCAACACGGTTGATATGAAATATTTATTTAATAGTGTGTTTTCACACAAGAATATTTCATAGTCCCTGGACTTGAAGCGTAAGACTGATCACCTTACCTTAATGTAAAAAAAAAAATATCGAGATATTCAAGAGCAAAGGGCACTCTATATGCCCCATTAGGTGCGAAAAGGGAATTATTTTATTTATTTATTTATTTTATTTTATTTTATTTTATGAACATTAACGGCAAATCTGCCTTTTACAAACATTTATAATAATAACATATTTGGCTAAATATAGTTTAATTTTTTTTTAAAAACATGAATTTTCTTTATACCCAAGATTTATAAAAAAAAATGAAACCAAAAATTATATAAGATTTATATTTGAAAAATTATACAACATATTCAGTAGAAAGTTTGAATTATAAAACATTCTACAATAAAACAACAAGAAAATCATATGTACTGTTTCACACACTTAGGCAAAGTGAACAAAAAACTGTACATTTATATATATATATATATATATATATATTATGAAATGCATGATTCAATAAATATAATTACCATTTACCATCTTTGAAAAAGCTCAAAAGGTTTGTTCTATAGGAATAATACCCTTCACTAAATATATCAGATACGTGGGAATAACTATTGCCGAATTCATGAAGTCTATTTAATACGGCATTACAAGTATACACTGTCCGTGAATGGTTGCTACAAAACGGTGAATTATGACCTCAAAAGAGGCCACAAGACCCTTAAACGGATCCGGGTCAATAGAGGAGGGTATCAATACTTTCATATAAATATAATATATAGATTACAACAAAGACGGAGAAAATTCTGTCATTAGTTGATTGATTAATACACTTTTGTTTTCAAAATATTGAAGTCTATAATATTATCTTACATAAACAGAAAATAGGATTTAACCCCACACTAATTTCTGTATACAGATTTTGATTCCTCTTTAATACTCTTTATTCATTATAATAACTTATCATGAACGATTATTCCGATATTACCGTACGGTATTTGTTGGTCATGACATATATTTCTCCGTCGTCGTCCTTATCAGCATCTATCGACATTCACATAATAAATATTTTCAGGTAATTATACAGATAAACAAACAATTATTCTGTTTTTCATTTCAGAAAAATATTACGGTGATGGGCTCGTGTCTTTGGAAAATCAAATAAAATCGAGACCATTTGATTTAAGTGCCTGTGGTCTTTTTCAGATCGATGCATCCCTGATCTACAGCTTTGTGGCAACCATGGCTACTTATATTGTAATTTTATACCAAATTAAAGGCCGCGTAGATTAGATGAGACACTGTATAAGTTATCCATTTGCAGCATATCCAGATAAGTTTTTGTATTAGGATGATAAAGTATTAAGTTGTACGCTTTTGGTGCCGGTCCAAGTACAAAGAAATATTGAGGCGGGATTACCTTTACTCAATTTCCTTTTTTTGCTAACAAGCCGGTTTCGCGGTTTAGTGGGTTTTATTACTTTTCCTTTCATATTTTCTGTTCATGTTTTACCTTCTTAAATAAAAATATATACAAAAACAAAATCGACAAAAAAAATAATGATTTTTACACTCGTTTCGTGGTCGGGTTTTATTTTACTCACAGAAAAGTATTCTTGATCCGCTCAGAGACGAAAAACGCATTTTAATAATTATTACATATAAATTATGAATCATTTCAATTTTTTCATTATTGATTTTGTTTTATTGCCGGATATGATACGATGTATGTATTGGAATGAATTAATTATTTGTGCTATTCACTTTGGAAAATGTATTTAGACTAATTTTGCAATTTATATTTTTTATGTTACAATTATTTTGTATCACTTATGCATTTCGTGTTGAGTTTGTTGTTTTTTCTCTTAAATAAATAAAATACAATAAAAAGCGAAGTTTCGCATAATAAAAAAATGGATATAAGAAAAATGTTATAATTATGGGATAGAATTAAAAAGCAAATTGTAAATAACTTGTACAGAATCAAAGCAAAAAATAAAATATACGTATAAAAAAATGGCATTAACAAATAACTGTTAAAAACAAATAAAAAAAATTAGCTAACAGGTGGTTAGACGACCAACTGTGAAACTGGCGACTCTGGTTCGATTCCCGCCAGTTGCAAGAAAAAAATTCAACAAATATATATTTCTCAAATGGTCTGGGTGTTTCGGTGTATTTTTTCATAACCTCCTTCCATATTCCCTCTTTTCCACCTGCTGACAAGCCTCTTCATAGAGGCTAAGCGGGTTATTCCTTTTTATTCAAAATATATTCATATAAATATATATTTTCGTAAAATTAATTATTTTATAAAAATAATTAATTTAGTATTTTTTTCGATACTGGTGGTAACTGTTTGTTGCTTGTTTGCTAATTTGAGTTAAATTAATTCAAAAATTACGATATATCCCTGACTTAACGATTGTTAATATTTACCTTTTTTAAATACGTGAGCGCAGATATATTAATCTGAAGAAAATACAATTAATTAATTATGAATTTTTTTCTTAATTGGGAATCAAAGATTTAAATATTGATTTTGAAATAATTAAAGCTATAGCTAGCTTTTACTAAATATAATATAACTTAACACACCGTGTGCATAATATGTACGTACAAACCAGGGGCGAATGCTCCTTATAATCGATTACATGCAGCTTACCATATTTTTTTGACATCGTATATAATGTTTTATAATACTGTAGTATTATTAGGAAAAAACACATCACCAAAAAAATATATTACTTTTCTTGGGTAAGTAAATTTATACAATATTCCATTATTCCATACAGCGACCAGTTGCACCTCTATTGGGCAAAATTATTACTACTGGATTACACGAGATTACTCTGCTCACTTTACAATCACTAATTCATATACGTCTTTAACCTAAAACGTTAGAATCTCGTTCGAAAAATTACACTTGCGATTACAGTAAAATCTTGCAGCTTTCATTAATGCAATTAAGTCTTTCAATACTTTTTCATAAGGGCTAGTATTCTTTAAAATATATCAATTTGACTTACGACAGTCTAAGGGAGGTGACAATATACGCACTCGTTATGTGTGAGAAAGAGATAACGAATACATTTTATATGTCTTAACACGGAAGTTACAATAATAAGTAAGTAATTGATCATACTTATGTTTCGGTGGTTTGAAAGTAAATTTGCTTTAAAATAAATAAATATTTTGATATTTTAATCGAAACGAATTGATATTTTGATCTATAATATAGTATAAATCCTTTAGTGGGTTTTAAAAAACAAAGATTCGCTAATTGTTTTTTAATTGTAATTCATTTTTGTGCATACGATAACAGTTGAATATTGTAAGTTATTCTTCAGTATTCGTTTAAACTTTTAAAATTAAGTTATAGTTATGATAAAAACGTTACTAGTGTATAGTGTTAAGAATAAATATATATGAAAAATTTTAATATGTATAACTTATGTCGTTTTGTGAATAATAATGTGATACAAAAGTCGATGAAACAATGATTCTTAAAACGTAATTTATGTTTTGTTTGGTGAACTATCGTACTCGCTAAGGAATACTTTTAAATTATTTAATTATTATCATTTATTAAGAAATAGTGTTTTATTTCAAGACAAGTTATACTAGTCTGACTTAACCAAAAATGCACCGGTGCGCTAATGAATTATCCAGTTTATTAATTACTTTTTCGACGCTTAGCCCAAAACGCGAACTAGCTGCGCGGATGGGTCGTTGCTTTCTAATGACGTAGGCGGGGGTTTGAGTCCCATAGGGGTTCCATTTTTTTATTGCAATTATGTTTTTTTAAATTGTATTTTTTAAATCAAATGTTTGTGCTTAATTACAAAATATTGTTACTGAAACTATTAGCCGCTGGAGCCATTTGTTAGGAATTATTTATTAAATATAAAATAGACTTGTTTTTTATATGCCATTCTACCGCTATGGACATTTTATCAGAATTTTCATAGCTTACCAATTTAAAAACTCACCGTTCACTCACTGGTAAAAACATATATTGCAACGGTTAGTTTTGTTTCATAAGAGTTTATGAAAATTTGTCTTCCCAAACCTAAGATCCTGCCATCCATGAAACCAACCGCCACCGGGTAAGCTTCAATGCTAGAACATGATAGGGTGGAATAGGCACGAAGATTCGGACATCAATAACAGAAGTCAATTTAAGAGACAATATATTTTTATAAAAACACCGCCCCTTACAGCATATGGTTTAATTACTTAAAACATTATACATTTTTATTTAAAATTAAATTTACTATTTGATTCTCAAATATTTTTCAAATTCTTAATCTTAAATACAAATATTAATTAAATTATTAATATCAAAAATAATTTTGTATAAATAAAAATGGCGACGCGTTGAATTTGGAAAATTTCGAAACTTATAATCATGTCCGGTTGCTTCAATCATCTCTAGTATTCTATCCAAAGTCAGAGGTCATCTTTCTTGACTTCTCGTCAGGTAAAGTTGACCGGCGCTTCCATTAAAATCATAATTTCACAGCACAGTCTTCGAAATAATCTTCTCCTCAACATTATGTCATCAAGGCATCAAATACGATCAATTGATTTCATCTTTTCCAAATTACACCGAGTCCATTTTCGTTTTTATGTATTATCGAATTATTAATTTATAGATTGCATCAGCGTCGTAACTCTACATCTATTCATGTGTATTTGATTTAAATAACATGTAACATGTCAGTGACTATGCGTGTCAGAATTGGTACCAATAAAAAAAAAGTATTTAATATTTTTTTAATAAAAATAAAAGGGAAAAGGGACTCTGTGTATTTCAATTACAAATTAATGGGATGCTTAGAAAAAATAAATATACATGAATTGAAATAATTTAAATCACCAACACAATTTTTTACGTAATTTTAACGTTGTAAATATGAAAGAAATTAGAAGAGCTGCCAAATTTAAGAAGAATGGAAAAGCGCAAGGTTTTTATAATGATGCTAGAAAAAATATAAGAGCGGGTGGTGAAATAACTTGAAATAGCGGCACAAGCTTTTAAACCGTTGTTTAGAGGAGGAATAGAATAGATTAAAGAAGGGCTGTTGTTATGCCTCTTTAAAGGCTCGAGGGTGGAATGCAGAAATTATAGAGCAATCAGCCTTTCGAGCGCTGTTGGCAAAATGTATGGAAAAATACTAATTAAGAGAGTAAGAAAAGTTACTAAGGATAGAGTGTGGGATATACAAAGCGGTTTTATGAATGGAGGAGAATGTATCGATCAAATATTTGATTTGCTGAACATGACAGAAAAAAATCTAGATAAAAACAAAAAGCTATTCTGCGCATTTGTCGATTTGCAAAAAGCGATGGTTGAGTTGACTGAGATAAATTATGGAAGGTGTTATCGGAGTATGAAGTGAGCGGCAACCTGCCACTGGCTATTGCTTCTCTATACAAGGATAGCACAGCATGTGTTAGGGTAAATGGATCATGCACATCGTGGTTCACTTGGAGAGCGACTAACACTGTTGTAGTTGTTAATTTATAAGAGTTTTATATAATGTTAAATATACCAAAAAATGAGAAAAACAAAATATATATAATATGATATATAAAGAAAAAACATAGAACAATAATACATTCATACTAATCAAAATTTAATGTTGTTTTTACATGTGCTGAGAAAATTTCTTTAAATTTATTTTTAATTTATTTATTGATATACTATTTTTAATAGTTTTTAGTTCATTGGGGAGATTATTATAATTTTTTACATCATTGAAGACAAAGCTATTTTGACCATGATTTGTGTGGAATTTAGTAATTTTAATATTATATTGGTATCTAAATGACTTATTCATCTCAAATTCTTTTATTTTTTCTTCTTCATAAATTTGTATAATAGAATTTATTTTAAAATACTGTATAGACCTTAAATATTTTAAATAGAATTTCCTTATTGAATTTTGAGGGTTTCTTTGAAATAACTTTAACAATGAATCTTTGTACTATTTTAAGAGGGTTTTATATATTGGCATATGCACCACCCCATCTAAAATACCATATTGTACCAAAAATTGTACAAATCGAGTAATAAGCTGTTTTGAAATTTTCAATTTTTTATATATTTCTTAATCTAATAAATATGTAAATATATTTTCTAATTCGTTTAACTAGTTCACTTATATGATATTATCATAAATAGGAAACCTTTTTTCAATTGATACACCAACTATAGAGCGTCATAATTTTTCTTTTTTATGTGAAGATAAGACGATCAATCTTACACCAATCCAGGAACTATTCTTTTTTTATTTTTTTCATTTACATATATATATTGCATTTTTAAATCAATTTTTACTTGATATTATCCATTGTTAAAATAATACCTGCTTGTAGAAGATTCCATACCATAGGGCCAGCGACTGTAAATGCACGATCACCGAATTTTGTGCGCTGATGGGGTACTGAATAATAACATTTACTATAGTTGTAGATGTTCATAGCTAATCTAAGCGTAAGATGTCTGTTAGCTACTTCACCCGAAATGCATAGTTCTTTCTCTAAAAGTATAAACACAGAAAACCGAGTAAAATATTAAATAAAAAAATTAATCAAGGAATCCATCTTGTATATTCGTCATGCCAGGCGTCACAAATTGTCGTTTATCAATATGTCAACTAAAAAAATATATTTTCACTTGTGTACATAAATTATTCAAACAAATATTATTTTGGAAGGCATTCCTTTGAATAATTATAATAACGATGTTAATATACCCCCGTTAAATTTCATTTATTGTGTTATTTAAGGGTTGTGAAAATATAACTATGATATTTTTACAATTTCATTAATTAAAATACATTTTAAGATTTGTGTAATGTAATGTTTTATATTGGTTTAATTGCGTAATTTTATTTCTGTGCACTAGGAGTAAAAATAAACCGAGAATCCTGAACGAGAGTTATCATGTTCTAGGCATGTTTTAAGTTAAATTCAAAGGAATTGATCAGTAAAAGGAAGGTTAAAAAAAAACAGTATAATTATTTCATTGATAAATAAAATACATTAATATTACGTTAAAATATTTATTACTCTAAACTTTGTTATTTGTTTTATTACTTATTGTGTGGATTTGTGCAAACATATCAAATCGGTAGTTGGTGCATTTTTTTCAGAAGTTCGTTTATATTTATCATTATTTTTCAGTTAATTGATCTAACAACAAACACAGTGTAACGGAATACACTTTTTCAACTTTTTAGTCAACTCATGCATATTTTATCGAAGTTTTTGACATAAAATCAAACTCATTAACTGTAAATTAAAATTTATTGAAAACGTTTGTAATGCATTTTCTACATAAATCAGCTGTCAGTGTCACAACATGCCTTTTTTGTTCTTCGTTTTGTTGGTTTTGACAAATAAAATAATTGAAAAAGTCAAATGATGTAGTTTTGAAACACCAAAATTATTTAAGTAAAAAATACTAATAAAATACATTTTCTCGTAAACATTTATCTATTATGTGTCTACCCTTAAAATTTTGTAGCAAATTGCTTGTTAAGTGATTCTTTTCATTAAAGCTTGTTTATTGTGATGTCAACTCTGCAAAGAGTTTAACTATAGGAAAATAAAATGACACCCAGTTTTGTGGAAAATCTTACAAATATTCATTTTACTTTGGCACCGATCAACTTTTTAACGTTTATTTTTGGGTTTGGCAAATACACTTACAAAAACGGAAATGTTATACCCAAACAGAACTCGCAAAGGCTGTACTCAGTTTTAATTGTAACCTTGTTAACTATTTACTTGATTTACGATTTGACCCTCAAAATTTCCCGGGAAATGAAGACATCGAATATAGCGTTCGTATTTATAGATAATGTCGCTATAATAACAACATGCTTCACAACAATTTTTTCTATTCTTTTTTCTCTAAGCGAAAACAGGTTGAGCTTAAAGAGTATAAAAAATATGGAATATGTTGACAGACTTCTAAGTATTCCTTCGAAATGCTACAAAAGTATGCGATTTACTATAATTTGCACGATCGTATTTCAAAACCTGTATATTTTTGCAACAAATTTGAGTGATTATATAACCTGGTTCAGTCCAATAATAACAGAAATGTTTATTCTGTACATTTGTATGTTTTCATCTGATCTCATAGTTTTTCAGTACATTGTGGATGTATCTCTAATAACATTTCGTATGAGAGCCATCACGGCTCAGTTGATCAGTTCGAGAGTAAAATGTCTCAAGAAAGATGTTGTGGACTTTTCTCCTAACGGCATTACGTACGTCAGCAGCTGGAAAGCCATGGAAATGATCTTAACCGAAAGCAACATAGAAGAAAGTTTCTCTGATAAATTATACAGACTGTCGTTAGTTTATGATAAACTAGCAGATAATGTTGAAATTATTGATTCCACTTACGGCTTTCAGGTAAATTCATTCAATTTTATGACCCTACGTTCAAAAGTAAAAATCCACACGCTTCGATAAAATAACTAAGGGTAGATTATTATTTATTTTATTGTAAATTATTTATTTTTATTTGTATTTATTCAATACCAAGCAATCCCACTAGTAGGTACACAATGATTTTGTCGTCACAACGTGATTTTCTTTGAGGACTTTAAACCTCTAATTAAATGAAAATCAATATTTTTTCTCTGTGTTAGAAACACAAATCTGAAATAAAAATCAATTAACACGTTTTTCACTGTGTCATATGTATAATATTTGCACAACCTTTGTGAATTCAACCATCTAAACAAACATTTACTAGATATAGGCCCCAATAATAATGGGAAGTTTACAAAGTTATATTCAATTGCCCATAAAGTAAAATTATATTTTGTAAACGAATTTGTGAGCATTTATTTGGATACAAATTTTATATTGGTTCTTCGGTGACAAGTAATTACAGGTGGTCGGAGAAGTGACATCCAAGGGTAAAATGTAGGTGCCTCATATTGAGGGGTATCTGAATCAACCCCATGTATGTTCCACGATTTAGCGAAGTTTTTTAAAATTTGTTTAAGGTTTTTTCGGGATTTTTTTTTGCTAACCATTTTTTTATACATTTTACTTTCTCAAATGAAGTAATCAGTTCTGTTACATTAATGAAAGCTACAAAAGTTTTAACCTTAAATGGAGAACTTAAATTTTCAACTAAAAATTAAAAATCTAAAATCCCTTAGTTTTTTATTAAGTTAAAAAACTTTGCTAGACTCTAAGCTTTTGTAATAATACAAAAAAATAGTACTCAACACGCTGTTATTCAATGAAATCACCCTTTAAAGATACTGGGGTGAAATATTCCGAATAATAATTATTAAAGAAAGTATGTTAACTAACATAAGATAACTGTTAGAGATAAAATGGTGACACAAGTAGCAGTAAACACAAAATGAAAGCAACTGAGGAATTTACAACCTCAGTACCTTTGAAGGCTGATTTCAGCAAATAGCAACGTGTTAAGAACTATTTTTTTTTTACTGTCGCAAAAGCTAGTCTAGCGCAATTTTTCAAGTAACTCAAAAACTAAGGGATTGCATTTTAAGTGGCATTTATCATTGGCGATCACGCGTAGGTCACGTCGGCTCCACTAATTGCCAACAATAAATGATACTGGGAAAATAAATGATACTGCTTTCATGAAATTAAGGTACTGTCTTTTTAACATTTTTTGATTGAATGTTATCTTAGGAACATTAATTGAATCATTTGCCAGTAGGTATTATTATGTTAAATTTATTTATAGCACAATGCGTATAAAAAAAAAATTATGACTCTTCGATATAAAATTTTGCCGGGTGGTAGTCCCGCGGTAGTGACGTTAGTCAACTCACGGGTTAAATGTCAAAGGCTCAAATGCCACTCTACCACAACTCGATTCCAACTTTTCTAGCAAAGAGTTGTGTTCGTTTTTTAGAAATGGGTTGGAAAATTAAATATTTAGGTAATAATAAAAACTCTTTTTTTTTTATTTACAAAAAGCGTAAAAACATCGTCTTTTATTTATGTTTAACCTTTTGTTATACCTATACTAAATTGAATTTACATCTTGGCATTATGTCTAATTTTTTACAAGCTGGACCTCATTAAACAATGTTTGCTGAATTCTGCATAAGACCATTTATATTATTTTTGTAGTGTTACACGCTTGAAAAACATTCAATTAAAAATACCATGAATGCTTTTTTGTAAATAAATGTATGATAGTAAATTTTGCATTTGCAGGTTTTATTAACGATAGCTTCTTCCTTTTTGGCAACACTAACAGGAATCAATGCTTCATTTAATATAAATGAATATTTCCACTTGAAAAACGTGAGCAACACACTTATGATTCAAATTGTGTTATTTTAATTTTTTTTAAACAAATATGTTAATATATCACCCCCTCGCATTGAATCAAAATAAACATTGGTTAAACAGTGTATCTTCAGTAATAATTTTCATATACTTTTACTAAATTTTTTTGCTTTATTATACTTAATACTTTTCGGTATTTTTATAATGTTTTCTCTTATTTATTAAATTTTATATTATTCAATACTTTGTTTACAACTCTGTAAATGTACTGCCTTTTTTATGTATTTCATGTTATTTTTTGACTGTTTTTCTAATATTTCATTACTCCTTGTTAGTAATTTTTTTTTAATTAATAACTATTGCTTAACAACAAAGCCTTAAAAGTCACAGCAAGTTCATAAATATATATTATTTTTAATGTAGCTTAATACAAAATAGTTGAAAAAAGGTTAGTTCTGTGAATTGTATGTATCTCTCTGAACTAGCCTTTTGACTCAACAGAAAACACTGCATTTCACGGTAATGTACATATTTATTTAGTAACTCATTTTTCATCAATTTACTTTGGAAAACGTCATAAACGTCACTCTCAAGAACCCTAAACTAAAAATCAATCCCTTTTTTCTCATATTACTCTTGCTCTTCATCAATTGTTTATTACTTATTAAATTTTCACATAGATACATATTTACTCTGATATTGTTTACATATCTCGACCTGTTTATCTCTCATTTACTGGTGAGATAATTTGGCTGGAAGATATTGCTCCATTGCAATACGCTCGGCAGTGAGAAAGTTCACTGCTAATGGAAACTAGATATACGGTAAAAACAAGAGGATTTAATTATAAAAAAAATATAAAATGAACTACTTTGAACGACGTCGTAAGTTCTTTCAATCAGCCGTTCGCGCTTAGACACCGTACCGGCTGGGCTTGGAATATACTTCCTTTTTCCAATGGTACTTTAAAATTCTAAAATAATTTGTTAACTGTTAAAAAATATTGAGTTATTGTTTGTACGTGGTCAATGTATGGACAAAAAAAGAAGACTTTTTTCTTACCAAAATATGTGACAAGTGTAGTGAACAACGGAAATTTTGTAAAACAGCGCGCCTGTTACTTTTAAATCTTTAAAAAAGTATATGAAATCATTAAAACCGTTAACGAATGTATTAATTTGTGACTCGAAATTGCCCATATTGAACTATCTGGAACACTACCCCCCATAATAAATTACAACAGTGCTTCTGAAAGTGAACTTGTGAAGTGGGACGCGGGTTGCGGTAGAAATGACAACGAGAGACAAAACAGCACGTAGGTCATTGATTCTTCATGCGTAATATTGAAATTTACTTTCTTTTTAAATGATGTTGAAGAATCAAAGTAATGTCCCATTACAATATACATTTACGATCTTCCAGGAATCAGTGAGCAGCCTGTTAGCCACATGTCCAGCATAACCATAATACCTACAATCTACAAAAGCTACGCTGGGTTTATCTTTCTTTATTTTGCTAGTCATAATTTTGAAACCGTGCTTTTTTTTATTGTTGACTTTTTAGCATGAACACTTGACAAATTATTCACTCTGCTTAATGTTTATTTTTTGTAAATTTATTGATATAATTTGAAGTGGCTAGAATCCCACTCGTCCATGCGCTTGATAGCTGCAAGACGATTGGTAATATTATTTCAATATGTAATTGTTATCAGCCATAAAATACTTGAATTTTATAAATGTGGTCTAGAATTTCAACAGTTCATACGCTCAGTAACTATAAGATTTGTTATAATCTAACTGTCAATTTGAAAAATGTGTTTTTTTATTTATTATATATTTTAATATCACTCAAACACTAAAATTCATTGTCAAATTTAAATATAATGTAAATGGGGGCTAGATTTTCTACCGTCCATGCGCTCTGTAACTACAAGACGTGCTGTAATCTAGCTCCTATCTGTTACAATTTAAATATATCATAATTGGAAACGAGGAACTAGAATCCTCATCGTCCATGTCCGATATTTATTTATTTTACAGCGTCCTTGGGATGATTTTTACAAAAATGACGCTACATTAATTAATTACATACGCTAATTAATTATCCAATTATAATAAAAATAACTTTTCAGTGATAGCGCTGACATGTATTGTTATAGGTTTTCGGCTTCCGGGAAGCCATTTTTAAACGTTAGAATAAAAATCTAGCTAAAAAAATTAAACATAAAATGTAAAAAGGGGGCAGATTTATAACTGTCCATGCGCACTGTAGCTGCAAGACGTGTTGTAATCTAGCTCTTTCATATCATCATTTATTTTAATATTTCAACCGTTCATGCGATTTGTAGCTGCAAGACATGCTGGGATATTTATTTATCGTACAGCGCCCTTGAGGTGATTTTTCACAATAATAGCGCTCTATAAATTATGAAAATATAAATATATATACATACGGGCTCTACTTTTAAATATCTAGTGATGTATATTTTTTTAAATAACAAAATTTTAAACTTTTATAGAAAACGACACAAAAAAAGACAAAAAACTCCGTGTGATAGTATAATAACTCATACTCAAATACTCAAATACTACCAATCTTTTACATTGTAAACAAAGTAATATGTAATTCCAGACAAATGTGGCGAAGATTTCGAATGTCAACTGGAGTTTCCACTTTTTTTCACTCACGATGGCAATGGCTATTTTTGTTGAAAGAATGAAATATGAAAACGGAAGAGCAGTTGTTGTCATTCATAAGCTTCTCTTGGATCAAAATATCAGTAAGTAAAATTTTTATTCACAAATATACAAAAATTTACGAATGAGTGATTATTATTCGTTAAAAATGTACATGCTTTTTATTTCACACGTGGATTTTGTTTCCTGGATCTGAGTTAAGAACATTGACCTGCAGCTGTTATAAGCGAGAATTCTGGTGGATTCTTTATTAGCCACGCTTTTTGTAAAAAAAATAATTTTACAGGTATTGTTTTTACACGGAATTTTATACAAGCTTTCTCTACCCTAATTTCTAACAATGCCACAGTCACAATTTTTTTGTGCAAATTTAAGAATAAATATTTACAACAGCAGAGTTAGAGCACACAAATTTCGGCCGTAATCTTTATAGGAACTTCTCCGCATTTGCTTGGTGAAGAAAAAACCACAGAAAACTCATTCAAGAGAAGCCAGGCTATTGATAGACATCAGTTGGCCTTCCGTTTCACTTGAAGGAACCACAGCATTGTGTGTTCTGTTATCATCTATTGTCTTTATAACCTGTACTATTTTAGTCGTACCACCTCTTGGAATAAGTCATTGGGACTTATTTTGAAACTGATATGCTTTAGATCCTCGGAAACGCTTCTGTATCGCCGCTCCAGGTTATTTCTTTCAACGCTAAAAGGGGACAAAGCATCAACAAGTTAGAAAGAATCTCAAGGGGTTTTATCAACACACATGCCATGCTCAGCGCCTTTGAGGTGATTTTTACAAAATTAAGGCCATAAAAGTTATCCAGAATTATAGACGGCTGATTGAAGATCCAAGTTTCAAAACACTCTACAAAAACCTAAATAATCATAAAATTTATATAAAGGCTGAATAGTTAAAAATTACCACAAAATAAAATACATTGGAGAAATAATAAAAATCGAAAAAAAAAATTGTATTATTTGAAATTCAACATGGATGGAGAACATTTTGGAGAAGGTAATGTCGTCGGAACATTTCTGAAACAAGTTAGTAACAACATTTTTTTTGAAAAAAAGGATCTCATCATAACTAGCACCAAAGAATATTTGTTTAAAAATTAAATATAAATATGCTGTATTTTGTAAAAATAAAAAAATAGGTTTAAAAATATTCAGCTGGTGGTTTTATTTGAATTGTAATTTGGGATGACCAGTTAACTTTTGAATTGTAATATCTCACAAGTGAAATGTCAGTAACCAACTTGTACTGAAAACTGGACGATATGAACTTCTAGGCATTTATGGGACTTATGGCCTCCGATTGACTAGTAAAAGTAATCTTGGTAGGACAATATAACTGTAATGCTAGAATAACATCAATATTCCGCTCTAAAGAACGTTTCTTATTTCTGATGTTATCTGAAAACTGGTGACACTGCCTTTAAAATAGATTTGTGTCGGTGGAGAGGATCAATATGATCATCTTGAAATAATTTGTAGATTACAGCAAAGACGTAGAGAACCCTGTCTCTAATTGCTTAAAAGGGATATTTAAATTACTTTTTATTTATATATAAAAGTCCATATTTATTACCCAACAACAACAGCAGAAATAATTTTTCGCCACACTTATTTCTGCATATGGATTTTAATTCCTCTTCAATACTCCACATACATTATTTCAACTTTTCATGCACGCACGCCGAATTTTGACATCTCCACATTATGGTATTTGTTCGATTTGGCAGTGACATATTTTCCTCGGCCTTCGTCGTTTACTGCGTCTATTAACATTTGCATAATAAATACATTTAATTGATCATACAAAAAAATAAACATAAAAAAATTATATTTGAAGAACTAACTTTATGGTTATTTATTATAATAAAATATACAAAAACTACTTAATTTTTAACCATTTTTTTCCCACCAACCGATTTTCAATCTGTACAAGCTTCTTTATCAAGGTACACCTAACTCATGAATTCTATACTGTTTTATTTTATCAATATTTACCAAATATCATGCTGCGTACGGAGCTAAATTATTTTTGTCTTGTAAGTATGGGTTGCGTATTGTGAGATAGATGCGCTCTTTAAAACTTAGTTAAGTTTACCTTGATAAAAGTATACTTAACGTGGATAGCTTTAAAACGAGTCAGTAGACAAAATAAAAAATAATTGGTTAAAAACAAAGTTATTTTTATTTATTTTATTACATAAACAATTTTTCTGTTTTTCGTTTCAGAAAAATATTACAGTGATGGGCTCATGTCTTTGGAAAATCAAATAAAATCGAGACCATTTGTTTTAAGTGCCTGTGGTCTTTTTCAGATCGATGCATCCCTGATCTACAGCTTTGTAGCAACCATGGCTACTTATATTGTCATATTGTACCAAATAAAAGGCCACGTAGATTAATCAACAAACCTATTATGCGCGTTTTAATTATAATCAACAGAAATGAGGATCTCTTTGTGAAGAAAAAATGGAGGCCTACGCATTAGCAATGTTAACATAAATCGTTATTATTTCTAATGCAATGAAATATTGAGGCGGGCTGATCTTTCTTCACTCTATTCCCTTTTTCAATTTTTTTACCGAGGAGTTGCCATCTTGTTGAAATCACTCGTTCAAATTTTAGATTCTATTTTAATCTCACAACATTATTTTTTATCCTATCAGAGACGAACATAACAGATGAATAATTATTATTTTTTAAGAAAAAAAGAAATTCTTACGTTCATATTTACTCAAATATTTCAATTTTCATACCATTTCCTTAAAGTTGTGTCGGAAAAAAGGAAATTGAGTTGTGTCAGAGTGAAATTTAAACCTCGGACCTTCGGCCCGTGAGTCCAAAATACTATCAGGGGGCTACAACCCTAGAGTACATAATAATAATAAATTAATTAAACTTTTTCATTGTCAGTTTTATTTTATTCCTGGATATGAAATGTACCTTATTGTAATGAATGAATAATTTGTGTTATTCACTGTGGAAAATAAATAAAGATTCATTTTACAATTTAAAGTAACGTTACAATCATTTTAATATTCTTTGTGTATTTCATATGAAATTTGTGGTTATTTCCTAAAATAAAACAAAATATGTGGTTAAATGCAAAAAAAAACTGAGTTAACTAATTACGACAATGTTTTATTACGAAAAGTTTTTTTCACACGATAGACGAACCTGTATAAAATAAAAAGCACTTAAAATAATTAGTTTTACTGTTATTGATATTTATTTAAAAAAATAATTGCTTCTGATGATTGCAATTGATTAATCATACCTTCTCGTTATTTCTTTTAATGAATTGATGTCCAATGCAAATAGTGTTTACATTTTAATAAACCCTTATTCAAGCATTAGTTTAGTTTTACAAAGTATTCGTCAAGCCGACGAGTTATAATTATTAATGTTATCATGAAGACAACCAACTTAAAAACTTTAAAAAATAAATTAAATATAAATATTTCCGGAAAAATTGACATAATTTACATTTTGAAATTATTTCAACCACTTTTTATAATTTTTGGATTACAAAAAGTTTCTTTCGAAGGAAATACAGTAAAGTCTTTAGGATTCGCTCCTAAAATTTGTCCTTTACTGCCATGGTTTTTTTTTCTTTTTGCGTATGTTTATTATTCGTTCATAAAATATACAATTCAAAATGAAGATAGTACCATCGCAACGAGATTTACCAACGACGGCTTATTTTTTCTTCTTCTTCTGTTTTTTCTCTCGTCCATGTTACCCACAGCCAAAAATTCAAAGTCTAATTTAAAACATGTGCAAAATATTTTGTACATTGATGAAAAATTGCGTTTACCCTCCATATGGTTTCTCAAAAATCGCTCAAAAATACTGATTACTTTGATAGCTGTTTTCTTATACATAGGATTCATAACCATTGTCGTTGATTTTATGCTTTTTAAAAGAGATAGAAGCAATCTTCTTTTGTGTTTTTACTTTATGTGGACGGTCAAATTAGTTTCTGTTTTTCAATACTTACTCAATATTTGGATTTTTATTCATCGTCAGAAGTTTTTGAATTCTCAGCTTATTAATTTGATTCTGCCTGGGCTTAGTGATACAGAAGACATTGATTTTGATGGCGAGGATAAACAGTACTCTTTTGATTACAATCACGTATTAGAATCTTTTGAATCTGGTATGAAACGGTTAATGATAGTGTACGATAAAATTGAAGACAGCATTAATATAATAAATTCTACGTTTGGATTACAGGCAAGTAAACATTCATATTAACAACGTATTTTATTTTTATTATTTATTGTTTGGGCATTTACTTTGTAGAATAACTAAATATGCAATTAATACAACCTTTTGTATTGGGTGTAAACATAAGTTCAGTCCATTATTTTTAAATTGGAAAATGAACACCAAAAGTCAAAAAAATTGTAAAGGCGTCACGCTTTATAAAATAAATATGTACGCTTTATTTCAAATTGTGCAGAAGGATTTAATATGCTTTGTTTGAACAATTAAAAAATAGGAAAATTCATGATAATAATATTCATGTTTTTCAATTAATGTTTTGCAATTTATTAAAAAAGACGATACCAGTTAGAAATTCAGTATTTTCAATTTTTTTATAAGGGGCAGAAACATGAGCAATAAATGCAAATAAATGCAACATTAGCGAGATGTTTACGTCATACGCCACTTTTTAAGACACGTTGAGTTTTATTTTAGGTGTTAACATCAGTTATGTCAGTTTTTTTTTCGTATTTAAAAATAAGTACCAAAAGTAAAAAAAAATATTTTTTAAACAGCAATATATGTGATTGAAATTGAGATTAAATTATTGTAAACGTTAATTCATTCATGTAAAATAGGAATTATATACACTGGTAAACATAAATAAAATACGAATTTAAATATAATTAACGCTAAAAATGATTAAAATTAAATTATAAAATTCATTAATAAAAGTCATTAATATTATAAAACCAATAAAAAAAAGTCATTAATATTATAAAACCAATAAAAAAAAATACCAATAATATAATCTTCAAAATAAAACTGAAATGAATATATAATTAAAAAATCGCATCTTGTATATACTTCTCAAACTTAAACAATCCAGTGTTAAAAATGTCAATCTCTACGTTTTCAATGCTGTTGTATAAACTGCACATTCTTGATATTATTATAAATACAAATAAAATTTTGTGTACGGAGAAGATGCTATTAATTATTGACTATTTTTGTCAAAAAAATAATAAAAGAGAAATGATTATTGACTATTTTTTTAATATGTTTTGTTATTGTGTTGTCTTGTTCTTTTCATACAAAAAAAAACTAATAAAATAACATTAACACCAAATTAGTCAATAATGTATTCTCCTCCAATATTTTGCAGCAAATCAATCAATAATTCATAGCGTATCCGTACACTGCGCAAATATTGCGAACTGCTTTATTTTCTCAATTGAACGCGAACAAGAATAGGTGTCGAAAATTTTCACAATTAACATTTTAAATGAGATCACCATGTATCTTCGTACAGTTATCAAAAAATTATTATTTCAGTGCTTTTTTTAGATACTGATGGTAACTGCTTGTTACTTGTTTGCTAATTTGAGTATTATTAATTCAATAATAACAACCTACACCGTCTCAACAGTTGTAAGTATTGCCCTTTTTTTAATACATAAGCTCTAAATATGGTAATATGAAGAAAATACAATTCATTATGTACGGAATTGTTTCAATGAAGAATTGAACCATAAAATTATGCTTCTAAAATAATTTGACAAAATCACAACCTAACGCAAATTTTCTAATTATTTTTGTTTAGTACAAATTTAATTCACAACATATGTACAATATATGATACTTAAACTCTGACAAACCAAGTCACTATCAAATACCTGAGAGTGCATGTTACTTTACTGCAGCTTTCAAAAATAACTGGGAGTGAGCCTAGGAATAGCAGGGGCTACATTCAATATAATGTAGGCTGTCTGAAGATTGGATATCTACTCAGCAAAAATTAAATGCCTCCTATTTAACGCCTGCTCAGTACCTATTCACCTCTACGGATGCGAATCATGGCACCTCACTAAGACCCAAAACCGCAAAATACTGAGTTTTGATAATAAATGTCTGACAAGTATCTTAGATGAACGATGCTTTGACTTTCTAAGGAATGAAGTAAAAAGAACGGATGCAACAAACTCCGGTGACAACTGACATCAAGCGGAGGCAAAGCTGTTGGTTTGGTCTGATGATACCTCCAGAGAGCGTAAATCAGACTTGCCTGCTTTACAAAGCATTAGGTTCTCGACGTCCTGGACGTCAGTGCTGACTTCGTCGGCAGTTCACGTCAAAACTACGGAACGTGAACTTGACTTGGGAGGATGCACAAGTGCTGGCAGCTGATAGAGATACCTGGAGAATCTTTGTAGACGCAATGAGACTCCAACTAAGAAGCGGATATGGAATGATGATGTCCATAATGTGTGCATACATATACACACACACACGCGTGTATTTTATTGGATACTAATTATGACACTTTATAAAAATTGTCATATCATCATTAATCAGAGATCTGCTAGAAGATAATAAAGAAATAAAGACAAATCAGGGCAAAATTAGGAGAGTAAAATTTATTCAATCCAAAAAGTTCCACAAAATCGGCTTATGAATGATTTGTCAAAGTTTAAGACTCAACTTTTGTATTTTTTTTTTTTAATGTAACATATACATATTTCTCGTTTTGTTTTATGTCAAACTTTACATCATATGAACCGAAATTAAAAATTAAATGACACCTTTTCTTTTATCAATTGTTTGAAACATATAGCAATTTAGCAATAAATCTACCAATGTACAAAGGAAAAATAAAATATTTAAATTATGCATATATTTAATAAAATATATATTTGAATAAGCGGTTTAGTGTAAACTATTGTTTGCTTTGTTTTATGGGCACTGGCAACATCATGTTTCAGGTCCCACAAAATACGAACCTAACAAGGCACTTACTGCGGCGAATGGAAACATAAATTAAAATTTCTCCGTTCAATTCTCGAATTCAATTTCATTTATTAAAGACGGCTAGATTACATTTCGTATTGTCTACATCTTTAGTTTATTATATTAAAATCTTTATTGTAGTAATAAACTCATAAAATTAGTTCACGTTTACGATAAATGTCGTTTGTTGTGTGTGCTGGGCGACCGGTACGAGCGTTGAACGGAGAGAGTCTAATTTACGTTTCCGTTTCGCCGAAGTTGGTGCCTTTTTATGTTCGTATTTTGTTGGACCTGAAACATGATGTTGCCAGTGCCCATAAAACCAAGCAAAAAATAGTTTACACTAAAACGCTTATTCAAATATATATTTTATTAAATATATGCATAATTTAAAATATTTTATTTTTCCTTTGTACATTGGCAGATTTATTGCTAAATTGCCATATGTTTCAAACAATTGATGAAAGAAAAGGTGTTATTTAATTTTTAATTTCGGTACATATGATGTAAAGTTTGACATAAAACAAAACTAGAAATATGTATATGTTACATTAAAAAAAAAAATACAAAAGTTGAGTCTTAAACTTTGACAAATCATTCATAAGCCGATTTTGTGGAACTTTTTGGCTGGTTTAGTTTTGTATATTGGTGGGCCTGGTTTTAGGTGCTGCCAGTGCCCATAGTTTGTTTATTTTATATCGATGTACTTTGTACACGTTCGCGGTTATGCCAACTAAAGCTGTCAAAATGGTGTCTCTCATTTAGGAAATGACGGCTAAGGCGTCAGTCTAAAAGTTATTGGTAATAAAAAGACAGCCATAGCATATGTGAAACTGAAGTAATTATATCGTTGGAGGAAACAATGTGTCCTTTTTAAAAGCCGTCAGTAACAAAAGTGTCCCAGTAAGTTAGTTAATTTAGAAAAATCACCTCTGGCCCGATCAGAAGTGAAATATTAAAAAAGATTTTTTTTAAATATGATATGTGCCCATATGCGTATATTCTATGAGAAAAAACTGTCCGCGAACGCGTTTGATGTAATTTTTTTGTGAAATTAATATCATTATTTACAAAACTATATTTCACTCTTTTATTTTACTCTACTCAATACACAAATTTAGTCTTTTGTAACCAAAGATTCATTAAACTGTTTGTTGTTTTCAGGATTCTCATTTTATTTTTGTAATGGCCATAAGCTTTACTAATACAAGTTGCATTTTCATGTCGTACGTCATATTGGCCGAATATTTGAAACGAGAAAATGCCAGATGTATGGTCATTCTACATAAATTGCTGATATGCAAAATTAAATGTAAGTGCGCAATATTTTTACACATTCTTAGCTCCGTCACGGATAACGCACTCCGCAGCAAACTCCGGTGATAATTTCCATCACGCGGCAACGACATGGCTGGCTGACTGCGGATGTTTCCATCAGCCTACTTATTTTACAAGGCATCAGGTTCTCGCGGGTCTGGACATCCACAGCTTACAGATGGTTGACATTTCAATTCAGAATTTTTTATATTTATTTCATTTTCTTTTGTATAATTTAAAGCTATACATAATTAAGTTATGAATTCTAATAGACCAATGAATTTTCTAGATGATATTACATGCTAAGGTTAAGATTGACTATTTATTTTAATTGTTCTTTTCAGTTACAATACAAAAAGTCATTTCGAAATAAAAATACAGAATATATATGCCAATAATTGGTACATAATTGAAAGAAAAAATATTTCAAGTTATTTTTTTAATGAAAAAGCCTATCAGCATCTGTTTAAGAAATACATTTTTAAAAAAAAAGAATGTTTCACCAAAGTTAATGCCAAAAATATAAAATTATATTTCATGATTTTCAGGTGAATCTCAACGGATAATGCTTTCGACTTTTGAGCGCATGATAAATTGCAGACCCTTAATACTCACAGCCTGTGGCATATTTCCAATTGATGCTACTCTTGCGCTAAGCTTCTTAGGAACCATTGCTACATATACCGTTGTGATTTATGAATACAAATATTGAATTAAAAAATCCTTTTTTTTTAAATTATCAACACATCAACAAACATGGATAAATCCCGCAAACAACAATCACAATTTGAGCATAGTTCTTCTTATTACGTTTTCCACGGCTCCGAAGTGGAGCATGTGGACATAACCGCACGCTTTCGGGAGACTATCGCTAGCCAGGATTTTAGCCGCGCCCCACGTCAATCCCGCGTCCCTTAGTTCTACCGAATAAAGACGAAAGATCTTCATCAATGGTTTTCCAGAACAACGGAGGCCCGTACGTTTAAAAAAGAGGCATTTTGAGTTAAAGTTTCCGCAGTACATGCCCAAGCCAGGTACATCGCCGTACCCTCAAAACGCTCGTTATTGGAGGCTGCGTTTGTTCTCAAATTTCAATGTCGATAATGAAATCAAACCACTTTAAACCTAATATCATCTTCAGGCACTTGTTCTTTAAACTCAGAAGTTCAGTGTGTTGATCACTTTCTTCATAATGGGCAGAGGATCGCGAGGAAATACTTGCGAGTTTACATAATTGAAGAAGATGGCAAGCACATAAAGCTCGCAACCCGCCTAGGGATTACTGAAGCAGAACTTAACACGATGTGTGCTGTATTGAAATTAAGTATATTCTCTGTTAAAAAAAAGTTTCTTTTATTCAACTCTTGTATAATGCCAGTACTCCTTTGGGTGCAAATCCTGGCACCTAATCAAAACTGTACTTATTAAATTCACTAAAATTTACAACATTGAAAAAATATGAATAAAATTGACCGATGGTGAATATTATATCGTAAGTATAGCCTTCTGTAAGGAGTTTGGCAATACTTTTAATCTTGTCAATCATAAAAAATATATCTAGAAAAATACGTATAAAAAAAAATATTGTAATGTAGACAGAATTTATAAGGAAATCGGCTTTCTACAGTAAAGCAACAAATAAAATATGTTGTACTCGTAGCAATTTTTATTCATAAAGTAATTAAGAATGTAAATAAAACATCATAAAATTTAACCAATAATGTAATTTATACAAACTAGAGATGAAAAAAGATAAGATTACCAATGGAAAAAAACTGAGTCCCAAAATGCACTGTACAAGGGATTAAAACTGTACAATGAGTTACCTGAAGCAATAAAAGGAATTAAAAGCCTTCAAATATTTCAAATTAATTTTTAAAAATATGTGTTCTTAATGATGTTTTATAATAATTAAAAATAAAAAAATAATCAGGTAAAAGGTTGTGAAATGTTTATATTAGTTTTTAAAATATTTTAAACCTACTTAATGAATCATAAAAAAAATTGAAATCAAAAAATTATACCCAAAATATTACACCCTCACACTCCCAACGTTTACTATACTCCATAGTTCTAAGGCTCCACTCCAAAAATGTCACTTATTAGATCATGGCTTACCTCTTCATTTACGTTCGTATAGTATCCTCTTAATTTCTTTACATATTAATTCCGCTTTTTTACAAACTTACATATATATATATATATTGCCAAAGCGACTCGACGCGATGCGATGATGGAATCATCTCTCATCCACCAGCAATGATTTTTCTAAAGCAATGTTGTTTAAATCACGTCAGAAGAAACTTTGCTTATCTCCTTTTTAAACACTTCTTCTTTTCTTTTCCTTTAATCCTTTTTTTGTACCTATTTCATTAATTTATTTACATATATTCATACATTGCTGTGTTATTCTACATACGTACCTTCTGTTTGAAACAAAAATAAACACCGGTTCCAATAGTCGTATGTTAACGTAATTATAAAATTAATATTTAAGGTTTACATAATTTTTTTACAAGGATCATTATTTAATTCAGAATTTATATTCTTATATATATTTTATACATTACTTGGGAAGAAACAGCAAAAAATGCAAACACTTGTATGCCAATTATAAAACAGTAGCTTTTAACCTTTTATTTTTAAATAATGATAAAAATATCACTATCTAAAAAATGTTTAAGAACAAAACAAAATTTAAAACAAATGAAGCTTGTTCTTAAATTGTTTTTTAAAAATTTATTTATCCATTTTATCACATGACGTACATTTTTTGCCCACTTTGCCAAGCTAACGAGAGTACCCATCCCGCTCCAAACTAGGCCATTACATTTTAGAGCATAATAGTAATTTATAAGTTAAAAGAAAGAACAGACAAATAAAATATGAACAAAACATTTACATACATACATACATACACATACGTCCATACATATACCCATGCGTATACACATACATACATAAAAGTTACAAAATTTAATTCATGTATGCGAAACTTCATGATTGCCTTTTGTATTTATATCATTATTCTTTATTTTTATATTTCATTTTCATCGTCTAATAAGAATCTCCAATCCACGGCATGCATCAACCTCTCTGACTCCCTACGACCAATTTCATGAAAGAACGAGGTCAACACTCTCTTCAACTTGACAACACTCCTGCTTTTCCAAAATTCTAGCAAAAAATTATGCACCTTCTTGCCAGCGTAATAGTGGTGCCTGGATGCTAGAACAGTGTTGACCCCTTCACTTAGTGTCAGATCCCTATAGGAGTATCTTGTATTATGGTTGTGGTTGGCGCGTGGGTATTTGTCTTTATTTATGTGTGTAACCACTACCGTTCTCAATATATACTGTTGAATAATAGTAAGTACTCTGAATTCTTTAAAGCGCAAGTCACTTGGATAACAAAATGTTTTTTTTTATTATTCGGATGAAAGATTTCTGTGCAATTATTACCGGTTTAAGGGTGGTTTTTGTGCAAACTCCCCAACAAATTAAACCATAAGTCAACACAGAATTTGCCAGTGCATAATTCTCATATGCTGTTCCGTAAAATAAGTTGTTATTTTTATAATATATTTATTCAAACTGTATAAAAATTTAAACGTTCTTAAATATCATCAACATTTAATGTAATTGACTGTTTACAATTATTTACTTACATGTGAAACCAGTAGACACTTAAAAGTCAGTAAGTGATTATATATACAAACTGCAGAAAGTTTGAGGGGTTTTATAATTAACTCCGTTTTCGTCGGAATAAATATTTTATCTTGATTAAAAATATATTTTTATCTAACGCGAACAAACAAAATTGAGTAACGAGTTTTAAATTGATTGAAAGAAATAAGTTTATATAAACATGATAAAATTAATGTTTGTGTCATACTTGTTTCAGTCAACGATGTATTTTTCTGAAAAGAGAGACATAGGAATTATTTCTGTAATGAAAACGACCGATTTTGAAAAAAACGATTACAAAATAAGTGAAATCGATATTTTATTTGCGTTTCAACCGATTCAGTACATACTAACGATATTTGGTCTTCAAACAGTAACAATCAATGAAAAAACCGTTCAAAAGCCCAAAAAAAAATCAATGGTGTATTCCTTATCTGTCATGACTTTTATTTTATTACTTCAGTCATTTACCCTAGTGTACCGAACGATACATTACTATAATTTTTCAGAGCTCATTTCTATAATTAGAGACGTTCTTACAATGGTTTCTCCTTTGATAACGGCTACAGTAACATTAATTTTAACAGTTACAAGATACCCCCCGCTTTTTGTAACTCTTTTTTCTAACTTCCAATTCGTTGATTCTAGTTTGCACATACATAAAGAAAAAATCTACAGACCACTGAAACGCAAACTAACATCCTTAATAATCATTCTGTTTTTGGCTACTGCGATTCCATACATTTATGATAACATACTTTGGAAGGGAGACTTTAGAATTTCAGCTAAACCTTTTGCATCAACAATTCAAGAAATCACGATACTTCAAATATTATTCTTCTTGCATGTAATTTGCGATAGACTTGATGACGTTAACTCTCAATTAAAAATGAATCAATGTGGATCTAACTTCTTACATTCCGAACTTAAAGAATTCGGCTCTTATACACACTTTGTAGAAGAAATACCGTTAGGAACAAAGGAAACAAATGTTGTGATTATAAAAGGTTATAAAGAATATGATAAAAAAAATAACGAATTGGTACGACTTATGTTAGTTTTTGATAAACTAGCAGATAATGCAAATATTATCAATTGCTGTTACGAAATAATGGTAAACAAACATTTTTTTCAATTTCTTCAATTATTTATATGTTTTTGGTATATTTTGTTGATTTTTTTAAATAAGAATACTATTATCATTTATTTCATATACGTTGTTTTTTCCACCCTTATTATTCAATCGTATCAACACAGAAAAACATGGAAGTGGCTAATTTTATTTTTTTATTATTATGTTAATTTTAAGCGAGTAGCTTAAAGCTGATATGTTTATATCAATTTTAACAAAAGTTATTTTGACTTTGACTTTTCCGAAACAAATCTAGTCCATTTTTGAACTCATGGAGACTACACATTGAGATTAGCTCTTGTGGCAGCTCGTTCCAACCATCAACAGCCGCCTTATTACTTGGGAAATGCGTCCGTGGATTTAGATTAAATCTCGTTTTCTCCAGCCTGCGACTGTGGCCTCAAAGAGTTTAAGCTTGAACATGGGATCCAAATTTGAGCATCTATAGTGACTGTTGAGTATCTCGTATGTCTCTATCAGGTCACCTCTTTCTCGCCGTTACTGCAGCGTTGTGAGACCGAGAGTTTTCAGTCTGTCCACATATGGAAGCCATTTTAGGCTCGGCGATTTAGTTAGCTCCAAAAAGTGAGCAAAGAATAAATATTTTCGATATTTTATTTATAAATTTTTTGTCTAAGTTTTAATTAGTATATGTTAATTTGTTTTTATAGTTTCTGATGACTGCTTTTAGTACACTTTTCTCAGTTTTGACGTCAGTTTACAATCTTATCGAAATTGATTCAAATGTAAGTATATTTTTGATATTGTGAATAATGTTGATACTGCGGTAGTTTACGTTTCAAATGTAATATAATTCCAAGGAAACAATGAGTACTATATATAGAAAAATAACGTATTTGTACAATATTATTATTCCAAAAACGTCTTGGATTTGTTATTTCTATACCGAAAACAAACTGAACTTTACAGGTTTTTTTACATGTGGACAGTAAAACATTTTTTGTCCCAGTGTAAATAACAATCTGTACCAAAAAAAGCAACTCTTTTTTAAGCTAATTTTCATTTAGTTATAAAATTATTTTTTCACAATAGTGTAGTGGTTGTTAAAAAGCCGGCAGTTTGTTTTAGGATTTAAAGGTGATTTTATCTTTTAATTGGACAGTCAGCAATCCAGACTATTGGTTTTAAAACTAAATTTAAAAATTATCTAATGTAAAAGACTTTCTTTGCGGACACTTTGAGTGAGTCTTGAATTCTATGAAGACACCTGTGACATCATAGCCAGCAAGGGTTAAGGAGATGATATGGTACTAACAGAGCATGTTGAGGAGTGGACGAGGTTTAAAGAATACCTCATCCTAGGAGGAGGTAAATTTAGCAAGTTGACTGTATTGTTGGAGAAGAAAAGTTGCGCAACTCCACTAACCTGCTGATAATGAGGCGTGACGTGCTGGAGCCCGTTGACGTAGACGTTGGCATAATTTGTATAAATCTGGTGGTCTAAGGGACGCAAGCACACCTCGCTTGAGGAAAGATTAGTTAAGCACTTCACTCGGTTGATGTTAGATTGTGTTAGAATTATTCTTACGTGGATTGCGCTAGGGATTGGGAAAGATGGGTAGGTAGATATAGATTTGGTTGAGAATTGGTCCGAACAGGGCATGTGAACTATTAATTTCTATTTTAATTGATTATTTTACATACTGCATACTTTTTACTGTTGTGCATCTTCTTTGCAGTCTCAATCCTGGGGATTGGTTTGCAGCAAAGTCCTGCATTTCGTCCTCCATTTGTCTCTATTTTCTGCAGCCCTCTTCAGCTCGACATATGAGGCGCAGTTAAAATCTTCGCACACTTGCTCCAAATATTCCCGTCGAGGGCGCCCTCTATAATTTGTCCCCTCAGCCACTCTCTCTATGATGTCGGGCAGGAGACCCTCATGGCGCATAATGTGGCCGATCCTGTCAATGTTTTGAATATATTTGAACATTTGTATTCCTTTAATCTTTCAATTCATTTCAATAAACGTTATTTGTGAAAATAAAATAACTTGTTAACTACATTAAATCCTAGATTTATTACATTTATGTGGGATTTTTATATTTTTAAGCTTATTTAATTATTATCGTTTTTATGAAATTGATAATAATTTCAAATTATGATTTCCTTATTTCACAGAGCGCACTTATTTTCACTGACTTGTTGATATGGTGCAGTAGAGATGTCATTTTTATGTTTATGTTGACATTCTATATAGAGGCCATAAGGTCAAGAGTAAAAAAAACTGCAATTATTTTGAACAAACTGGCTATAAACCCCTCCAATGGTATGTACTTACATAAAATAAGTATTGGATTGGCTTCAAATTTAAGGAAATTTTTAGATAAAAGTTTGATGAATATATTTTACTAGCGTTAATCCGCAGTTTTGTTTACGTGGTATTACGGAGAAACTATGAACACTTTGTATCCCGGAGCCGTGTAAACACGTGATTATATAACCACGCGTTGTATCCTGGTCCCGTGTTTTCACGTGATTTACCAGCTGTTCAAAAAAGTGCATTTTATTGACATCTAGTGACTTTTATTAGTAATTTTTCGCTGCTGGTAAACTACATGAACGCATGGGACCGGGACATAAAGCGTGGTTATTCTAATCACGCGTTCACACGGCTCCAGGATACGCATCACAAAAAAAGGAGTGAGACGCAGTAGGTATATATGCGAACATTGCAATTTGGCTCTCGGTAAAGGCCAATGTTGGCAAAAATATCATACAAAAATGACTTATTAAATTGTTTCAAATAAATACAAGAATTTAGAATTGATTTAACCCAGTGTTTTCATAATTATGACACGTTTAAGAAACCCTCCTCAAAGCATGAAATTTCACAAAAATGAGCCGAGCATAGAGTAAATTCTATGTGTGTTAGTGTTAAGGTTATTAATAATTTGTGTTGTAGATCATAAGATTTTTTTCTAAAAATGATAAGACGGGGCAGAAAGTAGCTTGTATCGATTGCCGGTTCTCCATCTTTCGATTTGAAAAAAAAACGACGATACATCTGTATATGGAAACGTTATATCCTTATTAGGTTTACAAATCCAAAATCCTACTATAAAACCAAAATGAAATACAAACCAAACTTATCTTGATAAACCAACTCAATTTTAGAAATTAGATATAATATTGTGTATTTGTTCATTGTACTTTTTTCAATTTATTTAATAATTATTTATTAAATCATGTTATTCCACAAAGTTAATTCCGAATCAATCAACAATAGAGTTTTGATTTTTCTGTGTATTAGCGATGTGATATTATAGGGTTTTTATAAAATGTACAAAAAAATGTGTTTTTCAGATCATGCTCGCCAAGAACTCCTGGACCGATTCAGTCAGACTTTATCCTGTAGGAGTTTCAATATGAGCGCCTGCAATTTCTTTAATATAGATTATAGTTTCATCACATCCTTAGTTGGAGTGGTTGCTACTTATAGTGTGATCATCATTCAAACAAATCTGAAAAAAAATGTTACCACATGATCACATCCTTAGTTGAACGCTGCAATCAAATATTTCGAAAAATGTAACCACTTTATTAGTGTAGAGTCAAAAATATTTTTTTATATCCAAATTTTTGTAGATTAGGTTGGATTTTACTCGAATAAAAATTTATTGAAGCAGAGAGAGAAAACGTTCTTAAAAAAATGCATTCTTATGATCAACTAAAACATTTTAATTATAGGACCATTTTCAACGAGTTGTTAAAATCTTACTATTAAAATATTGTAATCAGTTTGGGGTAAAATGAGGTTTGAACCTTGGGCCTCTGATCCACGAGTAATACGGAAACTCAAGCGTTTTCAAAAATAACCTGTCATTAGCTGATGTAACAATCACTATTTTACCTATGTTTAAACATACACATTTCTTCAACTATTCTATCTATCGACTTTTGTGAAGTAAACGAACTGACGCTTTTGTAGAAGTGGGTGAGATTCATCCAGATGAATCATTCATAGGAAATGCTTGAATTCTTTTTTCTATAAACAATGTTTTGATTATGTTCAAATGCTTGCAGACTAGCTGAATTACCTCCCTAGGGAGTTATTCATATTTAAATTTATTGCAACGGAAGGAAAACATTTTTGAGAAGGGAACATGGATGTCTAGGCATTTACAGAGCTTATAATCTGTCATTGTCTGGATTAAGTGGTCATTTCACACACTATGTAACATTCACAATTCTACCTATGTTTTAACATCCACATTTCCTCAACACTTCTATCTGTTGACTTTTGTAAAGTAAAAGAGCTGAAAGTTTTATCATGTACATGAATGAGTATAAAAACTGGAAAATTATTTTTAGACGTTGCCTAGTGGGTGAATTGGTTCAGCCAGATGAATCTCACCCACATGATAAAGGTTGTAGCTCTTTTACTTCGCAAAAGTCGACAAATGGAAGAGTTGAAGAAATGTGGATGCTCAAACATAGGCAGAATGGTGAATGTTACGCGGTGTGTGAAGTGGCTACTTAAACCAGCCAACAGGTCAAAAGCCCTGTAGATGCCTAGACCTCCATATATTTTTTTTTTAAATGTTTTCCGTCTGTTGCAACAAATTTAAACATATTTTTATTTTTATACTTTTAATTATACTAGTTATTTTAATCAATAATATTTACACATTGCGTAATGTGGTCACCTTAACCAGCCAATGACAGGGTGTAAGTTCTGTAAATGGCTAGACTCCAAAACCTTTTTATAAAAATGTGTGTCCTCTCTGTTGAAATAAATTTGAAATTTTGATCACAATCAAATTTTAAAAAAAATTACATCGCTTTATCAAATCCTTAGCGAAGTTTTCGCCTAAATAGAATCTATCCATGACGTTACCACTTTATCTTTAGTTGAAATGTTACCACATTGTTAAATCCTTAGTTAAAATGTCACTACTTAGCAGTGGTGGACGGTGATTTTTTCGTAGGTCAGCTACAAAAAATGTTAGCTAAATTTGTAAAAGTATATTCATTTATTTAAATGTACAATACAAAACTACTGCCAATTGCAATGCATATAAATTGTATTATTAGGTAGTTACTAAAACACATTAAAGAAAAAAAATACAATAGATTATTAAGGTCTGACAATCTACAAAAACAATAGGTAACAATGACGAATATGTCACTAATATACAATTTAATATATATAGTTAAAAAGGATGAGTCTTAAACTGGTTATCCCAGCATGGAAAAAAACAACCTCTCCCGGTAGGCTGTTTAACAGACCAATCATTCTCTCCACTGGCATCATCAATGGTACATTTGTCCTGCATTCAGGAAAAACAAATATTCAGTGTTGCCTAGCTCTTAAATAGTTGCTCGGTACACATAATTTTATTCGGTCCAAAATGTTGGGGTTGTAAATTAACCCGTTCAGATAGATGACTAGTTTTTATCTAGTTATGTATACATCGTCTCTCTGCTTTAGCCCTTGACAACAGAAGATTATTACCAATAATCTGTTCAATCAACTCAAATTACAGTTATTATCAGCTTCACGATATAGTGTAGCTATATTGTACACTATTTTAATATAACACTGGTACAAAAGCACAAGGGTTTTTCTCTTTTTTTGGAGAGTTAAAGTGATAAAATTTACTAGATGTGTAAAAGTAGTTATGTTTAGAATTTTACAAAAAATTGTACTTTTTATGAAATTTATGAATAAAAAAAAAATAAAAAAATTAGAAAATAAAAAATAGTTTATCCAAAAATACCACTATGGCATTTTTCCATTATGATTGAAATATCAACACAAAGATAATTTCAAAAATGGCCACGTCGAACGCAATATCTACGTAATATATTACGTCAACTGTATCATATCAAAGTCTTTTGGAAATAATGTTCGAAATACTATTTTTCAAAAAGACAATTTTCAAAAAATAATAAATGTTATCTGTTAGCTTAGTTAAGGAAAAATGGAAAAAATACAGGCACTAATACTCTTTATTTAAAAAAAACTCCAAATCGGTTCAGTTTTAGGGTGCAAAAAACGGTACGGCAAAACGTTGATTTAAGTTAGGCATAATCAGTCTTCATGACGATGCCCACATAGAAAGCCAACGATGCTAACAACATGTTTCATTCTCAAAAAAAAAAAATAACTTTATCTCTGTTGAGATATCGTTATATTATAAATGTTTTCTTATTTCACAATCATCAAACAAATTAATGTAATTGAAAACAAAAATAAACAATTTCATAAAGATTACAAAATTTCGACTCTAATCAGATATTTTAATATTATTGATCGTTTTAATATTTTGATTGCTAATCTGTTATTCCATATTGTCATATTTTTATGTAATTTTCCTAAAAGCTCCATATGCTTATATCAATTAATCTTTATTCCATTAGTGTTGATAACATTGCCTGTTTTATTATTTATCAATGTTTTTTTTAGTCAATCATCGTCATAAACACACATCATATATTAATAACGTGTGATAAGTATCATTTATGTCTAATGAATAAGAATGCATTAAAAATATCATTTGAGATCAATAAACGTATGAAAGTAATCGTTTAAGTTAAGTTCTCCGTAGACTCAAAATGAAAAATATAAATTTTAACGAAGATCGTCCGCCTTCTTATGAATTTAATACGGTTCTCCAGAACAAGCTCACAAAAATCACTAATGTTGTTCCCAAAGAAAAAATCAAACCGGTTGAGAAAAAACCGAAAATGGATATTGTTTACAGCGTCAAACCATTTTACAACGCTCTGAACTTGATAGGACTTCAGCAAATGAGCTTCGATGGTAATGAGATGACCATATCTCCAATTTGGTTGAAAAGCTATTCATTTTTAATTGCTTTTGGAATACTCGGAGCTCAGATATACATCCAATATATTATGTACACAACGACTACCATAAAACAAGTTCCGGCAACTGTAGTCGTCGAATTGCTTAAAGTTATTCCGTCTACAATTTCTGCCATAATTTGCGTTATATTCTCAGCTACGTGCTACCAAAACATGGTTATCCGCGTTATCAACAATGTCAAAATAATCGACAGCCAGCTGTACATGGAGGATAAGGATATTTACAAGCCGATGAGGAACAAAGTATTTATATTGATCGTATTGATATTCACGGTGATTTTGGCAATGGGTGGTTTCGACATTTGGGTTGTGAATCAAATTTGGTTTAGCGCAACAAGATTCGTTGTCATAACCGTAAATGAATTAATTATGTTAGAAGTTTGCTTATTGCTCTACATTGTTACAACTCGTTTGGATATTTTGAACGCTCAGCTCAACGCCACTAAGTATGACTCTTCTAAGCTCTTTAACAACGAAGTATCCATCATCAGTAAGAAGAAAGAGTTGATTATGATGAGTGTTGGAGAAAAGATTGGACCCTTAAACACAGTCAACCTCAAGAAGAAAACAGAACATGAGCAAGCCGATGATATAATTAGACTCATGAAAGTTTATGACAGATTAGCAGACAACGCTAATATTGTCAATTCATGTTTTGGAATACCGGTAAGACTTTATATAATTTAACGTTTCATTGTTTGCACTAATAAATTTTTTGTTGAACCAATAATGAGCACATATTTTGTATACGTGAGGTTTGACCATGTTGCCTTAATGCAATTTGTTCATACCGATCCAAACCGTTGTCTTTTATTTTTTTTATAAAACGTATTGTCGCCGGAAAGGAAAAAGTTACCATGCGACGCGTAACAACTTTAAAGAAGAGCCAATTTAAGTTTTTTTTTTGAAGATCAAAAATCTCATATTATAATTTTTTTTTAAATTATGAAATAATCACGCCAAAATAGATATTTAAAAAAATATAAAAATAAAAAAAAACAAAAAACTTTCATTTGTTTTTCTGTAAAGCGGCTACATAACTTTGATTACTTTTTACCTTCCAGCGTTGAAACATATATTTTTAAATAAAGAAACATAAATGAAATTTAAATTGTTACTATACTATAAAGAGAGGAGGGGGTAAAAGTGGAAAGGAAATAGGGAGGAAAAGGGAAAAAAAAATTATTCAGATTTATATTTTAATGGTGATTTATATGTGGTTAAATGAGTCTTTGAAATTATAGCGTAGATTATTTCACCTTCAAAAAGTTTAGATTAAAAAATAAATTACAACGGTGAATGGGTTTTGGAAGGATTCTCTCATAACTTCAACGAAGAGATATCCCGTGTTTTGAAAATGGTTAGAAGAGTTCTGAAGTGTGATAATTTGAAATATTGTGAAAAAGTGCAAGAATGCGAAAGTCTCCTCTTTGTCTGAAACTGACCATCATTAAGTACTAATACGATATTACATATTATAACAAAATTTATAAAAAACTTAAAAAAAGATTTATAAAAATTTTAGTTTCGTTTATTTCTTATAGTACAATTTTAAGCCCTCGTAAAATAAGTTTTTATATTCTGGTTTTCTCCTCATTGTAAGTAATCTTATTATTTTTTGTCTCTTATTTCGTATGTATGTATGTATCTGGTAAGGTTGACCTTTTGATCCCCGAACATAGATTAAGTAGAGTTTTTGATTTTTTTCTTTATGAATTAGTCATGATATTGATTACGTATTTTTCTTGGTTTTTTTTTGTTGATAACTGTACAAAAAAAAGTAGTGGTACAATTTTAATTTTTTAAAAATTGTATTTTTTTTGTACGATATATTTACAAAATTAAATGAAATGCAACATTATCAAATAACAAAAAACATTGAAAAAAAAAACTTTATTAATATTGATGTTTTTAAAGAAGAAGTGATTTTACACAACCAAACGAGTGACAACTTTACTCAAAACTGATCCCCAGAAGTATTTTTTTTCAGTTAATTACTTCAAAATGATCAACTACTCAAACTCTTCCAAATACGTACCGACAGTGATTAATTAGTTCCATCAAATTTATTCTCACATAATAGATAAATTAGTTTTGTTGGACCAGGACAAATTTGTGCCGTCTGTGAGCAAAGGTTGAATAAACACATCACCTCATAAATGAAATTTATATGTACCTGAGATTTTAATTTTTCGTTTCAGTTACTGAGTTCGGCCATCACGGCTTTCATGAACATTCTTTCAACTGTAAGTCAACTTATGAAGGACGTCGATAAATCAACGGTAAGAACTTTTTCTTTATAGCCGCTTTTTTAAGAACAATTCATTTAAAATAAAATGTTTACTTACTTTAGTAAAATAAACTATCAATTTTAAAGTTAAAAACAATTGTTGTATTATAAATCTTGATGTTATTATATTTTACAACAGAGATGAAGAACAAGATATTAATACTACTGACATTTTTACTTTACTTACTTTCACAGCGCTTTCAATTCGGTCAATTTTGATATTTTGTTAGCCAAACTCAAAACACTAGATAATATGACACAATCGTTCATAAGATGGTTCTGTTTGTATTTACGAGCAAAACAACAATGTATCAAGACACCAGATCACCACTCAGAATGGGTTGACATTGTCGCTGGAGTACCTCAGGGTGGAGTTCTATCACCGTTACTCTTTTCCCTATTTATCAATCCGGTGGCAGTTACTATTTACTATTACACATTCAAGATTACGCTGATGTTTCCATGACTGATTTAAGCTGTGAACTACTTAACAAACTTGAAAAACTTTAGAACACATGCATTAGGTATATTATTGGTCTGAAAAAATATGATCACATGTTTAATAATCGTAGGAAACTGAAATGGCTTAAAACTAGACAGCGGGGAGACTATAACTCCCTTTCACTTATGTTCACTGAACTTCATAGTCCTAACGCTCCTACATACCTCCAAAAACATATCAACACTTATTATTGCATGCCTAACCTCTTCGTTCTAATTCTCAAAAAAGATCCACAAATTCCACTTTCTTCTCTTACTTAAAGTGTCCATGCGGCTCGACTGTGTTCATCATCTCGCGTCTAATATCAAAAATGTAACTACAGTATTTATATTTAAATCACGTCTAAAGAAATATATCCTTTCTCTTCCACAACCTATCTTCCTACTTCCTGTCTTTTTGTTGTCCCAAAGTTATTTTCATTTATTTTATTTTATGAAATAATTACCACTTGTATTTTAGTAGTTGGTCGGAAAAAAAAATCCATTTGGCAATTAACCCGCTAATGTGTAATTTAAATTAGTAATATACAAAAATTAATGAAAAATAACATTTCAAAGAAGGGAATAAAAAAGTCTAGTCATTTACAGGGCTCATGACCTGTCATTGGCTGATTTAGGTGGCCACTTTATGAATTATGTAACATTCATAGTAAGTGTGTAAAATGCCCGGTAAAATCAGCCATAACAGGTCGTAAGCCCTGTAAATGCTTTGTGTTCTTCGTCTCTACTGTAATATATTCATATTAACTAGCAGGCAACCGTCGTTGACTGATCAATGCTTAAGAACTCGGCACTTTGGCCCTCGCTTTACGACCCTACGGGCCTCAGCTGATCGTTCCCTCGGGTCTCAGTTGATCAGCCTCGGGCCTCGGTTGGTAAAAATCTCGAGTACCTCGAAACGTTGCCCCTTTGGACCTCACATTTTTTTTTTGTTCAGTGCAATCTTAATGTAATAAAGAAGAATAATGCTTCTCATAATGATGCTTCCAAACCCGCACAAAATTTATAGATTTAATATGTGCAAAAAATTTGGTTAGTAAGCGATTCACATTGAACAGCGAAGAATTTGTGATTTATAATAATAATAGTCAGCTATTGTTGACGATTACATACTAGTTAGTTCGGCCCATCGGGCCTTATATAATTAGCCTTTTGGGCCTTAATGAATTTGTTCCAAAGGTCTTGGCTAATTAGGGTCTATCTTGGATGCGCTGTATAAGTTATCCATGATACAAAAAAAAACAATATTCATGAATCTCTTTGTAAAGCGCACTTGAGAGATTACATTAGGAAAATGGCGTTCTATACGTTATCTATTTTAATAATATTGATAAAAGACATGTAGAGCCTTAATTATAGAGCAAGTAAAAAATTATGCCTAGGCATAGTGGTAGAATAAGCATGGTATAGTAAAGATCCTTAAACCTAGCATAAATTTATACTCGGTATAAAGCTGTGATAGCAACAATAATGACTTATTCCACGCTTATACCTAGGTCCAACGTAATAAGGCGCTGGAATAAACCAGGACGTATATGTATTCCTATAGTATAGGATCATTTCAACTCAAGCTTTAAAAGTATTCGTATCCGCCGATTTGGTCGATCGTTCAACATAGAACGGAACCATTAAATAACGTTAGGGTGGATTTATTAATATTTTAAATATATATATATATATATTATTTATCAAAAGACAGGTCAACACACGAAACAGTACACCATGAGGCCGACTTATCTGCAATCGATTTCTTTTAGCAAAAAATATTCACCCGCGAGTAACTAAATAATTAAACCCAAAAATGAAATAATAAATATATAACTTATAAGAGACTCAATGATTACTATAACTGCCCTATGCATGATATGTATCAATCAAATCCCAACACAAATTTACGGGGTCATAACTAGAAGCTCTATCGTCCCCAATTCCACCTCAATCCCAAAAAAAACTCCCTTTCTAGCAGTGTAGTTTCAGACTGGAATAAATTTTCAAGTCTAGTGGTTCATTCCATTTTGGACAACCAGTTCAAAAACCGTTTGGATGCTTATTTAAAAAAAAAAGAACCCAGACAAAAGGCAGTACACGAGATATAGGAACATCAGCAAAGGCTGCCTGCCTAAAACAAATAATAATAATTAATAAATAAGTACCCGCCCACCCTAATTTAACCGTACCGAGTGGATTGGCGTGATGCGTGATACGTGTAAAACGGGACGTATACAATCATTTTAAATCACCGAAATTTTATATTATTAATATATTCTATACTAATCTACACATTTAGCTCAGCGGTTTAAAAAAAATGTAAAATATTTTTATGCAAACCCTTTTTTATGGAATTGCGTTTTTTGTCTTTTTTTAAAGAATGAAAGATGGTTTTACCCTAATAATTTATTTATTTTTACGGTCTGTTGTTAGGAAAAATTTATTGCCATCAATTGGCCAATGATTTAATGATTTTTTGCCAAATATAAAAGAGTCAAAATGTAAAACGAATTTTATAATAAAAAGAACTGCACATATAAATAGTGTAGCGAAAGATTTTTTTGAAAAATATGTATAAATCAATAAACGTAGTACTTTATATAATTGGTACTCATATTATTTATATTTGTTTGTATTTCGTTGCTTTATATTTATTTTATTATATATTATACTATATTATTTTTGTTTAAGTTACATGCATTCTTGGCACATATATATACTGTATATTTGTACGATTAGCTAGGCATTTATAATTAAGTAGTTTTAGTTTTTCTTTTTTATGTTATTGTTTTATTAGTATAAGACTACTAACGCTCTAAAGATAGAAAATCTCCACCTTAGAACAGGCTGTGCCATGTTAGATGGAGACTATCATAAACAGAGAACACTCCGTTTTCATTTTACATTAGTTGGTTTTATATAGATTCCCTGTTATTAAGTATGAATATTTTTATTTTTTTTAATAAATTTAAAAATAAAAATAAATAAATATGCTATGGAGATGATAAAAAGGTGTTTTTTATTTCAGGCTAACCAGAAAAATGCAGCGAACTTTGCAATATGGTGCCTCCGAGACGTGTTATTTGTGGTGCTTGTTACGGTTGTTATTGAAACAATGCTGAGCAAAGTTAAGAAAACGTCCAATATTATAAACAAGCTGACCATAAGCCCAAAAATCGGTAATTATATTTTAATAATAATTAATTTGATATTATTAAAATTGAAAGCATTAACTTTATATTTTTTATTATTTCAGCGTTTACTTGGTGGAAAAATATTTTAAATTTATTTGAAATAAAACACTTTGTAAATTTACCACATAAGAGTTTAATAAAATAAAACTACCAGTTGAAGATATTTTGAATTGCCCATCATTAGTTGTAAATATATACTGATTATCGCATGAATGAATATGATCGTTATTTTATAAAATCGGAAGTGGAAAAAAAAGGTGTTTTATTTCAAATAAACATTAACTTTGAGGTCAAACATTTTACTATATGTTATTAAAAATTTGTATTTAACCAGTGACTGACTTTTCTATATCTACCGGTTTCGAAATGTATCCGTCTCTGTTATTACATATCAAATGATTTAAGTAGTTTGTTTAACATTTGCTTAAATCAAATTTATTTCCAATTTAATCATAAAGATTATAACCAAATTCAGGACTCGCTATGGGAAGTCTAACAAGCTCTTCCGTTGTATTTATATTTTTGGAGTAAAATATTTATTTTTAATAAAAAATACATTAATATGAAAACGGTATGTCGATGATGTTTTTTTTGTATTTGGACTGGAACATAAAGTTAATAAACTTCATTTATTAATTTTAAAAATACTTTGGATAGCAAAATAAATTTCACCTTAGAAGTTCAAAAAGTCAATGAATATAATTTTCTAAATTTGACATTGATTCAAATCAATGATAAAATAGAATTTAACATTTTTCGAAAACCAGCTTGGACGGATATTTTCATTGATAACTCATCAAACCCCCCTACTTCCTAAAAACATTCCGCATTCCATCCAATTTTGCATCGTTTAATAAATGTTCGTCTGTCGATACTTAATTTCGAAAATTAATTCAATTTTACTTTCGAAAATTGCTATTAACAATGGGCATACAATCGATTAAATAAAAAATATTTTACTTAGAAAACTTAAGGGAAAATCGTCCAAAAAATGGTTATATCCTGTCAACAGTGATTATAAAAATGCTAAAAATTATAAATGTAGAAGAAGCATTTACGTAATGCTATATTCACAAACATTTGCAACATTAAAATACTCTTTTGTTGTTTTTTTTGTAACCTTGCGGCACTTTAAATAAGATCTGATGTGCTTCAACTGCGTGTGGGAGAAATATACCATTTCCATAAATCTTCTTAGAGATCTTGTTTCTTGTGGTTTTTCTTATTGAAGAACTGCATGAATTATTTCTTGTTAAGGTTTCATTCTGCACTCACTATGTATTCCAGGGAGTTCACTGAACTTTGTCCAAACTTGGCTCTTGGATACATTTATCACCAATCCATATTCTTCCAGTCTCTTCATTAGGCACTCTAAGTGCTGGATATGTTCAGCTTCGTCCTTAGAAGCAATTAATGTATTGTTTATGTACGTGCAGCTAAATTTCAATACTTTTGTCACCATATACATGAACCGTTGAAACGTTTGGGCTGCATTGCAAAGTCGAAATATCATCGCTGTGAATTCATTCAATTTGAATGGTGTTTTTGGTACATTTTCAGGTTCTACTGGTATTTGATGATGTTTGTGCCTCTAAGCCTATGAGCAAAATCTTGTAATTGTGATATGGGATGTCTGGCAAAGTCTGCCCGTTAAATTTTCGATAATCACCACATGGTTTCCATCAACCGTTTGTATTTTTAACCATATGTAGTGGACTTGCATAATTGCTTTAAAATAGTTGACAAATTCCGGAATCGGAATTTTTTCTTAGCAATTTCTAATTGATCAGGTACTAGGCGTCGGGTTCTAGCTGTTGCTGGTCGTTCTTTAGTCTCTACGTCGTGTGTCACCTTGTGCTTTACTTCGTTTATTTTTATGTGTTGTTTGGTAAGTTTTGGATATTTTGACAATAAATTGTGGTATTTGTTGTCCATGTCAATTGTTCAGATGTTTGACGATAGGCCTTTGACTCTGGTTCTTCCTGAAGCCAACCCTGTCATGTTGTCTACTAGTCTTTGGTTTCTTATGTCCACTATTTTATTGTATTTGTGTAGGAAGTCTGCTCTTAAGTTTTAACTTCTGCTACTAGGAAATTTCATTTTTGTGCTTTTTGCAGTGTTAGATTGAGTTTAATGGTTCTACTTCCAGAGCAGGGTATCTTTGTTTCATTAGCTGCAAAAAAGTGGGTGATTTCGTTTACACCCTGATTTGTATCTTTTTTTGATCTGAAGTTTTTTGGAATTACTGATACTTCAGCTCCATATGGAAAATACAAGGAATCATATGTGTGATCTCCTGTCGTTCATGAAGAGCCGATGAAAATCATTTGCTGCAAGACTCGCATTTCTCGACGCGAAGTTTCATAGCTGTGTGCAGCTGTAGCTTTCTCCGAACTTTTTGTATTCCCAATCGGGTCGCCAGAGATCGGAAAGCGATCTAGTAGAATGTCTCGTATTCACCGTCAGATCACCAGTGTGGAGAGGTCTATTGTCGGGGTCACCAGTTGTGTCGGTCACTAATTGTCGACTCTACTATTGTTTGTGTAGGTAAATCGACCAGTGTGTATACGCTACGCAAATATGTTTTTTATTGCCTCATTTTGCTCTTCAAAGGGTTGCTTCAAACTTCATGAATAAATAAAAATCGGTATTTACATGAATTTTGAACACGATTCATTAAATCAAAAATAAAGTACAATCAAATAAACGAGATATGGCATAGAATATTTTACTAATAAAATTAAACACTGAAATTAAGATTATTTGAATATTTTCTACTACGCGGTTGACAATAATTTTTGAAGACGTAGATCTTGGAGGAGTAAGAGATAGTAGATGGCAGGCGGCAGAGGTAGAGAAGGAAGAGCAATCAGTGCGTCCGTGCTTTTATGTGCTTACATACGTCACTGATTCTCTGTATTGCCAACTTGTCGTGTTTGTTGTCTATGCTCGACGGTTGGCAGTACCTACTTTTGAGGCACCACACTATTTCCTCGGATAGTCTTTACTGTACAACTTTTGAAACAACCGTTTTCTTTCAGATCCTGCTCGCGAGGAACTGCTTGACAGATTTTCTCAACTGATGTCGTGTAGGAAATTTACGATCACCGCTTGCAATTTCTTTCCTTTTGACTTTACCTTTATATACTCTTTGGTTGGAGCCATAGCCACCTACACCGTCATTATCCTTCAAGTTAGTCCCACTAAAAAACCAGAGTAAAAATTTAAAGGATATCTGTACAATCTGTAAAAATCAAATCCGCAATGGAAAAATCCAGAATTCATCTACAAAGATTTGGACATATCAAAATAGTGTTGGTCAACTGGTTTAAGTAAGTAAGGTTAATTAAATATTGACTTACATATTACCAGAGATGAACATTTCAAAAAAAGTAATATAGAAGTCTAGGCATCTACAAGGCTTATGACCTGTCATTGACTGGTTTAAGTGGCCACTTTACATACTGTGTAACATTAACCATTCTGAACATTTTTGAACATCTATATTTCTTCAATTCTTTCATCTGTTGATGTTTGTGAAGTTAAAGAGCTAAAACTTTAATTTATAAGAATATATTTTTATGTACGTATAAGATTCATCTCATCGAATTATTTCACCTACATACTAGGCAACGCCTGAAAAATACCTTGTCTGAAAAAATTTGGATAAACTTAAAAAAATGTTGGTAAATCCACCTGGTCGTAGGTAAGTAAAATATATATATGAGATGAATCTTACCCGCATAAATAAAGGTTTCAGCACTAAAGTGCTGAATTTTTGTAAAGTTAAAACTTCACAAAAATTAACAGATAACAGAATTAAAGGAATATAGAAGTTCAAGTATGGGCAAAATGGTGAATGTTACACAGTGTGTAAAGTGGCCACTTAAACCAGCTAATGACAGGTCATAAGCCCCGTAGATGCCTAGACTTCTATATTACCATTTCTAAAATGTTATTCGTCTCTTATATAATGTATTAATATTAACAGCTCCCCAGGGAGTCAAATCCAGTCCCTGTCTACAAAAATTTGGACAAACTCAAAATATTGTTAAAATATTGACGCTTTAAATTCTCACCGTTACCTATCTTGGAAATCAACCCAGGTCTATACTGCCCTCATCATCGAGTTCGCAATTTTTTGACTAAAATCACAAAATAAACTAAATATGAGGTAAAAGATTTCGAAAAAAATATTTGAGTACGAAAAACGATTTAATATTTCAGTTTTAAAAGCTTCACAAAGTATCTAGAAATTCATAAATAAAAATTCAATGTAGATACAGGATTTATTTTTGGAAAAAATTTACATTTCATTTAATTTTATTGAAATCAGCGGCACTAAGTGCCTTTCACATATAAGTTGCATATAATAAAATACATACATGTAAGTGAAATAAGTAAAATATAGTATTTAAAGCAAATTATTACTAAACAGTTATTTACAAATTAAGGAGTCAAAAAAAAGATACACGGTTTAAAAATAATATCACTAGCTATAAAAATACTTGAAAAATTAAATATTTGGTGATAGAAATATTTTGAACCTGTAAAAAAAGGAGAAAAAAAAGTAAGAAAGCAACACATATTAATAAAAAAAAAATTAACAAACAATGTTTAATAACACTAAACGAAGAATTTTCTTTTTTAAATTAAAGGTATTATCACTTAGGTAACTAATATAAATATACATATTAATACATATGTTATGATTATTTGAAGTTTTTTTTAATACGTGTATATAAAGTTGATAAAAACTAGAAAATTACATACCCATCTCACCTGTTTTGAAAAAATATCTGAAGTTAAAAGTGAGTTTAAGATCTTGGAATAACATGTAGGACCTAAAAGTACACAATTACGTATTGTTTGCGTAATGATATTATGTGTATATTTTTAATCAATTCTTCTTATAAGTAAATATAATTTGCGTAATAATCTGGGTGGTTTTCTATCTCATTGCAAGAGTTTTATTTTTCTTTCTTTCACAAAAAGCAGTTTTATCTAAAAAAATATGTGCCAGGTGTTTAAATGGCTAACAAGTTTGCCTTACGCACAAAGTGTTCCATGATTGATTCCCGGCAAGACCACCAAAATTACATGTGATTTCTAAATGTCTGATTTTTTAAAGGTTTGTTGTGGTGAAATTTAAAAAAACGCACATGCATTTTAGTCAATTTATTTTTAGTTTGTATAATACGTAATCTTACTTTTGTCGGTATTTTGTCTTAAATACCACGACCGAATCTAACAAAATCTTGAAGTTGGACATGTCAAAAGTCAGAATAATTTTTGTGCGCCAGTGAAATGTATGAATGTAGACAAAGTGAGACTATCATCTCTGCTTACCCCTACGGGAAAACGGCGTGATGTTTTTTTGAACGTATTTTTAATCTGTTAACGTTATCTATTCCTGTACCATAATCACAAATAACTATCGACGTGCTAACAAGCGACGTGATAACAATTTCTCAACATGGCCGTTTATCGTATTCGCGATCACAATGGAACATCCGTGAACACCTAATATTAAACGTCAATATATTTACGTTTCACGACGTATAATCCTGCGCAATCACATATTTTAATTTTACTGTGGTAAATATGGAAAATATTCAAAAACTGCTATTTCCGTTTATGTATTTATTATTAATCATGCTATTTATTGCATTTAGCTGGTGGTTGCCAAGACAAATGTAAAGAAAAGTAGTCACCATAGTAATTGTTATTTAATTTTTTTTTAAATGTATTAGATACTCCTTACTATTTTAAAAATGCAATATATTGTATTATATGTGATAGTAAACGCCGATTTTTTGCCAGTGAACTGTATTTATTTACGAGAAAAACAAAAAACAAACCGACACAAGCTTTGACTTAGAGATTACACACCCGTTGACTTATGACTGCGATAATTTTAGCATGTTCATTATTGTTCATTGTGATCGATCAAATTCTTAGCATGTTTTTAAGCATGTCGATAGTTATTTGTGATTGATCTACTGGTAGTGTAAAGGAACACTACTTGCCCGCTTAATATTTTATTTGAAATATTTTCAAAATCGTGTTATTAACTTATTGTTTGTGAAATAAAATTATGCCTTTAAGTATTTATTCGTAACCAGTTGTTATTCTGTTGCTATCCTGTCGACTAGTAGGTGCGTCCAGATTTTTTTAATGTTGGGGTGAATTGTAAAATATGTATCTTTATGTTTTTCAGCATACAACATTGTACAGTAAATATTTTATTAAAAATAGTGAAATGCGTTTTATAATATAAATATATTATTTGTTAGTATTATATAATATCTGTAATTCTATGTGTTTATATGTACTAATTAAATAAATTTCAATATGGTAACTGTTAAGTTTTTCTTAAATAGTTCTTAATTTAAATTCTTATTGATTTTTGTGAGTGCCACACCAGAGTATTTTTACTCTGGTGGGTACTAATAGCATAGTATATAAAGATAGCACAAGATCTATAATCTCTCTCTATTTTGTTTCTTCTCGAAGTCTTCGGTCGTTACGAAACGCACTGTGCTTTAAAATAAATATTGTATACAGTCCACTTTTATAAAGATCTTTTATTTAGTAGAGATCGACCGCCATATTTATTGAATTGGCTACAACACCAGCACACATATTTGCAGTAACTATTTTCTACATATTATTATTGGACCTGGTGAAAATCTTTACCTATTCAGACTTTTTAAACCTGAAATACGTTACCTGTATTTCCTTGACGAATTATTAATCTCTTCTCTTCATAATCGATACGACCTCCCTCTTCCTCTTTATCCATCTAGACTGACGACCATGACAAGCTTCTCCAGACATCCTTCCTCTTGCAAGGTGAACAAAATATCAGAGAACTCCCCTTAGGCATATGGTCGAGAGTCTGTCTATCAGCATAAGTTCCTGAAGAATGGAGGCGTTGCGTTGGTGCGTCTGGCTGTCCAGTATATTCTTTGTATAGTCCTCTAGCACCACGTCTCAAAAGCACGTAATATAATGTTGCACTTATTGGCCCTTTCTGTCTATGCTTCCATCCTAAATATAAAAAATTGAAAACACTTAAACAATAACCAGTCTCACATTTATTAATAAATATTCAAAAAAATATGAATTTTCCCTTTTTAAATCTTAAAACAAAGCATATAAAATAATTTTACACAACTTAAAATGAAACATACCGATCATTAAAACCATTTTTTTTTTTAAACTTTTATCTACAATTAAAATATCGTTAAATTAAAATGGTTATTATTTATGGTTTTAATTTAATATAATATCTTTAGATTATTTAAAAATATTTCTTGTGCTTTTTTTTATTTTTATGAAGTGAATTTGAAACTTGATTTTTACATTTGAAAAACTGTCGACTCAACGTAATAAGTTTTCTCTATAAAGCATAAATAAAGCTTACACGTATAACAGATAGATGGCAGTCACAGTGTTATATTTATATTAATGTTTTTATTTTACACAATGGGGAAATATCACCTTTTTTTTACATTTTAAAAATAATAAAGGTCTATAAAATACTGTCCATTAAAAAAATTTTTTTTCCTATATTTTTGCTTATTAGTAGCATAAAAAAACTATTTTAATTTTCCGCAAAAACGGTCATTGCATTGGCCACGCCCCTAATACGTCACGATTCATGTTCATTTTCAGTTTTGTTCCTAACCATTCAAGTTGTATAGAACACCGTCACGAATCTTGACGTCACGACTATCTATCGACACATGTCGCGTTTTCCTAGTGACATATTTTATTTTATTTTCTTTTTTAAAGTTATATTATGAAAACATTTATACGATAAGAGGAAACGCGTTGGCTGAGAATTTTGATGAGGTATTTTTTATTTATTTTTTTATCATTATCAATAAAATATAAAACACATGAGCAAGATATTATACTCCCTGGAATTATGAAAAAAAACTAATTCGAGGTAGTACATAAAAAGAAAACGTTTTTGTGACAAACTGAACCGATTTAGTTGTTTTTTTCTAGAAAGAGTATCAGAACATAATTGTCTGTGTCGTTACCTATTACGTTTTTCAAAATGTTATCGGATGGTAATAGTTCTCTTAATAAAGAATTTATCAAAAAACCAAACAATACAGATACGCCAATAGTAAATATCCATAATGTGTAAAAATAATCACTGCTCTTGTACCATTATCTAGAAAGAAAATACGGGAATAGGAAGAAAAGTCAGACTCCGTTTCCTTTAATAATGAAATACGACTTTTTTACAATTTTAAATCAAGAAATATCTATGAAATAATGTTAAGTAATTTTTTTTTTCTGTACTAGTGGTACAAAAAATATTTTTTAATTTACAGTTTTGAATTCCCGCGAGAACGGTTCATTGCATTGGCCACGACCCTAATGCGTCACGATTCGGTTAAATTTTGAACCATGTTTTAGAACGCGTAAATTTAAATAGAACATCGTCAGGATTCTTGATGTCACAATTGTCAAGGTCAAACATGTCACATTTCTGTAAATATTTTTTTTAACAATTTAATTTTAAAATTGTATATCAAAACAGTTCTCTTAAAAATCCTTATTGATTTTTTAAATTCAATAATTATTTTTTCCAAATCTATTCCACATGTTTCTATCGATATTTGTACTTTGTGATATTTCTACATTATAACTATAAAAGAAGACAATATAAAATAAGCATTCAATTAATAAATATACCAAAACTACGTTACATTATTTGGTGCTTACTTTGCAAACCAGTTTTAAAGCTATCACCCCATAATGATTAAACAAACAATAAATGTTCTGACAAAATTATTCTAAAATTATATTCAGATTAAGAATCGCAATTACATCGACAAAAGTGTCCGTTACACGTCTGTTGTCAAATCAAAAACTTGTGACGCTTTTGTTTAATCCAACAACAGAGCGAAATGCTGTCTCTACAGCTGTGGCTTATTTTTACTTTGAGCAAATATGCATTTAAAAAGGGTCTATAAAATCTTACATCTGTGTGATTTAATTTATCTGTAATTGGCTGATTAAACTCAATTATGAATTAATCATTTTGCTAAGCAGTGAACTCAAAACATAAATATTAATAGTAAGTAAGCTAACGCTAGCGATATTGTGTCATGTTGGCCGCACGTGTGATCCGCAGTCCTTGCTAGCATGCTTGTTCACTTGAACACGAACATTATACTATATTCTTTGAAATGGAAATCAGTGTTATACAAGCTCCTGACGTCACAGCGACATGTAAAAACCTATTGTGACTTGGCGCCGTGGATCAGTCCTCTCCCTCAAAGCTCAGGTTCTTAAGAAGCCTGATTAGGGTGTGGAGGGCGAGAGTTCTCATTTTGCTAAATCTCCCATTTCAAGCCTAGATCCATAAACTATTAGGCTATTAGGTAGGGGGTAAGTTCTTTAACATCATCAGGTTTAACCAGTGGTCTCCGAGGATGAGATTTTTTTTCTGATATAAAGCATCACATTCACTCATAATGTGTGTATGAGGATGTTTCATCATCTGCACTGCAAAAACTACATCTTAAGGTTACCTTTACAATATACTACACGAACATGTAATTTTGATGCAAACAAATTCACAGATTTTATTAAAAAAATGTTTCGAGACTTGAAATTTATTTAACTGCTTTCCTCAGAGCTGCTTTTCTTTCCCCTCTTCAAAGGGTGTCTCCTCCTTCCGCTTCTTTTTCTTGCCGATTCTTTTGTGGGCACAGGAGTTTGCACTTCCATACTGTTACCGATTCCTGACTGCACGAAATCCAGTCCATTATTGTCACAACTAACTGAGTCCTGTAACATGTCGAACATGAATGACAGATCTATCCCATACCTAGGTAACTTGTCCCTTAGATACGAGATCACGTTAAAGGGAAGAGAGTTATTTCGTGACATTATGAAGGAAGAGAGGTATCGTGTGCTTTTTTCCTTCTCTGCGCAATGCATTAGAAGAGTCCAAGATGAATAATCAGTGTCTAATACGTATGTGTTGTATATTCCTTCATCTGTAATAAAAGAAACGCATTAAAAACAATCAGTTTATTAAAATTTGACTTTGGCATCCAGTTTTTAGGGTGATGACTAGAAATGATCATAATGCAGAAGTCCAAATGAGGACTCGGGAGATATCGTGACCGTAAAAAAGTCATGGGAACTTATCATGAGAGGTAACATCCTGCATTGTTAAAAAAAGTAAAGGCAATATGGATGCGATGCCGAAAAAATGCCAAACACTGTCGAAATGGAACGTAAAGCCTGTTGATGCTTGCCAATGGTGCAGCAAAAGCACTCTCTTCACATACCTGAAAACCATTTTAAAGACCTTGGGTCTTTCTATCAGTTTCGCTCATTCTAAAAAACAATGTTTTTTTTGTCAGTAAACAAGCCGTTTTTTTATGTTCAATTTCATATGCAGGGATTTTAATTCGATTTAACTCTTCTACTTCCATTTCGCACTTCACATTGGCAAATTAAATGAAAGGCTTATGTCAGTTGACATACTGAGGGTAGATCCTCAAGCCCACCATCCAGTCCTGGGGGACTCTCTGTCAGCTGCGCATAGAGGAAAGTTATTATAAATATTCCTAAGTAATACAAACTCTATGCAGATTCAAGAGGAGAGAGGAGGATGTATGGACAGAGGCTAACACGTCGTCCCCACCTCTCATTATCACCTCAATGCCTCTGTTTTTTTTTATTCTAAAAATATTTATTTGCACAAACAATTTACATAAATGAACGTATCCAAACATACAAAAATAATTTATTTAAACTGTAGTAACACAACAAACATAATTTACAAAACAAACATAAGTAAAAACACGGATATTTACAATGAGAGAACGGCTTTAAATAAAGAAGTACTCCTTGGGTGGTCAAAAGCAGAAGATCCGAATACCACCCCCGTGGGAGGAGAATGAAACAAAAGAACGTGTGCGTTCCGCTTGTATGTCAGTTGACAGTCTAACTTCTGATTGAGTTTTCTGTAGTTTCCTTTTCATAAAGAAAATGCGGAAAAGTTCTACAAGGCCATCGCCGACTATCACGCCAGATCCTCACACAATAGTTTGTGCAGTCAGAAGGAACATAACTTTTGCATTAAATATTATTAGCCTCGTGCATAATAAGCAATGCACAAGATAAGCACCTCCAATCTAAGAATAAAATGAGACTAGAAATAATAAATTCTTATTACTTTATACTTACAAGTGTCTTCAGCATGAACCCAGTGTGCAGGTGTGACACTATCGGGCATCTGCCAGGTTATGTTACCTAGGAGAAGTTCACTGAGAGGATCATTGATAAACGCGTAAGTGAAGTTCATGGTTACCTCGATTTGATGCTGATCTGTAAAGAACATAACTTTGTATAATATTTATTTGTAAATTCATAAAAACACTTAATACTTAGCATATATCTATTCATATTTTTAACTCAACTATAATTTATTTTTTTGGAAGATAAAAACTAAATACAAACACGAGGTTGGTAGACCAAATAAAGTCATTGATGGGGTTCTCATTATTGCTGCCCTCGATTAGACCTAGCACGATAGAGGCGTAACTAAAACATAATAACTGACTTTCCTGCAGACCCACAACGCTCAGCATGGAGAGAGGACGATGAAGAAGGTAGTCAAATATAACTGCTTTTTGGTCCCGTGACAATGTGATAAACTCACGGATCAGAAATCTGAAGATCGATCCTTACTCTACAAGGGACATCGGTGAGGTTTTTGATAGGGAAGCAGTCAATTGTTACCTGAATTGCGTAGTAAGATCTTAATTTGCGCGTGCGCGGACTTGTGAATTCGATACTGGGAAACCGCCTTAAAGTAAGCAACGGACTTTTGCAGTTCCATATTTTAGACGAAGCGCGAGCGAAATGGATTTTACTTCAGTTTAGACGGAAGATTCTGTGTGAGTTTGTCGCAATTTCTTAGAAGTTATTAATGAATTAACATCAAACCCCCCTCAGATCGTTATGATCAAAAAATACTACTATTAATATTCAAAGCATTAACTTTGTGGTCAAACATTTTACCAAATATTATTAAATTTTTTTAAATAACATAAAAAAACAGTAAGTGGTTATATACAAATATTTGATAACATTTAGTTATTAATTACTAAATACTTAGAATAGAAGCCAATTATTTAGGGTAGCATTGGTTCCATCCAATTTAAGAACGGACCACGCATGTAATCTATCAAAACTTGGCTCCCATTTTCATGAAAACAGAGAGCTCCCTCCGGTGGCTTCTTTTGTTTGTCAATAAGCTACCTATGGTGGAAAAGCTGGGAGTAAGTCATGCCTACTTTCAGACATTTTTTGAATTCGACTTGTAGATGCTGTCGATTTCGTGTGGGTCCTGGTTCTCAGCTGATTCTAGCTAATTTTTGTTGATGGACGCCGAAATGCAATTAAAAGCATCACATCGCATCGTTTGTAAAGAGTGCAGCCGAAAAAAGGCATAATAACGCATAAAAACTTTATGGGCATCTAATCGGCCGTGATAACTCAACATTCAATATGGTTTTAATCCTACCTGTTGACAAAATTTTATCATCTTGAGTAAACTCTGCCCTCATACATTTGTAGGAGAGATCTTCTTCTGAACTCGCGTAGTATTGGATTACATACCATCTTCCTAGAAGCTGAAACAAAATTTAAATTTTACGTTAGTTAAATTCCCGACACAATTTACATGATTTTTTGTTTTTTTTACAAAGGTGTTTTCAAACTAGAATATTATTTAGTCTCTAGGCCCCCATTACAATAATTGGAAGCTTACAAGATTATCTTCAATTGTCAGTTATGTAAGTAAAATTTCTGTACCCAAATATTTTTTTTAAAAACAGATTCAACTTGACGGACAATATAAATTCAACGTTTTATACATATGTTCACACTATAGTTGTTCGTCAATGTAATACAAGCCCAGGACTGCCACTATTAGGATGGAAAGTTAACAGAATTATTTTCAATGGTCTTTAAAGTAAAATCGATGTTTTACTAAAATGTGAATTTTTGTGTAAGAATAAGAATACACCAATCAAGAAACTTTAAGTTTTTACACAAATATTCACATTTTTCATTTATTTATTTTACATAAACGGCATAAATTGCCTTTAACATATAATGCAGAGTCATCTGCAGGCGATTACTAGTAATTAATTTAACTCGGATAGAGTCTTAGCTACATAAATAAAGTAATTTGCTTTAATACTTAACCTCAATATCAAATACATAGATGGCGCTCCAAACGCGCTAGCGAAAGCTTTCCTTGTTTCATGACATATATACAAAAACCAAAAATGAAAAACCAAGAATGGGGAATGTTGTAGAATTCTACATAAAAGTGGCCACTTGAACCCAACCTATGACAGGTCATAAGCCCTGTAAACGCTCGAATATCCATAATCTTGAAACAAAAATTCTACCCATCTCTGTAGTGATATAAATAATAATATACCTACTCCCCCTTAGGATAAAACCCAGAATTGTGTGTGTATAAATATGTAAAATATATATACACATACCAAAAATAATAATATTGAAGCTCAGTTAATTTATTTTCTATTGTGTTATTTTAAGTTACTGCATCATCATAAACATTGGAGAAAAAGTCAGCGAACATATTAACTGTATCTTGCATATTACTAGACCTATTATTTCCATATTTCATAGATTTAGGAATACCAGTATCGCTATTGTCTAGGGTTTTAGCATATCTCTAGAAATACTTAGGATCAGTCAGAATATTATCTTCGATCTTTTTTATATATGCAATGTGACATATAAATGATGTTTTTTTACAATCTTTCCTAATTTAATTGAATTCAATATAATCAGTTATTGATCTGGTTTTTTTATATTGCCTATGTATAATTTTTTTGGAGATTATTAAATCAATCAAATCCTTAGAAAACCAACTTGGATATTTGTTTTCCCTTTGAACTGAAATTGGTACAAATTGCTCTATAGAAGAGTTTAAAATATTATAAAAAGCTAAAAGATTGTCATTTAGATTATAGTCTTGAAGAAAACTCCAATCAGCTAATTCCAAATAATTACAAAAAGTCGACTCTTGAAAAATTTATGTACGTAGTCACTCGTTTTAGTTTAGAAATCAATAAATTGGAAATCGTAATATCTAATGGTGGATGATGGGCATCAATAGATAAAAGAGCATCTACACTTTGGTCAACTATAATTGAGGGTATGTTAGAAAAAATCAAATCCAGAAAACGATTATTTGAGTTGGATACATAGTTACACTGTGATAGACCCAGGAAAACGGCCATGTCTCTAACTATACTCGAGTTCATAGTCAACACACCAGTAACATTTGTATCCACTAAGTTTAGCCAGTTAAAACTCGGAAGATTATAGTCACCCACTAATAACATTTGGTAATTAGGAAATCTTCTTTAAATCTTTGTTGAAAAGAAAAACTGTTTTACTTCATAGACGATTGAAGATAACTCTTTTAATTTCCCTTTATAATCGGGACCCAGAAGTGTAAGACATTATATCTTGATAGCTTACCTTCTTGTAACAAAAATGATCAAGATACGTTGCGGTTGCTCTACCGATGCAGTGTCTTTATCACCATTAGTTATGATGTTCCTTGGTCATTACATTACTAATTTTAGCACCCAATTGTCATTGTCCAGAACGATTAGAATGGTAAAAACATTTAAGATCTTGATTATTTGTAAAAAAAAAAATTATCTTCAAACTTAAATACATGCCCTGTTAATTTTATTGTCCATTATTCATCATCATCGTTCCCGTTTCTGCACTTGGTAGTACAAAGGGCACTTAATTTTTTTTTTAAATGCGGCTTGTTTTGATTATCTGTTATGTGAAGGTATGGTGATTAGTCTTAGGCTTCAGGTGCCAGTCCAAGAACAGTAAAAAATTGCAGTTTAAACAACCTTTAAATCAATCATTCACGTTCACTCTACCAGGGACTAAAACCAAGGACCTCAATAATGGTAGGCAAACGCGCTGACTAAACAACGAGGCGGACTTATCTCCACTCTTTTTTATTCAGATTTTTTTATCAGAAAGCACCCATCGAGTCGAAAACGAACTGAATTGTATTATACATCCACGTGGACAAAACCCGTTCGACGAAAATACATATAATGCAAAAACTGGAAGAATACTTACTTTCGGTATACAAAAAAGTTTGCATCTAATTGTTTTCCCAATCAGATCCTTTTTCTTATATTCCTTTAATTTATACTCATTTATTTCTTTTTACTGAACGTTGTGAAATGGTAATATAATATTAACTCACGTTTATTATTTTGAATCTTACAATTGTCTTGACCGTATTTTTACAAGTTTACCCATGTTAGAAAAAAAAGCCTCGTTTTTATATCCATAGGCGTAGTTTGACATTTAATACAAACAGTTCTTATAGATGAATATGAATTATTTCAAGCTTCGTCAATTACTTAAAAACAAATACTTCCCAATGGAAAGTTAAACCATTATTTTTAATTATTAATTTGAACAGTTTTTTGTCGTTTTTATGACAAAGGCAGGCATTTTGGTTTTGATTTGAAACTCCAAGCTCATGTCCACGAACAACCAAATACGCGATGGACATCAGCGAGTGTTTGGGCATCAGTTAAATTAAGCTCAAGGCGTGTCTATGTGTATTATTAGGTCGATGGCGGCCACTGTTTTTAATGTTGGATAAATCATTATATTTTATATGTCAAAATTGACACCAGTTTTTCGAACATAAATTCCACATTCGTAATTATTATTGTTACCTTTAAGGCACACAGGTACAATATTTTTAATATCAGTACCCGTTTCGTCGCTGATCGGTAAACAATAATAATTGTCGTTCGTGTGATTTATAATGATTATAATTTTGGTAAGTAGTAGAAAAACATTTCTTAAATTTGTTTCTTATTTGACGACAAAATAATTTATTGTATGACCACGAATCGAGTGATGTGAATGTGTGATAAGTGGTGATAATGTGTCTAGGATTTTGCATTAAACTGACTGCAGAAGATCTGGTAAGCTAAAACATTATTTTTATTTCTGATAATTTCATCAACTAATTTATTTTTCTGAAGGTTTTTTTTGATATTCGATATTGTGAGAAACTCTTAATCGAAAACATTTCATACCGTTTTAAATAAAGAAATTAATTTGTTTACTTGTCCTGCGCAACTAAATTAAGTATCGTTTTTTCACAACACGTTATTCGCCCCACATATTGATTTGAAATAAATTTAAAAAATAAACCAAAGTACGTATCAAGAAGCATTGATAACCTAAAAAAACTTCCCTAGAATTTGCTAAAAATTTGCTTAAAAAACATCAAAATCTTATCGTTATTTTTTTTTAAACACAATGTTTTTGATATTTTATCGTGTAGGTGTATCACTTATTTCAATAATTTATATTGAATGCTAATGAAATATAAAATAAAATTATTTTCTCTAAATAAATTTAAATGAGATAACCTTCAGGCTCTGTTGTAAGGTGTAATTTTTAAAACAAAGATTGTTCACGCAATTTGTCGCAAATCACAAAAAACCGTGTTCTGAAAAATTTCGTCGCAAGCAAATGTCGAGTTCTGAAAAAACGGTGCTAAGTTATATTTTCCACGTTTGTCACTTAATTCCATTTTATGATTATTATATTAAAACACTGACAACGATTTTCGTAATTTTTTTTGAACGGAATTCAAAGTCCGTAAACTCGTTAAATTGAATGATTATTGAAACGCACACACCCGGTTTTTCACACTGATACATTGCTCCGTCAGCGATTTGGACCAATCTCGATCTAGCGGAATTCTTCGAGTTCGAGATGACGGATCTCGGATGACGGAAGTCGTGTAGATCGAGGCCTATATTATACTTGCATGAGCCGCTATTCCGGACCTCTTCTCAAATACCATAGACAAACAAACCAACTTCAAGATTGCTGAACTAAAACTATTACATTTTTAGTGAAGTGTATGACGAAGTATCTGCTGATGAGTGATGATCTTATTTTTTTTTTTGTAAGAAAGTCTAGGTAAATCTCTATGCCTATTTCTTTAAATAATTGCGTAAATGAATTGGTTTTTCTATTAAAATGTGTGCTTAATTTGTCAATGTCTACAGACGTTATAGAGAATTTTTTTTTTTTTTCAAACATTTTTAAAAGTAATTTAGGTCTATGAAAATATGTCCCGTAAGAAAAAATATTATTTGCTAATTATTAGTACCATAAAAAATATTTTTAATTTTGTAATTCTGAAGTCATATCATTGGCCATTCATGTTGATTTGTTCCTGGCTTCAATGTTTTTTGTTGTAACCGACCGGCCCGCGCCCTAATTCCTCCCCGGACTTTAGTTTAAAGAATCATGAGGAGTATTGAATGAAAAACAACATATTTATAAAACTTTCCATAGGCAAAAACATTAAATAGCCTGCCATTAATTAAAATATTTAATATTTATGAAAATAAGAGATAAATTAAATGATATGATATTAATAACGAAATGAAAGTAAACAGTATGTGAAAAAAAGCAAAAGAAAATAATAAAATTAACGACAAAAAATATTATATAAAAGTTAAGTATGGTTGATTATGACAATAACACCTAATCTCGTGCAAAATTTTTCGTTGCGTCAGAGGTAGTTTGTTATAAAAATTGTGGAATTTATTCGGTATCCACTGCTTTAATACCAGCAAACCGTTGAATGTTGTTGAAAGCACGAGTATTATTACTGCATTACTGGTGTTTTATATCAAGCTATTTCAGTAGTGTTATACCGAAGGACTCCAATATTTTAAGCATTAATATAATCTGAATATAAAATTGCTATTAAGAAATGAATAGTGGAGGTGGATTGCACACGGGTCGATGAGTGGATCAAGCCAAATAGGTAAAATAAGTGTACTGTTTATGAAATTTGTTCTATTGGTCTTTATAAATTAGCTATGTTTATTATGATTATTTTAGTTTTTTATCGTTTATTATGCTAATGATAATTAGGTAAATTGGATTAACTTTATTGTTATTATTTTGTTAAATTTTTTAAATTTGTTAAATAGCTAATTTAAGGCATGTTTCATATTTTGTAAAATGTTTCCCTCGGCACGGGACACCCCAGTGAGGGATCATTATTATGTATAAAAAAAAGAATACAAACAATGTAAAAGTACAATTTTGCAAAAAATGTGACTTCCAGCCTTTCAGTTTTAAGGTTAAGATATATATTTTTTCATTTTTTCCGTACTTAGTCATTATTTTTCGACTAGATTTTATGAATATGCGAAACAATTTATTGAGTTTTAATTACTACTTACTTGGTTTAAATCAAAATTTCGCATAGCTTTCACAGTAGGGCATTTCGTTTTATCCACTTTATATCCAAACATATAACAATCATAACTGCTCAAAAATAACATTAACAAGAATGCACCAATTTTCGCCATGCTTTAACAACACCTTTATTTGTTAAATAAACACTTTGTTTTATTCAAATTACACTATTACTCCCCAAAAAATATGTTATAGCTAAAAAACACAAAAATATAACTGGTAAGAACTATTCTACTGTTCTCAAATACACGTCCAACGATAATTTACTACATGAATTGACCATGAAAATAAATATTTCGATTTGCAATTTAGAATTCTGCCCACAAAACAAATAAGTGACACACAACTGATTGTCCTCAGAAGCCGAGAAGAAATAATAATGTATATAATATTATCTTGAAATACAAACAGCAAAGTACCAGTTCACCAGGGGTATTCAACAAAAACAAATATTGCAAAAGAGATTTTAACTCTTAACAATTATGCGAAATGCAACATTATGTGAAAATGCGATGTGTTAGACGAATGTGTGGAAAATCAATATATGATAGGGTTACGAATGATGAAATCGGAAGAGTGCGAATTCGAGACATATATGATTGATAAAATTATGAAAGGTTCTCTGAGATGGTTTAGTCAAAACTGGTTAAACAGATATGACGAGAATGAACGGCAACGTAGGACGAGGTTGACGAAGGAAGACATGGCATGATCAGATAAACCAAAATCTAAAGTCTGGTCATGTCGAAAACAGACAAAACAGAAGGTTATGTATGATAAGATGCATGCATGTAGAAGAAGCTAAGAACGTATGCCAGGTTAGACATGTATGGCAGTTCATCCTCTCTCCATTTCTCCAATATGTAATGAATTAAATTAACAAATAAAATGTAATTATTTAGATATCGTTCTTCAGAAATATCTCCCTGTTTCTTTCCGTAAGTTGTTTTGTTAACACGAAATGACCTTATCCCCCTTAGTAGATTCACTACTTTTTTTTATTCTTAAAAGCGTTTCTTTGTATATATTTATCCTGTTTGTGTAAGAAAAGATTTTTGGCGTATATATTGTTGTGCTATATTTAGTTATAATGGTGCTAAACTTGCTTTGTTTCTTTGTTTTTCTCTAAATGTGTTTTTTTCTAAATGTTAATATTATTTATGTCCCGAATTGAGTTTTTAAGGAATGTAATTCAACGTATTATATTTGTTAAATACTTTGTATTATATGATTTATAAATAAATACAAATAAAATAATAGGCAAAAGCAAAATTTATATGGAGAACAATAGAATTATATAAATTATTTTGCCGAAATCCACATTTATAAATGTTCGATTTTTTTCAAAAGATATTAATAAAATTTTAAAAAAATATTTCTTAAATGTCTAGAATTGTAGAAGCAGACAAATTTTTGTGTAATTATTAAATAAATACTTGTTTGGGATGTTTAAATAAAAATATGTAGCATAGGGTTGTAAACCTCACAGGTTTGATAAGCCTAAAGTAAACATACAAATATCAGCAAACTATAGTTATACTATGATAAGGACAGTCCTACGTCCAGTTTAATTGTATGTTATCCTAGATAACAGTAGATATTGTAAAGTAGTCACAGGATGTCCGACATTTTGTTTTAAATGCGCATGTTGATACGACTTACCATTCGCTGAGAATTCTATTTATTTTTATTCTAGTTAAATAATATTCTAATATCGAGTCAACATTTGTAATATCACATGCGATTAAAAAAAGTTAAAATCAATCGTGACGGAAAAATCTACAATTTTTCTACGAGGATTTTGTCATACCTACAACCTTTTTGAATAAAAATCATTTTAGTTTCACAAAAGTTGAACAGATAGAAGGGTTGAGGAAATGTGGATGTTTAAACATAGGCAGGGTGGTGAATATCACTCAGTCTGTAAAGTGGCCACTTAAACCAGCCAATGACTAGTAATAAGCCCTGCTCGTAAATGCCTAGACTTCCATATTTCCTTCTCAAAAATATTTTCCTTTTCTGGTACAACAAATTTAGGTAAATATCATTTTGTTTAAAATAAAATAAAATTTTGAGCATTCCAAACTCTCGCCTTTGTCTAATCTGAAAATCAATCCAATATAAAGATTTACGGTCTAAAAAGCTTATCCCTTTCCGACAATAGATGTCGATAGTTATATCTCCCTACTTTCACCCTCTTTAGTGGGTCAATATGCATGCGAATATAATATTAAAATCAAGCACACTTAGAAAATTAAAAATTTACGTGGATATGGAATCCAATTACCTACAAGCAAAATGGTCAATGTTACAGTGAGAAAAGTGACCTCTTAAGCCATCCAATGACAGTTCATAAGCCCTGTAAATACCTAGACTTCCAATTCCCTTCTCAAAAAAAAATTCCATCGCTGTTAATGATAATAAAAAAATAATTATAAAATTTAGATCTGGTATAAAACATAAATATATTTTTACTATCCATTTAAATACATTATTTAAAATCTCCTGATATTTTGAGAATTTAAACACACCTACTTCCCATCCTCATTAATATGTTTAAGGCGTCATGTATTTATTATGGCTCGTCGATATCAAAATGGCGTCTTTAGATATTGTTTTCTTTTCGGCTCCTTAGCGAGGAAAATTTCAGCACGTGATTAAATTCACAAATGCGTTTAGTACGGAAAATAACTATGTAACGATTTATTTTACTAAATGTTATTAAATATTTGTAAATAACCACTTACCGACTTTTCTATGTCTATCGGCTTCGAGACGTACCCGTCTCTTCGTCAGGACACCAATTAAACCAACATTCAAACCAACATGCAAAACCCACTATACACCTTCACCATAGTTGTTGCACAAAAATATAAAACCAACACGAGATGCATTTCAATAAGCACATGCACTTATTAGGACAAACATGCAATGAAAGCTTTAAAATATAATGTTCCTTTGATCAATAATCAAACAAACTTCCAATATAGTCCTTTATACGATGTTCCACTGTAATGGTCACCCTATAAAACCTATTGAGCTTATCCCCTCCCTTCATACCCTCTACTTTTTTCATTAATTCTCAAACAAGAGAATATTTTCATAATTTAATCAGTGCATGTTTGTCCTAATCAGTGCATGTGCCTATTAAAATGCATGTCGTGTTGGTTTTATATGTATGTACAACAACTATAGTGAAGGTGAATAGTGTGTTTTGCATGTTGGTTTGCATGTTGGTTTAGTTGGCGTCCTGACAAAGAGACGGGTACGTCTCGAAACCGGTAGACACAGAAAAGTCGGTAAGTGGTTATATACAAATATTTAATAACATTTAGTCAAATATTTGACCACAAAGCCTTAAATATTAATAATGATTAATTTTGTATAACTGCCTTGATTTTGTTGATGAAATTATCATAAGAAGATGTTTTGGAGCCAAACACATCGTTTAATACTACGTGTTGCTACTGGTTACCATTTTGTAAGTAATTCTTAATGACCTGCTCCTTCCCATCCCATTATTCTTGTTCTGTATATCAGTAATTGCTTTTTTGTTTAAAATTTTGTATCATTTTAGAATAAATACTTTTTTTTTGGCTTGGTTGCTGTCTCATATAATATGTACATATCTTCCACTTTAAATAATAGTCAATGTGTATACCTTAATAGGTGCTCTATATTGTTTACCTTTTCCAGAGTTTGGCAATCATCGTCTCTGTTACTTATGTTTGTTTAGAAAGTAAAATTTGTATAACTATGCTAAATGTTTATCCAAAAAATATTTATCCTTGCTACGCGAAGAATGAATGTTCGTTATTTCAGCAACACGTCTATACACCTTATGCAAGAGAGAGCACGTAGATAGAAGTCATGACAAGGAAGACAAAGACGCGGTTCTGCGGCGGGTGTTGTCTAAAAGAGATTTTTTCTTCAGTCGGTTAACGACAGTGATTGACGACGCACGCGCGTAAAATGAGCGGCGTATTTGTGATTTTAAATTTATTTTGCTATAACAGGGCTAAATTATATGTTTATTTGAAAAAACTATGGAAAAAGAATTATCAAACAGTATGCTTTCAGGTTTTTTTTTAAATGTCTGAACTTTAGAATATTCCGTCTTTTACTAGTGGTAACACGATGTTACATCACCGCGCGTAAAGGGATTATTTACCACAGTCTTTTAATAGTTAAAGACTGATAGTTTATTTTGTGTGTAAGCGTTAGTAAAATAAAGTCTAAGCATGTTTTAGACTTTTTCTGTTTTACTGTATATAGCTTTAAGCGTGGTATAGAAGCATCGTATCATATGCAAATGTAACAATACGTCCATCAGTGTTGATATTACACTGTCTATTTACATAAATCAGATCTTGCATAGGCCCGAATGTACTTTCATGAGAAATTCCTAAGTTTTTCGTAATATTTTAGCAACTTATATGACCTATTTTAAAGTTTTTTTTTTTAATCTAGTATGTAGCTTTCAAACCACTTAAGATAGATACCATTAATTTGTGTTTTGTACTGTGATTTACCACTGTAATTGGGCCTCCTGGCATATTGTAGTGCAAAAAAAAAAGAAAATCTAGTGAAAACAAAATAACCTCTTAGTGTAGTACGCGTGGACGCGTTCACTTACCAAACTTAAGGTCTTGGGTTCAATTCCTGGCAAAGTAGACGTAGAATATTGGTTTTATCCGGAATATTAAATTTATTTTGGACCGTTCACTGATCACATTAATCACCTTCCATGTTACAAAAATGATCCAAACACGCTACAATTGGAGCGGCGATATAGTGCACGGCAGTATCTTTTGTTATTTTGGGCGCAGACCTCAAAATGGCTTTAAGGTTTATTTGTATTATTGTAAAATGTATTATTAAATTGTGTCTAATATTTATTGATATTTCCGTTCAGTACGAATTGTCCCTAAAGGTCCAAAATGTACACAAACTAAACATACGTACTCTAAAGAAATTAATAAAATATCTCATTAATTAATCAACATCTGAAACTATGGGTCATTTTGCCATCTAGCATCGTCATAAAATTTATTTATTTAAATGTTTGTGGTTTTTACTGTGAGTAGATATTTTTATTTCCTCCTACGCATCAGCATTGATGATATCCGGTTGAGTTATTTATTATGACAATATATATTTATATCAAAAGTTCTAATTCGAATTAATGTAAATAACGATTACACCACAAAATGTTTGTAAACTAATAATAATTGTGAAAAATGAAAAATACTTCATTATATAATAAATCAGTTAACCACAACTTTATTTGTAACATACGAATATTACAACAGAAATTGAGAACATTTAAGGTAAGAAGATCCGGAAATCTAGGCATTTACAGATCTTATGACCTATCATAGGCTGGTTTAAGTGATCACTTTCATCATTATGGTGGATGGTGCATAGGCCACTAGATTATTATACCAATCGCAGCGTATCTTGATCAATTTTGTAACATGAAGGTAAGACGCTATTTACGAAAAAAAATCTATTTTACTAAATTTACAAAGGTGAAAAAATAAACGAATTCGAAATGAATAAGTCACTCAGATACCAAAACAACATGAAAGTTCCTAAATTTCATACATGTCGTTCGTACATTAAATGAATTAAAAGTAACCTTAAAGAAGTTTTTTGAACCCGAGTAAAAACATCTTTATATTTCGATTTGTATTATTCTTTCTTTTTTTTTCGTATAATTTTCAATATTTTGTCTTGTGTATTCAAAATTATATAACTTCAAATTACTTAATAAATATAACAGTGTAAGTCAATCGCCAAGCACAAAAGCTTGTCTCTTTTTTGAAAAATAACAGCTATAACATTAAAAAAATATAAAAATAGAATTAAAAAAAACATGTATCAAATACGAAATTATATTTAACAATAAAAAAAAAGTTATTGGTCTTACGCTTCAGGTACCATAAAGGGGTTATGAAATATTCTAGTGTGAAAACACCCTTTTAAATAAATAGTTCATATCAACTATGTCGGGAATCGAACCCGAGACCTCTTGTATGGTAGGCAAACGCGCTGACCATTACGCCACGAGGCTAACTGTGACTGAATTGACCAGTTTATACACCGAATAACATTCAACATTCTGTGTTTGTTTGAACATCCACATTCCCTATTATTCCACCTGTTGACTTTTATGAAGTAAAAAACATGAAACCAATAAGTTTTAATCTTGATAACTCCCTGGAGAGTTAGATTCAGCCTTGTCTTGAACCATTCCAAGTACTGTTATTATTTGTTTTAAACGTGTGAAATCAGCTAGTTTTAAAAACAAAATCGTAAGGGAATAATTAAAAAGCGTGTTTAATTAATAACGTATTTGTTGTTTATTTTGAGCTCAATATAAAAACATAAAACACTTAAATACAATAACAACTAAATAAATTACTTACGTAGGGCCCTTACTTAAAAACAAATACTTAATTTAAATGCCTTAAAATAAATGAACACACGGAAACATACAGACCTGGCTATTTTTTAGAATTATTATAAATGTAATCATAATTTCACAAAAAAGGTAAGCAATTCTTTCTTCATGACCTCAATGTTTTAAACATCTTCCATTGCCATAGCCTGACCGTAATATCACAAAAATAGATATTCTGCTTTGGAAACAAAACTTTTTATCTATTGTGAGTTTTATAACATGATCGATCATTGTTCATTTTTTTTACATACGTTTCATTCAATTTCAATATTTTATCGATTCTTCAGTTCTCCGCACTTTGTAAAATAATATGAACCAAGTAAAAAGTTATTCCGTGATATTTTACATGTGGATCGAACCAAGTTTGAACAAAATTTAATAATTTTAAGATTTTTCTGAGATATGAATGTCAAATAGACAATATATTTTTTCTATCAATACAAAGCAATAAAGCTTGTACCGTTTTGTTTTGAAAGTTAAATTTTTGTTGCATTTAGGTCATTGTATAGCGTTTATAATTCATAATTGTTTTAAATAAATAAAAACCTGCTTTTTATTCACTATCTTATTTTTTTATAACTTGATTTGCATTATTACTGAAAAACGCAGAGTTTTGCGGAAAGAATCTTCATAAATATTTTAAAAAGTCATTAACATATTTCTTATGATATTTAACACAAAAACGCATAATGTGCTGAAAACGTATTATGCTAAAATGGAGATGTCTGCAAGCTTGAAAGCGTTTTAAAACAAAATGATTTTGTATTGTTGTTGTATAAAAAATATTCTTTCCAAATTGAAGTAAATTTGTAATTTGACCTGTTCGAATAGTTATTTTTTAATTAAATTAATTCGTGATATGATGTTTTTGTATTTGAAAATAAAAACTATTACAGAATATAAAGCCTCTTTTTATGTTTTTTATCATTCAATCGTCAGTCTTCACACACAATACTTATATTCGACAGTAAATTTAATTAAAACTAGGTCTCAAAATTGAGTTACATTTTTGCGACGTAAGTATCACGTCGACCTTTCCCCATCATCCCATATTAACCCCTAATCAATAAATTACTAACATTAAAACTACTCTAATTTCTAGCTATAATATCAGGTATATGACTGGTGTTTATTATTCTCAGCTTTAATAATGCCAGGTTGATGAAAAATCAAATGGGAGTATTTTGGTAGGTACTATCATTTCTATATATATTTATATATGCAAATATGTACATATTAAACGCTGTAAAATGGAAGAGTATATTTACATATATATTAATTATATTATAAAGTACTCGCAACTTGCCTACATTTTTGTCGATAACTGTTACGAGATGTTTATATCAGGACCTGAATAAATATAAAGCAGTTAATTACGTATTTTATAATTATTTTGAGCACATTTATATAAATAATATTTATAACGTTATGGCTGCGATACTTATACTATGCCTCCACCTTCCCAAAATTCAAAAATAAATAAGTTCATCATAATATTAATTTTGTATTGTATTTTTTATCTCGTTTTGACTGGTTTTAATTATTTTCAATCTTGCCAAATAACGACAAAAATCGTGGACGCAAAACTGATGTTTTTTTTTACTATTTGTTATCCTGACACTATTCAAATTCCAAAGCTAAATTTTTATTTCTAGCTAACGCGTGCTCTATGACGAGTAAAAACAGCTCTTCGTTTTCTTTTTTGGAGTGATTGGCTCGCTAAACGCCAAAGTCTTTTCGTGAAGACCAGAAAACGGCCTTAATCTGATGCAGAGGAAAGCTGACATGAGGCATGATACAATGAGGATACCTAAAAGGACGATCAGGGTTGCTGCAAAACCTGGAGTTGTCATGCAAATCATTCCTCCTGGAGGCATTTCTTCTCTCGCTGGGAATATCATAGTTTCTGAAGCGTTGTTCGAGCTTTCGTCGAGTGCAAATGTTAGATCTCCCGTTGATACAACTCTGATGACCCTGTTAACTCCTACTTCCTTTTCTGGGTCTACTTCTCTCGTTCTTCTTACTCTTCGTTCGTCTCTAGGAGGTCCGCCGTGGAGGAATTCCAAAGGTAGAGATGGGGGTGGAGGCGGTCCATATTCGGGTCCCGGTCTTCTGATTTCGGGTCCAGCAATGAGGCCGTGGTCAGAACATTGATCCGGGCATTGATATCTACAGATTTGAATTGTGCACTGGAAGTGAACTTCCATTGAATCCGGGAACTTGAATGCTTGGAAGTGAGCGTAAGATAAAACAGATGCGCTAGCTCCAAAATTTTTTATTTTAGTAAATCTTGACATGAGTTTAGGCCTCGTAACGCATCCTTTTTGATCTACTAGCTGAATTGGTGCTCGTTTACCATCATGCGCCATGCAGTTTCTGACTAACATATCGAATTTGGAGTCGTCATCTTTAATGGCCAGTACCATTGTCATCGTCTGCCCAATCTTGACTAACCCTGATACTTCTGAAGCCCAGGGCCCTTTTCCTACCTGGATTTGCATCCAGCATCCTACATTGTCTCCGGCAAAGTCCGCTCTGACAACATCTAGCATATCTACAGGGAAAGGTCTGAAGGTGACGGACTTTTCATATTGATCGTGCCAGGTGCAGCGTAGTTTTCTCGCTTGATCCCAGACCTCTTGGACTTGAGGATCATATTGAATAACAATAATATTTTCGAAGTATGTTCCTGATCCAGAATCAGCTCCGTACCCGTATAGTCCGTTCTCAGTATTTCCAGCAGTTCCGCAAGCGTGGATGCTGATCTCGAAGTTAGCCGATGTTCTTCCTAACCCAGCCGGAAGATGGACACAGTTAAGATTGGAGTAATGTCCTTTGGAGAAAACAATCCCATAGAACGGTTTGTCGAACCCTAAGAACACTTTCATTGAATTCTTCTCACATTTGACGTCCAGGGAAATAATCTTGGGCATTTCTGGAGCAGGGGCTGGCCAAATGTCGTTGCCACCGGGGAATATCTTGTCCATAGCTTCCTGCTGGATGTTGTTCTTCAGCAGCTGTGGCGGAGGAGGGGGTGGCTGCTGTCCTCGGTAGCCGATGTTGTGTTTGTGGGGTGGACCCACCAGGTGACCGTTTGGTACCCGGGGTGACCCTGAAAAATATTTTTAAATAATTCATATGGTTTTATGGAATAACACACGAATATTTTCATAAATTTACCTATTATTAGTATAAAAATAATGCAAACTATAGAATGAGGTCTCGTAAAAAATATTTTAGTAAAACAAAGTATTTAATTCAAATTTAAACAGCTATTTCAAATTCATATTTAAATTACTATTTTTTTATTTTTCACATCGAATAATTTATGTACATACTCGTCTTTTATTTAGTAATACTTTTAAACTGCTTGATTCAAGATTTAATAAAAAGAATAATATTTTAATTGTTTCAATTTTCTAACAATTTCATAACAAATTGATATTACATTAATATATTTGCAGTGGTAAAGTGAACCACCTTAGTACAAATTTGAGCATTTATTATTGCCAAATGGGGAAAATATTTTTAAGCTTTTACCACAGATGGCAGTCATGTGCGTTCTCAAACATTCTAGTTAACTATAGACTAAAAAACTCAATTTGTTTTAAAAGAGAGGAGATATGGAAGTCCTGGCATTTACAAGGCTTGTGACCTGTCATAGACTGATTTAAGTGGCCACTTTACATATTCTGCAAGATTCACCATTCTGCCTATGTTTAAAACATCAAAATTTCCTCAACTCTTCCATTTTTTTATTTTTGTGAAGTATAAGAGCTGAAATTTTTATCGTGTGGGTGAGATTCATCTAACTGATCCATTTCACCTACTAGGCCTACCTACCTACCTACTAAAATAAAACAAAGACTGATAGATAAATAATGATGGCATATTCGGATACAGCGGTCAGAAATCAGACAGAATAATTGCAACAAAGTCACTGTAGTTCAGTGCTATCAAAACATTTATTTTTATTTCTTAAAACAGACCTAGCTGCAGTACTCGGTTCGGGTGCTGTTGGACGTTAAATGCCAGGTTGGCAGACTGGCTGGCTCCAGTATCCTGGTCTCCCGACTCCAGAGCTATCTGGTCGGGGTTGGGAATGTCATTGTCGTCTCTGTCTTGCAGGTTGTGGTGGCCATCGTCCAGCTGGTCTTCCTGGCCCGGCACGGCTTCCACAACCTCGACTTCCTCGGATTTGGAGTAGGCCAGCTAGAAAAAAAAACAGTTTATTAGATGGAGTACTTTCAACGTTTTATGCGGAGATTAAACCGTTAGCCTCATGTCTGCAGTAACTACTGACAGTCTTTACTGCCGTCATATGAAAGAAGGACATTTCTACATAAAACAAAAAACGGAGAAAATAAATATTTTGTAACTCGTAGATTGAAAAATTCGCTGTGTGAAAAATGCTACAAAAAATAAGTTTATTATGATGTGACAGTATGTATTATGGTTTGTCCCAACGGAATATATATATTTATTTTACTAAATTTTACGTTATATATTTAAAAATTCATATTTTCATCTTCTTTTTAGTAAAAAAATACAAGAAAACATGTGTTACTTCAGTGAAAAGACCCTTCGATGACGTAGAAACGCCCTTTTTGTTTAGTAATTAAGTAAACGTCTTTCTTTTTTAGTGTTAATATGACAATTGATTATACTCAACTAAATAAAATAGACGTTACTGGCCATTTACTGTTTTTCAAACTAGTAACGCTGACCTTATAATGAATTAATTTCGAAATTACCAGCAGATCTTAAATTTCATTGAAAACGAGTAGATGCATTCATTTCAGATGTTTTTAAAAACGGAATAGAAAAAAAAAGTATTTTAATCAGTCTTTAATAATAATAATAAAACAGCCTTTTATATTTAGTAATCTTAAAGACTTTTTGCAGTTAAGTCTCATTTTTTAGTGAAATTAATAGGGTTGTGGTTATTTTAAGAAGATAGATGTATTTTTAATAGATGCGTATTTTTTTCCTAATTCCAAATATGTATTTAACTTATTTTCGAAAAAAATGTTTGATACGTCCTTCTTTCTTATGACGGCAGTATAATAGCTACCCTGCGGACATCAGTCATCACTTTCTTTATTTTGCTAACAATAATATGTTCATGTTCGTGTTCAGATTTTTTTTGTCTATGTTATTATTTCTCAGAAAATAATATGAGGGTTAGAGTAGGTATTAGAATTGAAAATATGTTTAATTTGAAAACATCTTCAGCGAAGGACAATTGTTTAAATAATCAATTTTATTATTCACTATGGGATGATTGACAGCTTCATATGCGTTGTTATAAGAAATAAAATATATAGTGGTAGTTTATTTTAATTCCTTGACATCTATTATATTTTGAAACCGGTCGTAACTTTACACAAAGCTAATTTTTTTTTATAATTTAACATGTAAAATCACAATGTCGGTGCTTCAAATATAATTTTACTCAAAAAAAATTTGTAAATTTTTTGAGTTAGAAATTTTTTGATATAAATCGTAATTATTTTGTTGTATTTTTCTTCCCAATTTTTTATTTCATTTTTGTACTTAAATAGGACATTGGCGGGCTTATTGCCAAATCAATAAAATACGAGTGTTATTTAAATAATTTAATTTTAAAAGCGTTTTCAATAGAAAATAAAATTTAAAAAACTAAAGATATACAAAAAAGCAGACAAATGCTGGAGGAGGCCAGGGCCCACAACGGGCTGTAGCGCCACTGATGATGATGATACAAAAATAGGAATAACATTATTTTTATATAAATAACCTTAAATTAATACTAGTACTCAGTGGGAACTATACGTATAGTTCCCATATAGTACAAACTATGCCCAGAACTCTCCACTTATACGTTTTGTTAGTGTATATAATTTGAACTTTCTCCTTATTGATCCATTTGATTGTAAAAAAATAACATTTAAAATGCGCGTCTTAAAACATACTTCTTTGTCTTATACTTAGTTTCAATAATAAAGTCTTATTTTATCTTATCTTATTTTATTTTATTTCATTATATTTTATCTCAGATTCTTAATATTTTAAATAAATTTGTATTTTCGACACTTGACACTTGTGCAATATTTACACACATGTCCACCCTCATTCCAATATAACACCCACCCTCTCACTCACTTACACACTTAATGTATTTCTGTGGATATCTGTCATTGGTTTTATTCTCTGTATGTTTTATTTGTTGTATTTTTGTTACATGTATTACTGTTGATATTCCCAATAAATAAAAATAAAAAAATAAAAAAAAGGGAAAGAGGAACGGAAGATAGATTTAAGAAGTAAAATATTTCTTTGGACAAGATTTAAATACAGATACTAAAGAGACATCTTTTATATTGGATGGGAGATGATTCCACAGTCAAGCCGCATGGACATTACATAAATTAGAGAAGATAGAGGAATTGTGGATGGAAATAAAAAAATTGGAATGAGAATTAGAACGAAGAGGTAAACCATGAAGTATAGAAAAAGAACCAGACAGGAAGGTGGTTGTTTCTGTAAGTATTATGGGATAACGCGTGAGAGTTGGTACGACCGCCACATGGTTCAGGAGATGACACAGAAATGATAACAGGCAAACAATGGATGAGAAACGCGTTAAAAACATCTCTTGTATGTGAAACATAATCTTTGACCGCATGTTGTATTATAGACTTACTTCACGGACTAAAGTAGCGGAAATCGTAAGAAAAAAAACCAGCATTAAATTCGCATAGTAAAATATTTTTGTATGCCTAACATATTACAACAGAGATAGAGAACATTTTAGAATAGGTGATTCATCTAGGCATGGGTTATGACATGTCATTGGCTATTTTTTTTTTTTTTTACTTTTAGTGCTGCAGAATAGCGTTTATTCATTAAATTTATTAACATGTTATAATTATTGAGGATTGTTTTTTTGAAATACGATATTTGCTATTTTATCATTTTACAATAAACTAGCGGACCCGTCAGACGCTGGCTTGCCTGCTATGAGCTTTGAAAAATACTTTTCATTGATAAGTAGGTACCTAGGTACTTGTTTGTGATTAAATTCCAAAACTAAAAAAATGTTAATATTCAAATATTGAATTTAAGTAGGTACTTAGGTACTAGTTATTGTTGAATTCTAAAACATAAAATATGTACTTTTTCAAATATGGCATTCTTTTTGTAAACGTAAAACTCCGGTCTTCTCACCAACAGAGGGGTGTACCTATATACGAATGCGATTTAATTTATTTTTTTAATTTAACATTATTTTCATATAAACAAAAATCCTGTTAAAAGAAATAAATAAGTAGAAATTAAAAGGAATTTAAGTAAAAAACAAATGTTGTTTGTAAAAATTTAAAAACAAACTTTTTTATGCACAAAAAACAACATTATTCCATTTTTTTGTAAATGTATTCACCTCGAATGCAACCCTGGTAGATCGATGAGTAAAACATTTATGTTCTTTACTTCTTTTTTACATATTATATAGAAGATTTTAATATCTACAAACACGCACAGCGCAAAGATCTACATTCGTCTGAAAACCGCACGTAAATCGGTTAAGCCGTTTAGAAGAAGTTCGGTGACATCACACGTACAGAATAATTAAATATATAAAGATGTTATACAGTATGTAAATTGGTCACTTAACACTTTGTAGCGCAATGGCCGAAATTGGTTAATATATTAACCAGTCGCTTTAAGGGTCATATTTCCAATACCGTCCATAGAAATTTCAACTATATTACTTCAATGCGTTGTCCAGAACGGTCGTTGGTTAAGTTATTATTCCAACGGTGTGAAATTGGCGCAGTAACCTAGAAATCCATGTGTTTATGCCGTTGTCAAAACGATTGTAAACAAATTCAACAACTGATATTTAAACTTGTATTTGTAATTGTTTAAATTCTATTATATATATTTTTTTAAGAATATCTGTGTATTTTTACTATATAAATTTATTTTCTAACATGACTCTATACAATCATTGGTCAATGAATTAAAGGATGAAAAATTAAGTTTTACTGTAAATCTAAAAAAAATCTTTTTTTTCGAATTTATTCAATGTGGGCAATAAGTATTTAAAAATATAAAATTTGAAATTCAAATTCTAAAATAATTAATTTGCCAACCAAACCAGCCAATGACATGTCATAAACCCTGTCCAGACTTTTATATTACCTTTAATTAAATGTTTTTCATCTCTGTTGTAATATGTTAATATAAACAGCTCCCCAGGGAGTTGAATCCAGTCCTTGTCTACAAAAATTTGGACAAACTCAAAATATTGTTGATATTGACATTTAATATTAGGTGTTCACGGATGTTCCATTGTGATCGCAAATACGATAAATGGCCATGTTGAGAAATTGATATCACGTCGCTTATTAGCACGTCGATAGTTATTTGTGATTATGCTACAGAAATAGTAAATTCTCTCACACGCGTTAATTCATTGAATTGATTAATTTTTTGTATTCCTTTTTTGCTTTCCTTCCTTTTTATACTTATCCTTATTTCATTACCTAATATTATTTTAATAGCCATAATATGCTAGTGAATAATCATCCACATGTTATTTGCAATGCTTAAATAAAATTTTAAAATTGAAAAATAAATATTCATGTAAAGGAATACACTAATGTGAGTGCTGCTTGTAGTTTTTTATTGTTCCAAAAATAAATAAAATGAAATTCTATTAAGATTTCAAGCATTGACTTTGTGGTCAAACATTTAGTTCAATGAAATTCACTAAACACGGCGAGTTTATGTTAATAAATTTCCAAGAGAATATTAGCAATCCATTGAAGTAAAGTCAGAAGCAATAAGTTAGACGAAGATGAATGACTGAAGACGTCACATATTGCAATGGAAGTCAATAGGCCAGATCAATGTAGGTTCTGGCACTGAGTCAACGGGTTGGTTGGTCAAGCATAGGTAATAAATATTATATGTACCCGATGCGGATCAAGCACCGTTCACTCCCAACTGAAAGAATGTCTCAATCAAATATTTAAAAACTATTAATTTTTTTGCAACAGAGAGGAAAAACCCTTTTGATAAGGAGAAATGCCAAGACTTCCTAATTCCCTTCTCAAAAGTGTTTTCCCTCTCTGTTGCGACAAATTTAAATATGAATAACTCCCTAGGGAAAAAATCCAGCCAGTCTGCAAGCATTTGGACATACTCAAAACATTGTTGAATCAACTACCTGGTAACAGAAGAAGTATAAAAATTGGAAAATTGTTTTCAGGCGTTGCCTAGTAGGTGATTTGGTTCAGCCGGATGAACATCACCCGCATAATAAAGGTTTCAGATCCTTTACATCATAAAAGTCAACAGATGGAAGAGTTGAGGAAATGTGAATGTTTAAACATAGGCAGAATGGTGAATGTTACACGGTTTGTAAAGTGGCCACTTAAACCAGCCAATGACAGGCCATAAGCCCTGTTAATGCCTAGACTCCCATATTTCCTCCTCAAAAGTGTTTTCCCTCTCTGTTGCAACAAATTTAATATGAACAAGTCCCTAGGGAGAAAATCCAGCCAGCCTGCAAGCATTTGGACATACTCAAAACATTGTTGAATAAAAAAATCTTTAAATGGTTTTCTCGATACTTGGTAATCGCGATGGAAATCTTCCCCTTCAGGAAGGGTAACCTTTTTTTTTCCTTCAATCAGTCAAATATTAAAGTCTTTTTAGATTTTTCTCGATCACTGGACAACGCAGTTTATATCAGGTCATGGTAGATTTAATGACAAATTGTTTGTTTTTAATAGTGTTCATTCCCCTTCGTGCTGCTGCGGATATCCTAATCAATCTTCTGAACACATCCTGGTCTTGTGCTCTTATCCCTTTCCCCTTCTCTATGATTACCGAATGGTGTTTCTCGATACTATCCGTGGCCCTGTTATAGGTTCCGTCAGATTTACAGATCTGGTGGCTTCCAAAAATAATTTAAAGACTTTTAAAACGTTCATTTCGGCAAATTGATCATGTCTAATCAGTGAAGAATTCACTTCTTTCTTTTCTCAATCCAATGTAGTGCTGATTATGTTCTTCTGAATAACCTTCTTTTAGCAAAAAGATGCTAAGGCTACCAGATTGCAGTGAGCTTCTTTGGGCATCTTTTCTTGTTCGGCAACCAGCAACTTTTCCGTGTATGTGGGCACCGCCAAGGAGACTAATGTCCTCAGATGCGGTGTACGATTTGTAGTGGGCAAGCTGCGGATTAAGCACCCGTACAAGACTAACGGGTAATAACTGAACATTGCCTTATTCTGAATTATTAGTTTAATTTTATACATCCTGTAGATGTTTAGAAATTTAGGAAAATAACCGTAAAAATTCAAACGATAAAATTTAACATTGAGATAATCTGTCAGTATATTTAATTTTTAAATAATACTGGTTTTGTAGTGTTAGACAAATAAATCGAAAAGCCATTTTTTGTATAATTTCTTCCGGTACAAACTTAATCTGCTTATACGGGGCAAATTGCTATCCCATTAATTTAATCTCAGTTAGCGAAATCTGTAAAACAGATTAAAACTTTAATGAAATATTTCGAAAGATGTGTTGCCCTTTTTCCTATTTTTTTTTGTTGCACATGCAATGCGACAAGAAGATAAATAATTTTTATGTTGATAGAAATAGTTTAAATTTCCTTTAAATTCATCATGAAAATAGATATTCTATTATGATTAAGTAATATTTTTGTTTGCTGACAAAATCTAAATGACACAAAGAATGTCGTATTTTAAATAACAAAACACGTGTCTTTTATGGCTAAAAATTAGGGGCACAAGACGGGGCAATCGATAAATATACACGTTATCAATTATAAATGAAATTATAAATCAATAAATAAACCCTAGTCTCCTTTAACACCTCCGTTCCGATTTTTATATTTTGTATAATAATTTATTAAAATGAATGATTCAAATTTTTAAAAACATCGTCACAAATCTTGACGTCACAACTATCGATGCTTAACATGTCGCGTTTTTCTAGTGACATATTTTTTAATATTTTCTATTTCAAAGTAATATATGAAATCATTTCTTCACAATTTCCATATTGATTTTGAAAATACAATTAACTATTCTAAATCCATTTTATATATTTTCCCGGCATTCGTAGTTCATGATACTTCCCTATTTAGGAGTAAAATAAAATAAAAAACATCATAAAGTTTAACAAGCAATGCCTTATGAAAAAGAGATTAAAAGATAAGATTAATAAAAAACAGTCACAAAACTTTAAAATTATGTGCCATTTTTTTAACGTATTTTAATACAAAATGTGATATATGAACGAAACGTTTATAATTTTTTTCACGGTATTATAAACTAAAATAATCGTTTATAAATCAACTTCTTTCGAATAATGAAATACCAAGTTTTTTATATTAAAGCTTTTTTCAAGTAACGAAACAAGTATTTTTTAGTTCATCAAAGTTTTTATAATCAAACCATAAAATGGTAGAAAATTGAAAGGTTATTATTATTATTATTGTAATTTTAAAATAAAATTCAACAGGGTTTTTCAGAACCACACGCTTTCCTTAGCATATGTCCTATCAGAGCGTTTGTTTGATATGGTGAAGATGTAAAGTAGGATTTGCATGTTAATGTTATTAGTGTCCTGACGAAGATACGGGTACGTCTTGAAACCGTTTTTATTTTATTTTGACCCCAATTTCAATGTTTTAAATATGAATAATATTATATTATCTCAATCGAAGTTTATATTATGAAGAGAAATCATTTTATTATATTTATATACTGGTATGTGCAAAGGAATTTTATTTAATTACCTGTAATTTGTAAGATTGTTTAGATACATTATGTTCCGTTTTTTTACAATAGTAAACGAGCTGTTTGAATTTATGCCTTTGAAAAACTGTTATGATCAGTAGATTGAAATTTGCAACTTAAAGAAAAAAAAACGTGTTACCGTTCTTGTAAAATAATATAGGGATGCGAATAAATATTAATAATTGCAATCAAATGATTCGATTTTTTATTACAAAAATCGTCGTCCATTTAATATGTTGATTGTAATGAATGACTTGTCGTATTATACTACTACTACTACTACTATCACACCATTCTCCCGTAGGGGTAGGCAGAGATAATGGTCCACCACACACGTCTATCCTGGCATACATTCCTAGCTTCTTCCACATGCATACATTCTGTCATACATGCCCTTCGGTTCTATCTGCTTTTAGCTTGACCAGACTCAAAATTTTAGTTTATCTGATCATGCAACGTCTTCCTTGGTCGTTCTCGTCTCACGTTTCTATTTATTTTCGGCATATATCCTTGTTTTACCATTCTTTCGTCGTCCATTCGTTCTACGTGACCAAACCATATCAGCAACCTTTTCTCAATCTTGTCAATTATACTTGACTCAGATTTACACTCTCGCCTGATTTTATCATTCGTAACCCTGTGATACATTGATTTCCCATGGATTCGTGTAAGAGTACGCATATCATCGGCTTTCATCCTTCCTTTGCCAGTTCCATGTTTCACTTCCATACATACGTGTTGAGACTAAAGCTACATTATAAAATTGTTTTAAAAAAACGAAAAATAATCATGTCTAACGTATTGCAACTGATCACAACATTTTATGTTGGGAAAAAAAAAATTCTAGGCGTTTACAGGCCATCATTGGCTTATTTTAGTGGTAATGGTTGCAGGGAAATAAAATTTTCAGTTTTTTTTTTTTTTTTAGCCAATCAACAGGCTTACATAAGTCCTAACAGATTTGCATTAATGAGTATATGTAACACTTAATCTAAACAGTCATTAAAAATTACAAAAGGTAATTGCGAGTCAGGAGTGATAACATCGCTTGCTTCTTGAATGCTTGCCCTCGCTGTAGGAACACACTGACAGTACCGTTTAGTAAGATTTTTATTAGCTTTGAATTTATTGTTCTAAAAATCATATCAATTATTCTTATACTAACATAATGTCTTATCATTTTCTTTAAATAGACGTATATAAGTGTCCCTATACAGGACTTTTGAGCTAATCGGAATATGAAAATGATAAATGTGTAGAAATGGAATTATATATAATAAAAAATAACGTTTGAAATATTCGATTATTATTATTAGATCATTAAACTTTTCGCAACACTAATCAACTCGCTTGTTTTCATCTCTAGACAGTGGAGTGAATGGTTTACGGTGCATAGTGTATAATGTACGCCAGTAGTTCGTTCCATGAATGTATGTAATTGCCTCTGGGGAAGATTTTATAGTTTGTTGAGCCTACTGGCGATATCAAATATTGGGGTCATAAACGGTTCGAACAACTCGATCTTCGCATAAGAATGAACCCAATTTCGCGTGAATGTGTGTGTTTGTGTTACGTTCAATTTATGAATGTATGTGTAGTCAATAAGCTCACCCGATAACGAAATAAGCAAAAACAAAAGCATACTTGTTGAATACCCGTCTTCGTAATGCAAACATTTGTATTTTATCTAGTAATAAACCTGACACGGAATGCAAATGACTTCAGAATACATGCATAAGTTGTATTTTCGGTCTTAATAAATAAGACCACATTTCTAATTATTGTAATGGCTCAAAATTAGACAGCGGAGAGACTTTCGCGGCCTCTGTGGCGTTAAGTATACTACTATTCTATAAAAATCAAACAGACGTATTAACAAATAATGACATAAACGAAGACCTTACTATGTTGACTAAATGGACAAACACAAACTTACTTACACTTAATGAAAAAAATGCAATATTATCGATTTCGAATCTAGAAAAAAATGTCACAAAGTATATGCTTACATAAATGATAAAGGACTTTCTGAAATTGAACATGTTAAATACTTAGGACTAACAATAGACAGAAAATTGACATGAACAATTTATATCAACAATTTAATTAACAAAGTGGTGACGTTATCAAGTCTATTTTTTTAAATCAAAAACTTTGTTCCAATAAAGGAAAAAAAAAATGTATGAAGCCTGTAAAAACTAAAATATGTTATATGCAACTACTATGGGGAACATGAAATCAAAATGACATAAACATACTACAAAGACAGCAAAATAAAATATTAAAGTTTGTGGATGACCTTCCCTTATCTAACCGCAACTAAATAACTTTTTGAACAAACTAAACAATTAAATGTAACTGAACTCTTTAAACTAGAATCCTTAAAATTTATTCATAAATTAGCCACTGATGTAATTGTAGACGAAGAATTAAAACTTGAAAAAACCTGTAGTAAACATGAACACAATACGAGAATATAAAAAAAATATCATATATAATCTTTTAAAACGAGAAAAGGACAATCGAGACTAATAAACCATGGACTGAAATTATACAATAAACTACAAGACAAAACTAAACAAAAGACTCAGACAACCTTTACAAAAGATGTTAAAAATATTATTATTTACAGTAGAATGTGAATTTTAAAAGTGAAAATATTTTGTTAAATGTATGTAACCCGTAAGGGTATATCAATTTTTTTTTTTTTTTAGAGTCTTTATTCAATAAAATATACATATTATTACATTATAATACATTATAAAGAAAACAAAGTATTAAGATATATTTTGTCCCGATAAACTATTCAATAATAGTTTGTCATCGGGTGCTCAGACATTAGTTTTAATTAATAATCAAATAAGAAGAGTACAGACATAATACTGTATACGTATAAAATAATAAACATAAAAATAGTTTAAAGATTTTTTTTTTTTTTTTTTAAGTAAGAAAATAGAGTAAAATAATACAATTAAAATTAAAGAATAGTAATTTACTTAAATATATTTTAAATATAGGAAAGAAAAAAAAATAATAGACACATATATAAATAGTGTGTGCTCATAAATGTAATCAAAACAAGATAAGAAAATAAATTAAACAAGGTAAAGTAAATCTAGAATTTCAATTCATATCTACAGAAAAAAAATATAAAAAAATAGTAAGAAAATTAAAAGTACATATTAAAATTAAGATCTAACATTTTACATTTGTAAATGAAATAAGAAAGTAAGAAAGTAATAAAAGAAAAGAAAAGGTTAACCCAAGAAAATAACAAAAATGTAATTAATGAGGGATAATTTTTTTTTTTTTCAAAAAATGTATATATGTAAAAAAATAATAATAAGTAAAGAATATTAAAAAATTTAAAAAATGTATTACATAAATACTACATAAATAATAAATCAATATAGGAACGTTTTATCTACTAACCACTTACGTAATAGAAACTTAATTTTATTTTTACTATGACATGTTTTCATGTCAAGTGGCAACAAATTAAATACTTTTGGAACAATATAATCCAACGTACGTTGTCCATATTTATTTTTAAATTTTGGTACTACTAGGCCATCAACAGATGTAAATCTTGTTAGATAGCTGTGTTCTAATTTATTTTTATATATCGAGCTGAACATCTGTTGGATAATAATTTTGCTCCATAAAATACCCTTAACTGGTAAAACATTTAATTTATCATACATAAATGGGGTATTATTCCTCTGATTGTATACATAATTGGGTGCAATCAATTTGACAAGTGCATTTTGAACATTTTGTACATATTTAATGTTTGTTGAACAAGAATGTCCCCAAGCAGTGATCCCGTATCTTATTATAGATTCTCCCAGAGACAAATATACTAATCTTAGTGTGGAGAGAGGAACTAAAAACTTTAATTTGTGTAGTTGACTAACTACAGATCTTAACCGTTTGCATGTTTTCATAACATGAATATTCCACTTAAAAAAGTTATCAATAGTTAAACCTAAATAAACATATTCATTCACAATTTTTAATCTATCGCATAAGCAAGCTCTATCAAAGGTAGAGTTATTAAGGCATTCAAAATTATGAGTTTTTACAATAGGTAACATATTTGTTTTGGCGTGTGGCGATCTAACATGCATTAATTGACTTTTTTTGGCATTTATTAAAAGACCCGCATCATGACACCAAATTTGTAAAATATTAAAGTCATCCTGCAACATTTCAGTACATTTATTAATATCACTATGCGAAACAAGTAGAGCAGTATCGTCTGCATAAACAAAGTGTTTAAAATGTGAAAAAATATTTTTAATTGATGATACATATATTATATACAATATGGGTCCTAATATGGAACCCTGGGGGACACCTGCTTTGATATTTCTATTACTGCTTTGTGCACTATCGATACTTACGGACATTGTTCTATTAGTTAGGTAGTTTTTGAAGAGGTTAAGTAATGGTCCTCTTATTCCGATTATATTTAAACATTTTAATAGTTTACAATGATCTATAGTATCAAAAGCCTTAGAAAAATCAATAAACAATATTAATACATGTTTTCTATTATTTAGTTCATTATTAACATAATTAGCAAAACTTTGGAGAAGAGTTGAATTAAATTTGAATATTTTATTTTTTTATTTTTAAAAAGACGCGTGACTTACACACGGAAGGTTCCGGGTTCGATTCCCAGTGAGAACTCATAAATTAAATGTGATTTTCATCAAGCCTGGGTGTTCTGTGATGTAATTCACCACTGTAATTGGGCCTCCTGGCCTGTTGTAGTGCAAAAAAATAAATGAAATAAATGAAAATGAAAATGAAAATCACTCCCCCTCACTTCTGTTCACTGTACTTCATAGTCCTAACGCACCTATATACCTCCGTGAAAAATTTTAACGCTTATCAGTTCATGGTTTACCTCTTTACACCCATCCACAATTCCTCTTTATTCTCTAACTATAGTGTACATGCAGCTTGACTTAAATCATCTCCCATCCACTGTCAAAGATGTTACTACAGTATATCTGTTTAAATCAAGTTTGAAGACACATCTCCTTTCTCTTCCTTAATCTCTTCTCCTTTCCTCTTTCCTTTTTCTTCTTTAATCCTTGTTTCTATTGAACAATGATATTTTTATAATGTTATTTATATACAAATACAGTTATTTCTATTTTTTTGTATCTTGAGTATGTTTTGTTACTTGAATTATACAAATAAAACTTTACTTTATTGGTTGGTTAGAAGAAAGGGCCGTTTGGCAATAAGCATGTCGATGAACAATTTACATTACTTACAAATAGTTTAAAAAATAAAAAAAGTCCTATAAAATTTAAGTGTTCATAGCTTTCCTTAGTGACCCATTTTGATCCTATAAAGCACAGCCGAAATCAAGTGAGGTTTATCCCTTAAACCCTTACAGGGCACTGCAAATTGAACAGTATAATTAAAATAATTTACAAAAAACATAGACTATTTTCTAGTAATAAATCATACGTAGAGAGTGGACACCTTGTTTTAGAAAACTATATTTATTCCAGTGCTTGAAATTTGTTTACTTGAATAGGGAATTGTTTAGTAATAATATAAATGGTATTAGTAATAGATCTGACAGTGTACTGTCAGTTCCAGGATGCAGAACTAAGTTCGCACAGAGGCACTTCTTACATGTTGGTCCAAGATCCTTCAATCTTCCAACCGAGGAGCTACAAAACATTAAATCACTGGTACAGTTTAAAGAAGGTTTGCGGTCTTAGATTAGAAAGGAAGGAGCAGATAGGCACATTCTTAAAAAAAAATAATTAAAAAATTACAAATAAAAATAAATGCATACTGCAAATTAGAAAGGAAGGAGCAGATAGGCACATTCTTAAAAAAAAATAATTAAAAAATTACAAATAAAAATAAATGCATACTGCAAATAAATGATATTTTCGTTATTTCAGCATATGTTGATTTTGTTTTTCTTTTGTTTTTCTTTGCTTATCTTTTCTTTTCATGTCATACAATATATATGTGCTATAAACTTTTTAATAATTAAAAAAGGAATGGCCCACGCTCAGACGCTGTAGTATTTGTAAGCATTTTTCCAATTCATGTTTTAGCTTAATTTTAAGATGAGTTTTTGTAAAGTGTATTTTTGTAATTATATTTCTATGTAAATAATATGTGTATGGAAAAATAAACAAATAAAAATGGTAAAAATAATATAATTTTAAAAAAAATCACCTTGCTGGAATTAATCTTTCCGAAACTTCTAAGTGTAGGTTTTGCAGTACAGATGAGGAAACACCTATACACATTATATGTAATTGTGGTTCTTCACATCATATAAGAAGCCGCATCCTCGGGGAACCACTGGTTAAACCTGAGGATGTAAACGAGCTTGCCCTCTACCTAATAGCCCGATACTTTACGGATCTGGGCTTGGAGGGGGAGATTCAGCAAAATTTAAACTCTCGCCTTCCACACAGTAGCCAGGCTCTTTATAGATCTGGGCATGGAGAGCGAGAACTATCCACGAGGATCCGTCACAATAAATCTTCACAGGTCGCAGTGACGTCCCCCACCACTAAGAATAATAATAAAAGGGTGTGACATACAGCTTTGAGTTAATAGTACACTGGCATAGAAGTTAGCCTTTTTTACACTACACGTTTCGCACGGCAACGTCGACGCAGCAGCTCATTTTTAGAACATAATTTAAACCTATCGTTCTATGAATCATCATTTTTTTATAACTATACCTTAATATCTTAGAATTACGTATTTAAATTCAAAATTTTTTGATGGTTATTAAATTTATACTGACAGAGCTCTTATATTTATACATCAAACTAACAAGTGTATTTATTTATTTATTTCCTATTACATTTTATCCTTCCTTTCACCGCATCTATACACTATTTCTCTGTTATAACGTTATGGTGTTTACATGCATTGATATGCGTGTTACGCTTTCTTTAGTTTTAAAGCACGCTCAATTTACTTCAATAGCGCCGACTGAAACTTTATGCATTGAAGGACGTAAACTTAAATCAGGTTTAGAAGTTAAGTACACAGTATATTACTCTTGAAATGATACCTTATTAAGACCGTATCTACATAAATGCACTTCACGAAGATGCAATAGATATTTTATATCTACATGCGTCAACAAAGCGATAAATAAACCATATACACAAACAAACTAATCTGTAGGACGAACATAAATTTAACGCCATCAAAGTTCTTAAATTTTCTCGTATTTTCTAATACGTACTGATTCGTTTAATTATCGTACGCTGTTACTGTTCAAAAATAAGATGGAAACATGGCATAGCAACCCAGAAAAACATGTCAGTAACACTATTTTAAAATGGTAATTCCTCTCTCAGATTCTATCAAGTATTTCTTTATCTACAAAAAAATCTTATAATCTATCTAAAGAAAATGTTTACAAAGAAAAGATACACAATTTTTCACAAAACAAACAAATCACTACGCCGTTTCCCAATGAGGGTAGGCAGAGAGGATAGAATGCCATCTCACCATGTCCATACATTTCAATTTCAATTTTATTTATTCATTAATATGTACATTATAAAATGTAATATCTTAATTCATACATATAGAAATAATTAAAATAATAAAGTAAAATTAGTTACAGATAAAAATAACACATGAGTATACATAATATCCAGAGAATAAAATGTTAAAAAAGGAAGAGAATCTTGGAACGAAAAACTCCCCCAGAGACGTAAAAAATCAATGTCCAAAGTAATATGGTTCAACATTCAGATTCATACATTTATACATCTTTCCACGCACACCCTCCGATTATTCCGACTTTAGACATGTCCATCTTCAAGTATTTGTTGTATTTGGTCATTCCATATCTTTCTCAGTCTTTGATTTTTGATCACAAATCAACATTTGCATCACAAATCTTTTCAGCTGTTTTTTCTCCGTCCATTCACTATTCATGTCCAAACCAACGCAGAAGTCCATTCGTGATTTTGTCGGTAATACTCCTCTCAGCATGCATAATATACGGATTTCGACAATTGTGCACCTATCGCACACAGTTTTACTAGACGTTTGCCTGAGAGATCGCATTTCATTTAATTTTATCCTGATTTCATAATATGTGTATTTTAATGTTCTCCATTACGATAAAAAACAAATATTCAATCATTACCATAGTGGAAAGAGACGTCTTACAACGATGTTTCTATTTTTGCTCAATAATTATTTCTAAAATTACAAATACAATTACAAAATAAACAAGTATAAGTGTTTTCAGTTGCATATTTTGGTGTTCCCAATTACATTACATGCTGCAGCCAAATAATGTAACAAGTTCGCTTAGATATTTATCACACAATAAATTATGGGGTCCAAGCACCGATACAAGTGATAGGACCTAAAAATTAAAATCGAAACCTTATTATATAGAACAACCAAACAAAAAAACATATTTTTTTAACTCTGCTACAGGCCTAATACAGGTCTAATTACAGTGGTGAATTAAGCACAGAATACCCAAACATGATATAAATATTTTTTGTATTCTCACTAGGAATCAATCGCAACCAAATCATCTTTTCATGTGTAAGTCCAGCGTCATAGACATAAAACCACGGAGGCCGCTATTATACTTCAATCAACAAATTTTTCAACTCCTTCAAGTTTATTTCAACTCCTTGTGATTTGTTAAGATTAACTTAATATATACATATATTATTACAACATGTAAATGTATCTACAACAAACTACTGTGCACACTCGCCAATAAGGAGAATTCATATATTTGCAAATAAATGCGCAAATGACGTAGATATATTTAATATAACACTTTTGAATTTTAAAAAGCAGTGTATCAATTTACAATCTACAAATTATAATTCCTAAATAATACTTGGTTTTTTTTTTTTTAATTTTACCGTTTATTGACTTATATATGGATTCTTAATAAGTATTTCTCTAACTTCTTCTAATTTTAAGATTATTTTAATACAACCTATACGAAAAAATGTACTCCATTTCTCCACTGCAATATATGTATGTATTATTATGTATCCCCATATATTTTCTAATAATGTGTAATGATTTTGATTTTTTTAATTTTTTTTTTATTTTTCTTTCTTTTCTTAATTCATTTTTAATTTTTTGCTCCTTTCTTTGTGTAAAATGCATTTCTGTCTTCATATTTAAAAATGCATTTCTGTTTTTTCCACTTTTATACGAATATGTAAAGATGATATTTTTCTTTTTCTTCTAAAAATCATTTATATGTAAAATACATGTCTGTCTTTATTTGTATACATGTATGGAAAAACATGTAAAAACCTAAAAGGCGTTAAAATAAATAAATAAATAAAATAAACATTATGTGGGGAGTCTTTAAGTAAAAACTTGACTTCGACTGGTTTTAGTAACAGATTATAATTAATTACCAACTAATTCAAAAGTCTTTTGACGCACGTATTTTTTATGATTGGTTTATTTTCGCATTTAAGTATTATGTATAATTGTTTATTACCTTTTAATAGTTACTAAAAAGTATTGAGCAGGGATTTATTCAGTTTTTTTTTCAATTGATGATCTTCCTTGTTAATAGTAGTTAATGAGAGATCATTGGACAGCATTGGAATAACGCAGTTAAATATTTGTTCTTCGGAGTAGTTTGTAATTCGGGGAACGACTAGAAAACCCTTAATTTTAAATCTAGTATTGTGAGTGTTGAAAACTCTTTTTTTATGTTCCGGAAAAATTTATATTTATTATTTATTTAGCTTTTTTTACATTGGCGGGCTTATTACCAAATGGCAATTTCTTCCAACCAACTAATAAAATCAAAGTTTATTTTTTTATAATTCAAGTTACGGAACATACTTAAAAGAAAATAAAGATTAAAAAGCTAAAGATAAATAAAAAAAGATATGAACGTATTTGTTTATAAATTAACTAACTAACTAACTAACCATCACGCCATTTCCCCAGAGGGGTAGGCAGAGAGGATAGAACGCCACACCACTCTGTCCTGGCACACTTCCTTTGCTTCCTTCACATTCATACATAATTTATAAATTACCTTAAATCAAAACTATTAATCAATGGGAAAGGGGAAAAAAGAGGAAAAAGGAAAGGAGGAGAGATTAACAAAGAAAAAGGAGATGTTTCTTCAGACGTGATTAAAACAGAGATAATTTAGTAACATCTTTGATGGTGGATGGGAGATGATTCCTCACCTTGGCTTGACAGCCTCGTAGATACTTTATGAGTTAGAAAAGAAAAAAGATTGTGGATGAGTATTAAGAGAGTGCCTTGAGAATGAGAACGAAAAGGTTAACCATGAACTGATAAGCGTTGAATTTTTTAACGCAGGTATATAGGAGCGTTAGGACTATGAAGTACATTGAACAGAAGTGAGAGAAAGTGATAGTCTCTCCGCTGTCTAATTTTGAGCCATTTCAGTTGCCTACGATAATCAGATATGTGGTCGAATTTCCTAAGACCAAAAATGTACCGTATGCAAGTTATGCTTATTCTGAAGTCAATGTAATCTACAACCCATTTGAAGTCTAATTAAATTTAGCCATTGCGATAGCCACGGCAGGTAAATACAAAGACTTCAATGTTCCGATCTCAAAAATATTATTTTGCCATGAGTAGGTAATATTTTGTCGATGTTAATTATTTCGGGATACCTGAACAGATATTTGAACAGAGAGATCATAAGTTCTGTAAACGCCTAGATTACTATTTTTCTTACCATATAATTTTCTTCTTTTTTATTAACATACCGATAGATAGGTAAACTTTTTAATATATTTATATTTAAACATTCCTGAAATTTGATTTATTCAATTCTAGAAGTGAGTTTATTTACTAAACTATGCGATTATTTCGTTCAAATCGGATACAACCAACACACTACGTAAGCAGAATCGCATATAATTATGTGTGTTTACCCTTAATTAATTTATAACTAAATTATAAGATATATCAATACACTCTACACCGTCATGTTGATTTCTCATGTCTTTTAATCAATACCCACGCCTGATTTTCTCTTTTTGTCATTATCTAATAAATGGTACATATTATGTTTATTGGAAGTGGAAATATGGAGGAGTATGTATATTGAAATGAGGTTTAGTGCTAGGAAAGAGTTAATGAAGCACTAAAATCTGTTGTAGCAAATTTATAAACGCATATCGTTGATGCGGTAATTAGTTCTGTACAACGGACCTAGTTGAAAGAAATATAATGTACAATTAAGGCCTCTTTCATCGTGAATCGTGAGTTTTTGATTAAACGTTATCTTATAAATATATATATATATTATGTAAATGAACTCTTTACCTGTATTTATGTATCTGTTATTTTTTTGTGAACTGTTTTGTGGACAAATAAATAAATAAAAGAGGCATGTTAGGTATTTAAAAAAAAATAAATTAAAGGTTTTTAGATAAAAACTACCCGGGAAAAAAATATGTATCCAGGCGAACGAAGAATAGAGTTATGTGTGTGAAATAGAAACAGAACCCTCGATGAGTGTTTTCTACTCGATGGTTGATTTCGGATAAGAATTCTGAATAAGGAAATCGGTTGAAGATAGAGTTTTGAAGATTTTAGTGAAGTTTGAGAGCTGAAACCTTTATTGTTGTGAAGAGATTAAACTAAAAGATTAGACTTAAATCAACAAATGGAAGAATTGAAGAAATATGGATGTTCAAACATCGGTAAAATGATGAATGTTACACAGTGTGTAAAGTGGCCACTTAAATCAGCCAATGACAGGTCATAAGTTCTGTAAATGCCTAGACTTCCATATTCCCTTTATTTTATTTATTTATATATATATACGTCCAATGGGCATTTTTATGGACACATTTATACTTATTAAGGGTATTCTCTATCCCTGTTGTAATTTGTTAATCTTAATGACTCCCGAGGGGGTAAAATCCAGTCTTTTGTCTACAAACATTTGGACAAACTCAAATTTTGTATTTAAACATCCTTAATATTTTGGTCAGGCAAATTACACACTTCTTTATTGTAATCTGGTATTTTATTTATTTTCTAATGTTTTAAGATTTTAATTTATTTATATTATTGTACAAATAAACAAATGTTTTGAACATGTTAAATATGTATTTATGTTAACATAAGTCGTGTCTGTTTTTTACCAAATTTAAAAATAAGCACAAAAAGTTAAATAACGTGGTAAAGGTTATACGTCATTTGAAAATTTTCTACTCAACATTTTTTATATTTCTACGTAAAATTATGCCTTTGGTAATACTTTTTAAAAAAATATATTTTTTTTAAATGTCACATAAATGTATGTGATTTAAAATGCTTGTATTTCATTTAAAAAACAAAAAAATAAAAAATTTTCTTCGACCACTCTCCTGTTCATTGTATTTTCTTCAAATTATTTTAATTAATTTTAGTTTAATACTTGCTCTTTATTGAGATCTCAGATACCTAAGTTTAGTATTAATTTGAAATGGCGCAATTTGCCGGTCTAAAAGTAATTATATATTAGTTGCATAAAATTGTTAAGTATATTTCATTTTTATATTTTTCAACTGAAATACCATTGAAAAATATTGTTTTTATCTACTCTGTGTTTTTTTAAATTATTATTTCGTGATTTATAAAAAAGAATTCGTTTTAAAATGGCAAAATCGTATGATTTCCCCATTTTGCGGGCGTTTTACCAGACTACAGCCTTAATGTATTACATTTTTTTTCCTTATTTACAATGCTAAATTATATTAAAACAATGCATTCGCTATATTTATGGTTCATATAATATAAATATACTTTATACTATGATATGGGATTTTTTAAAACTCTGTTAGATTCATTCTTATGGGAACTATGTATAGAATCGTGCTGAGTAGGTTAAAGTTCGTGGAACTTAGTAGACCATCTTTGGAAGTTAAGTTCCGCATTTAATATAGAAAATAGGAATAATAGTGGAACTAACAGATTTATCAAATTTATTTATGTATATATTCTTGTTGAGAAAATAAACATTGCATTTTATTTCATAGTTTTGTGTTTCCTTTGAAATTGTCCTTGTTTTCTTATTTTACTAAAAATCTTAACGTCTCTCTAAATTTTTTCGCTCTGTATTATTATGACATGCATAAAAATAAAAATAAATTTTTTTTTCAAAGGCCATACATTCTTTTTGAAGAAAAAATGTTCTTTATCTTATGGTACCAGTTTACTGTTGATAATGATCATGGCAATTTTTCACTTTAAGGCACCAATGCGCGGCGCGTCGTGGCAGCACGAAATATTATTTTCAGGATTTTAAATTAAGCAAACAGCACTACAGCTGCGCTACATTACGCGGTACTCCATACAAAATTTTATCGTGCAACTTGGCTCGAGTGCAGCGCCACTGTAGTGCAGTTTGACTTTTATCCGCAGTCCCTCTGAATAGGGATAAGAGCGGCAATGGAACCAATTTATTAAGTTTTTAAGATAGGGGGTACTTATACCCGTATGCAGAGACAAAACTTAAGGTGAGGAAAGTACATTCGAATCTCAAATGCGGAGAATAACCCTAAGGTGAAGACAATAGAATGTACTTTCCTCACCTTAAGTTTTGTCTCTGCATACGGGTATTATTTTTTATACAATTCCTTTTCTACAAACTTTTCCTAGAATTGGAATCAAAATTTAAAAAACACATTTGTGTACCAACCCTACTGGCCTCATCAAAAATCTCTTTTTATCAATCCTAAACTAAAGCCAGAAAAAATAATATGTTCATACATAATTTATTCCAACATGTAAATCGAAAGGGCTTCCATTGAAAAGTAAAAGTAGCATCCACCTTATTCTGATACAGACAAGGATGAAAGTAAAACTGAGGTGACTCATTGTAAAATATTACTATCTAAAATATAATCGGTAAATTGTGATTCCATTCAGAAACAAGGTAGAATGTGCCTAGTATAATTGAATCAGGTTGTGGTTCCATAGCTAGTGTTGCGGACTCACGGATCAGAGGTCTGAGGTTCGAATCCCACTCTACCCCAACTTGATTGCCATTTGTTAATAGCAATTTTTAACAAATCGTTAAAAATTGCCACCAAAATTAAAATATTTGGGTAAAAATATTTTATGTTTGTCCAAATTTGTGTAGACACGTCACCCGCATAAATAAAGGTTTCAGCTCTTTAACTTCACGAACATCAACATATGAACGAATTAACGGAATATAGATGTTTAAATATGGGTTGAATGGTGAATTTTACATATGGTGTAAGATAGCTACTTAAACTTCTAAGACTCAACTAAGATTTCTATACCTTCTCTTAATTGTTCTTCATCTCTGTTGTTATATGTTAATCTTTGGGTAAATGATAGAAAGATTTGTTGCAACAGAGAGGGAACACCTTTTAGAAGCGAATATGGTTGTCTAATAGCAACGCCACACTATGCTCCTTGCGCTGCTCATGCTCATGCCCCTCGCGCTGCCGCCTTCTCGCCCGATGTTGCCCTCTCCGCCCACACACTGCTCTACTCGCGCAATTAATCGCGACGTTCCGCACTTGTCATTTGTCTTTCTTTACAATGGATGATGAAACTGTGACAGCATGCGCGCCATGCATTTTTAGTACGGCTAATTTTATCAATGTATATTAATATAGAATGATGGAATATTTTTATGTTTTTTATATATTTTTTTAATTACTTTAAAATAAAAAAGTACCTTATAGTATTTAACAGAATATTTTCTTTTCTCTTTCTTATATAACAGAAAAATATTATATCTGTCTATTTATTATAGGACCAAAAATTCATAAACATTTCTTGTATACCCACGAACAGACCATGCCTTTGTGGGATTTTTGTTTGCTATTTTTACAGTTAATATGTATATCATTCATATGTAATTATCCTTTATTTTTTTAATAGGTACTTTGTTTCACCTCTTCTGTATATTGTAAAAAAAATATTACAACAAATAGTTTTAAAAATGTCATACAAAGAAATATACATCATTTAAAAATGACGTAAGCGTCTTGTGTGAGCGCTCGATGCGTACTGCGACCGCGCGATTATGTGGCCCCCACTTGCGCTCATATTGCCGGCCCTTTGACTCGCGCTCATAAAACCGACAAAATAGGGAGCGATGGGCACGACGAGAAGCATGACGAGCGGCATGACGAGTAATGTTGCCACACTACGTCTCTGCCTCCTTTCCTCGCTACTTCCCATACTCCTCGTCGAGTGTGTGGCAGGCCCATAAGCATTGGCTGATTTAAGTGGCCACTTTACACACTGTAACATTCACTATTCTGCCTATGTTTGAACATCCACATTTCCTCAACTCTTCCATTCGAATATGAACAACTCCTTAGCGAGAAAATCCAGCCAGTCTGCAAGCATTTGGACATTCTCAAAACATTGTTAAATTATAGGAACGCTAATATTTTATTTTTTTAAACGCGTGACAATTATTAGAATATTATTTATTTTTCTAATCTATCTAATTCTGATTCCAATTCAATCTAAGAATATTATTTATCATTTTTCTTCCTCTTTTTTGACTTAAGAATCGGAATACCTTCCAGTCAGATGATCAGATCAAGATGCCCGTGGGTTTATTCTACAGACCAATAGATCAACATGACAAGTTTGGGGGTTCTTCCGAACAGACCAGCAGATCATCAAACTTGTGGGTCTATCCATCCAGACGAATATCAACACTTTGGTGGGTCTTAACAATCAGACAAATAATCAATAACTTTGTGTCTCCTTCCGGATGAACAGATCAAGATGTTTGTGGGTCTATTCTACCAGACCAATAGATCAACATGTTTGTGGGTCCGTCCGGCAGCCGGTCAAAGAAATACGGCCGGCTTCTCGGAATCAACGGCCCCAACAGGCCGCCTTTACTTAACTTTACTACCATGTACATCGTATGTATGTCCAGGTGAGCTGACCTAGCACTGAGCATTATCAATCTTTGCTAGATAGCGCAAATCTGCAACCATTGGAAGCCGGGAATTTATATTTAATTATTTAAAAGTGAAATATTAATAACATGCAATTGATACCAACTCATTATCATAAAACTTCATACGCATTTATTTTTTAAATAAACGAAATAAAAACTATATTATAAGTATTTATGTGAGTGTTTGTAAACAAGGTACGTTTTACTCCCCGGGGAATTATTCAAATTAAAATTTACCGCAAAAGAGAGGAAAAATATTTTTGGGAAAGGAATATGGGAGTCTAGTAGGGTTTTGCGGGGCTTATGACCTGTTATTTGGGTGCTTTAAACCACTTAACATGCTGTCTAACATCAAAATTTTTGCGACGCTACCATTAGTAAACTTATTTGAAGAAAAAGAGCTGCAACCGTTATTGATTAAATTTAATGAAAAATAGTTTATTTTTAATATTTTTTTATTTCTCTTCGTGCTGCTGCGGATATCCTAATTAATCTTAATTAATCCTAATTAATATTTTGAACACTTTCTGTGGTCTTGTTCCTTTCCCCCTCTCTAATATTATCAAATGGAGCTTCTTGCTACTATCTGTGGCCCTGTTATAGATATAGAAGAGAAGCTTTAGGGCAGTATTTTCGTGTAATCCCAAACTCACAACACTAGATTTAAAACAAAGGGTTCCGTGATCGTTCTCCGATTCACAAATTATTTCGGAGAACGAAAGAAGATCTTCAATTGATAAAAAAAAAACTGTAAAAACACCTGCCTAATACTTTATTGACTTTTTAAATGTTATAAATTAGTATATATAATATATAAGTGTGTAAAACAAACCTGTCCTAAAAAAATATGTCCCACCGAAAAGCGATGCTCTGTAGGAATGAAATATTGATGTTCTAACATAAGCAGAATAGTGAATGTTACATATGTTACCGAAACTTGACCTCATCTAAATCAGTCAAAGACTGATCGTAAGATCTGTTAAGGCCCAAACTTTAATATTATATTCAGTAAGCTATTCTCCATGTCTGTTTAAGTATCAATTTTATTAATTTATTTAGATTTATTAAATGCAGTGTATTTTTTTTTTTTTTATTAGCATTAGTACTATGATATATGCGTAGTTTTTTAATTATTTCTGCACCACAACAGGCCAGGAGGCCCAATTACAGTGGTGAATTACACCACAGAACACCAGGGCTTGCGAAAACTCACATTTTAATTTTTGTGTTCTCACCAGGAATCAAACCCGGAACCTTCCGTGTGTGAGTCAAGCGTCTTGACCACTGCACCACGGAGGTCACCAATAATGATCATTATTATGAAAATAATCAAGAACCAATAGTTTGTAAGCGAAGTTCTGACTTATCAATAGCATCCTTGTCCCAGTATCATGACGTTTCTACGATTCAACTATTTTTCTTTCAACATTCAACAAGTTCCTACCTCAAACGCCGTATCTGTCTCATCTACAGCGGTAAACTAACCTTGGATGCTGCAGTCGACATGTAGTTTATACTCATTCAACATATCGTACTTAAAATCTATTTTTTGTTCCCTGAAACTACTTTTTTATCGCGTAGGACGTAGGTCTTGACAATTTGGAAAGTTGAAAAGAAATGGGTCCGGTTCCCTAATAACTTAACAGCGTTAAATAAACATTACCCCATTAATTTTATCACTTTAAAAGAAAGCAGAGAAAGGTTTAAAATTGTAGTTTACGTAAATCAATACCGATTTGGAATGTATTCACATTTTTTTACAGATAAAATTACTAAATAATTCAATCCGTTCTCCATTTCTAGCTAATAAAATTTGACTTTAATTGACTTTAAAAAAATACCTTTGAGACTTACATTTAAACCTAGGTTATTTATTTAAAATTACATGCATTTAAAAATAATGGTTGGTATAATATTCAAACAAACGTACAGGACCTCCGTGATGTAATGGCTTTGACATTTGACTCGGGCTCGGAAGGCTCCGGGTTCAATTTCTAATGAAAACACAAAAAATAATTGTGAATTATCCCAAATCTGAGTATTTTGTACTGTAATTTACCATTCCAATTGGACCTTTAGGACGGTTATGGGGTTAAAAAAACACCACCCGGCATCTTAAAAACCTTAAAAAATATAATACTGTGTCTCGATCATATAAGGGATCATACCTTTTACCCCTCTAGTACTGCATAAAGAACTTCATTAGCGGACCAAATACAGCATATTTATGTAGATCATCCGTTACATGAGGCTAAGTCTTACGCTTTAGGTGCCAGTCCAGGGATAGTAAAATAATGCAGTTTACCACATAAATAATAAATATTTTACGTCCCTCTTACTCTCCTAGAAATTAAATCTCGGATCTCAAACGCGATAGGCGAACGCGCCAAACGCAACTCTGCGAGGCGGATTTATCTCTACTCGGTTTCCTGTTTCAGGATTTTTAACCCGAATTGTAGCTATCGAGCCAAAAGCTATGTTCTTGTACAATTGGTAAAAAAAATACAGTTATGTGTGTGAAATAGAACCAGAACTGTGGATACGCGTTATTTTTGTAAATTATTATTTTTTATTTTTAAATAAGTTTTTAAGTTGTAAAATATTTCGTTAATTTCAGTTTCAATAAAAAAACTTTATTTTGTTTAAAATATTCTAATTTACCTACAATATGTTCGTATACTTATTGCTTTCTCAAATCGAACCATTTGGTTAGGTAGGAAGAAATTTCCATAGGCAATATGCCTGCCCTTGTTTTAAACAAGTAACTTGTTAATTAAAAAATAAATAAAAAATGTTTTTTTTTGTTATTATGAGTAACCCAGTTGTTTTCATTTTCGGACCATTTTCAACGAGTTGTAAATAACTCACTAAGAAGAAAAGGGAATCAATTTATGCTCGAGCGGGGTTTGAACTTAAAAATTCGGGCCTCTGATCCGTAAGTCCGCGACACTATTCACTGTAGCACAGCCCGATTCACTGTATCTGTTTGTAACTGTTATTTAATACCTATAATTACAACTTGATTTGCGAAACTACTTAATTTTATGTTAGGAAATTGTCTTCTTACCTGATCTAAAAAGTTACAAAAAAAGAGTATGAGTGAAAAACATCATTTCAATTTTAATTTCAATTTTATTTATTCATATAAATGTACATTACAAAATGAAATATCGTTATTCATACATATATAAATAAAAAGGTAAAATTGGGTTTTTATAAAAAAGCACATAAGTATATATAATATCCAGAGAATAATATACTAAAAAAGTAAGATAATCTTGTAACGAAAAACTCCCTCAGAGACGTGAAAAATGTCAATGTCCAAAGTAAAATTGTTCAACATAGAGATAGCCCTTCCAACCGGCATAACCATTGGCACCAACCTTGGTCCTGTATATTGGAATGTGAAACAGTTTATGCTGACGCTGTCCAAGGTAATTATCCGGAACATAAAAGCTAATGCTCCGCATAATTTCAGGGTTTGTCAATAATACCGCGCAACAATCGAAAAAAGTGCGTAATTAAATACACATTCCTTTTGGTAGTAAAACCACTGTAACCAAGCATACCCTGAGATAAAGCCATGGATAATATCCGATAAATAATAATCGATTTATCGGTCTTGAATATGCTTACTTAGGCAAAAGCGCTCGATTGTCAATAAACAAAATAATTAAAAGACATCCAAAAAATTATTATGCAACGCAGATTTTGAAATAGACTCATAAAATATCTCCTAGCTCAAGGACGTGAATATATACCAGGGTCAAGAAAAGAATCTCACTGTCGATAGTCCTTTATTTAACGCACTATTTAGTCAAAGGTTCAAGGAGCATTTTTCTGCAAAATTATTTAATGTCCTTCTTTTAAAGAAAAAACTGATAAGAATCAATGATAAATTACTGTAAGACGTCACTTCCCGTTATGTACACATGAGTTTTTTTTTACGTAATTGGAAACTTTCATATAAATATATGTATTGAATTTATATATAATATTGTTTATTTAATTTTTTATCTGAATAAACTGAACAACACTTAGGTATATTTTGAGAAAGAAATCAAAATCTGGCTGAAGAAAATTAGTATGGAAGAAATAAAACAAATATTTAAGTGCCATATGAAATATATAAATATAAATTTTGACACTGTCAGTCCCCTCCTTAGAACAGGTTTTATTAATGAAGGGGAAGCATAAGTTATTTTTAAATAAATAATATTTATATAGTGTAGATTTAACTTTAATATTTAAAAAATTAAACTTAACCAAGAAATGATACGGATATTTTTATCAAATTTATCAAATTTATCAAATTCACATGTGTTTTTTTATTTATATGAGATATAAAAAGTGTGCTAGCTCACCATGAGAATACGCGAATTCTCACGGTTTCAAATTTAATGTGATATGACTCACGGTATCCGGACGTAAGCCTTCGTGTTTTAATTATTAATTGCAAAGTCAAAGGTGATATCTCATATCAATTAATCTTATATCGAGCCTCGTTCACCTGTACTTTATTAAATATTTAAAACGATTTACTATCTTCGTTCATCCTTCCTTGATACAAAGTAATATTTTTTAATTCAATTAACCTCAAGATACTGATTCCAATCATAAAATTGTTTCACTTGTTAAAAAAATTATATCAATCATTTCTTTTAAAATATTATAATCAACTTTAACGTTTGTAATAATTATACAGGGTGTTCTTTAAACCCTGTCACATCCGAAACCACGATGATCAGTATGGGCAAGAAGACATATTAGAATATTTAAAAAAATATTTAGAACAAAGAAAATTTTTGAAAATAAAATATTTAAAAAAAATAAATGGTTGCTTACTTCCGCAGGGGAGAAGTGAGGGGAGCGCGGCGCAGTATCAGACTCCCCCCCTTACTCCTCCTCGTTTTACCCCTGCAGAAGTAAGCAACCATTTGCTTTTTTTGATATTTTATTTTTTTAAATTTCATTCGTTCTAAAAAAATATTTTTAAGTGCCAATATGTCTTCTTGCTCATACTGATCATAATAGTTTTGGGTAAAACATTTACCGTTACACTAGCAAAAATATCTAGCTTTGGATGATTGTGAAAACAACGAAAATGTGTATTTTTTAAAACTATTATTTATCAGTCTAAACCGGTATATTAAATTGTATGATAACGCCCTCTTAGAACGTTGAGTCTACAGGAAGGCGGTAGAAAGCCCAAAAAAAATTGGGGCAGGTTAAGACTGTCGGGGGGGCAATGGCTGATTTTTTTAATGGCGAAAAATTATGTTTTCCTGGTATTTTAAACTAATATTTATTTAGTTCTTATTCCCACCGTGTTTTTGTTTTATTTATCATAACTTTCTAAGCCATGTTTGTATCAATTAATTTAAAACAGTATTTTTTGTAAGTTTTAATGGTTTTAACAAACTCGTTTATGTGCGTTATTCATCGTTTATATTTTAGTTTTAAAATGCTTTGTTTTAATTTAAATGCAAATATTTTGAAACGTGATTAAGTATGCGTTTAAATTGCTCTTATAAAAAAAGGCAACATTAAAATGTAAATTTGAACATAGAAATAGGATATGGCACATTTAAAAATAGTATCAATAAATCTAAAAGCTGTTTTCAAGATACGCAACAAATAGTATGTTTAACAACTTTTTTAGGGTTCTAGGAAAATTTTCATTCTCAAAATGCATGAGGGAAAAAATAGTTTAAAAAGCTATGGTCAAAACGGATATAAATTACGTCACCGTACACAAAACTAGTTTTTTTCTTTCATAAAATTGACGTTTTTTGTATTTTTGTAAATGATAAAATTTTAGGGCTTTTTCAACATATATTAAGCAAAATAATTGTACCTAAATTTTTTTATTTTCTTATTAATAAATTTCATAAAATGTACATGTTTTTAAAAAAAATCAATACAGATCTACTTTTATACATCTAGTAAATGTTATTACTGTAACTCTCCAAAGAAAAACACTAACTCTTGTGCTTGGAAAATGACTTACACTGTTGTGGTTGGTTATTTATAAGCGTTTATTTAATTCTAAATATACGAGTACATGAGAAAAAAAAAACATAGGATATATAAAGAAAAAAACATAAAACAATAATGCATTCATACTAATTAAAATTTAATGTAGTTTTTACACGTGTTCAAAAAAATTCTTTCGATTTACTATAAATTTATTGATTGATTTATTATTTTTAATCGTTTTTAGTTCATTTGGGAGATTATTATAATTTTTTACACCTTTGAAGACAAAGCTATTTTAACCATGACTTGTGTGGAATTTAGGAATTTTAATATTTTTTTGGTATCTGAGTGACATTCATCTCAATTTTTTTTATATTTCCTTCTTTATAAATTTGTTAAATATAATTTGTTTATAAAAAGTGTCTACTTTATGAACCTTAAATATTTTATAAAGACTTTCAGTATTAAATGTTAAGGGTTTCTTTAAAATTACCTCAATAATTAATCTTTGTACTATTTTAAGAGGGTTTAATATATTGGCATATGCACCACCCCATCCTATAATACCATATTGTAACGACGATTGTACAATTAAAAATAAGTTATTTTTAAATTATAGATTTTTAAAATATTCCTTAATCTTATAAATATGTAAATACATTTTCTAATTCGTTTGACTAGTTCACTAATATGGTCTTTCCATTTAAATTTTTGGTCTATGTATACACCAAGATATTTTATTTTAATTTTTGTATCAAGCACTGAAAATGTTAGATCGCAGTTAGTTTTGTTGCAATTGCTTTAGTGAATCATTATTTTTACTACTTAATCTAAATATTTGAATGAAAAATCTAGCTAATATTGATTTACTGATTAAAAGTCAGTTTCATTGTCGTAAAACCACAATCAGGATTAGTACAATAACATTAAAATATTGCGTATCCACTAGGAATCTAACCCAAAACTTCCATGTGGAAAATCAGCGTTTTAGCCAGGGCAGATATTTTATGATTTCAGTTTTACAAAACATCGAAAATCCATTGAAAAATATAAATTCTAGTATTCATTTATTAATTTTAGTTGAACAATTGAAATAAAAAGTTTAAATACACACAGAATACTGAGTTTTACGCTATGAAGAACGTAACTATTAAAAACCATGACATAGTTCGTAAGTCTTGTAAATGCTTCTTGCTGTAAATGTAAAGACTTCTCTAATTTTTTAATTTTATTTTTTTAATTTTGTTTATTCAGAAAAACAACAGCAATACAAAAAATTTACACAACAATATCAAAAAACATAAAATAAAGCCAAATCAGTTTTCCACATAAATACATTTATACAAATCCAGCTCAGCTAGATATCAATACATAAAAGTGCATGTGTGCGAGTTTTTGTGTGTGAAGATGCGTGGGTAAGTGAGTGGAGTTTGGTTTTGGTAGGTATGTGAATATGTGTGTGAGTGTATATGGGTGTGAGGGTGGGTTGATAGACAGGGTGAGTTTGTGTTTGATACGAGTGAATAGAAACATCTTAATTTTTTTTGTAAAAATATTTTTTTTGTAAAGAAACATAATTTTTTTCACATAATAGTTTTTTAATTCTTGTTTTAAAGGTGAGTTAACTGCAGTCAAATTTGTCTATGTTACTGAAAAATACTTTTTAATTACGCGCCAAGCAAATCAGAGGAGAGTTCTGTGCATAGTTGGCGCGAACTGTAGGTACATAGAAAAGAGATAAATTCGTGTGACGGGTGCGGTAGCCAGGTACATTAAGGGCCAACAATCAAGACGTCCATTAAAAATGTCATGTAAAATCACGACGATCCTCAAGACTAAGTTTATTATGTTTATGACAAGAAGTTTTATAGTTAAGGTCCGTAAATCTGGATCTCTAATTGAGAAGTCTCAAAAATGTTTGCTGAACATTTTCAAGCCTTATCTTGTGTGTGGAATCATTTAAAACATATTTGTTAACCTTAATTTTTCAAGGTTACTTGTTTTGTGTCACCGTGTACTCAGTACAACTGTCCACTTTCTACTATATGACAGGTGCACTGTAAGACGTAAATCGTGTTCCTCGGCATTAGGTCAAGTTACTATTAGTAAGGTAAATAATACCATTTGTCTTCCGTATATCTTCTCCTTAATTGAAATACAACGTGATGCTATCTCGGGAGACGATAAGTGTTTAATAAAGGGACAGAAGATATAAGGTATAGATAAACGACCCCCAAACCCACTTATTAGAGATTAGAGATATAAGCATAAAGCTGTTAGTTACCACCAATGCATTTACTTGGTAGCGTTAATTTTATTGTAATTAAAGCAGCGATTGGTACATCATAAACAATAATGGAATTACATAACTTTTAAAATATCATTTACTAAAAAGAGCACTTCAACGTATTCTCTTATTCATACTTCATCCTACAATTTCCTCCGTATTATTATTTTTTTTTTTTTTCATATACAGGGTATTCTTTAAACCCTGTCACATCCGAAACCACAATGATTAGTATGGGCGAGAAGACATATAAGCATATTTAAAAAAAAATAAAAAAATTTAATAAAATATTTTAAAAAACAAATGGTTGCTTACTTCTGTAAGGGAGAAGTGAGGAGAGCGCGGCGCAGTATCATATTTCCCCTTCGCCCCTACTCGTTTCTCCCCTGCAGAAGTAAGCAACCATTTGTTTTTTTTGATATTTTTTTTTTTTAAATTTTATTCGTTCTAAAAAAATATTTTTAAGTGCCAATATGTCTTCTTGCTCATACTGATCATAATGGTTTTGGGTGTGACGGGGTTTAAAGAACCACCTGTATAATAATGAATAAATCAACTGGGTATTTTTGATACGCCTGTTAAAAGGGACAGAAGATATAAGGTATAGATAAACGACCCCCAAACCCACCTATTAGAGATTAGAGATATAAGCATAAAGCTGTTAGTTACCACCAATGCATTTACTTGGTAGCGTTAATTTTATTGTAATTAAAGCACCGATTGGTACATCATAAACAATAATGGAATTACATAACTTTTAAAATATCATTTACTAAAAAGAGCACTTCAACGTATTCTCTTATTCATACTTCATCCTACAATTTCCTCCGTATTTTTTTTTTTTTTTTTTTTCATATACAGGGTATTCTTTAAACCCTGTCACATCCGAAACCACAATGATTAGTATGGGCGAGAAGACATATAAGCATATTTAAAAAAAAATAAAAAAATTTAATAAAATATTTTAAAAAACAAATGGTTGCTTACTTCTGTAAGGGAGAAGTGAGGAGAGCGCGGCGCAGTATCATATTTCCCCTTCGTCCCTACTCGTTTCTCCCCTGCAGAAGTAAGCAACAATTTGTTTTTTTTGATATTTTTTTTTAAAAAATTTTATTCGTTCTAAAAAAATATTTTTAAGTGCCAATATGTCTTCTTGCTCATACTGATCATAATGGTTTTGGGTGTGACGGGGTTTAAAGAACCACCTGTATAATAATGAATAAATCAACTGGGTATTTTTGATACGCCTGTTAAAAAAAATAATAGAATTTAACTAGCAGGGAACAGAAGTTACATGCTAGAAGATTCAACCCTTCAGGCCTTATTTAATCGGCCATCCAGGCCTCGTTTTATCACCTTTGCGAGTCTCAGTTGATTAGTATCTCGGGCATTTAATAATGTCGCCCTTTTGGGCCTCTATAATAATAAAGAATATCTCTCAAAATAATGTTTACGTAAGGAGAGAAAGGGGAGAGGAGTGTAATATAAAGAACCATAATTATTATATATCATCTAATTGGCACAACACTACCTTTTCTTTTATTTGTATATTGTTTATTTATTGAATGAAAAAACGATTAACAATTCAATGACACCCAAATTCTAGCAAGTCTTCCTCCTAAGCTGCATAAATTTAAGTATTTTTGTACTTAGATACACGTTTATTTATATTATTTTTTTTTTCTTCTTCATCAGTGCAAAAATTCTTAACTTTTCAAAACGAACACTATGTTTTTGACTGTAATATGCACCAAAATCTACGAAAGCTACCCATCGGATATTTTTATCTGTTATGTTATCCATAGTGTTAAAACGGTGCTTTATCTGTTTAGTTTTTTGTTGTTTACTTTTTAGCATGAACACTTTACAAATTTACTATTATGATCAATGTTTGTTTTTGTAAATTTATTGATAATTTTAAGTTGCTAGAATTTCACTCGTCCATGTATTTTGTAGCTGCAAGCCGATTAGTAATCTAGCTTTAATAGGTAAATGTTATCAGCTATCAAATATCCAAATTTAGTAAATGAGGTCTCGAATTCCAACCGTTCATGCGCTCAGTAGCTGCAAGACTTGTAATCTAACTTCTATTTTTATAAATTAGTTTTTTACTTTTTTATTGAAATATTACTAAAACTCTTAACTTTATTGTCAAATAAAAAATAAAAAATGTAAGTAGGGGCTAGATTTATTATTGTCTATGCGCTCTGTAGCTGCAAGACGTGCTGTAATCTAGATCCAATATATTATAATTGGAGACGAGGAACTAGAATCTCAACTGTCCATGCGCTCTGTAGTTGCAAGACGCGGTCGGATAATTATTTATTGTTCAGCGCCCTTGAGGTGATTTTCACAAAAACGGCGCTATATAAATTATAGTATTTTAGTATGTTTAAATATTTGTTTTTTTTTTTCAAATTTGTTTTTTGTAAGTCAAAATTGTTGTACAGTTCATTCAAATCTAACATAACCTTTAATTTATGCGTTCCAATAAGTTTTTATATAAACACAAACGAAATTATTCAAACGTTACTCGGTTCACCGACAGGCACTAACGTTTATATTTAAATTTATTTTAACAGAGAAGGAAAACATTTTTTGACTAAATTTTAATATAAATAACTCCCTAGGGAGAAAATCCAGCCAGTCTGCAAGCATTTTGGCATCCTCTAACATTGTTGAACTAACGTTTATATTGGGTTATTTAACATTCAAACGGACTTTACTAGCAAAGCAAATAACACATTCACAAGCTTTTCGGATTTATACAACATAATTTTTTTTTGCTGTAAATTTGAATGTCAGCGTGCAAATTTTAATGGTTTCATACAACCATATCTCCCTCACTCACATTCTATCCCAAATTGTAAATTTAACGATCACCAATCAATATCAAAATAAATGTATAATTATTAGCAACGATTATTTATTACGACTAGTTTCATCGGTCAATTTACTGGAAATCGTTAATACGAGAGCGGCGAAATATCATTATACCGCATAAATTATGACGTTAATTTTGATCTGGAGCGGTTACATTGATCATGATCTTGATCAATAATTTCCTTCTCCGAACGTGCCCATAAAGAAAATTAACAAGCTCATTTTGACCAGCCGCCGAGAAGTCCGGTTACAAATTAATAGTGTTTATTATAATAAAACGCTAAGTGGGTGAAGTTGCCATATGCCGGCCGCGGCACTGGTAGACTTGTTGGCACCAGAAACACACACACACTCGCTCGTTTACACTTGTGACGAAATAATTAGCATTAGCATTGTTTATCATTTGTAATTATTTACAAATATTACAAATTAAAAAATATGTTCACTGTAGGACAGAGGACACATACTATAGAGATAACTTAAGAATCCTGGATATTAATTAAATAAATCTGTTCAATACTCTGACACTCTTTTACAATTTGAAAAACGGACCGTTTTCTGTATACGAGTACATGTTGGAAGATGTTATATGTAAAAAGGATTTTCACGAGTTTGGAACGAGAGATGGAGACGATTTTAGACTTTCTAGGGTGAGATTCACTGAAACTCAAAATAACGTATACTATAAAGGTTTCATCATCTCCTTCAACTTTCATTCGTCCAGCGTTTAGCATAGGCCTCCCTTCCTGACTTCCACGGGTCTCTGTTCATCGCGAATCTATGCCATTGATGCCCCTCCACCTTCTCAATATCGTTAGACCATCTTGCTTGTGGGCTGCCTGGTTTTCTGTGGCCGGTTCTTGGTCACCATTCTAGGGTCCGGATTGGTCCATCGATCATGTATTGTCTTATAGTATGGCCAACCCAGTTTCACTTTAGTGAGGCGGTTTTAAATGCGACATCTGTAACCCTAGTTTTTTCTCTAATGCATTCGTACCGTTTTTTATCTTGCAAACTCATGTTCAACACTTCCTTTCCATTGCTATTGCATTACGCGGAGACACAGATAGAGGAAGCATCTCCACTTTAACGAATTCAAATATTTTATTAACATTAGGGATAAGTAATACTCGTATATTTTGAAAAATTAGAGATAAATTTGAGTTTTTTATATTTATCATTTAAAGCAGCTTTGGGGTCAAACATTTAAGTAAATGTTATTAAATATTTGTACATACCTAATTACCAACTCTTCTATGTCTACTGGTTTCGAGACGTACCCGTCTATTCGTCATGACACCAATCGAACTAACATGCAACACGCATTATACACCCTCGCCATAGTTGTTGCACAAAAATAAAAAACCAACATACTGATTTGAAACCACATGCTTTTAGTAGGCAACCCTTACGTACACTTTATTTTCATGCAACAAATACGGTGAACGAGAGCAAAATACGTATTTGTTGCATGAAAATAATAAAACATAATTATTTTCATGCAACAAATACGTATTTATACAATAATACATATATTTTGATTGCGTTCGAATGAGATGAACGAATGAACTTACGAAACGAAATCGTGACAGAATATGCCTGCTGAATGTTCCAGACTAAAAAAAACGTCCCTAAAAGGTTTCTTGCTTTACTGAATGACTCAAGTCTGTAAGAATTAATGAATCTTGTAAAATAAAAGTAAAATTTTATATAGTTTACACAGGTTTTCAGAGGTTAAAGTGTATTTTAGTATTTGCATGTTGATGTAGTGAGTGTCTTGACAAAAAAACAAGTGCGTCCTGAAACCAGTAGACATTAAAAGTCGGTAAGTGGTGGTATATTCTTATATTTACTTACATCAGTTAAAAATTTAAGATTTTCTATCTTTATGTAAATATCTAAAAAGCGTTTTACCTACCACGCTAAATAATTTTGCGTTTTAGCAGAATAAAAAAAAATAGCAATAATTTTCATACCGCACTCTATACCACAACAGTATAATGTATAACAGTACTCTGAGTAAGTAACTACCAGGGTCGGATTCTCATAGCGGTAGTTATAGTAATAATTCTCACATTCTGTCAGATTCTTGGCACAGTTTCAAAAGTAACTAATTTATTGTTATTTTTAAATGATTTAGAGCAATGGTTTTTCTTTTTAATTATTTGTTTGGTTAAATATTAAACATTTGCGTCATGAAACTGTGTTTAATTCAGTAGTTTAAAATTCAGGTAGGAATAATAAATGCTTTGTTATTTTTATGAATTTTAATAACTCACGTAAATTATATGTTTTTATTGTATTTTATAACATCATGTACCTAGCTGCTTCAAACCTTTAACTGCATTTCTTTGGTTTATTTTTTTATTTTTTTATTATTATTATTTTTTTTATTTTTAAAACCAACTAAACTTCTAAACACAGTTTTACATTTTATTTCTTTATATCGTTTTTTTTTCAATTTTTTGTTGTTTATACACTCATCATTTTATTTTTATACCAACTATACTTCTAAACTAGTTCTTCTTCTAGTTCAACTTTATCACTGCAAGAATCATATCTAAATATATTCTAGCAATTCAGTACTGAATCGTCTACATGCGCTGGGTAATAAACATTCGGATTTAGGTGACATATTTTTATTGAAATTTCCAGCTTATAAAAAATTACTTGTAAAACATTTTTAGTGTGGAATCAATATTTTAATTATGTTCTTTCTAAAGAAGCATTGAAAAAGTTGTTACTGTTTATACTCCACTGTAAATACTTATGTATGTGTGTAATTTAAAAGGTACTTTCTTTATTTTGTATTTTTTTTAATTTTGTGTTCTTTATATACTCATCTTCTTTTTTTTATACCAACTTTACTTCTAAACACTGTTATATCGTTTAATTCTTTTTATTGTATTGTAACGTAATGTAACGTAATGTAATGTAATGTAACGTAATGTAACGTAATGTAATGTAATGTAACGTAATGTAACCCGCAGACAAGCTTCGGCTTTGCAGGAACAAAAACACAATTTTGTATATTACTTATTTGTTAAAATGAATAAAACTTAATAAAAAATAAAAAATAAAATTGTAAAGCAAACAATTAATAAAGTGTTACGGTAAGCAAGAAAGACATTTTTAAGTTAAATTAATTAACAAGCAAGCATATATTATCACGAAAAAATAAGAAATAAAAATATGTATCTATGAAATGCATATTTGCCAATACTACAATGCAATTTGATATAATAGTAAAAAATAAAAAACAAGTATAAGGTAATAAAAATAAACAAGTAAGTATTTTTTTTTATTATATGTTATAGCTGTGAAATTCCCAAATAAAATAACATAAATATGATATGTCAAGTCTTGAAAAAAAATAAAATATATATATACTCATGTTTTATATAACTTCCAAGTATGTAAAAGCCTTATGGGCGTGAAAAATTAATAAAATAAATAATATAATATGTAAATAAGAATAACATTGTACTGAATTATATGTCACCGTAAAAATTGTGTGGAATTTTTCATTTTATTAATTTTGTTTCTTATTAAAATGCATAAATTTTTTTTTTTTGTGGATACTGTAATTTCTGTAATGATTTGTTTTATTTATTCATAAAAAATACCTACATATATATGCAAAAAAAAAACGTATCCTAAACTTTATGAGACCAAGGGCCCTGTGTTTATTTATTTTATTTATTTATTGATTTTTATTTTTTTGCACCATAACAGGTCAGGAGACCCAATTACAGTGGTGAATTACATCACAGAAACCCAGGCTTGAGAAAAATTACATTTTAATTTTTTTGTGTTCTCACCGGGAATCGAACCCGGAACCTTCCGTGTGAGTCAAGCGTCTTGACCGCTACACCACGGAGGCCGCGGTTAGTTAGGATACAACATAATGGAAAATGGAAGCATGTACATTATCAAATAATAGAAAAATTAAAACATAATGAAACAAATGTATTCAAACAATTTATAACGGAACGCTGAGTAATTATTTTGTAACAATTTTTAGTCTGTCCAAGTTTCTGTAGACATGCTCTAGACTTATTCACTAGAGTTTTCAATATTGAACCATCGCTGTTGTTTATTTTGTACCTCAACACATGACATTTATATTCTGTAGAAAATGTATTATAAAAAACAATAAAATGTAGTAATATTATATTTTATGTTGTTTTGTTGGTAAGTCGTGTCGTGTCGTGTCGTGTCATGTTCTGTCTTGTCTTATCGTGTATTGTCGTGTCATATTGTGTTGTGTTAATTTTTTGAAAAAATAACAAAGGGTAACAACACTCACAGAGGCAAAAACAAAATATAATCTAAATAATGGCGTGTATATGCCAAAATAGGCAGCAATAATAATTACTAATCCCTGTTTTGTAAAGTTGTGTAATATGGACGTTATTTATTATATTTGATTTTTTTAATATGATAGTTGCATTACTTTTTACGTTGCTTATTATGTAAAAGGTTTATATTTCATTAAAAGTGGATTTTTAGGCTTTTAAATAAGTTTCAAATTCATCGTAAAATGTTGGGATCAGGATGTTTATTCTATAGTGGACCAATCAGGAACTTCTCAGCATTTGCTTTAGTGAAGACGAAACTACTTAAAACTCTTCAGGTGAAGCCAGCCTGTTGACAGTCATCAACAGGCTTCCATCCACTAGAAGAGTGTCCGGCATTTTGAGTCCTACTCTGGTTTATTTTACCAATGTCCTGCACTAAGTTGACCATGTCAAATATTACCTCCAATATTTCGTAAGTTCTTTATCAGGTTTATAAGTAAGGCTCATGGGTTTTAATAGAGCATACTTTTTTTACACAAACACAAATAAATTTCAATCTTGCGGATTGATTAATCGTATCATAAAACCTGAAACAGTTTATTTGGTTTAAAAATAACCTAAATTCTCTTTTATAATTAATCAGGTTTGAACTAGTTCACAAATTTGGGGGCGTTTTAATACATCCGGATTCCAAAATCTTAATTGCTTTACCGCCACCAATATTTTGAATACTGTTAGCTCGTTCATTCTTTCATTGTTTTATATGGGAATGATTGAGACAAGTATGTGTGAGATGGCTATTCATAGCAAAAGTAAAGAATTTTTTGTATTACCGATTGACAAATGAATGGTTTATAAAAAATATTAAAAAATTGTACAAAATATTCACTAACATTCGTTTTTCTATAAGAAAAATCTTCGAACTATCCAAAAAAGACTGGTTTAAATTGATCAAGATATTAGTTGCCGATTAAATGTTTTTTTTTATAATATGTACAGCGGAACTATGGAACAATTATACGAAAGCAGCGTCGAATAATTTAAGGATCACCTACAACAATGTATATAGGCAATTATTTCGACTGCCTTCTGTACTGTAGTGCCTCCGAAATATTTTCAGCTGAGCGGGTAAACACCTTCACTGCCCTACTTTGCCGAAGAGCCTGGAGCCTATGGAAACGCTTGAAAACTCTAACAACACGCTTCTTCAGGTAGATCCATTAACTCATGTTCGAGCGATGGCTGCAAATGCTGAAACCGCCATGAAGACATAATATAAGATAATAAAATAATGTAATAACTTATATTTACGCATATGTTATTAATTTAAAAATACTTGGTTCACTAATTTACAATAATTTGAGTAAAATGAGATCATTTATTTTATTTTATCTCATTTGACCAAAAAATCATTACATTTTATTAGTATTTATTTATTTATTTGGTTTACAAACAATGAAAAAAGAATACATAATACACATAAATATTGAAACAATAAAAAAAATAGTCACTACTTATTTTTTATCAATTACATGTAAACACCAACTAAATACATATTTATATAAAATGAGCAAAATAAATTATTGAATTGAATTCAAATTATTGTAAAAATTGAAATAAAATTGCAAAAAATGTACGAATAAATAATAAATTAACATGAATAAAATACGTATTTAAATAAAATTAACAATAAAAATTATCTAAATTAAATTATTTAAAAAAATCATTCATTAATATAAAACTAATAAAAACCACTCATTAATAATACTAATAAAAACAATAAGCAAAATATGCATCGAACAAAATCAGTAATGTAATCCATCAAAATTAAATGTACATAATTAATATATCGATATAAAAACGCATTTTGTATACACTTCCTAAACCTTAAAAAAGTGACAATAACCCAGCTAATATACTTATAAATGAACAGTTAAGCCTAGTCAATTCACATTTACTTAATATTTTCAAAAAATAAATAAAAACTAAATTATTTATAATTGTAATCCTGTAATTGTTAATTTGTTATTCCATATTATGTACGAGTATAATAAACTTTATATTATATACCCACTAAATATGTAAAACTTGTCATGTTCCCAATAAATTAAATTAAAATGAAATAATTTTATAAAATCTGAATGTATTTTTACCTTAGTTGACATTAAACATGAATGAAACCTGTGTAAAACACCAATGTAGAGTTTCAACAATAATTTTTAAAATAAACCTGTATAAATGAAATCAATATTTTTATAATTATTATATTAATTTTAAAGTCATACCCTTAACAAATATTTTTAAATAATGGAAGGTTTTTCCCCTATATAACCAAAATATTCCTCTAATATACTCAGTATACCCTAATTGAATTTTAATTACTCTACTTATTTTGGCTTGTATCAAAATCCACAAACATAAAATAGCAATTATTTTTAGTAAATAAGGAAACTTTGAAAATGTCCTAACAAGACGAAACGCCTCACAATATACCCTTTGTATATTTTATATTTTAAAAAAAGTAGAATTATAATCCAATAAACTTGTTTTATTTTGGATACATTACCAAATTTAATATGGAATTCTACCAATTGTCTGCATACACAAAAAATAAATAAATGCACAAAATTAGTGGTTCAAACATAAATTTTGCAATATTGTTTATTTATATTTGCAATTTACTCACGTGGGCACTAACATTCGTTTAAATTCAGCATCATTATTAAAAATGGTACAAACTCTGTTTATCTGGGCCAATTTGATGTAACGAGTCAAATCTTAATTTGTCACAAACAATAAAATTGCATTGCAATTATAATGTCCACGTTGTTTTTATGGGGGAAAGAAAAGAAAGTTGTGCTTACATAATTACAGCATAATTACACGCTATTTATGCAATAATTATTAAAATTATGCAGAAAAAAACAATAGAAGATTGTGTCGAGCACTCGAGAAATACATACATTATATTATGGCTTCAATGAAGATGAATTATTCAAATAGAATAAAAAATGATGGGTCTAAGCTTTTGACATATCTTAAATAGTTTTTTATGTTTCTAATTTGGGTAAAACTGCTAGTATACTTACTTGTTCGGCGATTTAAAAAAAATATTATTAAGGGCAAACCAAAAACCTTCGAATGAGAAAGAACGGGGGTTTTTTTTTTTAAATATATATAATTATATGTCTATACTACGAGAACTAAGCCAATTAAAAAAAAAATACATACATTATTTTTCGTATTACCCGTAGCACTGATCTTCTCCATTCTATAGTTCAAGGCAATCAGGATAATTTTAAAAGCCAGGATATTTTAACATATACAGGGTGTTCATTAAACCCTGTCACATCCGAAACCACGATGCTTAATATGAGCAAGAAGACATATTAGCACATAAAATTATTTTTTTAGAATGTATAAAATTTAAAAAATATATATTTGTAAAAAAAGCAAATGGTTGCTTACTTCTGCTGGGGAGAAACGAGGAGGGCGGAGGGGGGAGTCTGATACTGCGCCGCGCTCCCCTCACTTTCCCTTGCAGAAGTAAGCAACCATTTGTTTTTTTTAATATTTTATTTTTAAAAAAAATTTTTTAATTTTTTTAGGCTTTTACATGTTTTTACATATATATACAAATTAAGACAGACATGCATTTTACAAAGAAGTAGCACAAAATATATAAATGATTTTTAGAAGAAAAAGAAAAATATCATCTTTACATATTCGTATAAAAGTGGAAAAAACAGAAATGTGGAAATGTAAAAGTGGAAAAAATAGATTTTCTATTGAATATGTTCTGTGACTTGAATTATAAAAATAAAACTTTGATTTTATTGTTTGGTTGGAAGAAATTGCCATTCGGCAATAAGCCCGCCAATGTAGAAATAACATTATGTACAAAAAGTTAAATAAATAAATAAAAATAAAAAATTACCTAAAAAATACATACCAACATATTTTGTGTTTATTTCCGTCTTTCAAACCCAATAAAGTACGTTATTTAAAAAAAAAACATAATAAGCCTATTACATTTGAAAAAACTAAGTGGAAGACCGATCTACCAGTGTAAGTTATTATGATACTCTTGTGACATAAGACTTATAATTAATACGAAATATTAGAAAACACATACTTTAATTCTAGTGGTATATGTACATTTGTGCCACTTTGTTCTAGGTGTCCTATTGATGGTTAATGCGTAAATAATAAAATAAAGCAAATACTTTACGTTCAACGTTCCTTATTCGGAAATTCTCATCGTTATTTCAAAACATGGAATTCCATTCTAAAATTGAAATTCAAATATTCAAAGCGCGTGGGTGCGCGTGCGTAATGAGCTTTAACATAGTAACACAAAAAGTCACCAACAGGTGAACTGGTCAACGCGGAATCATATCTCTGTCTCTTTTTGCCTGACGCGTCGGTCGTATTTCGGTCTCTCTCTTCTTCCCGCCTCGGGCTACGGGCCATCGGCTGACCTACAGACATGGAACCACTAGACGCACTCTCGCGAGATGAACAGGATATTGACACGTAAGTGGACATAGAATAAGGTTCAATCTCGAGTGGTAATAGTCTGGCGTATATCATTATTAGGTCATACATGTGCATAATATTAGACGCACTGTCGCGCGATGACCACGATATTGGCACGTGAGTAAAGATAGTATAAAGTTCTATTTTGCTTGGCAATAATATGGCGTACTTTTGTCATTATTAGGTCATTCATGTGCATAGTATTAGATGCACTCTTGCGAGATGAACAGGATTTTGACACGTAAGTGTAGAAAGAATAAAGTTTATTGTCGCTCAGTCACAGTATGGCGAATATCGTTATTAGGTCAAACATGTGTATATCATAACAAATGCCCGAAAGTCAAACTTTTGTATTTGTAACTTACGTTTACGAGTACCCATCTCCTTACCTAATGGTGCATATGACACTTAATTGGTACACTAATTGCAACGTATATCGATCACATCGACATTCCCTACGTAGCTCAACAAAATAGATGTTTACCCTTGAAAATAGAAGTTTTATATCTGAATTATGCTATTTATATAAATTATCAAATAATAAACTCTTTTAACCTACTCTCCAACAATTATCTTAATGTCCCCTTTCGCGTGACAAGAAATAAGTCAGTATTCTATATGCCAGTCTGAAGCTCTAACTATGCACAACACTCTTTCCTCTATCGTTCTTGTTCAAACCATATTTTTTTTTACCAATTGATATATTTAACATGCCTCTTAATTTATTTAAAAATAAATTATGACTCATTGTTTCTGGCTGCAATACGCTCTCACTTGCTATTTAATGATGCTCACGCTTACACACACCTGAAAACTTTCTTGTATTGTACCACAATACCCTTTTTTTATACCAGAATTTAATATGTTTGATTTTTATTTCGATACTTCGCTGGTCTGTCTTTAAACCGTAACTTTTTTTATGTTATTTTATCATTGTTGACTGTTTGTTTCTGTAAAATAAATAAATAAATAAAAACTATCGAAAACTAATAAAATAAATCTTATTTCACCTACATACTAGGCAACCACTTAAACCAACCAATGACAGGTCATAAGCCCTGTAGATGCCTGGACTTCTATATTACCTTCTCTAAAATGTTATTCATCTCTGTTTTAATATGTTAATATTAATAGCTCCCCAAGGAGTTGAATCCAGTCCTTGTCTACAAAAATTTGAACAAATTCAAAATATTGTTGATCATTTCAGTTTTTTTTTAATGTGCATTACAAACTTAAATTCAAGAAGTACGTATTACAAAAAAAAAAAGAGACTCTTTTGTAAAGAGAATCCTGCTCCGAAAAACCCCTTCTGATATATGGAACAGATCAACATCCAAAGCGATGTTGCTCCGCGTAGCGGTAGCTGTTTCAACAGGCATAACCATTGGCAGGTTGGTGCTGTATATTGGAATATAAATCAATCCATGCTGGCGCTATCTTTAGTAATTATCTGGACTGCAAACCAATGCTTATTATAATCTCAAGATTAATTTGTGTAGTCAAATACACATTCCTTCTAGTCTCTAAATTCTACAATTGTATTATTCACCCTCCTAGACACAGACAAAAGAAATAGACACGTAAAAGTATTTAAATGTGTGCATGTATATTTATTTAGTTGTATTTTTTATTTCATTTCTTTATTGATTTTAAATATAATATGAAAATAAAGCAGGCTCTCTCGTAGGCATAAATATTCTGCTTAACAATTTTATAGTACACTACATATTTTTTTAAAACGGTGTGCGAATTTAAATATTTACCTACGTTAAAAATAATAAACATACAAATATTTAAACATGTTTATGGCTATACATAGTGTGTAACATTCACCATTCTGCCTATGCTTAGGTACGACTTCCATATTCACGGATAGAATTATCACGATTTTTTTACATTTTAACTTAACCCAGCTGATGACAGACCATAAACTCTTTAAAAGACGAAACTTCTATGATCCCAACAGCTACATCTCTGTTGAAAAATATGTCATATTGACATCAATCAACTAAAATATATGTAATATTAATAAAAATCCAGAAGTTGTCAACAAAAATTTGATATATTGAACTCAAAATAAAATAAAATTATAAATTTCACAAGCGGACCCGTCAGACGATGTCCTTTTCGAACGTTGGCTTGACTGATATTAGCTTGGAAAAAGATTTTCCATTGATAAGTAGGTACCTAAGTACTTGTTTGTGATTAAATTCCAAAACTAAAAATTGATAATATTCAAATATTTCATTGAGTAGGTACCTAGGTACTTTTTTATGGTTGAATTCCAAAACATAAAATATTTTTTTTTTAAATATGGCTTTCTTTATGCAAACGTAATACTCCGTTCTTCTCACCAACAGAGGGGTGTACTTACGTAGGAATACGATTTTTAAAAACGTATTGAATTTAAAATTATTTTAGTATTACCAATAACCCAGTAAAAAAAAAAAAATGTAAAAATGTAAAAAGTAAAAAAAAAAAAATCTGATTATGTTGCACAAAAAACAAATGCTGTTTGTAAACATTCAAAAACAAACTTTTTTTATGAACTAAAAAAAATCTTTCTATTTTTTTTGTAAGTGCATTCTCCTCGAATGCAACCCTTGTAGATCAATGAATAAAACATTTATGCTCCTTACTTTTTTTTACTTATTAGATTGAAGATTCTAATATTTACGAACACGCACAGAGCAATAATCTATATTTCTCTGAAAATCGCACGTAAATCGGTTAAACCGTTTAGGAGTTCAGTGACATCACACGTACAGAGAAATTATATTTATAAAGATTACACTTATACCGCTGTGTGTGAAAATAGGTTATATGTATTTATCAATGTTTAATTGAGTATGCGTTTAAATGCAAGTGTTACAATATGTAAATTATGCGAAGATTTTCTATAGAGGTTCCTGTTTTTCATATGCGGATATTGCATCGTTTAGTATGCGGATGACCACTATATGTAAGCAAGTGCAGGTCAAACAAAAGAACATAAATTACAGTAACACCCTGCAGTTTTGCTTTCTCACCATACTCGTACGTACTAACAACGTGGAAACATTTTTTTTGTCGTATTTATATTGTAAATAGTTACAGCAATATTTCTTAACATTTTGGCTAATTTTGATAACTGTTAATCTCAAACAAATTTGTTTTTATGATAATCAACTCGTCGTGATAGTAGAATAGCAACGGATGTGCGTAAAAAACGACATTGACATTCTTTCATATTTGATCTTGAAAAGGTTTCAAAAAGGCTTTATATTCCAGGTTTGAAAAAATAAGAATGTTTTTCTTTTGTATTTGAAGAATTGTCATATTAAAAGTAAAATAAATTTAAAAACCGCTCTCATGTAAAGTTGAAAAAAATCACATGCTTTGTTGTTCTGCGATTATATAGAACTGTGAAAAATTGGCTGGGTGGCATACGGTTGCTGAGCATAAATGCGACCTGATTTTTTGACAAAAAGTCGCGAACAAACGGCAGTGGTGGTATTCTGAATCTTCTTATCCCCTAGAAAGTGGTTAATTTGGGGATTTTTATTTTTTGGCATGCACCTAAACTTTGCTTCATTTATGGCCACACTGATGATTAAACGTCGAACAAATACGAACACGTGAAATTAAACGAAAGCATTTTTATTTGGATCATTATTGCGACCTGAAGCATAAAACAAAACACTTTAACACAAATAAGGTTAAATTGATCAAACTCTATTCGTTTTTTTCCGTTTTTTAAACAGTTTTATACATCATTTGACGTTTAATTATCAGTGTGGCCATTTAAACACACAACATACGACACACAAATTGTCATCGCACTCAAAAAAAAAAATCCCCAAATTAACCGCCCTCTAGGGGGGTAGAGAAAATTCAGAAAACCACCCCAGGAGAACGTCATTTTTGCTCTGAAACTATCTTGAAAAATTTCTGACACCAAAATGCGTCTTACCAGTAAAGCAGTTAACGACGCGTCCAAAATGGCCTAAAATTGACAGCTTTATTATAAACATTTACCTATACCAATCTTGAAAAAAAAATGGCTCTTAGAATAGTTATGTATTGAAATTCTAAAATAAAATATTCGGTTAACGCTTCTTTTTTTTTTAAAAATAGCATCCTGACGTCATTGATATATATGTATACACTAGATACAGCTCTAAACATCCAAATTATGTTCCATTCGACATAGGTTCCGGAACTTATCTTGTATTTGGTAGGAAATTTTGTTTTTCCTTGTATACGCTAAGCAAAAGGGAAGCAGTGCAAAAGGACGCGACATGTAGCTTTGAATTTAGAGTAAGCGGCATAAACAATGAATGCTTTTTACTCTTCTACGCGTTTTGCACGACAAAGTTGTTTAAAACTTGTATTGTATTCGCAAAGACGTATAATAAAATTGACACGTTACTAGCGCTTTAAAAATAGTATTTTACCATTTTCTTTTCATTCCTTAAAGGATTTTCATTATTATCATGTTGCCGAAAATACGGCATTGTAGGTGATGAAAAATTGCTTTATTAAACTGGAACTGATAAAAACAAAGTACATCATTTGAACGTAGTTATAAAGAAAGCCGCCAGTCCACAATTTTGAAAAAATGATATATAGATGTTATCGGCTAAAGTAAGGTCAATTCCATGTTCTGATTGAAAAAGCCAGATCTCTTTTAAACAAAAAACTATATTAATCATCTTAAAATGGTGTCGATCACAAAAATGGCATTTCTCAATTTGCAGATAACACCCTAGCACTAGAAAAATCTTATGGTACTTTTTAAATCATTAAAACTGGTCAAATACATAATTAGATGATTGTTTGTAATATATGAAACACTTATGTATTTATTGTTTATCATATGTTAAAATCAAAGTTATTTATACTGTTGTGTAGATTTGATAATTCACTCTTTTCAAAAAAGTGCTATTATATCAGTTTCACTTTTCTATGGCTGGCTGCTTTCAGCATAAGTGCGTTCATTTCATCCTCAAATACAAACCTATTTATGAAATACGCAGATAATTAGCTATATTTATAATCACATTTTTCAAGTTGCCAAATTGTGTCATTTCTATGGTAACGCGTTGCACACACATAAAAATGAACTAAAGAAAAACATATAATATATCTCTCTCTCCATTTCGAAAATGTTTTTTGCATTTGAGTATGTTTTATATTCTAATTTATTTAAATTCTAATATTTTATTTTCTTTCAGCATATTTTTCCATTTTTAATATTTCTTTCACTTATGTAAATACTGACTAAATACTTTAAGTATATTATTTCAACCCGTTGTTTTGGGGTTACTTTAAATATACTATTTCTCTTGTTCTAACTTTGAGAATATTTTTTTAATCTTTAAACTGCTTTCAGCTCGGTTTTTTTTCTTTTATATTATTCTTGTACGTGAAATAGTAAAAATGGTTAATTCGCAACGTGTAACATAATATGCAAACTTAGTCAATGGTCCGTTAGAATTAGGTCTTATTTTGTATACTCTCTACGTCATTGTTTATTCGTGATAGTAACGTTGAATGTTTTTTTTTAAAGAAAACTGCTTAAATTTAACACCGATTAAGGTTTGAAAAATATTTCCGCATATTTTTATTAATTGTTGTTATCATTAATCATTAATGATATTTATATAATAAATGTAATATTATTTTCTCGTTTCGTAACTTTTGTCAGTATATATAATGTAATTTATTTGTAAACTGCAAAAATATGCGAAGTAAGAGAAACTTAATTCATTAATTGTAATGTGGAAGTTTAGTGGTTTTTTATTTGTTAATTCAAAATAACCCAAAACTTTAATTTTTTATTTTTATGTATCGGATTATTATCTTGGCAACGATTTTTTAAAGTTTCGTTTCTTTTTTGATTACTCACAAGTTATATTCGTGAGTTATCTTAATTGGTGTGTTGACTTCTCAGATACCAAAAATCTATCACAAAACTCTATCGCTGGGTAATTAAGAAGAACTTTTGTCACATAAAGTAGTTAATTTTGATTAAAATCGTTTATAATATATTTTTTAAAGAAACTTTGACATAATTAAATGCTCTAATTTTTACAGGGTGTAAAAAAATAATCTATCAAATTTCCCATAGCACTGAACTTCTTCATTGCTTATACAAAATGCACTAAGTTAAATTGTCATGTTTAAATGTAATATGTTATTTTAATCACGACTGCATTTAAATGATTACTGATAAATCAGGTAAGCTAATGTGTAGGAATAAATAATAAAAAAAGTTATTTTAATGTTTCGTTTGCCAATCCTCTTGTCAATTAATTTGAATAATTTACGTCTATGATGCAAAACGATTAAGTACTTTTATATCATAATTACATGCACCGTTTTAATTTGCCATTAAAATAAAATGTGATGCACAATAAATTTAATAGCAAGTTCAATGACATTAGTGTTCCACATACGTTCTAGTTGAGAATTTGTGTTGAATTTTTCCAGTCTACAAGATGGCGATTCGGCTTTGGCATAATATATAGATATCATTGTCTCGACTAACTGCAGCATGAACTTGAAGCACGCGAATTACGTATAAGCTTAAAATGTCTGCAAACAACTGTCAAATGCGTACAAAGCTTTAACTGGCACGCAAATCCCAGGATTAACAGGTCATTCGTCATAAATGTTAAGTTATAAACTCATGTTGTAAATAGATTAACTATTTAAGACGAGAACATGGAACTCTTGACATTATTCATTTAACGTAAGGCCATTTTCAAAATTTAAAAAAAGTTAACAGTAAATAATCAGGTATACAGGATAGAACGGTACACAATTTTCTCTTTGTGTACATACTTCGCTTCCTTTGTGTTTACACAGCTTCTTATGCACGGATGACAATTATTCAAAATTAATATAACAATAAAGGACTATAGGATGGGCGGACTTCAAAAATATTGATACCATCAAAACTCTCTATTGCTCACTAGTTCGACCCCATCAAGAATACGCTTCTCTTATTTGGTCTCCATTCTACAGGACTCATATTGACCATATCGAGTCTGTCCAACACCGTTTTCTAAGAAAAGTGGCATGGTTGCTCGGATTTCAAAGGGGTAATTATTCCTATTTTGAAATAGAGCAATCTCTTAATCTGTCTTCATTGGAGAGACGTAGAACTGTGATGGACCTTATATGCATTTTCAAAATACTCAATGCTTTAAGTGATGTCCCATTTCTGTTGCAATCAATTTCTTTTCATGTGTCCAACCGTGTCATCAAAAATCAAAATCTGCTATTTATAAAATCTTCTAAGAGCAACTTTGGTTTTTATGCCCCAATGTCCAGAATGTTTAGATTAGTTAATTCATCACACGACTTGAAATTCTTTGGGATAGATCTTCCTGCTTTTCGTAGATCTCTTAGCGACTAAACAGTGTGGGATAAAGTTGGATTGGCATGGTTTAGCTCGAAGTCTTAGGTCTTTCGTTTTTATAAATATATTGTTTATAATTATTGTATTGCCCTTGTTTGTCTTTGCTAAATAGTTTTATGTTCTTTTTGTTCAGTTTCTTGCATTTATGTTTCTTCATGTAACTGTTGTAATTGGCTTAGGCCGTATATATAATGAATAAATAACACGAAGAGACTCAAATTAAGTTTAAACAATATTAAGATTAAATACGTTCATACCAACTCTTTTGACTAGTAAGCGATCTTCGTGTAATTCTAACAAAAATTATGCTAAAACAATATCGAGAATAATAATATAACATAATAGAGATGATAAAAATCTAAAGTAGATATGATACTGATAAAAAAAACTTCCTTACTTAGAAGAAGGTTTGATTACATAAAAAGCAGTACAGGTAAACGTCGTTTTGCGCCGGTTCGATTTACGCCGATTTGCAATTACGTCGGTTGGTGCCGGCTGGGATTCCCCGGTTCGGCCGACGCCATACGACAGTAGGCGCCGCGATTCTAATAGTAGACACACTTTTACACGTTGTTTTATTCTATAACCGTGTGAGCAAGCAGCCTATTGTGTGTGTATAGTCGTTTCCGAGTTTTCGTTTTGTTTTTAAGAAAAATAAAAAGAAATGATTAAATTTCATATTGAATTACTATTCAAATTAATAGAATATTCAAATATTTGTAGTTTATGCTACGATTCTGGAAGAAAGAAAGCAACAATCAAAGCAAATGAAATTGGATGTTTTTTTTAAAAAAAAGTGTGCGAATTTAATTTAGTACCGACGAACTAGTTAGTATTTGTTATAAAATATTCATTATTTATATCAAGGGATTATTATTTATTTTGTAAACGTAAATTTAATACATTTATAATTCATTTTAAATAAATATACGATATGTATTCAATAAACTCGTTAGCTTGTTTTTAGAATGTTGACATGGAACCTAACCTTATATTATCTTCCATTATATTTGTGATTATTTTACACCGGTGTCTCTCGGAACGAAACCCCGGAGTAAAACGACTTTTACCTGTATTTTCAAAGTTTAAAAATATTTTATATAAAGTTAAAACAGAATTCAACGCATTAGTAAAAACGTAGTGTATTTAGAGTGTATAACCTTATTTAAGGAGGTTCAATGCTAAACCCCCCTTGTGCATGATCACTGTTTTTAATACCAACTAAACCAGCAGCAAAAAGACTAATTCTTTTAAGTTCAATGTGCAATTTGTGTGCACTATAACTATAATATGCGTATTTTATGTTGAATGTGCATATTGAGCTTATAAGAAATGTTCGTTTAGCTACAGATTTTGTTGATCTTTTCATAGATAGTGATCATGCACGGTGGCAATTATGCATTTAACTACCTCATGTGCTTAAATTTTTCAATACATCCTTCATGAGAGAAAATAATATCCAGATGTAGATTTCAAAATTAGTGCTATCAAGAACACTTTTTTACACAACTTTATTATGCCCTATTGAGACTTAATAAATGTTTCTAATTATTATCATCTAGATATATCATATCATTTTCAATAGTCACAACATAGTGACTGCTTTTAATTAAGGGCCATTATACATGAGCGTTTTTTAATCCTCGCGAATTTTATTCACGGAGATAATTATACCTGCGGACGTCATTTTGATATTCCGACCATTTAGAGGAAGATTCACAATCTGCCCCAGAATTATGAAAGGTTAACCATACCTGTTTTGGGATCTAGGAAGGTAAGATGGTAAATAAAAAATATTTCTAATCTTAAACCTTTAAAAAATCTACTAATGAAAAACTAATTTCAATAACAGAAATTCGTATTCAATGTAGTGAAACTTGTTTAAACATTATTTTTATGAAACGAATATATAAATATGAAACAATGAAAATTACCTAAAATACGTGATTTAAAAACCTTTTTTTCCAATCACGTCGTTAAAAAAAGTCTCCGTGACGTAATAAGTAAAAAGAGTTTCGCACAGAATCATATCATTTTCAATTCACAATAAAATGAGATTTTAATCAGTTCTAGGTGTTTTATGCTGTAATTTACCACTTAATTTGAGCATCTTGACCTGTTTTATGACCAAAATAAGAAATGTTCATTTAGCTACAGATTTTGTTGATCTTTTCATAGATAGTGATCATGCACAGTGGCAATTATGCATTTAACCACCTCATGTGCTTAAATTTTTCAATTACATCCTTCATGAGAGAAAATAATATCCAGATGTAGATTTCAAAATTAGTGCTATCAAGAACACTTTTTTACACAACTATATTATGCCCTATTGAGTGGTTAGAAATTTTCTCCGTTTCATTGTGAAATGAGAGGCGCGGTGGCGTACTATCCATGAGGTCTTGGGTTCGTTTGCTGTCAAAGCTCTAGGTGCAATATTTTTTGCACTGCAATATTTCGGTCCATGTTCGGTCTAGTGCAATAGTCTATTAACAAATAAAAAAATTTAAAAAACCACTGAACTTCCTCATTTATAACTTAAATCGAAATGTTGTGCCGAAAAAATTAGTAAAGAAAATAAAAATAATTGATATGAAAGTACCCGTACGGTTTTGTTTTACAGCGCTCTTTTTTTAAAATACATAAATTAATTAAAATATATATTTCCGTTCATAAAAGCACTTTAAAAAGTAGGAAAATACAAAGTCGTTAGTATTGAATTTGTAAATTTTAATTTTTATTTTGATATGCCTCCACTCATTTGCGACTGATTTTGAATGTAAGATTTAAAAGAGTAAAAAAAAAGTAAAATTTTTTATTTTTTAAAAAGGTGTATTTAATGTTCAGTAATTACTTTGCTCACAAAGCGAAGAGCTTAGTAGTTATTTTCAAACATATAAATCTACTCCCGTTTACACATTGTAACAGTTATACACGTATAAGTCTGTGATCTGGTTCACACACATTGCAAATAAGGATCTCTAGTTGATAGTGACTTTAGCTGCATTTTTGCATTCCTTGTTATCTGATGCAGAAAAAGCCGCTAACTCCGGATACGAGAATCACAATGTCTTGTTTCCTTAAAAAAACAAAAAAAATGTTTCACACTGTTACCGTATTACATCAAATATATATATAGAGTTTAAAAGCCATGATCACTTAAAAAACTTTAAGTATTTTATTTCTCTTGTTGAAAATTTACATTTGTACTTTCACGCAACTAATTAAATTCTCAATAAACTACAAGCTAATTTTTTTGCAGGGTTATCCTCTTTAAGTCACCTCTGAAGTACAAATCAAATATTTATTACAAAACAAATGTTGATAAAGTAAAATAAAATGCATTCCTTTTTAGGAAACGATGTAATTAAAAAAATTAACAAATAACACTGTTTTTAAAATCTTTTTTGGATGATCTCGTGTAATTTAAATTCGTTTCGGCTACCACTGCAGGTGCCATCATCAAAGTAAACTGGGTGAACTGTCAAGATGGCTCCTGCAATGGTAGCCGAAACGTCGGAACGAATCCAACTTACTCGTGATCACCCCAAAAATATACATAATAATAACAGTGACTGTAAAAATCTGCGCTACTATTTAACACTGTTTTTGGAAACAAAAACAAAGTATTATCCTTTTTTACATACTTACTGAACTTAAAATTTTAGATTATTTTTTCAATGGTTATATTCAATTCAATGATTATATTTTATCTACACCCAATGGTGCATAGGGCACTGTTTTGTTAACTACGTTCAATTGTAGGCGAGCTTTTTGAAGAAGAACAGTACCACAGATCGGAGTAAATAATTTATAGTATATATTATAGTACAGTTAAGTATGATTTTAAAAATAGCTTTAACTGTTTCCTAGAAAAAGTTGATCTAAAAGATCGGCGGTAAGCGGTAATGCACGCCGAGCGATGATGAAATTTACATCAAACTAATTAATTGTCTGAACTACTAAACTAAAAAAATCTGTTCTACGTTTGAAATAGAACTAAAATCCTGAACGAGTGTTTTTGACTAGGTGAATACACTCAGGCAAAAATTCTGAAAAAAGACATCAAGTAAAGACAAGTTTGCAGTTACGTTCGCTTACCAAGCTTGTGGTTCCAAGTTCGATCCTGGCAAGGTCGAGATTAAGAATTTGTTTATATTGTGGTTTAGATTGCAATATTTCTCTGTCTCCAAAATTGCACCCAAAGCGTTATTCTGATTACGAATGCAAAACTCTATGCATCAGTGGAAGCAGAAAGGGAAATTAAGTTTATGATCTGAAATTACTTACAAATTTACACGTGAAAAATGATGTTTACCATTTGAGCCTGTTATTGTTTTACCACAAAAAACTTTCACATCCGATATAGTTTACACTTTGGACCCGTTGCATTACAAAATGTTTAGTTTAAAAAGTCTATCAATTATAGCTTTTTCATCAAAATGTGCAAAGTGTGTTCTTTTATCTTATTTTTTTAAGGCAACTCATTTCGTTCATTTTGACGAAAGCGCTACAATTATATAAACTTTTTTTGGTGCAACTGGCCTGAGGGCTTTCTCAAGCAATAGACATCAATTTTACTTTATCGAACCCCAATTTGCATCTAACTACCAGCGATCTGTAAATTAATAACCAATCCACAAAAAATGACATGTTTAAATAATTTTAATCATTCATTTTTAATTCAGGTCACTTTGGCTCTAAGAAATGAGCGTGGACAGTGTTTTTTTTCTCAGTCATTAAAAATGTGGCCTCAATTGAGGCATTTTTCGACCAAGTATTCTGGACCCGAAACCAGTTTTGGATGAACGATAACGTCGAACGGAAGACGTCAAACATTTTGCCGCCAAAAACACAATTGGGCGTGGAGTATAAATCTTTAGATAACATGACCAATTTTCGAAACTAGGGCAGGGGTGTACGTAATCAGAGCGCACTCGTTTTCATCAATAAACATATATTATTTTGTTTGTATATTATTTTTAATGCAAAAAAATGCTCTTTTGCGGGAATATCTTCCAGCGTAACAAAGAAGTTAGAACAAAGATGAATTATGTATTTATTTATCCATTTTTTGAACTTATCTATGATTTATTGATGTTTTTTTTCCATGATACCATAATGTTGTCTGTCAAGTAGAAGATTTTTTTTTCCGATAGTGATTTTTAATAAATGTTTCTAATTATTATCATCTAGAGATATTATATCATTTTCAATAGTCACAACATAGTTACTGCTTTTAATTAAGGGCCATTAAACATGAGCGTTTTTTTATCCTCGCGAATTTTATTCACGGAGATAATTGTACCTGCGGACGTCATTTTGATATTCTGACCATTTAGAGGAAGATTCACAATCTGCCCCAGACTTACAAAAGGTTAACCATACCTGTTCTGGGATCTAGGAAGGTAAGAAAGTAAATAAAAAATATTTCTAATCTTAAACCTTTAAAAAATCTACAAATGAAAAACTAATTTCAATAACAGAAATTCGTATTCAATGTAGTGAAACTTGTTTAAACATTATTTTTATAAACGAATATATGAATATGAAACAATGAAAATTACCTAAAATACGTAATTTAAAAACCTTTTTTTCCAATCACGTCGTTAAAAAAAGTCTCCGTGACGTAATAAGTAAAAAGAATTTCGCACGGAATATCGTTTTCAATTCACAATAAAATGAGATTTTAATCAGTCCTAGATGTTTTATGCTGTAATTTACCACTTGATTTGAGCATCTCGACCTGTTTTATGACAAAAATAAGCTAATTAATTGAAGTTTCTTTTCAACAATTTTTATGTAAAAAAATAAATAGATTTTTTTTAAAGGTACCAATAAGAAGAACTCCATTTACCTAATGTTATCAAGCTTTTGATTTGCCTTAGATATGCCTCAAGTGCGCTTAAAATGTTCGGCTAGTCAGATTTAGAAATAAACATCGACATCCCCCTGCTCTGAGACAAAATAAGATAACGAGGGCAAGAAATATCATTTTAAAAAACTTTTAATCTAAGCATATAAAAATGGAAGACATTTTTTAAAAATATTTGAGCGTGACTTGAACAAAAAAATACCAAGGAACTGTTTGTGGTTTATGGAGGACTCCATAATTAATATGTTTTTTTAATAATTTAATTTGTATAAAATAATATCATTTGCAAAATATTTTTCATAGCCCTGAACTAGGGCATGCCTCGAATCTATTCACCTCTCATTTGGCAACCGGTCGGCTCAGAACTGGTTGTAAATTCGTCATTTCCGAATTTTAAATGACTTCCACGCCATTTACGCAGACTATAAATATTCTTGAATAAAGGGTCCGCGCTATTAGAAGCCATTCACAAATCAACAAACTAGATCAAGACTGTGTGAATCGGGCTTAGTGGAAATTAGGGCCTAAAAAATCTAAACAACTTTCCAAAAAGGGATTAGTATTTAAATTATGATTGTCATTCCCTTATTTGCACTTCGTGTTGCACAGAGTACTCTATAAAATATGCAATCAGTATTGACTATCACCATGATACATTTTTGTTCAGAGTGGATCATTTCTTCTTCAATACAAAATATTATAAAAGTCATTATCTTGCATGCTTGGACAGTATAGGGTCGTTTGCAAGTAGACAATACAATATGAACAAGCTCTCTAGTCGCTCCGTGAACATCCTCAACCGCGCAGGACAGAACGCTGGGACGATAAGAAAATTTTGGCCCAGTTCACACGTGAAAAATGAATGCACGACGGCGTTATAAATTCAAGAAAAACATGATTTATTTTAAAACGAAATGTTTTAAAATTCTTTGAGAACAAACTAAATAATTAATAACATTCTTTTCTGCCGTTATTTTCTTGGGAGCGACACGTTCATGCCAAGCAAAGTGGTAAGGGTAATCATCATTTCGTGGAGATAGCCCGCCCGGTTATTTCAGTGGCGATGCCTCAGGACAATTTTTGTCCAACGAATTGCTGTTTACACGTGGACAACGGTCAAGTCCTGAGACAAAACAATATTGTATTGTCTACGTGTAGACGGCCTTCGTAACAGTTACACAGAGTATAAATAATTGTATAAATTAAAATTTTGTTTATGTAATATAATATGTTAAATAAATTGCGCATTGTGTATTTAACACGTATTTAATAAGTGAGTCACTGCAATATTATATTTCTTTTATTTATGTATACCCAAAATCTGAATTGATTAAAAAAAAAAAAAAATTATCAATGCCACATTTTGAGAAGCGTTCGATTTGTTTGCCGACCAAGTAATGAATGGGACGACCGAACTACCGTTAGATGAATGGATGAGATGTGTTACGCTTCCCTCTTTTATTATTGACCATACTACTACAACTCACTATCACTACAAATCACCCAAAACAGTGATTCTCAACATTTTATCAAAATCTCTTTTCTCATATTTTTGTCGTCTTTTAAAGTGAAACTGTTAATATTTTGCTAAGGTTTTTTGGTTTCATTTAAATTAACATGCATTATATTTTTTTGATGAGTAATTTTAGTGCTACGAGAAATTTGATATAAATAATGTTCTCTTACGCGCGGTAAAAATTAATCCATTTAATTGTACGGCGAACTTTTTCGAAAATGTATGAAAACAATTATCAAAACGAACAACTTTGAATGACGTCACGAGTTCTAATGAATCAATTGATGATAAAAAGTTGTGACAGACTTCCGGTTCACGGAAAGTCAATTCACCAATCAGCGGAACTCACAGTAGAGAACTTGTGACGTCACATACGGAGTAATTTCAAAATTGACAAACTTCAAAAAATCACTTCACTTTATAATACTAAATTTTTTAAACAGAAAAAAATGACAGGTCATAAGCCCTGTAAATTACAAGAGCTCCATATTCTTTCCATAAAATATTTTTTTTCTCTTTCGTAACGTTTTAATTTTAATAACTTCCTGGTGGATAAAATCTATTCCTCGTCTGTATACATTTAGAGAACCTCAAAATATCATTAGTATTTTATTATTTAGATTATAAAAAAACTTACCCCCTGTATAACAAGGACGGCCGTCAGTAAATAAAGAAGTCTCATCCCTCCAAAAGTTCACTTCTCTTCTTTTGTTTTTATCTAAAAGAGAGAAAAAACAGGTTATTTTTTTATCGTTTTCCTTTTACTTTTAAAACATTATTATTTCTATTTGCTACTTATACAATTTTTCTTAGTTTTTCAAAATTTACTCTTGAGCCCATATTAAGATTTTTTTAAAGTTTATTAATATAAATACAATCCATTTACAATACGTTATGTCTACGCATCTATAGCATTCAGCATTCTGCCTATATTCAAATATTTGAAAATCTATTTTTTTATAATTTTCAATAAATTGAAAAGATATGTGCTCATTTTATTATTTACGAATTTATACTGTAAAATTTTAGGCAGTAGTTTATTGTTTGTGAATAATTATTTAAACTGAAAAAAATTCAAAGAAAGATCGCATCTCTATCCGTGACACATTTCTAAACAAGAAAGTATGTTTTAATAACAATAATTATTCTAGAAAAATCCTCTTTCCTCGGAACAATACTTACCATAATTTGATTGGGCACCGGCATTGTTAAGAGCTGGTTAAAAGTCGCCATTTTGTCTAACAAGCGTCATTACATAGTGCTGTGACAGTTTTACTGCTTTCTCAAAGTGTACCATTATTTTTGTAGAACATCATTACTAATAATTATCATTGTTAGACTTGTTGAATAGGTCAAGTTTTAAACCATAATTATTAAAGACTCATTTATACTGCATTTTTGGGTTGGTCTTGTGAATTATTGTGAATGAAAGTTATGTAGAATTATTTAAATGTTTTTTACAAATTATTTAAATACAATATACTTTTGCACATAGGTGGACTTATAGCCAAAGGGAAAATTCTACCAACCAACCAATAAAATATTAGCTTTTATTTACTTTTTAATTTCAATACGTTGAAAAAAATAGCTACTTAAAATGAAACTAGCAATATGTATATTATTTATTATTTCAAGGTTTACTTTGTGGAAAACACTTTGTAGTTTTTACCACATAATTTAATACATTATAACACTAATTTCAGGTATTCTGAATAACCCATTATTAAGTGTAAATATAATCTAGTTGTTTTGTATTATATTAAACTCTTATGTGGTAAAAATTAAATTTATTCACTAGCAATATGTGTTTATTGGTAAATTGAAATTTTTCCAATGGAAAAACGGAATTAAAAGAGTAAAGAAGAGGCAAGTTTAAGAAAGATCTACATTAAAATGTTTTTTCAGACGTGATTTCAACTAAATTTCTGTAGAAACATATTTGATAGTGGATGTGAGGAGGCAAAGACAGTTTATGAACTTAAAAAGGAGTATTTATTATGGATGGTTATTTAAAAAAAATATATATTGGGGATTGATAGGCCTGTTCCGAAAAGATTTGCGCGTCCGAGCAAGTTGCCGATCAAGTTGTGTTAATACAACTTTTGCTCTGTTGGTTACCGCTTTTGCTCACCTTAACTAAGGTATCGGGTTCGATTCTAGAAAGGTCAATAAGAAATATTTAAACTGTGGTTTTAACTGCGGTATTTTTCATAGTCCCTTGACATACGTCTAAAACATAAGATTGGTCAAAAAACTGCGTTTAGGGGTACAATAAAAGCTTTTAAAGTTTCTTTGAAGAAATATTATATTTTCCCTGCATTACTTTTAAAACATTGAAAGTGAATATGCAAAACGGATCAATACACTAGTGTTTTAGAAAATTGCGTTGGTCACCAAACTCGATTACATTATTCATTTATTAAAAAGCGATTGAGATTTACAAAAGTCTATAGGATGATAAAATGTGTCTCAAAATCATTCTGGTAACGAGTCGTAAATAAATAATAATTACCGTAGACTGTGACAAAATACGAATTTCAATTTAATATTAAGTAACTGCTGCAAGTAACAGCTACAAATCCTAAGGTTGCACAAATTACATCCACCCTGATGATGGTCGCTCCAACGCGATCTGAAACGTCGGCAAAGAGTGCGAACGACGCACGGCACAATAACCCAGAAAAACTCTATAAGTTTGTGACTGGTATGCTTTATTGTATAGAAATAATTCTTCCAAGTCGAGAAAGTAATACGTCTTTAGAAAAACACTGGACTTCTCGGGCAGTATTTCATTAAGTCATCCATACCACTTAGTTTCGCCCATAAAATGACACATTTCTCACGGCTTATTATGACGTTACGCTCTCTGAGTCATGTTTATAATATGTCTGTATTCCATAAAGTTACACCCTCAATTTCTCTTCCCAGCTCTAAACATTTTAGATAGTAAATATAACGGAAAACATGGGCAAATCTTTTAAATTTAAAAGATTACTAAGAAATATTTTTTATTGCACTTGATAGGTTTTAATACTTTCAATCTACTTTTAATTTATTTTAGAATTGCTTTTAAAAATAATGTATTGTTTTTTTATTATAAGATGTCATTATTTTTTAAGATGATTTTAAATTAACTTAAATTTATTGTCTTTTTTTATTTTAAAGTTTCTTCTCGTCGTTTCTTTTTTGAATCCCTTAAAATATGTATGTATGTTATGAATAATGTGGCCCTGCATTGGTTTATTAAACCTTTGAACGCAACTCTTTTTTTGACGGCCTCCACGATGTGGTAGTTATGACGCTTGACCCACGCATGGAAAGGGCTCGATTTTTGGTGAGAACACAAAAAATGAATGTGATTTTTTTTCAAATTTGGGTATTAAGTGATGCCATTCACTACTGTTATTAAGTCTATTGGTCTGTTGCTGGGTAAAAAAATATGTATTCATTTCCTCGGAAAATATATCCAATAAACAAATTTATAAAATAAAATAGGTATCTTCCGGTTTATTTATATATTTAGTTAGTTCATAACATCTAATGAACTAATATAAACTTTTAATAATGATACAATTTTTTCATAAAAAATTCTTAATAACATATCTTTTCTATTTTTTTTTTCGATATTTCCTTTATTTCTTCAGGTAACTCATTATACAGCTTCAATCTCTTGTAAATGAGTTTTGAGATTCTGTTTTTCTCCTCATTGATACTCTTATCTTTTTTTTTCCAATTGTTCATATATATGACATTGTTAGTTAAATTTTATTTTTATTTTATTCATCCCCTTAATTATTTAATGTATAAAAATTGCTTTATTATATTTAATTTGTTGCTTTACTGTGAGCATTTTGGTTTGAGAAGTTTTCTTAATATATTATTTAGTAGCATAAATCTTTTTAGTGGATATTTCTTAATAAATAATGGAGTTTGGTAAGGTAACGAAAATAAAATACTTTTATTGGATTTTATTCTGAATTTATTTTTTTAAATATATGCAAGAGAACCTATATAATGTGACTATTTTTTCGTCTACCCTAATGGTTTTGTAATTGCTTTACTTATCTTAGTTTTATATAGAAATCCTTAATACTTGCTAAAATACCCCTAAACCATTATGCACCTATATCATGAAAAATAAATCATTGTTAACATAAAAAGAAACTGTAAATATTTTAGTTAGTTTGAAAATGTCCTAACAAGACGAAACGTGTCACATTATACACTCTTGTATATGTATATAAAAATGTAGAATTCAATCCAATTATTGTATTTTATTTGGATACCGTACCAAAATTTAGAATGGAAATTTACTAATCAACTGCATTCACAATAAATAAATAATGTTGAGCACCTATTGATAATTTTAATATAATATATATACATAATGTTTTTTTTTGTTTAGTTTTATTGTTTTATTTATTGAGTAGTAAATAAAAGTTTTCATCATATTTTCTAAAAAATAATATAAAAAAAAGAACATCAGGTAAGTTTATTATTATTAATTAAGATTAGTTTAAAAATCTAGTTCGCAAAACTGTTTATTGTTGAGGTCGGAAGGTTTGCGTTTAGACTTGCATTGGGATGATTAATATTTACCCGTAAAAAGTGAAATAGCATGTGGTAAATATTTCAATGTCAGACGGATATTCAATACATACACTTGTAACAGATTAAGCTAACAATACCTTACATTTTATGATAGGAAAGTTAATGCCTTCCATTTTATGATGTATAAATATGATGATGATATGATCTATAAAATAAATATGGTCTATAAACAAAACCATAAAATGAAAACAAGAAATTTTATAGATAGTTTGTATCAGAATTGTGTTATTAAGTTGATATTATTTATCGTAGTTTAATGTAATGTTCATTTTTTTATAAGACAAACAAAGAACATTGGTAAACAAAAATAAACACGTATTTTCGCCTTGCCAATCGGTTAAGTGTTTTTTTACAAAAATGTTCAGTAGGATCAATTAATATCGCAGACTTTAATAGAAATATCTGGAAAAATTATTTAAAAAAAAAATATTTTTCTTCAATACTGTAAGTGTGGTGAATGTATGTAAATCGATACTTCTCAGTATATTTGTTGTTAAAATGATTTTTTTTCCTATTTTTTGCGTAAAAAAATGTATTTATTGAAATGAATAGACAAAGCCGATTTCCAAAGTGCGACAACTAAAAAGTATTCGACACTCGTGCTTATATAAAAAAAAATAGTATAAATGATACAAGCATGTTTAATGAAATCAAAAATAACTAAATAAGTTCATCTTTCAAAAAAAATAATTTACTATCGACTTATATATTATTGAATATGTATATTTCGCCTACCATGGTTTTTGGTCCTAGATTCGATTTCGGGGAAGGTTGATGTGAAACATTTGTTTTTAAATGTGTTTTTACACTATGGTATTTCTTAGTCCTGGACTGGGACTTAAAACGTAACACTGATCATCTTACCATTTTATAACAAAAAATATCATGATAAGCTCTGGTCGGTATACCAATGCAATGCCCTACCCACCATTAGGTGCTGATATGGAATGATGATGAAATAAGTGTATGGTATATAGATAAATGTCAGCTGTTTGTTCTTAAGTCACTTATTACAATTAACTTTGATAGTTTCACTTTTCAAGTACGAATAACCATTTTTCTCAAGAATAAAAAATGTTTCGTTAATCCGAAAAAGCGTTAATATTTCTTTCAAAAATGTTTTTGGCACAGTAAATGGCGACAGTTTAATTCAGGGCTTCCGACTTTGAGAAACAAATGAACTGAGATGGAAGCCAGATTTGTAGCGAAATGCGGTCATTTAAAGGTCAGGAGACGAGTCAGGTCATGTTATATGTTCATTGCCAGGTCGGGAAGTCGGGAAGTCGGGAAGTGGATACGTTCGCACACGAAGTGGAGACACCGGTGAATTTATCATAATTCAAAGGTCGAAGCACTCCATACAGGTTGGTCTGACAACTGCGCGAAGAAATTCAATATAAAATGTATACCCTACTTATGTTAAAAATAATGTTGATTCCCTTTCGTGCAGGGGATATACTTATCAATCTTCTGCACTGATATTGCGGTCTTGTTCCTTTTCCTCTATCTATGGATACAGAATGCAGGTTCTTGCTCCAATTCGTGACCCTGTAGGTCGTATCCGAAAGGTTACATTTCAATAAATAATTTCAAGGCTTTCAAAAGATTATGTAATCATTTCGGCGAATCGATCACTTCTCTTTTTTTCAATTCAATGAATCAGGTATATTTTATGTTATCATTCGTCTTAAACTTGAGGATGTTAGAGACCTTGCTTCTTACCTAATAGCCCGAAATCTTAAGAATTTGAGCTAGGAGGAGAAGATTTAGCAATAATAACGGGTACACTCGCCCTTCACGCAGTAGCCAGGTTTTTGAAGACTTATTTACCGGGACCCGTCACAATAGATCTATACATGTCACAGTGACGTCAGGAGCTTATCTAGCACTGATTCCTATCTATAAAAATAAGAATACTACCAGATACATTACAAATTATGCGTAAAATGTCGTAAGGTTCGTTACAAAAGGGATTCGGAACTTTTCGCTCAAATCTTTTCACACAAAAGCCTTCGGTATGATTACTTTTAAACTTATATTTTCTCTCTTCAACAGTTTACACGTGGACCTTAACAGCGTTTCAAATCTCCGCCCCGATATTTTCATATTTATTAATATTATTGTTTATTACGTGTGCATGCTACACATTATTTGCGGATTACATCTCAATACGGAACATGTGACCTGGCTGTACATTTTGGTAATCTTCGTGTCACGTTCGTTCCATTTTCGCCGAGCAGTCGTGATCTGCGTCCAATATTCATGATGAATGAAAAACACGTCGGGCGGCAAGCCAATCTAAACTCTATTGATTATTATCTCAATATTGGTTATTGACTTGTAAAACTCGTATGTTCCCGTCACGCTTCTTCTAATACATTAAAAAAATTTGGATATTAGTTTATTTTGTGTCCGGACGGATAAAGAATAAAATTCTGTGTCTGAAATTGTACCAAAACTCTGGACGTGAGTTTTTGACTCGTAGAGATAAGTTTACCACTTAATTTATTTTTTATTTTTTTATTAAATCACACTTTTTTGTACTTCCAGGAGTTACAACAAACTCATTTCGGGACTGAATAATATTTACATAAAGGTATGGTAATAATAATAATATGGTAATAAGTAATAATATGTAAGTTAAACTAAAATAAGATAACTTGTATATAATACAAAGAAATAAAAACAAATCCTAATAAAAATTAATTCTGAACGTTTACATACAGAAAGAAAGAAATATCCGAGGAAAAAGAAGAACTTAAAACCAAATTTCACCTTCCACGTTTTTCCTCAAGTAGTAATTTGTTTTAATGGATATAGTCATTTTTTGGCGTTCTATAGGACTCCGGTAGCTTGTTGTACTCACTACAAGCAAAGTACAGCAGAGACCTTAGGCCATACCTTGTCGTGCGTGATTAGTTGGTGCATTTGTCTACCATGGTTGAGTCTGTGTTCGATTCCTGGCAAGGTGGGTAAAAAAAAACGGTTTTATTGCTCTTGGACTAGCGCCGGAAGCGTTACTTTCATGTCGGATTTAAAGATCTGGTGGATTCCAAAAATAACTTCATGGTTTAAAAAAGAAAATGTAATAATTTTGGTGAATTGCTCATGTCTTATCTGTTCAATCGAAAATTCACCTACTATCTCTCTATCCATTGAACTACACATAATTTACTTTTTTCACCCCATAAATACCTCTAAATTACTCAGAGCACTAAAAAAGTGCTGTTTTTTCCTTCTGCCATAAGCATTTTTTTCTTGTATGTATATTTGCATTGCCACGAAGACTGATGTCCCTTAATGAAGTGTGTAATATGTGGACAAGCTGATACAATGCATTTGATGTTCTAATGCAATGAATTACTGAGTGCATAAAGGAAAATGATTATTAATGTAATAAAGTGTAAGGAAAAATCAGAACAAAAACGTAACTACACCCTCCTACCCCTATCTACTCGTGATTGCATCAGTTCTTCGATCCTAGCGTATATCGACTATTTGTAAGGTAAAAGCAAGTCAATCAGACTAACCCTTCGGGTACCAGTCTAAAGAAATAAAATATCACTTAGTAAAAACACCTTTTTAATATAATATTTTCTGCCAACCTTGCGAGGAAAACGCACTTATTTGCTAAATCATAAGGCTGATTATTATCGTCTTACATCATATTTTTTAATTTTTACCTTTGTTACCTTCTTGTCAAAAATATGGTTCGTCAAACGTTCGGGTTATCCATATTATATAAAACATAATACACGCAAGTGTTTGTGTGTATGATTTTTTTATATTGGAGTTTCATTTTTTATTTACCTGGCTTATTTACAAAGTTTATAGTTAACAAAAGTTGATTTTTCTGCTTTTAATAAGAATCTACGAGTATTTTATCTTGTTGTTGAAGTGTTGAAATCAGAAGAAATATTGTGGCCTCCGTGGTGTAGTGGTCACGACTACACACGGAAACTGACACACGGAAAGTTCCAGGTTCGATTCCCGGTGAGAACAAAAAAAATAAATGTGATTTTTCTCAAGCCTGGCCTGGCCTGTTGTTGTGCAAAAAAAAACTATACTAGGACATTCAGAAACATCTCTAGCATTTGCTCTAGTAAAGAAGAAATCACATATAACTCTTTTAGAAGAGGCCGGCCTGTTGACAATCATCGAGAGGCCTCCCGTTTCACTATCGTGTTAAGTGTGAGTGTGATTGTTCGGCATTTTGAGTCCTTGTCTGTTTGTTTGGCCATCACAGCAACTCGTAGCTACGTACAATTTGGACTAGTCATTCTAGACGCAATTTGTGATTCAGCTGTGATATTTCAAAGCCAAAATTTTTTCTGTCTTCTTCGCCATAGAATCTGACTTTTTAACGGCAAGTCATAGCGTAATGCGACGCAAAATTGAGACGCAGCCCACAACATAAAAGATATTTATTTTACTCTTTTTTTCGGGAATCTGCAGTATAAAATAAACCCCACTCATGGTAAATTGTAGCAACAAGAAACTTCAAAATTAACCACAATGCAAGGTGTACAAAATTAAAATATCAGGACGTCGTATGTTTTTTTTTGTAATCAATGAAAACAGTTTTAAAGTAGATCGTTAAAATTCTTGTTTTTTTATAAAAAGTAACCTTATTTTTTATTCCACTCGGACACGAGTTTTTTTGCTTAAAAAATTCAACTTTAGCTCCCACGGCACAGTAGCATATTTTTAATGAAGCGCTTACTCTTGATTTTCAGGTGTTTATGTTGCTATGCCTTGTAATTAAATGAGAAAGCGCGCTAGCCTTGTTCACAAAGCTCCTAACGAATTTATTTTGATTTAAAAATAAATACTTACTGTGCCCAGTGGCACGTCATAAAAAAATCATTTTCTTGATATTATGTTGTGGGTTTCTTGGCTTTTCTTAAAAATCCTAGTTTTCTAATTTCACTGTGCACCTGTCAGTGTAATCACTTTTGTATCACTCTTAAAGATTTTTCCGTACCAACTAACTCTTGCATTGAATAAAAAACATTTTTATTAATTGACTACAAAATTTAGAAGAGTCGAATATCTTTTTCTAAACATTATGCTAACTAAAATATAGAGCTCTGAAGCTCAGTTTTTTTCTCAAAGTTCTAAAGTATTTCAAGATTTATGTGTATAAAGTAGCCACCCAAACCAGCCAATGACAGGTCATAAGACCTGTAAGTGCCAAGACTTCGAAATTTTTCTCCAGAATTTCCTTCATCTCTGATGAAATGTGTTTATCTTAATAACTCCCTAGGGGGCAGAATTCAGTATTTTGTAGACAAACATTTCGACAAACTCAAAATACTTTTAGTTCGTCAAAGAAACAACTGACCAAAAACCATGGCAGTCCATTTTTTTACATTTTGTCAACTTTTCCCTGTATTAACTTAAATATTATTATTACAATAGTCTGACAGGGTTAACGAGCAATTTTAATAATATGTCAGCCTGCGCATTGGAACTAGCAACACTAAATTCGCCATTGTTTTTGTTTGCATACTGCTTTATATATGTACATTAACATTATACGCACATTTTACGTAACTAAATCAACTAAATTTGAACTCAAATTATGTCAGTACGCATGGTCAAAGTGTTACGTTACAAACTAACTTTGTGTTGCAAATCTGCGCATGGCCGGAGTATACATATTGTCCTTTACCTCTAACGAACCATTCACTTGTATGAAGCGTAGTCTATCTCGCTCAAATCACAGTTTTAGCGGATACGGTATTGTTTCAACAAATTCAGGGTAAAAGATTGTTCAAAACAGAATATGCACGGTGACAATTGTGCACGCGAAGACAAGATAAGAAATGAAGAAATAAGGCGCCAAACCAGAGTCGTGGATATCATGGATCGTGCAGCGAAATTGAAATGGCAGTGGGCAGGGCACTTGGCGAGACAAAATGATGGCAGGTAGACACCCAGAATAATAAAGTGAAGACCATGGTCAAACAAAAGAAGTGTTGGAAGGCCACAGAAAAGATGGTCGACGACATTGGTTCTATTGCCGGTAAAACGTGAATTATGAAAGCGGGTGAAAGGAAAAAATGGATACGTTTGGAAGAAGCCTTTATCCAGCAGTGGAGAGAATAAGGCTGCAGAAGAAGAGGAAGAAGACAAGATGAAAAAATCGTCCCCTTAATTGGATTTCGCTAGATTTTTTGGCGCTAGTATTGAATAAAATATTGTACACGAAAAATTTTGCAATTAATCCATGTTTTTTTATATTTTATGTATATATATGAATATTTACTCTTGATTACTAATTTATTTCCACATAATTTTACTTAGCAGTGCTTTTGAAAGAAATACATTACCATGTATTGCCCGTAACTCCAAAACTTCTGTTTTTACCTTGTTATTTTGTCTTGTATGCTAGTAATGGAATTATTATGAGTTTTTTTTTGTGTTTGCCACTGAATTTTTTTATTCATTTTGTTTATATACACAAGTTTTTCGTAATTTGTTTTTATGATTATATTTTTTATGCTTCGTAAAAAAAAGTAGGTATGATATTTGTTTTTTGTAGAACTGTTCTTTAAACTGAATTCTTTGGAGTGGAAATAATAACCATTACATCTAATAATTTAGAAACAAATGCGTCATTTTGTGCTTTCGTTTAAAAATATGAAAAAAAAATCACAAAACCAGGTTGCGGTCCAAGGTTCAACCCCCGCTCTGCGACAACTCGATTCACATTTTTTGTTCCAAACAATAATTTAATTTAAGTAAAAAGTTGAAAATGGTGGCAAAATTTACGTTTTTAGGTTAAATAAAAATGCCTGTATTAAAAAAAAAATTACATGTATTAGCAACAGCATGATGTCTGGGGCAACAAATATTTCATCTTTGTTTCTATCGCGTAATAAAAAAGTGATTTAAAATACGTACCTATCCAAAAATGATAGAGCCAATTTGAAATGATTATTAATCTACGCCGAATAGTAAAATATTAAGTTCGAAGAGGGCAATAGTATCGGTCGCTTCCCTCGGGCGCCGCTCGACCTACTTGGAAACTGAGCGACCTACTCGACACCGACTCGATACCAACTCGATACCAACATGAGCCCCACTTGCCACAATTATTGCTATTTTTATTTAATTTCATTAGCATGCGAAATGTATTAGCATATTTAAAAATCGATTTTTTTCACTTGTTTTATTATTGAAAAATATTCTATGACAATATTTCCATGTTGTTTTATACGAATGTCAGCACAAAAAACTAATTTATATTTTAAATAAATACATGCTGAAAAGGTAAATTGGCAAATTAATCGACAATTAATAAGGTTATATATACTACAAAGACATACAAGACAAAAAACAAGAAAACTTCCAAACTAACGTCGATTACTATAAGATTATTAATAGGTTGGCAATTATTGCTTATTAATTTGGGAATATTGTTAATATTTTTAACATAAGTGATTCAGAAATTCATCAAAAATGTCTAGAATCTCATTTTTTGCTTAAAATTCACCTTAATTATATTTGGTTTTCTCTTTAAATTTATTATTTTAAGTGCAATTAGTTTATTTTAATTGGTGACACGTGTACCAATGTAATTGTTATATTTAATTTTGTACTACTGTGTACAATAAAAGGTGGCAAGCCAAGTAAATTATATATTTTTTTAAATCGGACGTATCTTGACTTTTTAAGAAAGGTAACATACTCAAAATAACTATCTCTAAAAATAACTATCTATAAAATTCTATGTCCGTGCGGATTAATAATACAGTTCTGTGTGTGAACCAAAATCCTGGACGAGTGCTTTCGACGCGATGGTTACTCTTAGGTAAAAATACCGAATAAGTTGAATCGAGTGGAGATAAGTCCGCCTCATTATGTAGCGGTTGGCGAGTTTGCCTACCGTGATTGAAACCCAACGTTTGATTCCTGGTAAGGTCGACATGAAATATCGTTTTGAAAGGTGGTTCAATATTTTAACATTCATGTTCCTTGACTGGCACCTGAAGCGCAAAGCTGATCACTTTATCTTAGTTTAACGAATAATTAATACATGCTGCATTTAATGTATTAATGCAGCGCCCTATGCATTATCAGGTTTTGACACATGTATGATGATGACGAACTTACTGAAAAAATATAAGAGGTAACGTGGTCTGACTTTTCGTTGTAAAAACGTATTTACTCCCTTGAGTATAGTAGTAGAGCAAATATTTTTTTACACCATATAAATAGTTACCGTTGGTGTGTCTCTTTGGTTCTGCTTTTTTGATAAATTGTTTCTTATGGGAGCCAAAACCATACAAAACCTCAAAAAAGCATCCAACATTATCTGCCATCTTTAGACGTACGGCATAAAAATTCGATAAATCATTGATGAATCACTGAAACGAAAAAATTAATTTCACACTCTTTCTAAAAAAACAAAATCGATTTAGGTTAGGGGTGCGAAAAACGGGACAGTAAAATTTCATTTTTTTCTATTTTAGTTAAGCATAATAAATCAGTTGTCGCTTAATATCGGGGAGGCATCTGCGAAGAGTCACAGAAAAAAAATGTGCAAATATTTGTTAATTAAATTTCTCTATCATCACATTTTCTCTGACAATTCAGATCAATCTGTAACATTATTTAATAAAATAAATAAGGTGGCCTATGTTAATTTTAACAAACATAAAAATGAATTTCGTATTATATTTATGTAGATAAATAAATAAATAAAATTGGAAAATACTCTGAGCAGTTGCTATTGCTATTCACGACGCTAATGCCAACTATCCCATCACTGTAATATGCGACCTACTTGGACCCGCCCGCCTCTCCACTTGCCTCGGCGGTGAATCTGCAAAGCGTGTTCAAATTTTGAATTTAAAAATAAAACGTGTTTTTGAAAGTGCGCGGACCTGATTATGGAATCGATCCATGGGTGGTTAAACAGCTTTTATTATTTTCCATCTACCGCGTAATGGGGCGCGCGACGTGCACGCGATTACAGACTTGATACCCAATATTTATTTAATAATATATTTTATAAGGTAGAATCCATTGTCTGAAATATAAATCAAAGTACTCTGCTCAAGGTATTTCTCGCTAGTGAGTCAAACTGTGGTGAATGGTCAGAGTCAATTTTACTAACTTTTCTTTATTTTGTAATATCAGATGCATGCGCATATTTTTATTTGTTAAATGCCCTTTTTTGTTTAATTATTTGTTTTTAAAATTGTTGACTCCCTTTCGTGCTGCTGCGGATATCCTAACCAATCTTCTGAACACATCCGGTGGTCTTGTCCTTTTCTTCTTCTCTATAATTACCGAATGGAGCTTCTCGCTCTATCCGTGGCACTGTTATAGGTCCTTTCAGATATTCAGATCTGGTGGCTTCCAAAAAGAATTTAAAGATTTAAAAAAGTTTTTTAATAATTTCGGCAAATTGATCATATCAGTCAGCGAAGAACTTCTTTCTGTGATCAATCCAATGGCATATTATTTACTTTTGGATTACCTTCTTTCAGCACAAAGAAGCTAAGGTTACCAGATTACAGAGAAATTTCGGGCAGATTTTCTCGTTCTCGAAAAATTTTCCTGTATATGTGATCACCGCCATAGAGAATTATGTCTTCAGATGCGGTATGCAGTATGTGGTGGAAAAACAGTAAAATGACAGTTGTAATATTGTTTATGTTATTGATTCCTCTTCGTGGTGTAATGGCTAAGATTCTTGGCCCACGCATGCAAAGTTCCTGGTACAATTTCCGGTAAGAACACAAAAAAACAATGTGATTTTTCTCAAGCTTGGGTGTTCTGTGATGTAATTCATCACTGTAATTAAGCCTCCTGGCCTGTCGTGGTGCAAAAAAATCAATAAAAAATATCCAAATCAATCTTCCTAATACGCCTCTAGTCTTGTTTCTTTTCCTCTCAATGATTATCAAATAGAGCTTCTTTATAGGTTCTGTCGGATATACAGATCCGGTAGCTTCCAAAAAAATACAATAGTAGAGATCTGGGCAAGAAAAAGGACCTGGAACCCTGTTAAGTGTTCTTGTCTCGACGGTTACTTTAAGACTAAAAAACAGATTAAATGGAGATTATATTTTAAGTGAAGAAATTCAGTGCTACGAAAAATTAGATAAAAAACCTCTTTTTTCTCTCTCAATTTTTTTTTTTATATGACCACCTACCGAGTTTCACGTGTCTTGTCAGTTTTAAGACGTACCAGTCTCTTTGTTAAGACATGAATTATACTAACATGTTTGTCTCATTACAAACTACAGTAAACTAAGATGTATAGTGGAAATTGAGGTAATACAAGGATACTTCAGTACTAGACCTTTTATAACAAAAAAATATACATCGACCTTCCCAAGAATAGAATCCGTGACATAAAGTATGATAAGCAAATGCGCCAACCACTGCACTGTAGCCTTTGCGGTGTAATCGTTAAGATACTCGACTCACACACGAAAGGTTCTGGGTGTTATCTAAAGTTAAAGTCAAAAAAAGTTAAAAACTTAAATTATATTTCTCAAGCCTGAATATTATCTACTGTAATTAGGTCTCCTGCCCTGTTATGCAAAAAAATCATAAAAGACGGAGTTTTCTTTTTTCATGTCTTTTAACTGAGAGAAACCATTGAGTTGAAAACACTCGATCGAACAGGATTTCGATTCTATTACACACACAGAAATGTATCTTAATCCTCTCAAACTCATACTTCAATGAAGTTCTGTCATATTGACTTACTAAGTGATTCTTTTAAAAAGGTAATCGTTGCGTACAAAGATTTTTTTGTGAAAATTGCATTGATCAAAGAAACGAAACGTCCTTTTTTTACAAACTCTGAACCAGAATGTATAATAAATACAAAATACAGATCTCAAGGGGCCGAAATATGGGTCATGAAAGTGATAACGATGAAATCTCCATGCCCTAAAGGGGCGGTGTTCACTTTTGATACATTCTGGTATATTTTGATTTACGACTGACCACCAGCGCAGCGTATAATGACGTCAGCCAGTGATAAAATACTTAATTGTTGTTGGTTATGCCTGAGGCATTGCGAATAATTCGCAAATAAATTAAATTGTGTATTTTTTAAGCTTTCCAAACAGTACCTACGCATTATTGGTTGCAAAATTTTTTTCACTTGGAAAAAAAAAGTTTTTTAGTAAATCATTGATGCGTTTTCATCTAAATTAGCAAAACGGATTGCATCATAAAATAAAGTTAATTCAACCCATTTAAAAAATAAAAAAAACGCAACCATGAACATATTAGACCTTTTTAAACGTGAGTTTTTGCAAGTTATTAAAATACATACCTTCAAACGTTTTCAGAGCATCACTTTAATTCTTATGAAGATGCCAAAAAATGGCTCGATTCATAGATACACGCAAAAGATTGGTCGTCCTTTCGAGATGGTATTTGTATTTTGCCTAAAAGATAGAAGAATGAAATTGCTAGCGATGGAGAATATTTTTAATGACATAATCTTTACAAAAAAAATATGATGCACCAATTTTCACGAAAAAACAGCGAGAATGTATTCAAGTCGCCCATATTTATAATTCAAAAAATAAAAATGCAACTCGTAAACATGGAAGTCAACATATGCAGAATGGTTAATGTATATGAAGATCCTCATATCTGTAAATACCTCATCATCATAATCATCAAACCCTTTTTTTAAATATTGTAGTAGCTTTATTATTTACCTTGCTTATAATATACAAGGTTTATATACAAAAAGGAGGATTTTTCCGCAACTAAATTTATCTAAACTGTTAGGATCAAGGGGGATATACGTATGTGGAGCAATCGGGAACTTCTCAGCATTTGCTCATGTAGAGAGGAAACCACTTAAAACTCTTCAAGAGAAGCCGGCCTGTTGGCAGCAGTCAACAGGCCTTCCGTTCCACTAGAGGAGTGTTTGGCATTTTGTTCCCTAATTTGGTTTATTTTACCAATTGCCTGCACTATTTTGACCACGTATGATACTATCATATCATACTATCAAACTCTCATCCGCACACGAAAGCGCATAGAATACTGCATTGTTAAATAAAATTCAGCGTATCTCCATCATCTGTTACAGGAAGGCGATCAATCTTACGCTGCGGGTGCCAGTCTAAGGACAATGAAATACTTAAGTGTAAAACCACCTTTTGAAACAAATATTTCATGCCGACCCTCTTAGAATACGAATTAAGAACCTCAAATTGGTAGGCTAATGCGCTAACCACTAAATAACAAGGTGGACATTTTTCAACTCAATCTTCTGATTCAGTTACAGAAACAAAACTGTATTCTTAATCAGCTCAAACACAGACCACAGCTTAATAATAATGTGCTTTTAAAAAGCAAGTTACTAAAATGTTTTGTTCCGATTTTAATATACTGTGTAAGAGTATTACGTATACGTGGGTGATAATTTATTTATGGTGAGAATTGAGGCTTGCACTTGTTGGCTGTCTAGCACTTTTCCAACCCCCTCCGCTCCTCGCCTTTCTCCCCACTACTCCCGTAATCAGCATCCGTCTGGGTCGTACTCAGGGTACCGTACTCAGGGTACCGTACTCGTATATTCACTCAATTCCCACATGCAGGGGCGCAAAACCGGACTGCTGGAATGTGAATTTAAACAGAAAATAAAATATTATTTGTAGATTTCCTTGATAAAACCACAAAGTCAATAAATTTGATAAAGCAGTCAATAAAAACTCTTCTAAAAATGAATTGTTTTGCAAACAATTTTTAATTTAAAAAAAAATATTCTCTTAGTATACTCACTTCGTATCTCTTAACATTTTCCCCGTGGTATGGCAATATGTTGATAATTTTTTTTTTTTCTTTTAATTACAAAGATTTACAGTATAAGTGAATAATCATCATTAGTAGCGCTACAGCCCGTTGTGGGCCCTGGCCTCCACCACAATTTGTCTCCATTCGTCCCTGCACCCTGTGGCTCTTCTCCAGTTCGTCAGGCCCATCGCTCTAATATCACTTTCCACTTTATTCAGCCATCTTAATTTTGGCCTGCCTCTGCTTTGTCTGCCTTTCGGAATGGTATAAATAATCTATTTTAGGGTGCGGTTATCATTCATTCGTTGCACATGGCCCAACCATTGAAATCTTCTTATTTTGATGAATTGCGCAATGGTGGGTTTGCCATACAGTGCCTCTAATTCATGATTCAACCGTCTCCTCCACACTCCGTTTAGGTCAACAGCACCAAATATCTTCTTTAATATTTTAAAAAAAAATACTAATACCATGTTTTTATTTCTTTTGGTCATAACCTAGCATTCGGCACTATATACAATGACCGGTCTGAGGAGAGTTTTATAAATAATGGTCTTAGTTTTTCTATTGATCAATTTGGATCCCAGATGTTTAAACAAGCCATAATAAGACATGTTAGCTGCCGATAGCCGTGTTCTTATCTCGGTACTAAAATTGTTATCATTTGTCATTTCATTACCTTAATATTTAAAGGAGTTGACATTGTCTTTGTGGTGTGACCCAACGTCAATTGCCTGCTAAACATAGTTTATTTGTGACTCTCTTGCTTACATATATTTAGTTTACATAGTTTATATAGTGCAATTAGACACTTTTTGGTTATTTTTAATTTCTGTTCTTCAATTTATAAATACCTTCATGTTATTACTTGTTATACCGTAAATCTCTTTGATATTAACTTTATACCTGTCACATAAAAGCCCTTCGTCGTTATATGGATAATAAACAAAAGCGTTTATTAATGCATACATTTTTTTTCTTAAAAAAACGAGACTCCTCTCTGTTCTCTGTTCTTAAATGATCTCCATCTCTGTTGTAATATTATGTTTATCTTAATCAATTATGTTTAAGAGGCAAATACTTTAACTATCGAAAAGTATTGAGCCTCTTTATTATCGATCCATTGCTCATAGATTCCTGGCTTATTACGTTAATGATATATTGATATTGATTTAAGCAAAGGCATTAAAAAAACATTCACCACTTCTCCACAATATTTTAAATAACCCCACTTCACCTGTTTTTCTGAGAGAGCTCTTACAATCTCTATCTACTATCTACTATCTATCTGTTCTAGTAACGAGAGAACCTTTGCAGTACCAAATTCACCGCCCTATTTTTTTTGTTTTCTCCTTCATAGAAGCAGCTGCTCGATTTTAGAATAATCTACTTATTAAAAATGTCAGTGATGCCTTTTCTTTATTCACATTTAAATTCCGATTAAAATGACAATATTTTAGTTTTTCTTTTCTTCTCCTTCCTTCCTTCTTAATTTCGTCCCCTTCTAGCATTGCGTAGATATTTGGTTAATTTAATGTTTTGTTTTTTATAAATATATTAAACGGTTTGGATAGGTAGGAAGAAATTGCTTTAAGGCAATATGCCCACTTATTCATATGTGTGTAAACTGTATAAGTGTCTAAATAAATGAGTATATACGTTATGTTATCCCAATTTACAGGCTTATTTTTTTTTATATTTGTCATGTTATTTTGATTTAAAAAAATCACTTGAATTATTCCCCCTGGGAGGTGAAATTAAAATATTTGGACAAACTAGAAAAAACCTTTAAATTTATTTTTTTAATGTTAACTATCCATGGCAGTAATTGGACACACGCGTTTCCTCTTCGTTGCTGAAATGTACCCATTTAACGCATTCTGCATTCCATTTGATCTTGCACCTCGCCGCTATTTTAATACGAACGAATACGCCTGCGCAGAAATTTTACTTTCTCCGTTTATCTGCGCTACCTACTTATTTACAGATTAAACTGTAGTCATATTCAATATACCCGTTCAATCTTGAGCTTTTTTTGTAAATTTGAAACAAATATAATGTTTAATTTTTCCCTCACTGAGCATCAAAATATTACACACGATCTGAACGAATAAATAAGAAGAGAACAAAACGTTCGAAATGTTTATGACCGCGCAATCATTAATGTATGTTTTCGTGTTCACATATTTTATTTATTCGCGTATTTTATTTATTTTCATTAATTTGCCGAATGTTTATGTACACTGAACTTTTAGTAAGTAAACTAAGCATCGATAGTTATAGAAATATGTATTCTCGTGATGAAAAATGAATTGACGAAAAATCTACATTGTGAAAAGTGATCACTTAAACAAACCAATGATATTTCAGCCTTATTTAGACTCACATGTTCTTGTCAAGAGGTAACTATGTTAAGATAATGTAAATCAAAAAAGTCTTCGTATCAAAATTACTACCTTTTAATCTCATAAAGTATTTCAAAGAGTTTAATTGGCTTAACAAAACCATTTCTTGGTAATCAGTGCGGTAAACTACTAAAATAAAGCACTTATTTTACACTTCAATTTATTTTCCTACCTACTTTCCACACGAAATCTGAAGATTACTTAAACTAACAAGTTAATTGTCTTATTATCGACTAAAGAAAAAATTCTCATCTCAAGGTTCGTTTGTTTTTCAATTATGATTTTCTTTTGTTTTAGAACAAGTAGAACATGTCCCTAATTCAAACTTGAAAGACAATAAGTTCTGTATTCTTTCTTGGACCAAATATATTTTGCTATCGTTTTTATTAATGTACAGTTGTAATAATGAGTTTGGTTCTATTATTTCATTGCAATTCGTTTTCCAGCTTACAGTTTTGCATCGTTTGCAATGTTTTTGCATTTCTTGTAACCAAATTTATGCATAAATATCAGCATTCTTATAACCTGCATTAATTTTTTTATTCTTGGAAAAATATATTTTTTTAAACATGTAACTATGAACACATTAAAATAGCATGTTTGATTATAAAGCATCGTTTACACGTGGACAATACAATACTGTTCTGTCCCAGTACCTGACCTATTATCCACGTGTACACGGCAATTTGTAGGAAAGAACATTTTTCAATGATAACCCCGCGTGGCCGCATTGTTCTCATGTAAACCTGCATGAACAGGACCTTTTATTAATAGCGATTTGCTCGACGTGTAGCTGTTGCTCCCACGCATTTTCTGCCGAAAATGGCTACAGAAAAAATCAATTCCATTATTTAGTACATCGTTTAACTATTCAAATACATTTCTATATAAAATGCATAATATTTTTCGTGAACTCGCTCGTAATAAATGCCGTCGTGTACTCATTTTGTGAGGCGAATTTTTCATACTGTCCCATCGTTCAGTTCTGCGCGGTCGAGACTGTTCACGGAGCTGGGACAAGACAAGATTGACCTATCTAGTGTATTGTTCACGTGTAAACGATACTCGTGTTCACGTGTAAAGTATACCTGGAGGGCAGATATTCTTTTTTATTTTTTCATTTTCATATATTTATTCATACAAATACAAATATATCACGAAAAAATAAAATATTATCACGTTTCGCTAACTCTATGAGGCTATAAGCCCTGTGTGTCTTAGTAAGTGATATTAAGAAATATATCTTATATCTTGAAAATAATAATTATTATTTATTCTTGTATCCATCATTATTTATTGCAGGGACGCTAAATTACAGCACCCTCGGTCATCAAATTTTTCTTGAGAAACATTTCTATAAGCTGATTTCTGGGATGTATAATATATCATCCAAATATACTGAAAGAGATCAGTTTGTATGTTCCCGATACCGCCCTATACTAAAGCGAAATCTTATGCACTGTTCTACACATTCAGAAGCCGTACAAAACCAAGTCATCACCTATTAATAGAGCAATTCGCTTGCTGAATACGGCTTCTGCGGATAATATGGATATCTTTTTCTGTACGTATCTGCCGTTTAGCAGCTATCTCCTTTCTCATCATCATCATCATCATTCCCTTTCCGCACCTAATGCACCTAAAGGCACTGCATTGGTACACCAATCACAGCGTATCTTGATCATTTTTGTTAAATGAAGGTAAGATGATCAGTCTTACGCTTCAGATACCAGTCCAGGGACTATGAAATATTTTAGTGTGCCAAAAATACATGTTACTTAAATATAAATAATATAGTATAATATATAAAAAAAAACAATATAAAGCAATGAAATACAAAAAAACAAAAATAATATGTACCAATTAAATAAAGCACTACGTGTTTTGATTTACATATATTTTTTCAAAAAAATCCCTCGCTACACTATTTATAAGTGACGTTTTTTTTATTTTAAAATTTGTTTAACATTTTAAGTCTTTAATATTTGACAATAAATTATTTAATATTTTTGAGCAATATATATTTATTATCAACTATATTTTACATTTTTAGCCCAAGTCAACTTTTTAGTACTAAAATATGCTTGAAAATTACACAAATTATTTGAAGATTCTCTATTTGAAAACTAGTAACTATTTTTCTTTTATATCATACCCTTGACATATTATGACTGTATCACAAAGGATATGTAGCGTTTGCATCTGCCGTTATTGGCATTATTCATTTTTAAGGTAATCGGCCAGTGGTCAGTGTTGACAGTTAAATCATAATGGAAATATCTGCTGAACATAAATGTGGTATTTGTTAATAAACTTTTGTATAAAAATAGTCTAGAATAAAGTTTGTTGTTTGCTCACCACTGCCAATACACTATTAATTGCGGATTGGGAAATAATTATGATAATAAGAAGTTAATATACTCATGTCTCGACAATTATTGTGGTGATCAACTCAGGTAACAACAATATGCTGATTAACTTTACCACGCGTAATGCATACATCATTTTAATCACGCTTCCTCGACTACTAATTTATTATGTCATAATCTTCTACACATTCAAATTAATTCAACAGTATTACATCGCGTTGGCATTAGAGCTCATTGTATCAAATAATTATTTTCAACGCGTAGCATTATTAATAATCTCTGCACGACAACTTTTACTTGACATAACAACAATTTTAAACGATTGCCTTAAATACATATTTTATGTAACTAAGTCTATTACTAGCGATTAAGATTTTTCATAAGTACAAGAAAATTTATTTTAACAATGTTTTGAGTATGTCCAAATATTTACAGACAGGCTGGATTTCCTCCCTATGGAGTTGTTTAGATGTGAATTTGTTGCAACAGAGGTGGAAAACTGTATGAATCTGTGAAAGGGGTTTCAGCTCTTTTACTTCACAAAGTCAACAGATGGAAGGGTTGAGGAAATGTGGATGTTTAAATATGGGCAGAATGTTAGAGAAGCACATTGTTTCAGTACATTGTAATAAAACAATAAATATATTTCAAATAATAAAATATTTTCTTAAAGTACACCGCCGCCAACACATGTTTCAATAATTTGTCTCACTCTGTTCCATTGCAATATTGCGTATTGTATCTTTTTCAACTTATTTTTAAATGTACCTACACTTAAGATAATATTTTGTTTTATATAAATTACCCGTACACTGTATAATATTCACCAGTCTGAAGATGCCCATTAGAGGGTGAAAGCGCTAATTGGTCAAAATAAATAAGTGGAAGTGTACCAAGTATTTTTTTAAATTAATAACTTATATGGAAATATAAGTTATTACATTATTAATCTTAACGTGTAAAATTTATTTCTCGGCACAGATTTTTGCAGTGAGGAATACATCGCTTATTCAATCATATAATTTATTTGGGTAAAAAATAATATAGGTAAATCGAAATTAACGTACGCAATCATGTAAACAATGATAATCTATAAAGCTTATGTTATTAATACTGTTATTATATTTATAACTCTCTCTTTTAAGAATTAATTGAACGAACAATGGTGAAAATATTATTTGAAAAATGAAAACGCGAAATCAAATGCTTGATCCCGTCAAAAAATTGCTATTTTTTACAGACTCAACATTATAAAAAATGGTAATCGTTTCGGCGAGTTGACTTTTTTGAACAACAACAGGCCAGAAAGCCCAATTACTATGGTACAGCAGATAACGCCTAGGCTTGAGAAAAATCACTTTTTTTGTGTTCCACAGGCAATCGAATTCGGAAATAGTCTTTACCACTGTACCACAAAAGCCGCCAACCTTAATTTAAAGGATATCACCTTATTTAGGACCTGTATCGAAGATACGTGTTTTCGTGTCGCGAAATTAATAAAAACCGGACAACGGTCATTCTAAATTTGTAGATTTTGGTATCAATCGTCTTTTTTTTTCTATAATAAATTACCATCGTTTTCACTTACAAACTTTCGTATTCTCGTACTTAAAATAAACGTAATCTTACATCAAGTAATACCATATTTAATAAACATGTCTATAGATAAAACAAAAGAACAATTGAATAAAGTCGTTGGTTAATCTGACTACCTCTCAGACTTAAAACACTTGTAACAAAAAACCTAACCAAAAAATCAGTAGATTAAGCAATTATAAATAACAAGCAGTTTGGCATAATTTTATGAATATTATGGCTTATAATTAAATGCTAACCTAACCTAACCTAACCTAACCAAAAAATCAGTAGATTAAGCAATTATAAATAACAAGCAGTTTGGCATAATTTTATGAATATTATGGCTTATAATTAAATGCTAATTCAGTTAATTTATTTATCTTGTAAAAAAATTACATTTCATTTGCACTACGCCTCGTATCCGAGGGGTTTTGTTTTATAAAACCTGGAATTGGTAAAGTGTATCTTAATCGCGTGTTACAAGAATGTCAGTATATCAATCTGACATTCTGGATATCTATCCAGGGACAGTTAAATCACCTTAAAAACGTATTTTTTATGCTGACCTTATCAGAAATTAAACCCAGCAACTTAAGCTTGGCAAGCGAATATGCCAATTTCTACAGCTCGAGACGGACTTTTCTTTACTCGATTTCTTTTCGATCGTTCGATTTTTCTTTCCGTTTTAAAAATGGTGATGAAAAACATTGTTAGAATGGGAACATAGGAGCCTAAGCTTTTACAGAGCTCATTACCAGTCACAAGCGTAACCACTTTTCACTTTGTGTAACATTCACCATTCTGTCTGTAAAAGAGCTGAAACCTTTATTGAAGCTGGTTTGATTCTGTTTCGAAAAATTTAGGTCTAAATAACTCTTTAGGGAGGGAATCCATCCTATCTACAAACATTTGGACATTTTCCAGTTATTGCTGATTAAACTAACTGGTATAAAAAGCATAAAAGTTTAAAAATTGTTTTCAGGCGTTGCGTAGTAGGTGGATTGGTTCAGCCTGATGAATCTCACACAAATGATAAAGGTTTCAAATATTTTACTTCACAAAAGTCGACAAATGAAAGAGTTGCGAAAATGTGGATTTTAAAATATAGGCCGAACGGTGAATATTACACACTGTGTAATGTGGCCGTTTAAACCAGCTAATGACAGGTCAAAAGCCCTGTAAATGTCTAGACTTTCATATTCCTTTATCAATTTTTGTAAAGAAAATCAAACCTTCATAGAGGTAGCTGAGATTTATCTGGCTGAACAATGTTATTTTCTTGGCTACACCTGAAAATGATTTTCAATGTTTTTTCTTCACAAAAGTAAATTACCGTATTTTTCGAATTATACGTCGCACTTTTTTAATTTTGAAAAATTACGGCGTCTTATCGTCCAAAATATTTTATTTTTCTAAAAACTGATAAATGAATTTTGAGGTGCGTCTAGTTCGATGCATCTTATCGTCCGCAAAACACGGTAATTAAAATTAATTTAAAAATTGTCAATAAAACGCCTTGGTATTTTCAGGAAATAATTAAGCAAGATGAATCTCACGCGCACCATTTAATGTTTGAGCTCTTTTTCATAACAAAAATTACTAGATGGAAGAATTGAGAAAAAATAGATGCTTAAATGCAAAATGGTTTATTTTGCCCTTGTACGGTACTTGAGCCTATAATAACCATATTTAGCCTTTAGAAACCGTTCAAAAACTAATAATTAAAATTATCTTTATCTATATAATTCCTCTGTACGTGTGATGTCACCGTACTTCTCCTAAACGGCTTAACCGATTTACTAGCGGTTTTTAGAGAAATATAGATCTTTGCGCTGTGCGTGTTCGTGGATATTAAAATTCCAATCGAATATGTAAATAAGAAGTTAGGAGTATAATTTTTTTATTCGTCGATCTAACAGGGTTGCATTCGAAGAGAATGCATTTGCAAAAAAGTGGAAAGATGTTGTTTTTTTGTGTATAAAAAAAGTTGGTTTGTGAATGTTTACAAACAGCATTATTTCCTTAATTTTTTTATGATTTCTACCCATGTATTTATTTTCATTGGATTTTTGGTAAAACAAAAATAAAATAAAATTGAAAACATTCATTTAAATCTTATTCCTATAAAAGTACACCCCTATGTTGGTGAGAAGATCGGAGTTTGACGTTTGCAAAAAAAATGCCATATTTGAAAAAATATTTATTTTATGTTTTGGAATTCAAACATAAACAAGAACCTCGATACCTACTCAAATTAAATATAATTTTAATATTAACAATTTTTAGTTTTGAAATTCAATCACAAACAAGTACCTAGGTACCTACTTATTAATAAAATGTATTTTTCCAAGGTAGTAAATAATAGGCAAGCAAACGTTCGGGCAGGACAACGTCTGTCGGGTCCGATATTACTTTATATAAATTCTACTTTTCCCTCCAACAAATAATTTTAGAATGCTGAATTTTTAAAACTACTAGAAATCTTTTGCCAGCAATGTTTTTGTCAATGTCTAAATATGTTTTTATGCGCTGACATTTATTCCCTAAAAAAATTAATAGATCTAGTCAAAGATTAAATAGTTTACTTGAAACATTTATTGTAAATCCAGACTCGGGCCAAGACACTCATTTTTCATAGCTCCAAAAGTGTTCAATGCATTTTATAAGAACATTATGATAAAGATTTATTATTTGCATTTGTTTCGATTTTAATTTTTGTTGAATTTATTGTTAAAAATCAGATTTTAATTGCTTTTTTCTTTAATGAATATCTCATTTTAATTTATCCAAATCACGTTATTTTTATAACTTATCAATTTATTTTTAAATAGATCATTTAAACCATATTCCCTTTATTTTATTACGATTAAGTGAAAACATATTATTGTATTATAGGTCCTACTATTTATATATTTACATATATGTTTTATTTACAATCATTTAAACAGTAGATCTGTTTGAATTCTAAATAAATAAAACAAATATGAAATAAAATTTTACAAAAAATAAAATTTCATGATGTGTCACAAAGTTATTGTCGATTTAATCAATTAAATCGTCTATATTTTTATATTTTAGTAGGTAGGCAAACAAAAAATGGCCTGCCAATTAGGTATTGAAAAATAAGTGTTCAGTTAATTACCACGAGACAATCAAAGAAGGTTATCTTTTTATTTTAATTCCGGTATTCATCAAATTTCTTTTAATACCAAAGTATAGCTCTAAATATAGTTTCACTGCCTTTGACGCAATTGCTATTCAGAAAAACCAAAATAATTTCATAACAAACCAGCAGGTAATTTCGGATGCTAATAATAATAATTGTTGATTCCTTTCCGTATTACTGTGGATATCCTTGAACCGAAAGGTGCTTTTCTTTGCTATCCATGTTCGTTTTTATTGATCCTTTTGAAGTTTCAGGCTTTGTGGCTTATAAAATGAATTCTCAGGCTTTTAAACGCGTTTGTTATCATTTCGCCAAATTAATCATTTCCAATAAATTTTTTCTCACTTTTTAATAAATTCACTTCAATAGTTTTAAAAGTATGTTTTCATTCTATTTTATTCACAATATATTCGTTTAGCATTAATTGAGTCACAAGACCCAACTCCATGGAACCAAAGTCCTGTGTTGAGTTGGGACAAATATACGTCACTAAAATCAACAAATGGAAGAATTGAATAAATATGGATAGTCAAACATAGACAAAGGAGTGGATGTTACACAGTGTGTAAAGAAGCGACTTCAATTCAATTTCAATTTAAATTATATTTATTCATAAATATGTACATTACAAAATGGAATATCTTAATTCATACATATTGAAATAATTAAAATAATTAGGTAAAATTAGGTATATATAAAAAAAACACATAAGTATACAATATCCAGAGAATAATATGTTACAAAAGTAAGGGAATCTTGTAACGAAAAACTCCCTCAGAGACGTGAAAAATGTCAATGTCCAAAGTAATATTGTTCAACATAGAGACTTAAACTAGCCAATGACAGGTCATAAGCCCTGTAAATGCCTAGGCTTCCATATTACCGTATTTAAGGTATTCTCTACCCTGTTGTAATTTGTTAATATGAAGAAAATAATGTTATTACATATCAATGAAATATATATTAATAGAAAAATAGTAAACAAAAATTCCCACAAAGGCATGGCCTGTTCGTGGGTTTACAAGAAAATGTTAATGAATTTTAGCTCCTATAGTAAATAATGGACAGTAATAATATTTTTGTAAAACATAAGAAAGAAAAAATATAATGTTCTGGAAAAGATAATATGGATTTTTTTTTAGTAATTAAAAAAGGAAATAAAAAATGTCTGAAAAAAACACAAAAATATTCCTTGTTATTAAAGGGCGACAAAATAAATCATAGAAAAAAAGAGTTCATATCTTTAGTTTGAATCCAGGAAAGAATCGATGAAATATTACTCGATTCATATAGGGTGGGATTCTGTGTTAAATTACTTTGTGATATCATGACGCCAATTTAACCCCTTCACATCCACCCAATTGCCTGAAATTACCTACCCATCGAAAACATCACTGTGGCAAAATGAATTGATAAGTCATTTATTAATAACGCAATTTGCTTTTTCCGCAGGTAGGGTTTTCTTCTTGCACGAACGTTGAGGTTTAGGTGGCGATATTTAGTGTTTTCGTAATTTTTGTATAAAGTGATTGCCAATTTCACACTGGGCGCGATTATACAATCCCAAACGACACGGTATAGTAAGGGGCTGATTTTTATTGTATTATTATATTTTATTTATTAAGTGGATACTCCAGGTAAAAATCCCGCAAAAGGAAATTGAGTGGAGGTTAGCGGCCCCATTAAATTGCCACTTAAATTAGCCAGTGACATGTCATATTCCTTAAATGGCTAGACTTTCAAGTTCCTTTCTTTGAAATGCTATCTTCATCCTATATAATATGCGTATGTGTTTCTTAAAAACTCCATAGAAGAAGAAATTCATTCCTTTTTTGCACCACAACAGACCTCGGGCCCAATTTAAGTGGTGAATAACGCCACAGTACACCCTGCTTTGAGAACAATCGCATTTAATTTTTGTGTTATCACAAAAAATTTAACCCAAAACTTTCCGCGTACGAGTCAAGTGTTTTAATTACTACGCTACGGAGGCTGCCTACAAACCAATTAGGACAAACTCAAAATATTGGTGACGAGTTAAAAATTTGGCCATAGGGCTTTTGCAATAGCCGGACCTTTGACGTGGAATGCTCTGCCTTCAGAAGTTTGAAATTGTGCAACTGAATCCCTTTTCAGGAAAAAAAATAAAAAAATGTTTATTTGTGAAATCGTTTCCTGACACTAAAAGTGCTACTTTTTAGATGTAATTTTTAGATTTACCATATTATGTGTATTACATGATTTATAAATTTGTCTGTAAAATGTGTAAATTGTAATAAGGATTTAGCCTGTAGATAGACCATATTTTTTTTTATTTAAGTATAATGTACAGCGCCCTTGAAGTGATTATTCACGAAAACGGCGATATAAAATTTTTCGATATTTATCATTATTATTAGAATAACTGGTTATTATTTAACAAATTACAACAGAGATGGAGAACATTTAAGAGAAGGGATATGGAAATCTAGGCATTTACAGGGCTTATGACCAATCGTTGGCTGGTTTAAGTGGCCACTTTACACACTGTGTAATATTCACCATTTAGCCTATATTTGAACATCCATATTTCTTCAATTCTTCGATCTGTTGATTTTATTGAAGTTAAAGAGCTAACACCTCACCATTTTGCCTGTTTGAAAATACATATTTCGTCAACACTTCCATCTGTTGATTTTAGTAAAGTTAAAGAGCTAAAGAGTAAAAGGTTATAATTCATTTTAATATTTAAAAGCACAAAAGTTTTCTCTTTATTGAACGATACAAAGATAAAAAACAAATTTGAAATTTGCAATATTTTTTTATTATTTTTCATCAAAAAATTTTAATTTAAAAAAAAATGTTTTATAAGCAAAACAACAAAGATGGAGAACACTTTTGCTATTTGAAGTGTGGATGCCTTTTTATTATATCAATAAATTAAATTTGTATTTTTAATAAAACATGAATAGTGCAAAGCAATATGTAGAAAAAAGCGTGTATTCATTTGCACACTTCCCGCCCCATACAAAATTTTTAACTAATATGACATGAATTTATTCATAAAACTTGGATTCGGTCATTTTGTTGAACGAAGACATAGCAGTTTTATATTCCACCACTGAATGTAAAATATTTGCAACTGTACATAATAAGAGGCTAAAAATATGATAAAAATTAGTACTTTAGCGGGTGTTCCAATTACTAGACCTTATATTAGCTAAGTATAAAGCGAATTGAATCTATTTCATTTTGAATTATTGTAATTATCTCAAAACGGATTATTGATGATTACTTTTTATTGTATAATTAAAACATATTCTATTAAATGTAATAGAATTGTGCATCGAGGAAAATCAGAAGTGTCACAACACCTTCTCATGCAGGAAGTAAAACAAAAAAAAATCATGGTTTTATTTTTATTTTTAAAAACAGAGAAGTAAAAACATATATAAATATACTTCAGCATAAAAATAGTTGAATGAGTAAAGTTTTTTTTTTCTGTGTGAATTTATTTCCCGAATCAAATGTTTTACAAAATTTAATGCATGTAAATTTTTTTCCAAATTTAAAAATAAGCCCTAAAGGTTATAAAAATTGAAATAATTTTATCTCGTTCGAAGGAAACATATTTACTCTATAATATGTTGTGTTGGCTTTCACTTTATATTTATTATTTTATTTGATTACAAGCCTTCAAAATGGAGAAGGAAATAATGAAGGAAAAAATATGATTGACTAATTAGTTACTCTTGTTCAACTCCACTTATATTAACACCTGATACGAAGGTTTCTTTATTAAAAAGAAACATGCTTAAAAACGTAAACATTAATTTACACAGTACCTATCAACTATGGGAAAATAGTTTTATCAGCAGTTAAATATAGCTGTTTTATTCCTTTATTTATTCAATTCTATCCCAAAAGCCTAGCACCCTTAACTTGCATGGAATTTGGGTCCTTTAATATGCATAATGTTTCGGGTCGATCTATTTAACCGAAAGGTTAAACCTATGAGATAAGCTGAGAAAAGAAATTTCAATTACTAATAATCTTGACACCTTTACATTTTATTAATTGAAAATAATGATTAACGATCTTACGATTCATGCAAATATTTTGATTTTGGAAACCATTTGCAACGAATTGTAAATAGCTCACTATTAGAAAATCGGATTCGTTTTGTAGTAGAGAGGGATTCGAACCTCGGATCTCTGATCCGTGAGTCCACGACACTTTTTTAAATCTCACAAAGGCATCGCCTATGTGTGAGTATCTTTACTAATTTGTTACGGAAATATGTGGTGATTTTTTTGTGTGTAATCAAATGAATCTATTTTTAGGCTTTACCTAAAAAAAACAGTACAACAAATGCGAATAAACCAGTTTATTATTTTGTCCATTCAATCAGCGTTTTATAAATAATGTTAACTTTGGTGCTTATTACATTAAATTTATTTTCTATAAAAATAGAACTTTTTAAGCCTCAATTTATATTGTTATTTTTGGTGGTGGAACAGGCAACTGCTCTTGTGGGATGCACAATCAGTTGGGACTGTGCTTCTTTCCAAACGGAACGCACACGTTCTTTTGTTTTGTCCTCCCTTACGGGGGTGGTATTCGGATCCTCTGCCTCTGACCACCCAGGTAGTCTTCCTTTATTCAAGGCCGTTCTCTCATTGTATATATCCGTGTTTTTACTTATGTTTTATTATTGTTATGTTTGTTGTGTTACTGTTGTTTTAAGAAATTGTTTTTGTATATTTGGATACGTTTATTTATGTAAATTGTTTGTTTTTATACATATTTTTGAATAAAAAAACAGAGGAATTGAGGGGATCCTGAGGGGTGGGGACGTCGTGTTGGCCTTTGTCCATACATCCTCCTCCCCCCTCCTTAATCTGCATAGAGTTTGTATTCTTTAGGAATATTTATAATAACTTTACTCTATGCGCAGCTGACATAGCTATAACATGCTATAATATGCGGGTGGATGGTAGGCTTAAAGATCTTCCCTCAATGTCATTTTTAAAAAAATTACACAAAACCAAAATTCCGCAAAGGACATAGTAAGTTCAGAAGTTTTAAATAAGTAAATACCTACCTTAAAGTGGTAAAACATTTTCGTTTATTTTAATTTTATTTCGCGGTCAAAATGACATACCATAAATAATATTTGCTCAACCGCACACATCGATATTACAAATCGAAGCGGAAGAGAAAAAACGCCTATGTAGGTATTTTGGGAACCGGATTTCGAACCGATACATGCCACCGAAGATGACAGCGAGAAGAAGGGGACGGAACAAGTGAGGGGGAAGGAATCCGATCATTGACTGACTGACCTACATAAACCATACATGCTCTTCGTCGGCACTTTGTAAAGAAAACGATTTCCGCCTCGGATCCTCTCGACCACTCCAGACTGCTTTCTACCCAGAGCTTCTAATTTTGCTTACTAAATTTTAGTATTTTGTCATTTGTGGCGTGTTAAATTTGTTTATGCCACCGCGTGATACCGTATTGCATATTAACATATAATGATTGTTACCAACATAATGTGTCGACTCTTTATTGTGTTCGGATAATGAGTCAAATGTTCTATTCACATGCTAAGATTAAGCCATATTTGTTCAATATTTCAATTAGAAAGTTTAATCTTTCAATCACCAAATGTATATTTTTTCTGATGTATGCAACAACAGAGATGAAGAAAATTTATCACCGATTACGGCATTTTCGTATGTTTTCCCAAAATAATGCATATTTTAACAACCATCGAAATGAACTGAAACTCATTAAAATTTATTTTATTATTTTACATATTTTACATTCATTTTCTAAATTGAAAATTATGTTCCCTCACTGGGGCGGGGCCAATGGAAAATATTTTGGATTCTTTTAAAACATGCCTAAAATACATATTTAAAATAAAAACTTTTATCTTGCAAAAATACTTTTTAGCTATTTGGCCTGACCAATCTGTTGATCCGTGATCAATCCGTGCTCAATGAAAGACGTAAAACAATTTTAAAAATTGCAATCATTAAGCTATTACATATATATTATCTGCACGCTACGATGCATAAGGCACTGCATTGGTATATTAAATGCAGCGTATTAACGCAAAATCTATATAGATAATTCTAATTTTTAGTGGCCATGAAAAAATGTGTACAAAACTAGCTTTCTCACCTAAGTTTTTTACTAAACATTAAATAAAACATGGTGTGGTAACTTTAATTAAATTAATAAACTAAAACAGAAGCCGAAATTCGGTTTCAGTTTTGGCTGAAAATCTTGTTTCGGTCAGTCACGAATAACCAACAACCGACCTTTTTATGTTTATCTGTTTCAAAACCTACCCGTATCTTCTTCAGTACATTAATTACATTAACATGCAAACTTCACAATACACCGTCACCATAGATGTTGCACAAAAATATAAGACCAAGGTGCTGATAGGACACTTGTTATGAGAAGCTGATACCACGTGTACATACTGGTGATAGTGTATTGAAGGATTTGCATTTTAGTGTAATTAATGACCTGATGAAGAGACGGGTAAGTGTGAAAACCGGTAAACACAGAAAAGTCGGTATGTGAATACCTACATACAAATATTTATTGAAATGTTCGGCCACAAAGTAAATGCTTTAAATGATAATAAAAAATATAACAATGTTTAAGTATGTCCAAATGCTTGCAGACTGGCTGGATTTCCTCCCTTGTTGAATTTACTATCTGGTAAAAGAAGAACTATAAAAATTGAAAAAATTGTTTTCAGGCGTTGCCTAGTAGGTGATTTGGTTAAGCCGGATAAATCTCACCCACGTGATAAAGGTTTCAGCTATTTTACTTCACAAAAGTCAACAGATGGAAGAGTTGAGGAAATGTGGATTTTCAAACATGGACAGAATGGTGAATGTTACACAGTGTGTAAAGTGGCCACTAAAACCAGCCAATGACAGATCATAAGCCCTGTTAATGCCTAGACTTCCATATTCCCTTCTCAAAAATCTTTTCCCTCTCTGTTGAAATAAATTTGAAGAAAAAATTTACTTGTTTTTAAATTTCTTTCATTATATTTTTTAAAATGCTGTATTTTAAACCATCGGCATTATTTTCGTATTTGCACCTTGGGGTGCATAGAGCACTGTATTAAAACAAAAAACACTAAACTATTAGGGAGATTACGTTTCAACTCGATTTCATTTTTCAGGATTGTTACCTAAGTATTTTACATGAACATATCAAGTTCTCCAAAACGAAAGCCTTTTTCAGAAGCGTAGAAGTTTGGATATTGTCTGAAGGAAGAGACTATAGCAGGAAACTGCAGTGAGATATAACATGGATTTCTATACTATTAAGCGTGCTTTCTTTTTTTAAAAATAAAATTAAAAAAATATTAATCTGAAATCACTGTCAACGGGTTTGTTATCGGGTGGTTATCCTGGTAAATTTGGGCACTGAAATCAACCTTGCCAAGTAACTGTTTTTCGCAGAAGGCGAAATTAATAGTTCACAATCGAGTTCTGGTGCCGACCATTATGTTTGGAAGTGAAGTATGGAACGAATGTTGGATGAATAGTGTCGAAATGCGATCTCCCAGGTAAATGTGTGGTAAAACTTTCTTCGATAGGTACACAAATGTCGAGACACGTGCATATTTTTTAAAAATATTTCAGTTAAAACATTTTCTTTTTTTCTTTTCTTTGTGAACAATTCACTGAGCGTTTTCCATGTTAAACATTAATTTACATTTTTTTGTGTGTTATGTTCTAGTTACAATAGTTGGTATTTATAATAATGTATGCGCATACGTACGCACACATAAATGTATCCATAGATGTACACATACATATATAAATAAGTAGTAAAATCAAGAATAATAATTGCAAAAAAAGCATAATATTTGTAATATAATATCCATAGGTACTATGCAGACATTGGGCCGAGAAGCATGCCATGGTCGCGGGCTATTTGGCTCCTCTCCCTCGACCAGCTCTAGTCCTCCATCATCCGCACAAATACCTTTATACAAATCATTGAAATATAATAACTTTAACATTCTTTACAAATCCGAGCTAAAAAGTCGTCTCTATAGAACAGGAATTGACCAGCGGAGATAGCAAGTCTTTACGTCGCCTTTGACAAGCAAAACAAGTAGTACTGTAAAAATTACGGATTGTTTACATCGGTCTACTGTAAGTTTTATTTAGTATGTCGCATTGCTTTTGTTTGTTGTTTCGCTTTTCACCCGACTAACTAAGCAGGACGGAGACAGGAGATAACTCACAAATTGTAACATATTAATAAGATGTTTTTTGACATTAAAACAGCTTTTTTAAACAAGTATTGATTAAAATAAGAACATGTCTTTGCCGGTGAAAGGTTATACAATCAATTTTCCAGATTGATTTGTGCAGTATCTTAGCGTAAATATAGGCATTTTAGTAATTTCGAGGAGAAAAGTAGCTGGCGAACGCTCGAAACAGACTTAAGTCATTTCTATCAAACATAAACCAATTGGCCGCAGGTTGAGGAAACATATTTCGTACGTTTATGTTTACTCTAAATATAAACCTCAATAATGCATATTTGACAATGTTTTATATGATAAACAAAACATTCTACAGATATAAACATTTATTATAAATAGCAGACATTGAACAATTATTCCGAGTTACATTATACATATATACGGCTGAGACAAGCATTATCAACCAAATTACGGAAGAAGTTGGGTTGGATGTGTACAGCGAACGTATGGTGAAAGAAAGGTTAAGAATATTTAAGATACTAATTTTAATGGATGCAGAAAACGAGGAAGACGGACACGTCAAATGCTAAAATGATTATCGTGCAAAAAAGTAAATTTATGAATGTAGGCGTTCTATCCTCTGCCTATTTACCCCAACGGGAAAACAGGGAAACGGGAAAATGATTGGATTATTTTATGCTTTCTGATTACGCAAACAGGTATATTCTGAGTTTAACCTAGAAGCATAGTAAGTTTAAATCCGAGTTGTAAAACTCTTATTTGTTTGTTAAGACAATAAATATATTATTAATGTAAAATGATGCAATACCAATACCTCTTTTAGCGTAATGAAATCGTAACTTATTATAACTTGCTTCATTTGCATAAAATTAATTTGTTAATGTTTTTTATGACTTGAAATTTAATACCTTCTTAAATTGTAAACTTCCACTTAGGATGTAATTGTATGTTTACTCGTAAGAATCAGTAGAAACGTATTATTAAACCTTAACATCTTTACACCGGACTTGTCGTTTAATCGCACCAAACCTAAGATCTAAAAAAATGTCAGACATAATCATTTCTGGTTTACGTTAATAACCTTACCTTAATAAATATTATATTACCAACTCATGGTGGTATTACAATATTTGAGTTTGTCCAAATGTTCGTAGAAAAAAGACTGGATTTCACCCCCTCGGGAGTCGTTAAGATTATTTAAGATATTTGGATGTTCAAATATGGGCAAAATGGAGAATGTTACACAGTGTATAAATTGGCCACTTAAACCAACCAATGACAGTTAAAAAGCCCTGTAAATGCCTAGACATCCATATTATCTTATTTAAGGTATTCTCTATCCCTGTTGCAATTCGTTAATCATGGTGGTATCTTGCAAAAATGCTATAAATTATGTTTGTGCAGGGTGAAATATTATCAACCCAGAGTAAAACGACTATTTATACTAATATTATAAATGCAAAAGTCTATTTGTTATTTGTATTTCTTTCATGTCGCAATGGAACGAACCAACTGATTTTTTTAATAGAAATAGCCAAAAAGCTGACCAGTATCATTGGCTACTTTTTATTTCCAAAAAAACATCTCACTTGCTCGGGAAAATTATTCAAAAAATACTTCACTACGACGCTTCGCCGTTAAAGACCAACGAATCGTAATTTTTTGTACCTAGCCATAGTTAGAGAACCGGCAATCGATTAAGGCTACTTCGATCCCAAAAAAACATATCATTGTAACTAGAAATATTTTTATTTTTTATTATTTATTTTTCAAAAATATTTACAAAAAAATTCTTAAATTAAAGTCCTGCTGAGTTGCATACATACAACTCGTCAGCAGGTTCTTATAAATTACATTAATTATTTACACTTAGCCTACATTAACAATAATTTTACTTGAAAAACAATTACAGATTACATTTTGAAAAATTAAAAAACTATCACTAGTACAAAAAACTTTTTTCTAATAACCATAATTTGAGCAAACGTCGAACTCCTGTATTTAACTCAGTATTTTTAATATTGTTTGGTAACATATTAAATATTTTAGGTATACTGTATTGCAGTGTCCTTTTGCCATATTTATTGCAGTATCTAGGAACAGCTAGCCCTTCCATACTGGTAAACCTGGTGTTGTAATCATGTACCAACTTGAGTTTATACTCGGAGTGCGAATTGTATTGCTAACCGACAAAACCAAGTTATTAACTAATTTCTGCCTAATATCATGAGAGCGATTCTGTGGATAAAAATTTATATTTTAACCTTAACAAATTACAACAGAGATGGAAAACATTTTAGAGAAGGAAAAATGGAAGTCCAGGCATTTAGAGAGCTTATGACCTATTGTTGGCTGGTTAATAATAGGCTATGGTATTTTTACCCCTAAAATACACTAATATTAATAGTTTTAGTCCTCGGTGACTTTTTTAAACTGGCTTTTTATCTCCATTAATTCAATCAGGGTACTCTTAACTGGGTTGTTCTTTATCGTGTGTGCGGCCTAATTATCATTCAATTATTTTTCTGTACTTTTTTTTAGGTTAATATTATAGTGGTCTAACTTTCGATTGAATACCAGTTTTGGAAAGTAAAAATTTAAAACAATAACAAAATACTATGAACATAAATTTTAAGATATATAATTCAGTTCAATTTTAACCTCAAGTAAAATTTTTAAAAAATAAGATTACTTGCAATTGCAATTGCAATTTATATCACATACAAAAAATGCGGTGGGTTCACAATAAAATACAAAACAGAGGCGCTAACAACTTGTAAACAGAAATGGTGGCAAAGGCAGAGTAGGGTGAGTGGCGTGATGCGCGCCCTTATAAATGTAAGTCCATAAGGTACTCGGGGATAGACAATAATTTACTGTCGTTACTCTAGTCTCTGGTCCTAACGTTAGTAAAAAAATATTAAATAAATAAAAATTATCGTATAATTAATAGAAAACATTTCTCCACAATATCATTTTTGTTTCATTTATTGAGGGAGGTAGTATTTTATTTTATTACTTTAAATTGTGTTTTTGGGATTTCTTATTTCAATAATCTATTTTTTGTGTTTTGAAGGTTTAATTAAGAAGTGTTACGTAATAATCTAAAGAATAAATTTTATTAATGAACTTTTTATACAAAAATCGTATCTGTCAAATACAAAACATATACAATATTTTGAGTTTGTCCAAATTTTTGTAGACAAGAACTGGATTTAACTCCCTGGGGAGCTGTTAACATTAACATATTACAACAGAGATGAAGAACATTTAAGAGAAGGTAATATAGAAGTCTATCTACAGAGCTTATGACCTGGCATTGGCTGGTTTAATTGGCCACTTTACACACGGCGTAACATTCACCATTCTGCACATATTTGAACATCTATATTCTTTTAATGATTTCATCTGTGGATGATTGTGAGGTTAAAGAGTCTATATTACATTCCCTTAAATGTTCTTTATTTCTGTTGTAATATGTTAGTACATTGATGTTTGATATAAGATAGAAGATACAAGAATGTTTCATGGTTCTCAAAATATGGTGAGCATAGTTGGCCAGTCGACCAAGCAAAACTATGACAAGTGTCCTCGATATCGCAGTCCAAATGTCGGTCAAAGCCTTGACCGTAGTAGCCTGACCTTTTTCGGCCAATACACCGTCACACACATACACACTTACTCATTCGCGCTAACATATGCACACACATGCACACTAACTCACGCACTCTAGCAGCACATTTTATTTATGCGATATTCATAATTCATGCTAATATTATGAATGCGAAAGTGTGTTTGTCCATTAATTTGTTTTTCATTTACGTTGCAACAGAACAACCGTTCAGCGTAGTTTTTTGCATGGTAATATTCAGAATATGAAAAAAAAAAATTATGCTACTAATAAGTAGTCTTCGTGTCATTTATCGGCCTCGTGGTGAAATGGTCAGCGCGTTAGCCTGCCATGCAAGAGGTCTCGGGTTCGATTCCCGACATGGTTGATATGAAATATTTATTCAAAAGAGTGTTTTCACACTAGAATATTTCATAGTCCCTGGACTGGTACCTGAAGCGTAAAACTGATCATCTCATCTTCATATAACAATAATGATCAAAATACGCTGCGATTGGTGTACCAATGCAGTGCCCTATGCACCATTAGGTGCGTAAAGGGAATGATGATGATGATGATGATGAAAAAGCAGATAGCTGCTAAACGGCAGATACGTACAAAAGAAGTGGACAAAAATTTACATGGACAACTCACATCAAAAATGTAATGAGCAACATTGCTCAGTCTTTTTTCTAATGTGAAAGTACCTGAAAATATTTTGTACAAAGCATATGTCAAATCTAAAATATGTTATATGCAACAACTATGGGGAACAGGAAACCAAAACGACATAAACAGACAACAACGACAGCAAAATGGCGGCCTCCGTGGTGTAGTGGTCAAGACGCTTGACTCACAGACGGAAGGTTCCGGGTTCGATTCCCGGTGAGAACACAAAAATTAAATGTGATTTTTCTCAAGCCTGGGTGTTTTGTGATGTAATTTACCGCTGTAATTGGGCCTCCTGGCCTGTTGTGGTGCAAAAATAAAATAAAAAAATTAAAAAAATAAAAAAATATTGAAGCTAGTATTTGACTTCCTTTATCAAACACCAACTAAAGAACTCTTTAAAAATACAAGACAGTTAATTCAATTAAATTAGATGTTGATAAACATTTTTAACTAGAATCTTTTTTAATTTATTCATAGATTGGCCACTGATATCATTGTAGACAACGAAGTAAAACTTCAAAAAAAAAATATTAACATGGGCAAAACACAAGAATATCAAACAATATTATATACAACATTACAAAACGAGTAAGGACAATGGAGACTAATAAATCAGTGACTTAAATTAAACAATAAACTACCAGACAAAACTAAAAAAAGGACTCAGTCAAACTTTTCAAAGAATGTAAAAAAAATATTATCAACAACAGTATGCATAATGAAAATTAATTATTTTTAAAAATAAAACGTCATACTCCGTAAGGGTTTATTGATATTTTTTTTTTTTAAATCTACACTCGATTTTGTTTTATACGATTTTAATTGAAAATACTCGCTTCGAGCTTTGATTACATTTTTACCAAATAATTAATGCACGTATTGGCCGTCAAATGGCGTTTAAATTTTGCTCGAAACATCCTTTCGAAAAAATATATGTAATTTCATAAAAAAGGGAGTACGAAAAAAAAAATTACCATTTTTTTTTTAACGATCATTGAAGACATGATTTCATGTAGAATTCAATAAAAATCCTGTAAAATTTAGGCAATTTAGAATGCATGTATTTCTTTTAAAAAAGGAAAATAAAATTCAATGAGCGATCTTTAAATAATTTTGAAAAATTTACTTTGTTCAATTACTTTGTTGTGTTTGAGAATCAAAATGCCAAAATTTGGCCTAAATTTTAAGAGTCGTTATCTGCCAGTTGAAAACTTATTGTATTTATATATTTTTTTTAATTCAGCGGCCTCGTGATGCAGTGGTCATTGCGTTTCCCTACCATGCAAGAGGTTTTGGGTTTGATTCCCGACATATTTGACATGAATATTTTTTTTTTAATTGCTTTTATACTCTAAAAATTTCATAGTCTCCTAGACTGGCACCTAAATCGTAAAACTGGTAATTTTAGCTTCATGTAACAAAAATGATCAAGATACGCTGCAATTGGTGTACTGATGCATTACCCTATGCACCATTAGGTGTGGAAGAGGAATTTATGATTAAAAATTTTATGAATATTTAACAGAAATATCTTTAAAAATATTGTTTTTAACCAATACATGTCTACTTAATTTTTTCGATGCGCGATTTAAAAAAAAAACAGCGTTTTTAATGGCAAAATTTACGAGACTACAGCCTTAAGTCGGTAAGCAAACATTAAAACTAAAATAAAAATATAACCTTAAAAAATAAATATGCAAAAAAAAATTCAGAAATTTAACTTTCTATTTTCAATATTATTTCTATGGTGAAAAAAACGACTTTATTATATATATTAGATTCGATTCTGCGTTATGTAAATTAATATAAATATAAATCAAATACACTAATTGTTTTAATTTCTTGACAATATTTCTTATTTGCAGTCAGGCAATTTAATATAATAAAATTTTTATTACAGTGTAGATACTCTCACCCAGAAATTTGAGTTCTTCAAATTTATTTTTTTTACGTTTTGCGATTTTTTATTAAATATCAATAAAATTGCTATTAAACATCTAATCAAACGGTTTTTTTATTAATCATTTCTGTTAAGAATAAAGGATCATGGAAATGATTTGGCTAATGAAACTAATGTAAATTGTATGAATGCCTACCATGTTGAATGAGAATGACCAAGAAAGACGACTTGATGTTTTAAACCAAAATCTCCCATTTAATCGTGTCAAAAGCAGATACAATCGGAAAGCATGTGGGACAAGATGTATGGACGAAGAAACTAATAATGTTTGTTAAAATTGACACATGTGACGGATCGTTCTCACTGCCTACCGTTACTGGGAAAAGCTGTAAGAATGATAGTACCTAGTAATAAGATTTCTTAGTTTTGTTGTAAAAATCACAGTTTTCGTTATACGTTCTTACGCTTAATGTTTAATCTTTTACTGAATTAAATTTGTTAGAAGATGTTTGTCTGGTTAGAAAAAGCGTGATGAGACATTAAAAGTATTGCTATAAAAAATTAGAGCATCTTGATGTCAGATAAAATTATTTAAATGCGTGAGTTTTCAAGTGTAAAAAATCAAATGTGACAGACGGAGATAAAAAAAGATTAGGAATTTTAGGTGTATTTATTTATTTGCTTTGGGCCTTACTTATAAATATGGTGTAAAGTTACGCCTGGGCACAGTGGCAAAATAAGAATGGGATAACCATCCTTATCATAGTGGCAGTATATTGCCATCCTAATTTTTCTACTATGCCAAGCGTAACTTTATACAAGGTTTATAAGTAAAGCCCTCAGATACCAGTGTTAGGAATAGGTATGGGTAATGACTGCTACTTAGGCAACTCATTCATATAAATGTTCATTGAATACATAATATTAAGTATTCTAATTGCATAAAATAAAGCATAAATATACGCTAAACACTTCTAAAAATATATTTCTTTTATTGATGTTTAATTAATATTAATAATATTGATATTCATTTCTTATTTATATTATTGACATGGTGACTGTGTAATATATCATGTTAATATTTCTTTAGTTCCTTATCGAGTTGTTGTTACTCCTGGAAATGTAATTCACTTGTATTATTATTTGTTAAATACTTTGTATGATAAGATTTATGATATATTTATTTTAAACTTGTGAATAAATATTTTTTTGAAATATCAAAATTGATAATGTTTTCTTAACCTCATTAAATGGTGCACATATTTTGAAGACTGACACGTATTTACATTTTTTGTGTTTTTAATTTAATCCCCACTCACAACAACATAAAGCAAAGGTCATTATAAAAATATTTCATATTATTATCTTTAATAAAATTAACTGAAATTCAAACCAAATAATATGAATGTCTGATAGACAAAGATTTTGAATAATATTACATGAATTAAATCATAAATATTTATTCACGTTGACTAATATTGTAAAACTTTTATTTGATTTTATTGTTCAGCAATTTAAATTTTCCAGTCAATAATCATGTTAATGATAATTAAAGCAGGGATGAATTAATCATCATTATCATTCCCTTTTAGCACATAATGGTGCATCAGGCACTGCATTGGTAAACCAATCGCAACGCATCTTGATCATTTTTTTGTTACAAGAAGGTAAGATGATCAGTTTTTAAAATCATATCAACCATGTCGGGAATCGAACCCGAGACCTCTGCGCTGACCATTACACCACGAAGCTGACCACCAAATAATAAACACGTATTAATTACACAATACCCAGAATGACGTCTGATTGAAAAAAATGAATCTTGCATTATAAGATCAAAAGGAAAAAAAGTATATTTTTTGCCAAAGTTTTTTGATCTAAATTGCACATACACAGGCAAATAGAATGTTTGAGTGCAAAGGTGTCTAGACGTAATATGTATAAACATTAGTGATGGGGCAGGCCGTGCTCAATAAATCCGTTATGTTTAAATTGTCTTAAATAACCCAGATGAAGCCGGTGTATGATTTAATATTATACAAAAATTTATTCATGGCGTCGTTAAATATCAAAAATGTGGGTCAACAAAATGTCTAAATAACGAATTTATAACTTTCTCGTAATCATTTCGCTTCTTAAATGCTAATTATGGTTTTATAATACAGAAAAGGTATTTTTAGAATCAAAATTCTGTGCCACGAATTTCAGGTGTGATACGCAATAAAATATAGAATTTACAATTACTGACACGAAACCTTTTCTACCGAATATTTAAATTAATATTTTGGCTATGCAAAGTTATAAAACAAAAAATCTAGCTTTTTTTGCCACGTTCGATTTTGCTTAATTTATATTGTGTTTTTATGTGATTAAGTGATGTGCAAAATCAGTGTTTCTGAATAGTGTACCGATGTAAAAAACATATTAATTAAAAAAGGTTCAATAGTTTGGCATTATTAGTTCATCTGAGCTTAGATTCTGATTTTTATTAGATTTTTTTAAATAAAAAAATATAAATCGAATGCAATAAAAAGATTTTTTAAATAAAAACCCAGATTCCAAGGCACAACCTGATTTAGTTAAACTTTTGAAAAAAATGATTAGGCAAGACTTTGCATCATATAAGAAATTAATACAAAACATACAGCATTACTAGATTGTTAATACTCTAGTCATCACTTTTATATTTGGTGAATTTTTTTTTTATGTAGACATGTAAGGGTTCATAAGGCATTACAATTCCGTTTTGTCATTTTATTTTATATATTAAAAAACAACAAATTAAAAAAAAAACAATGCTTTTGTTGATGGTTCGTCGCTTTAGTTCGTTTTGTCCAACATACCATTTTTAACGAAAGTGACTTAAGTCTACAGAAGTTCTGATAAAGTCTTAATTTATAAAATTAAATTGAAAATATGTATTTTTTAAATAGTTTAAGGTGTTTTTATGACAAATTTAGCCTTAAGTTTATGCCTATTTCATAAAAGAAAACTTTAAAACTCTATTTCTGTGGATTTGTGTTATGGTTTGTTGGACAAAAATGAACTGAAGCAAAGGGTTGTGTACCTTTTAAAACCTAAAAAAAATAATTTTATGTCACTTTAAAAAATATGGGTTCTTTTTTTTTAATGGTGTGAATAAATTCGAGTAATTTATAAATAAAACAAAAATAATAGTACGTACCAGATAAACCACAACACAAAACGTCAAATCCAGTGAACGTAAAATTAGAGATGTATCAACTTTTCAATAATTGTTTAAATCACCACAGAACAAAAATACGTATATAAGTCAATGTCCTTTATCACTAGTCGCGAATATCGATCGCACGCCGGAAATCGATTTGAGTCGGTCGCACCCCAATTGGAAAATGAAATGAGATACTTTTCACGGCGTTATCAGTGGCGTCGCGACGTCGGAGGGGGGTGTCGTGCGGCGTGCTGGCGGATTGAAAGTTGAAACGAGAATGATAGTAGGCACCTGATAGCAGCTAAGCCTCTCGCTGTGTCCCCTCCCCTTTCTCCTGAGCGGTATACTCTTTTCCCCTCCGAAGAAAGCAGCCCCCGCTACTTCCTCTCTTCTAGTATCCAGATAACGACACACCTTTCCCATGACATTGATTCCGTTTGAGGTACATGTGTGCGCGGAGGCGCAGTAAGGGGGCTTTAAAGCACCTGTTAAGAATTAATTTTATTTTAAATAAAAACTTTTGAAATATTTATTTTAAACAAACGAAATGTATGATTAAATTATTATAAGAATTACATACATTTCAGTCAATGTTATTTCTTTTGATTGCTAATAACACTGTTACTAACTAGATTTGTTCTCATTCTATTTTAGTACTAAGTTATTTACATGCCCACTTGAATAACTTTTACATGAAGTACAATCAAAAAATTATTAAGTTTTTCATAGATATATAAGTTACATTATTTGGTTATGGTGTATTCTTCACTAGGGAATCCTGAGCCAAAGAATAGATATTACATGTTTTTTGACAATGAATAGTTTTTTTATACATAAATTAAAGAAGGGCCATAAAAAATAAAAAAAAGTTCTTTTTGACGTAGTGTAAAAATTACGAAAATCCACTAAAAAAACTAATTAAATAAAAATGAGGTAAAAAATGATCACAACATAATAATGATCTTAAAATACCAAACAATGTGTCTTTGGACTTTTTTAAATTACTGTCAATTTTTATGTCAGATTAGAAGAAAAGGGAAAAAAAATTGAATGAGAATTGATAATAAAAAACTAGCAAATTGTTTAAATCTAACCCTTGTTTTTTGTAATAATTAATATTTAATTTTATCATTTTCATTTTTATTTTAATATTAATATGTATATACATGTGGTTTTTTTTATTGAGTTAAAATAAAAAAAATAAATTGTGTCCAAAATATTTTTATTTTTTGTTTCAATAATATACAAAAAAGTAATGTGGCATTGCATTTAATATAAAAACGAATAATTCATGGAAAATGTTCCAAGTATTTAATATATAGGTCAAAAAGCTTCGGCTAAACTCTCTCCTTATTGTACTCCGCGTTGCTATCGCGGTCGAGTCTCAACTATAAAGCATTTGGTGAAGGCGCAAATCTCCACTGCCCCTTATTGTTACTTGTAGTTCTGCGCATTGCGTTCTGCGCACCGTTCTACGTCCGCTGGGCCATCAATGAATAAATCCGCAATAATTAACATTCGACATTATTTTAGTTCACTGGCATATTTTGAGTTTGTTCAAATGTTTGCAGACAGGCACTAGATTTCACCCCCTTGGGATTTATATAGGTTAACATATTTAACAGAGATGAAGAAAATTTTAGAGTAGGGGGATATACAGGTGTTCTTTAAACCCTGTCAAATCCGGAACCACGATGATCAGTATGAGCAAGAAAACACATTGGCACTTTAAAATATTTTTTTAGAACGAATAAAATTTTAAAAAATAAAACATTAAAAAAGCAAATGGTTGCTTACTTCTGCAGGGGTGAAACGAGGAAAGGGGATGGGAGTCTGACACTGCGCTGCGCTTCCCTTACTTCTCTCCTGCAGAAGTAAGCAACCATTTGTTTTTTTAAACATTTTATTTTTTAAAAATTTCTTTGTTCTAAATATATTTAAAAATATGCTAATTTGTCTTCTTGCCCATACTGACTATCGTGGTTTCGGGTGTGACAGGGTTTAAAGAACACCGTGTATAAGTATCGGTATATTTTTTTTACGTTTCCTTGTGAATGCCGAGACTTCCGTATTTCCTTCTCTTAAATTTTCTTTATCTTTTTTGTAATGGGTGTTTTTAATTTTTTAGTAAATCTATTATCATTATTTTGTCATGTTGTTTTTAGGTACCGTATTTTGCAAACGATAAGCCGCACCTCAACTTTTTTTAAAACATTTTTAACGTATCGCATAAACAAACAAACAAAAATATAATTAGAAAAAAAAATACGTCGTGAGGATACGCGGCGTTAAGGAAATTTTAATGAATAGGTATTTGAACATAGTTTTTCTGTCACTCTCTCGCAGGTACCTCCCCGATATTGTGTAAAAAAGACAACTGCATTTTTTTTTTTTTTTTTTTTTTTTTTTTTTTTTTTTTTTTTTTTGTTTTTTTTTTTTTTTTTTTTTTTTTTTTTTTTTTTTTTTTTTTTTTTTTTTTTTTTTTTATTTTATAAATATAAAACTGGACGCTTTTACAGGTTATTGGATGGTCTTATCACGCATAAAAACCGATTTATCAAAAAAACAAAATATGGAGACACGCTAATGATAAATATCTTTAGTGTGTAAGAAAATCACTGCTCTAGTGCCATAATCTAGGGAGAAAAAACGGGAATACGTTTGTATAAAGAAAAATTTGCTCACGCATATATGTTACAATTTTATATCAAATAAAATAGTCACCATGTGGCGTTAAGAAACAATTAAAACAAGTAAAAATAATCTTAAATTACTGTTTTTTATGTCTGTGACACACGTTGCGGTCATTCAGGTCAGAGGCAAGCAAATAATGTGTGCGTTTTATGTTTTGTACATTAAACGATGCCGATGTGACAAACAGACATGACCGGTTTACACTATCGCCTATTATTGTTTGCAACCGTCTTAGGAAGCCCTCAATGCGCGACAAAGTCGACACGGATGGCTGAGCCATAAAACACGGATGCCTCAGAAACTTTTGACATTAAAGACATCAGTTTGTCGTGGTCTAGGACGTCCACAGCTCACAGTTCACGTCTGAACTGCGGAACGCAAACCTGGCTAGGGAGGAAACACGGGAGTTGGCCGCATACAGCGAGGCCGGGAGAGATGCTCCGACTAGGGAGCTGACATGGATGAATTAAGTACATACATAGTGAAAAACTTATGAAATATGCTGATAAATAAAAAAACACCAGCCGGTAAATAATATACTTACCGGCGTTGATATTGTGGGTACCAGAGAGCAGAGTGACGACAGTAAATTATTGTCCATGCGCGTGGCACCCAATGCATCTATATTAGGCACCACGTTACTCACCCTTCTCTGCCTATACCGGCATTCTTGTTCACAGCTTGTTGGCGTCGCTGTAATTTTGTATTTAGTTGTGAATTCACCACATTCTTTATATATTTATTTATTTGACACTTTATATACATATACAATATATATACATATAATAGCGGGCATATTGCCTTAAGGCAATTTCTTCCTACCTACCCAAACTGTTCAGTTTTAGAAAATTATAAATACATGGACATATTGAATCTTACAATTTTATACAAAAATTAAAAGCAAAAATTAACAAAAACAAATATATATATATAAATAAAATAACACTATACTATGAAGAGTGGAGAGGGGATTGGAAGGAAAGAAGAAGGAAAAAGGACAATTTTAAATATTAAATATTTAAATGTAAATAAAGAAGGGGCGTCTCTTACATTAGTGGGTAGATTATTTCACAATCGAGCGGCTACTACTGTGAAAGAGGAGGCAAGAAAATTAGAGCGATGACAGGGTATTAAAAGATATTTTATATTTTTTAAATATTTTCCATCCCTTAGATATAAATGTCTTTTTTTTATGAATTTACCATGTATAATATTTTTTATGCAAAAATGAGTCCTTCTCACTAGGGGAATCTATTCTAAAGAGAGTCCTCTATACACTGTTTCATTTAAAAATATATATATTTCACATGTCATTCAAATATTTTTCTATCATAATTTTCTTTAGCCAGATTTTAATATCTCATTAAATAAAATGTAGGATAAATGTTTACTACCCATTGTTAGTTTAGACAGGTTCCGTGGCGACCAACTGCGAAACTAGCGTCGCGGGTTCAATTCCCGCCAGCTGCAAGAAAAAAATTCAATTCTGATTTTTTTCTCAATGAGAAAGTTCAGTTGCCTTTTTACTAGTCAATATACTATAAAACTCAGCCAAAATTTTTATTTTTATTTTTATATATCGTATTATCAGCGTTATGATTTTTTTAAGTTTTGTATTTCTGGAATATATTATTTTTTTAATATTTTTAAACATACATATATATATATATATATATATACTAATAGTTTTTTCTTACATTTTCGGGAAACTCAAACCAAAAATTTAATGCTCCAAATTTTACCGCGCGCAAGAAAACATTTTATTGTATCCAATTTCCCGTAGGACTGAAGTTTCTCGTTGTTCTGGGTGTTGTGGTGTATTTTTCATTACCTCCTTCCATATTTTCTCCTCTATCCCGCCTGCTGACAACCCCCAAGGCTTAGTGGGTTACTCCTTAAAAAAAACTTAAAATTTACTCCTTAAAATTACGGGCCCTGCTTTATGGTACAGATTGTTCTGAATTGATTCATTTAGGTAATTCTAATCTTAATTGTACGTATTTTTGTTTATGTTTTTATTACTTTGATTGAATACAGGTTTTTAAGGAACATTTATTTTTTAATGTGATTATGAAGTATTATAATATAATCGTGTTTATTTTTTAAGCTGGTTCTGTCGACATGGCAAGTAATCCGGGAGCCTTTTGCTGGAAAGATGTGACATTTAGTCACCCACTCGACAATAGTCGATTGAGCATCTCGATTACTTTGACATAATGCTATTCTTGAAAACCCTCCGACAATTTAATTACAAAGACGAATTAGAAAGTGTCAACACTAACAAATCCGTATTTATCTATGGCTCTCCTGCCACACGTAAACCTTTATTCTGTATTGTTTCTTGTCAGACATCTTCCGTTGAATATTTTGTGAGTGGATTATTATAAATAAAAAAAAACGGTTTTACTGAGACACTGCAACATTGATAATTATTATTTGCCTTTGACATAACACACATCTACATGTTATTAAAAATATTTCATATTTATTCAATGGATTTTAAAAATATATTGTATAATATATATCTCAAATACGTATTTTGACATTGACGAGCGATAAAATCATTTTGAAATCATGTTTCTAGTGAAACTCAATTTGATAATGAATTAAAAACACGTACATTTATATTTGTTGCACATTTGTTTATACGTCATCATCATAACATAGATCAGTGTTGTAAATTTTAAGTTAAAATACAACAAAAATACCTACTTGTCATTCAAACGTGAATGCCGAGCGCTTTACAAAAAGGACGTTTGACAGCTAAAGTTACGATGTCGCATTTGATTTTCAGTGTCGAGTGCTTTGGGGAACTCGAGATAAAGTCGATTGGTTTTTAATCGACTGCAATCGTATGAGTGGTTCAAGCATGCTGTCACTCGTCAAATTACAGAAGTCGCATACGATTCTAAAGACGAACAAGTCCAGCATAAGACCCCGGGACTACTTTGCACGCCGAATCATTGTGACGAATTCACGAGGTGAATATTTAGGGGAAATTAAAACAGTTGACAACTGACAGTTGGCGATTTTCATATAATTGGACGACAACGCTGCGCAGGCGCGGCAGAACACGTGATTTTTAAAATCTACTTACGCTTAATTTGTGGCACAGGAGAAACTCGGAACATTCTTTACAGTATGTTCAAATCCCCGCAGACATAGCTGGATTCCACTCCACAGAAAATTATCAATATTAAATTCTTTTGCAAAACAGAGGGAAAACATATATAAGAAAAGAATGTAGAAGTCGAGACATATATAAAAATTATGATTTGTTTTAATTATAATAGTAGATGTTCACGAAAAGGCGGACTGTAAATGAAAAACGAATTTCATTTAGTTTTGTGGTAAAGAAATATTTGAAGAAAGGATAGGAACATGGAATTTATACCTACCTTTTATATGATGTGAATGTTCTTCGATTTCGGGCACTGGATGACAAAATGCACTATAAAATGTAACAATGTTTTTAACGACGCGCGACGAATCAAACCACTTTTATGTTAGTTTAAGTTAAAAATGTTGTTTTGTTTTTTGTTCTAAATCCAAATCTTCTAATTTTGAATATCTTCTATCTTGATGCTAGGTAGGTACCATAATGATGGGTCAAGGGAAGGATGGGAAAGAAAGGTAATCGGCCAGGAATAATACCGATAAATGCTGTTATTTACTTAACAATATATAAACAATCATTACAAATTCTTTATATACTTCGGTTTTTAAGGTGATTGCTTTCTTTGTAGTGTACCTAACTAGAAACAACCTGATTTAAGACACACATTTTTATGTGTAGAACAAAATAAGCAAATTCATAACTACTTGTGAATTTAATACACAATTTATTCTTTTTTATTCTTCTTCTTCGTTTTTTATGGCCTTTTCACCTCTCAACTCGGGTGTTCTGGCCAGTGTCGAGTTTTTTGTTTGTTTGTTTATTTACATATTTACACATGTGTTAGTAATATATATACAAGTTAGTAAGTTACTACTTAATAATTTCATAACTCAACATATCATATAATAATATAACATATTTACATCTTAACACCATTTTTAACTAGATATTTACATAGAATTTTAAATACATGTTTATTGGGTGGGGACATGAGAGTTAGAATATGAAGAGGGAATAGAATATGAATATCAGAGAAGTCGGAAAGGATAACAATTATTTATGGGGAATCCAAAAAAACATGATTTAAATCTTCCTCATCAAGTTGACATTCGCAAACGTCAGAGTCTCGGACATTGATTCTGAATAGTCGAGAACCATTTAATTTTTTTTTAAAGTTTATTTAAACAAATTTTTCGAGACTTCTCTTACCAAGTCCGGAAATTGATTTTTCACAAATTTATAACTTTCCAATAAAGGTTCCAGCTTATTTACTTCACAAAATTGAAGAGTTCAAAAAAAAAGAAAAGTTCAAAAGATGTGGATATTTAAACAGGCAAAATGATGATTTTTTGTGAAATAAAAGACTTTGCACCTTTTTTGTGGATTAAATTCATACGGCTGAATTTGCCTGCTAGTCAACGCCTGAAAATTTTAAAGGCGTTTACCTGTTAGTTAAATCAACAATATATTGTATATGTCCAAATGTTTTTAAACAATGCTGGATTATACTCCCCATTGAGTTAAATCAATATTTTAATGTATCGCAATAGAGAGATAAGACATATTTGGAAAGTAAATATCAATGTTTAGGCATTTTACATGACATGTTTAAACATGGTAAATGTTAATAAAATAAATAAAACGACTTTGTATTAAACCAATTTTTTTTTCCACCGACCGGTTTAAAGCAAACAATCCTCTTCGTCAAGGTTTACGCTACAAATGAATTATTTTATCTTTTATTTTATTCGTGTTTACTAAATACTACACGTGGAGCTAATATATCAAGTCTGTTTTTCCTAAAAGGGTGGTAATTTGAGATGCATATTTTTGAAACTAGACAGGAAGGGACTAAACAAAATATTGTTTACTTCGTTATTAATATTTTTTTTCTTATTACGAATCGTTTTTTTTAATTTTTAAGATTTTCAAGTTGTCTAATTTTGAAATTTTATTTTCAACATGAAGTACTTTTCATCCAGTCTCTTTATTGAAATTATGATTATTTTCTATCAGATGGTTTGCGATTTCAGAAAAAAATATATTATTTTGACATATTAAGTATTCTTTTACTCTAATATTAAAGTTCCTTTTAATTTTTCCAATGTAGTTTGAATCTCAATCATTACAATTCAATTAGTATATGCCAGATTTATTATATTTATGGACTTTCTGTTTGTGATTTTCCAACAATATTCCTTTATTAGATAAAATAAAATAAGAAATAATTCATTAGTTACATAAACCTTGACAAATAAGCTTGTTTGCTTTGAAACCGGTCCGTGGCAAAAAATAAAAAAATATTGGTTAAAAACAAAGTTGTTTTTTTGCACAGATTAGCATTATTGAGTTATTATCTAAACTATTTTAAATTTACAAAGGAATAATTACGGCATAACCTAGGCGGACATGGCAAGTGTGTCATCGCGAATCAAGAGTGACAACACCGCTTGCTTCTTAAATGCTTGCCCTTGCTGTAGGAACACATCGACAGTACCGTTTAGTGAGATTGCTTTCACTGTTCTTAGGATCCTTGGCAGAGGGGAAAAGAATCCAATGTTAGTTTTATAATTTCCCACAGCTAAGACAGGATCGGTACGCAAGTTACGGCGAGGTACATTAAGGTTTATATGAGCAAGAACATCATGGGCATCTATACAGTTACATATCAATTTGTACAAGAATATCAAACTAGCCAAAATTATTCTGAATTCTAAACTAAAGATATGAAAGTACCTAGACGATCAAAATAGTTGATTATGAAAGTATTTGATCCGATTCTAAATATTAAAGATTTTAAACATTTGCGTTGCACCGATTCAATCTGCGTTATATGAATATTATAATTAGGAGACCATATTATAGAATTAAATTCAAGCAAACTACGAACAAATTATTTATACAATGTAATTGCAATTTTCGGGGTTTTGAGTGGCTTAGATATTCGCAAATTAAATCCACAGATTTTGGACGCTTTCTTTGAAATGTGGTCAATGTGATGGTTGAATTTAAGTTTATTATCAAAAAGTATCACAAGATCTCGAATTGTCTCGACGTTCATTAAAACTGTGTTGTTGTTGTCGATTGAATAATTGAAAACGATTTTATTTATTTATTTATTAATTAATTTATGTTATATTGAATAACAACCAAGTTAGTGCTTCAAATATAAAATTTATGGTAAATGTTATTCAGTGTGTAAAGTGCCCACTTAAATCAGCCAGTGCTCTGTAAATGCCTTGACTTCCATATTCTCTTCTTAAATTTTTTTAGCTTTTTATTAATTTTATTATTTTGAGTCTTGACATAGGGGCGCACATAAACAAATTCTTAAGTGTGGCTCTAATAATAACAATGTACATAAATTTCATTTACGAGTTATTTAACATATATTTCTAAATCTTCTGTTTGAATAAGTTTATATTTGTTTCCTTTCTGTTACAATATATTTTTCTTGATGATACCTTGGAGAATAAAATCCAGGTTTGTCTACAAACATTGGACATACTCAAAACATTGTTGATCAAAATAAATCTAATAAAAAAATAAAAGTAAATATGAAAAATACGGTACATTTACCGTTACTAAAATAATCCAAAATTTTTAATACGTATCATCATCATCAGCATTCCCTTTCCGCACCTAATGGTGCTAAGGGCATTGCATTGGTTCACCAGTCGCAGCGTATCTTGATCTTTTTTTTTGTTACATGAAGGTAAGATGATCAGTCTTACGCTTCAGGTACCAGTCCAAAGACTATGAAATATTCTGGTTTGAAAACACCTAATAAATAAATGCGTATAATACGGGTTATTCATAGAAACTTAAAAACTACAGCACCATTTAAATTATTTGTTCAGGTTACAAAAATGTTGATAACGCAGCGGACGAAATTTTAAATCAGCTCTTCGAATCATTTGGATAACCAAGTCCATATATGTTTAAGGAATGTCGTTGTATAGGTGGGTCATGATTTTAATCAGATTCTGTACAGTAAAGTGAGCCAATAAATTAAATGAGAGTGTTCCCTAAATTAAATAACTTCAGCTCTAAATCATTTCAGCCTTAATTTTAATTGACCCGGTGAAGAAATTCGGAAATAAATGACACGTGATCTCCATAAATTCATGTTTTCCTGATGCTTGCGGAAGTGTGTTTAACGCCTTCAGGTCGATGTTCATTTCATTATTATTTTAATTTTATTTTTTAAGTTAACCTACCAGTTTTATTAAATAAAACTTTTTATACATAAGAGAGTGGGTGTTGAGGAGTGGACGAGGTGTGAAGAATACCTCGTCCTAGGAGGAGGAAAATTGGTAAGTGGACTGTATTGTTAGGAAGGAAGGAAGGACTGTATTGTAAGCAACTGAAATGGCTCAAAATTAGACAACGGAGAGACTATCACTCCTTCTCACTTCTGTTTAATGTACTTCATAGTCCTAACGCTCCTATGTACCTGATTGAAAATTTTCAAAGCCTATCAGTTCATGGTTTACCTCTTCGTTCTAATTCTCAAGGCACTCTCTTAATACCCATCCACAATTCCTCTTTCTTCTCTAACTCATAGTGTCCATGCGGCTCGATTGTGGAATCATCTCCCATCCACCATCAAAGATGTTACTACATTATCTCTGTTTAAATCACGTCTGAAGAAACATCTCCTTTCTCTTCCTTAATCTCTCCTCCTTTCCTTTTTCCTCTTTTTTCCTTTTTTTCATTGAGTAATAGTTTTGATTTACGGTAATTTATAAACAAATACGCCTTTTTTACTATTAAATATGTTCTGTAACTTGAATTATATAAAATAAAACTTTTATTTTATTGGTTGGTTGAAAGAAATTGCCATTTGGCAATAAGCCCGCCAATGTACAAATAACATTATGTACAAAGTTAAATAAAAAGATTGAACTCTACTGCTGATGATAATGCGTGATGAATGCTGGAAGCCGGCGGTCGTGAGACGCTGGCGGTCTAAAAGGACGCTGGCACAGCACTTCAAATAGACTTCACACGGTTGATGTTATTTGTGTACTGATAATACGAGTATAATGTTTTTCCGACACTCACACGTAAAATTATTGTTAGATGGAGTGCGTTGGGAAATGGGAAGGATGGGTAAATAGGTATAGTTAAGGTTAAAAATTGGTCCAAACAGTGGGTAAATTGCCTCAAGACAATTTATTTCTACATATCCAAACCGTTAGATTTGAGAAAATACGCTGTTAATATAAACGTATTTAAGGTATAAGAGAATCATTTTATTTTTATTAAAAAAACGTAATGCTCATTGTTTTTAAATAATAGAAATTAGTTAAAGTAAAAATTCACACATTACTTTGAGGGGAGGGGAATGTAAAAGTGGAAAGGAAACAAGAGAGGAAAGGAAAAACTCATAGATTCAGATGGTGACACTTCAATCATGATTTAAATGTGAATTTAGTAGGGGCGTCTTTGACATTAGGGGGTGGATTTTAAACAGCTTGCTTCTTTGAAATAAAAAGCAAAACAATTAAGAGCGGTAACCCCATTCACTACTTTTATTACTGCCTGGGTGTTTTCGAATATATTCTCAATTAAAAGTCAAAACGCATGAAAGTTAGTCTTATTCATGGTATATCACCGCTTTTATTTTTCTGTGTCCAGGTAAAATAATACAGTTATATTTGTGAAATAAAACCAGAACCTTGGAAGAGTGTTTTTGACTCCATGGCTACTCTCCGATAAAAATCCTTAAAAGAAAATCTGGTAGAGATAATCCCACCTTATAATGTAGTTGTTGGCATCATGGTCTATCATTCTTCAGGTCTTGGGTTCGATTCCTAGCAGAATAAAAGTGAAATAATGATTTTAAAGGTAGTTAAAACTGCAATATTTCATTATTCCTGGACTGATACTTGAAACGTAAGACTGATCACCTTGCATTAATTTAACAGATAATTAAAATAGTGAGCACTTGGTTTACCATTGTGGTGCTCTATGCGCCAATGGGTGAGGAAGAGGGAACAAATTAATAAAATGAAACTCCGGTAAAGGTGTAAGGTGGGAATAGCATTTTCGTGTAATTAGTGTCTTGAACAAGAAACGGGTACGTCTCAAAACGGGCAGGCATAGAAAAGTTAGGAAATGGTAATATAGTAAAATTAACTTATGTTTATTGAAATGTTCGATCACAAAATTAATGGTTTAAATATATATTTTTGTCTTGATTGGTAAATCATTTACTCACCTAATTAGGCACAAAAATAAATGTACTGAACTTAAAAAATACAGCACATATAATATGTAGTAAAATAAATTATTGTTCTTATCATATGTTTGGGACTAATGGGTTTAAATTGTTGAGAGATTTTTCACTTGTCCTAGCCTATTCAGTTTAATGTCCGAATATTTTTATATACTCGTTCTGAAGTAATACGCTGAATACATTATACACACTTTTGCTCTACATAATCGTCACCACATATTATATTAATTCATAATTTAATTTCATAGTACGTCCAAATAATTCGTTCATTTTGGCGTTGGACTTTTACCAGTTTAGTTTGGGAAAAATTCAAAGGAAGTATTAAAAAATATGGTTATTAAAATGAATATTTTTTTATTTTTTTTATCTCACTTCTTTCTTTAAATAAAAATAGGAATCGTTTTGTTGTAGAGCGAAAACGAAAACAAAAAGAGGTCTGGGGGGACTTCTGATCCAGAGTATGCAATACTATCGACCGCAAGTTACAATTGTTTGAGTTGAAACAAATGTTTTATTTTCGTTAAAATAAAATTAATTTTTGACTATAATGGAATAAGCAATGTAAAAGCTTCATCTAAATAGGCCAATGTGAAAAATTTACCCTAGAGTCATACCAAGAATGTGAAAGCGAGCCGGCTTTGACTGTGTTTTTCTTCAGTTTTGCATATTTACAATCAATTTTAAAAAAAAAACAAATATTACAAAATAGCATGTAGATAGCAATAAGTAAGCATCTATTAAACATTAACGAAATTTTTTTAATACAACACGCATTCCAACAGCAACAAAAAAACGCATAAGCATTCCAAAGCACGTTAGTAGATTAAATTATTATTATAATTTGATATACTGGAGTTGACTGGATATATCCAACTTCTTAAAATCGTGGCCATGTGGAAATTACAAACATTAGACAGAATGGTGCATGTTACACTATGTGATCACTTAAAGCACCTAATGACAGGTTTAACACTCTGCAAATGTCTATATTTCTAAATTCCCCAACAATTCTTTATTTTCGGTTAAAAATCGATCACATTTGTTTTCTTGATATGTTTTGAGATTTCGGTCAATTGCATTATTTATTAAATTATAGGATGGGTGCGCGCGAGTCGATTTACGGTTAAATGAGAAAGATGGATTACAATTGAAGTTATTTATTAAGTAGTTGTTAGTTATTAAGTAGTACACATAGGTAACTTCCTATTATTTCGTATAATAGGAATTTACAATAGTGAACACTGGTGGAGAGCTGGTGGCCAGGCAACACGAACTATCAAAATGAAATGTGTCGAGTACTTTCAATATGCGGTGTTTAGTAGCTTCGTCTAGGATGACGTTGTAGCAAACTACACGTTGCTGGCCAAAGCAGGGTTTGGACCTGCCAATCTCTCGGCTGTTGGTATTGCCCGTCACAATATCTACATATCATAAAAATGGCTGAACTATTAAGTGCGAAAGAACACATTTTAAATAATGGGCAATATCTTTAACCATACTTATAGGTGAATAGATTAAACGTAAAAAATACGATGTATACTTTCACAAAATTAAAAAAAATAATAAAAGCTACTTATCAGTACAACAATCTAATGAAATCCACACACACACACACACCCACAAAAAGTATAAAGATATGTTTTTTTATGTATAAAACATTGCTTTTTTTCTAATATACTAAAAAAGTGTGCACCAAATCGAACGTACTATACAGAGCTTACACGGAATGAAATCGGCAGTGTTTTCCCACGACTCTGGTCCAAAATCAGACCAAAATCTAGTTCCGAAGCTGTTGGTAGTTCTAATCAATACAATGCCTTGAGGCTGGGCTACATAGCTACAAGGTAATACTGCTACCATTCATTTGCAATCATTCCATGGCTCTACTTACAAATTTTGGTAGCTAAAATCTCCATAGACAAAGCCATCGGTCGACCAACACTATGCCCAGAAACAATGAGATATGACGTAATTGTTTAAACATTTTGTATTAGATTTTTTGCACACGCAAGAGACTAAATGAGGAAGTCCACTGCACACATTTGATTGTACGCCGAAACTTACTTAAAATATATAAAGAATAACTAAATATTGATCATATTTTAAATCAACGTGCACTCAATTGAATATTTAATATCATGTGATAGTTGCATTTTTTTTACAGGACCTCGATTAACATGTTTTATACATTTATGATTCATATAATTTTTTGTGTAAAGTTCTTTTACACTTATAGATTACAAAGTAAAATCAAACCTTATTACCGAGTTCCACAGTTTTGCAGGATTTTTACCTGAGTACTCGCTTAATTGCATTCTCTTTTGTTAAGTTTAACTATATCATTTGAATCAGATCGTGGTCCCGTGGCTAGTGTTGTAGACTTGCGTATCAGAGGTTGAAGGTTCGAATCCCACTTTACCCCAACTTAATTTCCATTTTCCAATAGTGAGTGATTTACAACTCGTTGAAAATGGTCACCAAAATTAAAATATTTGGGTAAATTGTTTCAAGGCTAATATTTCTTTTTTTTAAATTATATAATAAACGAGGCGTTTTTGTTGATATTTTTATTAAAGTCACTAACTATTGAGTTTTATAAAAGAAAACGAAAAATATTATCAAATTTAAATAGGTTCTAATAAACGTCAATCCACTATAATTTTACCGTGTCGTTTAGATTAAGATGATATGTGTGAAATAAGCTATGCTCCGTCGGGTATCACGCGGCTGGTTTGTTTATTTGGAAATTATTGTAATAATGAACAGACTTTAGTATGCCTACTAACACAAATAAAATTTATACTATATGTTTACTTTCAATTTCAATTTCCAATTTCAATTTCCAATTTCAATTTCCAATTTCAATTTCCAATTTCAATTTACAATTTCAATTATATTTATTCAAATAAATGTATATTTAAAAATAAAGTACCTAAGTTCATACATGTAGAAATAATCAATACTCAAAAGTTAGTAACATTAGGTATATGTAAAAATAACACATAGGTATACTGAATATCTTGAGAATAATATGTCAAAAAAGTGACAAAAGTTACGAAAAACTCGCTTAGAGACATGAAAAACGCCAATATCCAAAGTTGTTTAACATAGAGATAGCCCTTTCAACAGCAGATAACCATTGGCAGATTGGTCCTGTATATTGGAATATGGAACAGTGTATGTCAACGCTGTCTAGGTTAATTATCCGTAAAATAAAAGTTAACGCTCCGCATAATTTTAGGGTTGTCAATAATACCACGCAACAATCGAAAGAAATGCGTAGTTAAATACACATTCCTTCTAGTTTTCAATTTGTTGTATCAAGCATCCCCTAGAAAAACTTAGTGGAATAAAACCATAGACAATATCCACACTCCCTCATGTGACTAAACCGAAGAGATTTCTTCCGAACCCTCTCCACCACAAGATAGTACTTCAACTCACACGACACACGGTCCTCAAATCATCGAGCCACTCTCGAGTCTACATCGCACCAACGAGTTATAAAGAATTCTCAGTACTCGTGTATTACTAAAAACCCTAGCAGTACGCAGGGCGAATCCTAACATCTTCAACGAACTACTACAAACTGTTTCGATCTGATCAGTTCACTAACAGGCACTTACTTATTTACATATGGTTTTTAATAATTCAAACGCATGTTGAAAATAATCATACATTAAGAATGCCTATTTGACCATAACAGTACGAATATTCACAGACTTAGAAAATAACTAGAAAGAAATAGTGGTGTCAAAATATTACCTTCTGTATCTGCAAAAACGACGCTTAATTACTACCCAAGCACTATATTAATGTTGCCCCAAGAGATCTTACAAATAACCATATTCTTCTTTCTCTTCTTGTTTCATCTAATAATAGTCAAATTTCATATTTATGGCGAACTTTCACCAATTATAATGCAATAACGAAATCAATAAACATTGATTTATTTAAGAATAATCAAATTAACGTGTGGCGTTTGCTTTCCGAGTAATAAAACTATTTGATCAATCTCCCATTTAGTTTACTGCTTATTACAATTATGTGTGAAAATATTATTTTATTATCTTACTGTTGGGCTACTGGTGAAAACTTGTCAAACAAACCGTTACGCCCTTTTTCATAGAAGTCATATCTCTCTCTGTATTTGCATTCAGACTTCGCTTTCTCTAATTGATACATTTTCCCAAGCACGCTTGACTTGACTTTCCCACTATATATATATATATATATATATATATATATATATTTATATATATATATATATATATAGTTGGATAATTTAAATAGCGCCATTTTTGTGAAAATCACCTCAAGGGCGCTGTACAATTAATAAATATCCCAGTACGTCTTGCAGCTACAGAGCGCATGGACGGTTGGGATTCTAGTTCCTCGTTTTCAATTAAGATCAATCAAAAACTATAACAGATAGGAGCTAGATTACAGGACGTCTTGCAGCTACAGAGCGCATAGACAGTTAGAAATTTAGCCCCCAGTTGTACATTTTAAAAATTGACAAATAAATTTAGTGTATTAATGAAACTAAAAAAAATAAAATAATATGAATAATAAAAAGGAGTAAGATTACAACACGTCTTGCAGCTACTAAGCGCATAGACGATTGGAATTCTAGACCCCATTTACAAAATTTAGGTATTTTAAAGTTGATATATGAAAGCTAGATAACCAATCATCGTGCAGCTACAAAGCGCATTCCGACCTTCAACTTGTCCATCTTCAATCCTTCATGTATTTATTGAATTTCGTCATGAGATATTTTTCTTGGTCTTCCTTGTAATCTACATTTGTCACTATTTTCATCGTAAATCCTTTTAGGCGTTCTTTCGCTGTCTATTTGCTTAACGTGTCGAAAACCAACGTATCACTTCTTACTTATTTTGTTCGATAATACTCAGCTAAAACCTGTAATTGTCTCATTTGTTTTTAATTTTTTTTCTGTAAATCTTCAGAAAATCAAAATGACCCCAAATAACTCACGATTGGTGTTTTAAAAATTGTTTTTATTTATTTATTAATACACACGGAACGCAGTGCTTTTAACTTTATAAAAATACATATTTATTAGAATGTTAACACTTAAGTATATTTTGTGAAAAGGGAAAAAAGTGTTATTCTAAAAAAATACTAGAACACAGCAGTTTTATGTAAAAAAATAAAAAACGTGCTTAGATATATGTTATAAAAAGTACACTTTTTTTTTTAATATCTGCATATTAAAAAGAAAGGTTGTTTTTAAGTGATACAAAATAAAAGCACATTAAATACAAAGAGCAATGTTTATTTTAATATTTTAAAAAATAAGCTAATAATAATAATAACAATAAAAATAATTTCAAAAATAAGTGTACACGTGAATATAGGACACAATAATAACCATGCAAAAGTTAACATAAAAAGCACTGTAATCTAACAAATGTAAATTACCATTCACCATCTTTGAAATTATTAAATAAAGTTGATTTACATAAACTTAATTTTATGCTAAAAATATCAGCAACGTCGGAATAGTTATTTCCGAGTTCATGGAATCAATTCCGTTTTGACTTATTAAACTCATTGGACCGTAATAAGAAAACCTATAAGATTTAAAAAAGTACAAGGATAAAAGCAAATCAAAGTTACTTAAAAAGTTTTTAAGATCAACGTGACTTCCAAATAAAGCGAATTTTTTTAAAACTTTACTTTGCTAATTAGTATAGTAATATACCCCGAACTCTTTAATTACAATGCTGAATTTATGTACAAAACACAAAGGCTTAAGACAAATTACATCCTTTTTTGAAAACTTACTTGAAATCGAACTTGGAATGTTCGGTACTTTTCTTATTTCTGTAGGCACTGTTACACTAGGGAACGATAGTTTCCTTAGCACGCGTTAACACCCATTAAAAATCCAATAAATTAGTTAGAATAGATAAGCAATTACCTACTCGTACACAGTTGCTATGTGAAATTTTGCTTCAATGTATCACACCCACGGAGAATGTAGCTTTGAATCAAAGAATTTCGATCGGAATTCGAGAAAAGTAATTGTTTTATTCCACGTTTAATGAGACCTAGTTTAAAGGTAGCAATTTTGAAATTTTATCGATGTGATGAAGTCATGATGTTTTTATTATTTCGTACTTATCAAGATACATTATTCTGACTGGGTAATTTATATATCCGGTTAATTTCCTTTTTTCCCATATGTTGTTTTTGTCTTCTTTGTTCTAGATTCGCCAAAATAACTGAATTCCAAAATAAAATATCGTCTATTTGATATAAGTTTTTTTTACTATTGAACGTCAAACATTTTAAAGCTCTTTAATTGAAACAATTTTTGAATATCTGATTTATTAAGATCGATATATCGTTTGCTTTTAGTCTATTTATTTTATTAATTTGATTATTTATACATATTATAATATTACATAAAAATTTTTGTACACTTTACCCAGCTAACAAGATATGTATTTGATATGTATTTATGGTTTTTTAGTAAAAATTTCCGACCAATATCTTTTTTTGCCCAGTCTGTTTTTTGGTTGTCTGGAAGATATTGCTTTTAGCAATAAGTCCGCTATAGTACTTGTTATTTATACTTGAAGTTTTAAACATATAAATAAAAATAAACAATTGTAAATTGCTGTAATAAATGTGTAAATATGTAACAAATAAAAAACACATAGGTATATATTTAAAAAAAAACTATTTTTTCAAAATCACCATTACCATCATTGACAGCAAATAAATCAATCGATAATAAGTCCGTTACGGGCATTTTTAATTTCAATATTGTATGTAGTTACATAAATATTCTTCATTTATTTTTAAATATTTTGTTCATTTTGCATTTCAATTATAAATAGCTTTCAACAATATTTGAGTATGTCCAAATGCTTGCAGACTGGCTGGATTTCCCCTTAGAGTATTATTCATATTCAAATTTATTTCTATTATTATGGTAGTCTAGGCATTTACAGGGCTTATGACCTTCTTTGGCTGGTTTAAGTGGCCACTATACACACTATGCAACATTCATCATTCTGCTCACGTTTGAACATCCACATTTCCTCAACTCTTCCATCTGTTGACTTTTGTGAAGTAAAAGAGCTGAAACTCTTATCACCGGGGTGAGATTCATCCGCCTGAACCAAATCACCTACTAGGTAACGCCTGAAAACAATTTTCCAATTTTTATACTTCTTCTTTTACCAGGCAATGACAGATCAGAAGCCCTGTAAATGCCTAGACTTCCATATTTCCTTCTCAAAAATGTTTTCCCTCTCTGTTGAAATAAATTTAAATATTAATAGATTTTCTTACGTTATGAGATTTTAAAGCAGGAATTCATATTATTTTACATTTATTTCCTATCGCCTTCAAATTTTTGAGCTGATTAAAATCAGACTTAAAAACGGTCATTCTTTTGATGATTACTACTCGACATTTCGTGATGAGTAGTAGATTCGGAAAGAGAGAGTGAACTTCTGAGAAAACTTTGAATAAAATTCTAGGAATGGACGATAACGAACACAGTGTGCCGTTTTCCTTATTATTGAATTTATCAATTAGGGTGACGGGACGTGACCACTATATGACGGAGCACAAAACTCATTATTTAATGAATAAACCAGTTTTTCCTACAATATTTTGAGTTTGTACAATATTTTTGTAGACATGGACTGAATTAACATTACAAAAGAGATGGAAAGCATTTTGATGTGATATTAAACTGCAAGTATTTACATGGATTTCTGCTTTTTTACTTCACAATAACCAATAATTATGGAACAATTAAAGTAATATTATGTTACACAGTATTTAAAATGATCACTCTGCGCCACATAAACCAGCCAATGACAGATCATAAGCCCGTTAAGTGCCTAGACTTCCATGTTTCTTTTTCTAAAATGTCCTCGGTATCTTGTAATATGTTTTAAAGTATATTCAAGTTTGTACTTTTTTTTTGTTTTTCTTTTGCCGTTTCATTTTTAAAATTTAATTTATTCGCAATTTTTTCTCTTTACTTTCATTGAATTTATATTATTTATTCGATTGTTAAGTTTCCAACGTTTTTTGAATAGATATTAATTTTGATGTGACGCTTCTCTTCTCTTTTGAATTATTTTAACCGTACAGATTTTTTTTTAAATTTTCTTAATTATTTTGGTCAACTTTTGAACTTACGAGGTAGATTGTTGAAATTTCTAGATTTTTGGTTTTGTGATAACTTTTTTTTATAATGAAATATTTTTTACGAAAATTTATTTTTTTATGGTCATTTTGAGAGTAACTTGTTTTTTATTGTTTTTTTAATTATTGTTATTTTTACTAGCCACGATACTTATTTCCCTTTCTTATTTTAAAGTTATAATCACAAAAAAATAAAAGTTACAATATTTTGAGTTTGTCCAAATTTTTGTAAACAATGACTGTATTCAACACCCTAAACATATTATAACAGAGATGAAGAACTTTTTGTAGAGGGGAATATAGAAGTCTAGACATCCGCTGGGCGTATGACCTGTCATTGGCTGGTTAAAGAGTCGAAGAAATACAGATGTTCAAATATAGGCAAAATATTTAATGTTACATAGTGTATAAAGTAGCCACTGAAACCAGCCAATGACAAGTCATTGACACATATTTGTATACTTCTTATAATTTTTTGTTTTTTTTTTTTTTATTTTTTTTTTTTTTGCACCACAACAGGCCAGAAGGCCCAATTACAGTGGTGAATCACATCACTGAACACCCAGGCTTGAGAAAAATCACATTTTAATTTTTTGTGTTCTCACCGGGAATCGAACCCGGAACCTTCCGTGCGTAAGTCAAGCGTCTTGACCACTACACCACGGAGGCCGCCTATTATTTTTGTTTTATTTTTACTTTGTCAAATTTTGATTATATCCTTTCTTACTAATTTCACATATTTTTTCCGTATATTCTTTATTATTTAGTATGTTAGCATGTATTTTATTTTTTGTAAATGCCTTTTGGGCGTAACTTAATGAGCAAAATAAAAATAAAAAATAAAATAAAATAAACTCGCTTCTTCATATGTTAATCCGGCGCCCCATAATTCCGCCGAATAAAGCCTAAAGATCGTCATTGACTGCCTTCCAGGATGGCCTGATCCCGCAGGTTTAAAGAAGAGGCGACTAGGTTTTAGGTTCTCCTGAGGCATGCGCAGCACGCGTCCATGCCAGGTCCACCGCTGCATCCTCAAGACGCTCGTTCCAGGAGGCTGCTGCGTCCTTTTCGGACTTCAATGTTAGTTATAAAATCAAACCACCTTATACCTAATATTCTTCTCAAGCACTGACTCTCAAAACTCAGAAGTTTAGTGGTAAGGTGCCAAGATTCGCACCCATATAGGAGAACTGGCATTATACAGGAATCGAATAATCGGCATTTCATTTTGACCGAGTATAGACTAGAGTTCCATTCAACACGCATCATGTTTAAAGTTGCTCCAGCAATTCCTAGGCGGGTTGCGAGCTCTTTATGCATGCTTCCATCCTCAGTTATGTGTTTTTCCCAAGTATTAAAAGCTGTCAACTTTCTCAATCCTCTGTCCATTATTATAGAGAGGTTGATCATGGTCAGGACAGGATTTGTTGCACATAATCTGAGTCTTTTTTTAATTAATATTTATACAAATAATTTGAAACTATAAAAAAAAAAAAAAAAAAATATATCGGAAAAGGCCTTAAAAAAAAACAGAAATATTAATGGACCTCATAAGGCCTTTGATTAAGCCTTATAAATTGCGAGGCGTAAATATACTACTTTTTGAAAGCTGTGCTTATAATCTCGTGCATTTTCTATTTAATTACAATGTTTATCGAAGCTTATCTAATGATGGCTCCATTATGATTGAGTTGGCAATTTTGTTGGCTCACAGCCAATACCAGCAGGATGTGCATTGAGTTCGTTTCTTAGTAACTAGGTGTCGCAATGTAGGGCTGACCGTTCGTCCACGACATTATCGGATTCGTGGAAATCAATCAGACATCTTGCTTTTAATCCAGTATTGAATCAAATCCAATCCTAACGCGTCTGTTCTCATATAAAAGTAATGAGAACAAAAAGTAAGGTCTCCGAAGACGATGATTAAAAAAAATATTTATAGTCAATCAACGGCATTTAGAATGGTAATTTACTATTGAAAAGCAACACTTAAATATTTTAGTTTGTGGATTAAAGTCTTGAAATTGAGACGTATTTCAGCTCTCCTGAACATTTTTGAAAATTACAGATGGTCGCTTCTGCCATCTGACAACCGAAAATAGCTTTGTATTTCAAGGTGTAAAAAATTATAATAATCTTCCTAATGAACTAAAAACTATTAAAAATAATATATCAGTAAATAAATTTAAAGTGAATCTAAAGAAAAATTTTGAACTCGTGAAAAAACAACATTAAATTTTAATTAGTATGAATGTATTATTGTTTTATGTTTTTTCTTTATATATCCTATGTTTTTCTTTTTTTTTCATGTACTCGTATTTAAAATTATATAAACTCTTTTAAATAAACAACTAAAACAGTGTAAGTCACTCTCCAAGCAAAAGAGTTAGTCTCTTTTTTTGGAGAGTTACAGTGACAAAATTTACTAGATGTGTATAAGTAGATATGTTTAGAATTTTACAAAAACATGTACTTTTTATGAAAATTTAAAAAAAAATTGTTTCTTTACAAAGTAGTTAGCTCATTCTTTGAGTGCATTGATTTACTGAAGTGAAATGAAACATCTTAAATTATTGTACATAAATAAATCAAATGTTTATACTACAATATTAAAAAAAAATTCATTTTCAAAATATGTTCAATTACAGATTACCGAACAGTGAAAATACTTCTTGCACATACCCGAAACACTTTTAAAGACTGTCGGTCTTCGGAAAGCTATTTTTTCTGTCAATAAACTAGTTACTCTTATAAAATGTTCAATTTTGTATGTCGCGATATTAATTGAATTTAACTCTACAAATTTTACTCTGAGTTTGGCAAATTATATGAAGAAACTTTGCCGGACATTGTCATTTATCCTCATGACCATATTACAAACATGATTGGTAGCAAAAATTGTATTTTCTTGTATCGCAATAGTCTATGACCACTATAGTAATGTTGACAACATCATATTAGTCATTTTTATCATAACTTCAAACACCCAGGGTACCGAACAGAAAATTCTATTTTACTTCAGGATCAATTATTAAAGATAACTATTAACTACCCATTGTAATAGCCACCTCGGTCGACATACCCTCCATAGATCTCATTTTTATATTTGCGAGTTCTAGAATCAACTATCAATATTATGTACTCGCCTGTTTCCACAGATATAGACATATATAGTCACAGATATAGCCATAAATATATGAATTAGACGGGTGTATTTGGTTTTGGACTTTCTAGTTATAAATCAAAACTGATCAACTTTTTTGCCTGTAATGTACGTAATTTTTAAACTTTTTCTATGTTTGAAAACCAACGTTATTTAACAAATATTTTCGATTACTTAAATGTATTTACTTGCTCTATTCATATTATTTATCCACGAAGGTTTTGCAGGCCTCACTTTCAGCGTACAGCGTAATTATGCCTAACTAAAATCAACAAAACAGAGGTCGTACATTCTCGTTTTGTCTACCCTAAAACTGAACGCATTTTGGCTATTTAATTTATTATTTATTTATTGAGAAAGAGTATGAGGAAGACATTATCTTTTTTAGTACGTTTTATTTTTTAAATTGTCAAAAATAAATTAAATAAATTTGTTTAGCGTACATCCAAAGATGGCAGGAAAGCGCTTTTAAGGGTTTTTGGATGGTCTTAGCTCGTATAAAAGAAAAATTATTTCTATGTTATTTCTATATAGTAATTGACATATAAAATTGCAAGAAAATGCTTGTTCTAAAACCACATATGTATAAAGTTGTGCTTATAATATTAAGAAGAATACTACTTTATTAAAATAGAAATTAAAAATAAATATAATACTAATTAAAAAAAGTGTTCACAATCATAAAAAAACAAAAAATATCAAAGTGAATAATTAAAATAAAATAAAACACAATTTTTGTAGGTATAATAAAAAAATGGCAAGTAACAATCTCAATTCCAAAAACGAACTGAAACTATGTTTAAACCTGAATTACAGGTGGTATTTTTTTTTTTCAATTAATGTAAAATAAACATCGATTCTTGAAGGCAGCATCAAATTTTTACTACTAGGACCTCTTCCTATTCTGAGGAGCCACTCTTTTAATTTAACTAGGAATTTATTGATTAGGTACTGTTATCTCCAAACTATTCAAAATAGGGCGGGTATTTTCAGTTTACCCCCCTTTTTTTAACTAATCAAATAATTATATTTGAAATGACTGTTATGTTGAAAATGCACAATGTTTACCTTTTTTTTTCATTTATCATATTATTAGGAATAAAATTTATACAAAAAATAATTATACAAAAGGTGTCAATCAATAGACTAGGTTTTGTCTTACTTCTTTACTAGCTTTTATCCATAGCTTCGCTCACCTGATATTAGAGAGAAATCAGTTTTATTAGTTTTATTACTTTTCAGTTTTATTAGTTTTATCGTTTAGCAATAAAAAAATTATTGATGGAATGATATATTTTTTCGGGACAGAAAGTAGCTTGTATCAATTGCCCGTCCTCCAAATATGGCTACGACGAATAAAACGACCATAAGTGAGTATATGGCGACGTCGCATCGGTAAAGCTGCTCATTGTTAATATATTGTACATTTTTTTTTTTTTTATTATTTGGGATGAAAAATAAGTATCCTGTTTTACTTCCCACTTCTTCGGCGACCCTTATGCAAAAAATGTTGCCAATCAGTCGCTCTCTTGAGACCTTTAGAATACGCAAACAAACAAACAAACACTTTTTCGCATTTATAATATTAGTATGGATAATCCATTAATTGCTTTTATGAATGAAATGTAGTAGTGTTATTTTTTTAACTATCTTCACTTATGCCCTTTATATATTTTTTTTATACATGAAAGTCAGATGATCAGCCCTACGCTTCAGGTCTGGAATCGGGTATTTTAGTTGGCTCAAAACTGAAGAAAATATTTTTTGTAGTAGTACGATTGATTCGCGACCATTTCTCATTACTATAAAATGAAATTAATAATATAAATTTATTATATTATTAATTTCACATTACATGTATAAAATAATAAATGTCGAGATAATTAAAATCAATTCGCTTGGATGTATTTTTTTTTAATCCTGGTCAGTTTTCACCTACATAATGACAATCATATTGGGAACTGTGATGTGTGCAGTTATCACTACTTGCAGGTGTATGAGAAAGGGGAAAACGGGGATAACTATTTGAATCAATAATTATTATAAAAAAATGTTTTGAACTTATCATATTTTCGAAACTTAATTTAGATTGCTTTTAATATATATTTTTTTCATAATAATAAAAATACTTTATTGTTTTATTCCACTTTTATTTATAATTGACATAATTGGCATAATTGACATAATTGATACAATTGACATCGTGAGACTAGTCCAGACAGCTCTGGACCAGTCTGACGATGTCGGTCACGACAAAACCCGGTCACTGGTAAAAAATTTATAAAATAATTATAAATAAAAGTGGAATAAAACTATTAAGTATTTTTATTATTATAATTAAAATGCAGTTCCATCAAGAAATGTCAGTAGAAAAACTTAATGTATTTTTTTTATTTAACGCATTATAAATTCATGTGAAAATTGAATTTTAAACATACATTTGTCCCAAATTACACAAAAAAAACTATATTTAGTAGAGTTTTGCTTAGTCATTGTTTTGTTTATCAAAGTTTCAGATCGCATGTTTATATAAATAGGCGTTAAAATCTTAGAAATTATTGCTACTGTGTTTAGGACAAAGGTTGTTGTATTAGTTTAAATGTGCTGTTAACCCATTCCATTATATACACATTCTGACAAAATGATCGCACCAATATGTGTTTGCTCTTTAAATAGTCTTGCTAGAATATGTATTAAATCAACGCCATTAGTTAAAAATAATTCAAACATTTATTTCATCGTTGCGGTTTAAAAGTCTTTGCCCTAAACACAGTTTTCATTAATATAAATATAGTCAAAATTATAAATGCTACTCAGTGTTTAAAGACATCAAAGAGATTAGCAGCCTCGGTGGCGTAGTGGTCAGGACGTTTGTGTGTTTGAAAATTAAATGTGATTTTTATGAAGCCTGAGTGTTCTCTGTTGAAATTTAATACTGATATTGGGCTTCTTGGCCTGTTGTGGTGCAATAAAAAAGAGACAGACCAGTTGAACGTGATAATGAAAGATCTTAAGAACTGTAAAAAGTGCAACAGCTTTTTGTGAATATTGTAAATTTAGTAGATTCTTTTATATTGTTACGTTCCTGTGATTTAAGTTTAAAAAGTAAAAAAGAACCAGAACTCTAAACGAGTATTTTAAACACTTTAGCTACCCTCTGAATATGGAAATTGAGGGAAAATAGTCTACCTAGTTGTGAAGTAGTTGGTACCTTTATCTACTATTCTTGCGGCTCTGGGTTCGGTTTCTGGCAGAGTAGACGTAAAATATTGATTTTAAATAAAAGGTTGAATCTTTATTTTTTTATTGTTTCTGGACTAGCACCTGAATCATTGAACTAATCATCTTACTTTCATAAAACAGATGATCAAAATACGCTGCATTTGTTTAACACCGTTATTGGTATTGGTTAATTCATGATTTCTTTATGAATTATGAATTTGATTTTTTTATCATTTTTTATATTTTTTATATTTAATACAAAACATTCCATATTTCACAGCATACTACATTTCTTTATATTTTTAAGTACCAACTATATTTCAAAACGTTTTCCTATCTTTAATTTCTTTACATTGTATTTTTAATACTTTTATATTGTTTTTATTCTCGTGTTTTACATAACTATTATATGTGTAAAAACCTTATGGGTGTAAAATATAAATAAAATGAAAGGGTAAGAAAATTTGTCTTTCACCGAAAATGATTAATTATGTCTTTCTCCATCCGAACAATGTTCCGTTTTCGACTTGATGACTACTCTCATATAGAAATCCTGAAAAATTAAGTCAAACTGAGGTAAATCTGTCTCGTAGTGTAGTGGTTAGTGCGTTCGTCTACCGTGCTCGAGTTCTTTGGTCAATTCCACCAAAATTGAAGAAAACATTTTTATGCCAATGGTTTTTATTTCTGGTGAATTTTAAATTTTACGTAATTTTTTATAAAAAATCATAATTTAGTGTTTCAAATAAATAGTTTTAATCATTTGAAAGTAAACTGAAATAATTAATAATCACTGGAATGGTGCTCAAAGATCAATGATATTGCTCTTTGCACAGTAAGGAGTTTCAGTGTTTTTTTTATATGTTAACAAACTTTCAAAATGTTGTTGTTGGAGCGTTGTCATGGGCATTTAAAAAAAAACCCCTGTACTTATAAAAACTCACCAAACCAGGCTTCTCGGAACCCAGGAATATATTTTAAAAAACTTTATTAGTCTATTGTAAACAGCTGTTTACTAGAACTTATAACCTTTGAAAGTAGTAATTTTTATTAAAACGTACTTCTATTAGTTTTTTCAAACATTTTCAAAAAACTTCACTTACAATTATATGCTGTAATTTTTACCGCCTGTAAGAAAACATTTTTTATACACAATTTTCTGTAGCACTGTACTTCCTCATTGGATGCGAGTAACGGAATGATGATCAAATATAATATAATTTTGTATGTCCTATTTAGCCCCGCATTTCTTCCCAATCCGGTCCATCGCCCCGTCTCGCTCCTGTCCATAGCCCCGTCCCCGTCCCGCGCGGAATGCCGTTCCCCCACTTACAGCCGGACGGGCCGGACTGAGGACCGCGGACTGCCGGACACGCGGACTGCTCTTCAAACACACATCAGCATTGCCTCTACTATCATTCGCCGCTCTTTACATACCTCTGTCTCACCCACTTGCGGGGTTAGCCCATTAATGCATGAATCAAAGAGTCATGACGAAAATATGTAGCATGGTGTTGTTTGTCAACAATAGTGCTAGGCACTAATCAGCATTAATTTTATTATAATTCGCTTTTTTACACACATTTATAGTATGAACCTCTGTCCCAACCGCTTTTAGAGCTTAGGAAATTGTGAATCGCGATTGGGGTATTCGAAAGAGGAATACTTTCCTAGAAAAAAACAAAAAAGTTTTTTAAATGTATTGGATTGGCACAACGACGGCTCAGTTCCATAAAGCGATAACTCAAAAACGTGAAGTTTTGAGTAATTTCATTTAACATATTACAACAGAAATGAAGAACATTTTAGAGAAGGTAATACAGAAGTCTGGAGATCTACAGGGCTTATGACCTGTCATTAGCTGGTTTAAGAGGCCACTTTACACTCTGTGTAACATTCACTATTCTGTCTATGTCTAGGTCATAAGCCCTGTAAATCCTTGGACTTCCATATTTCTTTCTCAAAAGTGTTTTCCCTTTATGTTGCACCAAATTTAGATCAAGTAATTTTTAATTATCTCTGTATTTGCGAAGAAAATTCCTTGATGATTTTCCGAATGTTTGAGTTTATTGTATACTATATTGATGTGCCATATATATATGTGTGTATTTTAAAAAAAATGATTTTTTATGTTTCTAAACCTATATTTGTGGTGATATACTCATGTGTCTGTGTCAACTAATTGCTAGTCCCATCTCAACACAGGACTTTTAGTCCCATGGAGTTGGGACTTATGTCTCAAATAATGTACAATAAACTTATGCATGTTAATAAATAAATCAATAAACAACTTTAAAAAAATATAAATAACAAAAAAATCACTAAAGTCTGTTCATTATTACAAAAATTTCCAAATAAACAAACCAGCCGCGTGATACCTGACGGAGAATAGCATATTTCACACATATCATCTTAATCTAAACGGCACGGTAAAATTATAGTGAACAGACATTTATTAGAATCGTTAGTACATATATTTAAATTTGATAATATTTATGCTTTTCAATATATCAATTTTGTAGACCATTTTCAATGAGACGTAAATAACGCACTATTAGAAAATGGAAATCAAATTGGGGTAGAGTGGGGTTTGAACCTCGGACCTCTGATCCATGAGTCCGCAATACTAGCCACGGGACCACAACCCGATTCAAAAGGGATTTCAATTTCTTTTTTTTTTGTACCATAACAGGCCAGGAAGCCCAATTACACTGGTGAATTACATCACAGAACACCCAGGCTTGAAAAAAATCACATTTTTAATTTTTGTGTTCTTACCGGGAATCGAACCCGGAATCTTCCGTGCGTGAGTCAAGCGTCTTGACCCCTACACCACGGAGGCCACCAATTTTAAATTCAATTTTAATGATAATTTAATCAAAATCATTATTTAAATTTAACGAATACTCTCAGGTAAAAATCCTGCAAATGGAAATCGACTGGAGATTAGTCGATTTCACAATGTGCTGGTTATTGAGTTTGGCAGGCATTAAATAACTAAATAATTAAAAAACAATAAAGATTGATCCACTGTATTGTATTTTATCATGCCGTGTAGATTTTTGCCGTGGTGTGAAATGGGCAATCATGCAATATCTAGTAGTGGGCTTGTGGTTTACACGTGCACAACGGTCCAGTCTTCGTGAATGTGTGATAGTCTCTAAACTGTTGTAGCCGAGCATACCCTGGAGAATCTTGGTCGGGTAGAGCCAAGACCCGCACTCTCTACAAAGGTATAACTCCCTAAAAATACTAATTTTCTCTTGTTAGACAGGTATTTTCATATTGAAAAGAATAAGCTCATAATCCTCTCAGCTCCGAACTAATTAACACGTTGTGATAATTTGCATGTCAATTTTAATCCTAAAACAAGTAACTTTTGTGTGTGCATTTCATATAAATACATACTTCACCTTAGGTGATTATTGTTTGTCGCAAGTAAATTGATATGTCAAAACTTTGGTCAGCCATTTCTCAACAATGTTTTGAGTATTTTCAAATGTTTGCAGACGGGCTGTATTTTCTCCATTGGGAGTTATTTAGATCTAAATTTATAGCAGCAGAGAGGGAAAACACCTTTGAAAAGGGATATGGAAGTCTAGGCATTTACAGGGCTTATGACTTGCCAATGCTAATTTAAGTGGCCACTTACACACTGTGTAACATTTACCATTCTGCCTATGTGTAGGTCATAAGCCCTGTAAATGCCTGGACTTCCATATTTCTTTCTCAAAAGTGTTTTTCCTCCCTGTTGCAAAATATTTCGATCTAGTAATAATGTAATAACTTATATTTACATATAAGTTATTAATTATTTATAAATACTTGGTACACTTCCACTTATTTGTTTGACCAATTAGCGCTTTCACCCTCTAATGGGCATCTTCAGACTGGTGAATCTTATTCCGTGTAAAGATAATTTATATAATACTAAATATTATCTTAAGTAACAGCATTACAATTGAATTCCATCAAGAATTGTAGACAAATAATTTAAATTAAAAAAAATAGATCTAGTATTTTTTTATTATCTCTCTATAGATCAGACCACTTTTAAAAATTGCATTTTTTTTAATTTTTTTTTACTGGACACTATTTCACAGACCTTTTTTATTTTGAAAGTGTAAAAAAAAGTTATATTTTCCTATTTTGCCCACACAATATCGCCGCGGTACAAAAAACGAGTTTACACACCCGTTACAAAAACGGTCTTAACAATGGGCCTAAGCCCTGTTTATGCCTAGATTTCCACATTCCTAAAAATTTCTTCATCTCTATTGAGATATCGGTATTTTATTAACCCAGGTACTAAGTATATTTTTGTCACACCTGTCAACCAATTAAGTACGTAGAAGTGTTCTTATTTGCCCATTGTCCTGTATGAAGTACGGCCTGAAAAACTTTTAAAATTTAAAAATTAGACGGAAAGTTGTAAACGCACTTTTTGTGTTTAGATTTTTTTTAAATATTTTATTTTGTTCATTGTGATTCACAGACAATAAACAAAACATACAAAATTGGTATAATAATTACAATTTGTTATAAATTATTATTAAAATAATACTTTGTTATCAGTGTTACAATAATTGAACTAAAATTTTGTATGTAAGAAGACAGCCACTAGGCTAAGAGGGTGTTAATAAACTCGGGTCCATGTCGATGGGGGTTGCAAGAAGAGTGAGAGGGGGTCCAGTATCAATCACACTGCAAAGGGAAATTAAATGTGAGATTATTATTAACATTGTTTTTAGGATTAAAGTTTTTGTAAATTTCTATGATCTCGAGGTTATTTATATTACTGTTTTTGTTATTTACTTGGTGCAGCAGGTATAGGTAAAATTGTGTAACACTGACAACTAAGTTTTATTTTTATAATAATTTATAATGAAGTGTGAATTCCGATTTGATCAAAAATAATTTGTTATGTTTAGATATTTTTCATCGTATAAACACAACATGAACAAATCAGTCAAAGAAAAAGTTAAAATATATTTTTTCTTTAATTTCCAGCCTAATTTAATTCTATGAATATTATGAAAGTTATCACAATTAATTATGCTAACCGGTTGTTACTAATTATTTTACCTAACTTACATAAGTAAGGGAATGTTTGAATTTATAAATTGCGTAAAAGTTCTCCTATAATTATTTAATGCATCGTTAAAGATGAGCCATACTTTCGAAATAATTATATAATTTTAACATATGTGATAATGCATTAAAGTGAGCCATATCATTATTGAAGCTTGAAAGGTAAAATGTAGTGTACGATCTCAATCGCCAACTGGGGACATTCAAAATGTAGAATCAACATTACAATTTCATGATTTTATTATTTATTGAAAAACATTTTTTTAATTCATCAAGAAACGAATGGGCATATCTGGGTTAATACTTTTCAATGTTGCATATCAAATAAATGTAAAAACCAATAATAATATATTAGTTTCAATGTAATAAAATAATTGTCGATTTGTATGGCATTGTTGATAGCGTGGAACAATGGCGTATGTATGGTAGCCCGCTTACTGTATTTAGTATTAACAAATACTATAAAAGAGACCGCAAACAATCGGCTTGCGATGCAAAATAGCTCGTCAGGTTCTGCGGAGAAAAGAGAGGTGCAGAGGTGATGTTCACTCCAACAGCCTAATTATTGTACCCACAAATGGCACATTATTTCAATACCAACATCAATTTCGGTAAAATAATCGCAGCGTGCAAAAAATGGCATCTATATGTGTGCGCAAAACAATTTTTGCCGCCTAAAAAATTCGGTAAAAAAGCGAACCGTTAGGACCGTAACAAAAAAACCCCTGTTAGGGACTTGCTCAAATAAGCAAAGATTTGTATTTGTACCTTAGAGAATAAACCACGAAGTCACATTAAATGAAAGGTCTAGGATACGAGATTGGGCGATTTCCAAAACATCAAATATCTGTCTTTTCATAGGTTCTTTTTTATTATTATCGTCATATTTTTACAAGTGGAATTATACAGATGGCTTTTCACGGGTACGCTTTATTTCTTTTTTTTGTATTGTATTTATTTCTTAATAAAAAACTATAATTGGTCTATAATTTTGGATTATTTGTGAATATTGCTATTTTTTAATAAATAATATAAACAAATAAATCATAATTTTCGAACTTATTAGATAATTTCAATCTATATAAAACCTTTTTGAAAAATAATATAAAATACTCTATCTAGGACTCCTGATGTTGTATGCATTAAATCAAAGTGGACTTGAAATTTTTATTTCAACTCCTAAATCATTTTTATGATGAAAGTGGATTTTGGTGATTTATTTACGTGTAAAATAACTTATTGTGATAATTTCTGCATTTTTAACTTCAAAACGGTAAAAGGTGGACTTTCGTGTTCTATTCTCTAAGGAACAGATATGTATACTAGTTCTTACCCGTGGTTTCGCTTGCATGGTATTAGGGAGAAATTATTTGCGTAATTAATCAAATATGTCGTTTATCAATAAGAGTTTATTTGTAAGAATTTACCCTATGGAATTTCAGGATTGAAATTAGCTTGGTCTTTCAACTATCGCTACGAAAGAAATACGATGATCCATCAATGTAATGTGCCATCGTATTTCTGTTCACAAATCAAAAATTCTATCGCAAATCTAAATCGAAAAGCAATATTGTTACTATAGAACCAATATATCGACTCAAAATGTATTTTAAATCCGATATTTAGTACAGTCATAAATATATTAAGTATGTTTGTACAAAATATATGTAATTTTATACATTTTTTCTTAAAAATTTTTTTTTTTTAATCCTTACAATACTAAAAACGTTTTTTATGTTCCATAAAACATTTTTGGTACCGAGCTCACGTCCCCTATGCGCGAGTTCATGCTCCATGTTAAGAGCGTATCTAAAATCAACGATCATGGCGAAGCACGAAGCGGCATTTCTGTATTCTCTGCCCGATCTGTGCTCTCCTTCCCTCGTCACCTCTTCCTCTTCCTCTTCCTCTCACCGCCATGTTGGAAAATCGCAGGAAACTGTTTCGTGCGGAATACTGCGAAACCGAAAGTGCGCACTTCTGAGAAACGCGGAAATTATTGTTACGGAGAAAACCTTTACTAGACTTCGGAATAATTTACTGCTTTACTTTCTCTCTCTTAAACTGATATCATTTTAACTGTTATAGTTTCGAAACGATGCGATTTGAGAAATCATACTTAAATGCCTTTGTACCTTAAATCAGACTTTCCATTTGTAAATTGTATTGTATCTTATGTTTATTGAGTCTTTAAAAATAATATTTTAATAAAGTATAACATAAGAGAAAGAAGATATAATATAAGAGAAAGATGTTGAAAGGAGGGTGAGTGCCGGGAACAGAGTGAACGGTACACTTAAATCAGTGATGTGTCTTAAATCGGAACATTGGCACCAGGTGAGTTATAATAACAACATTAACAAACAAACCTTAATATTTTTAATTACGTAATATCCTGCCGGTAAAACAACTTTGTGACTACAAATTGATTGTAGATAACTTTGTTGATCCGGAATATAAAAAAAGAGTTTCCCACACTTACAACACTAGATTAAAAACTAAGGGCTCCCTGTTTGTTCCCCGAATGACAAATAATTTCGGAGAGCAAACATTAAATTGCGTTGTTCCAAGATTGTTCAATGATCTCCCACAAACCATCATTAACATGAAAGACCTTCAAATGAAAAAAAAAAGAACTGAAAAAATATTTGCTAGATACTTTAAAGTGCCTGTTTATAAATAAATTTGTAAATTATAAATAAAATAAATGTAATATAAACCTGTCATAAAAAAAAATGTGTCCCACCGAAAAGTCTTTAGACTTAGTGGGTAACAAATTCTAATATGTATTTTTTTATTATAAAATAAACGCTGCTCTGCAGCACTGAAACTGAAACCATCACGCCGTTTCCCTGTAAGGGTAGGCAAAGAGGATAGAACACCACATCACTCTATCTTTGCATACAAATCTCGCTTTCTCTACATTTATACATCTTCTGATGCACGCGCGCCGATTATTCCTACTTTAGACATGTCCATCTTTAGATATTTGTTAGATTTGGTCATGCCATGTATTTCTCGGCCTTCCTTTATTTCTGCACCCATCAACATTCGCATTGTAAATATTCTTAGCCGTTCTTTCGCTGTCCGTTTGCTCTACACGTCCAAACCAGCCCAGAGCTCCTTTCTTGATTTTGTCGATAATGCTTATCTCAGCCTTACATAATATACGGATCTCAACATTTGTGCATTTATCGTACATAGTTTTACCACACATTTGCCTGAAAGATCGCATTTTGACAGCATTTAGCCTGCTTTCATCTCTGTTTTTCTAAGTCCATATTTCGCTCCCATACATTGTGAACTGCTAATTTTGCCTCTTGCGACAAACTTTTATTTACCAAGGTTGATTTAAGCCTCAAGGATCAACCACAGGACTTACATTGAACGAAATGTTTAGGAAACAAGATTTTGTAAAGTGCGATTTTCAAACGTCGTGACTTTTTACCAAATGAGATAATTTCAGCATATAAAGATCTTTCACTGTAAAATATTATTTTTTTGTTAAGAAGAGTACATATACATAAATATTTTCGCATTAAACAAAGTAAGCTTCACGTTTTTATCTCAACTTAAAAATACAATTTTTACGATGAAAGTGGACCTCGGTATTTTATTCACGTTTAAAATAATACATTGCGATGAATTCTGCATTTTCAGCTTTAAAACGGCCAAAAATTGACTCCTGTGTTTTATCCTCTAAGGTACAGACAGATATATTACAATATGTTACAAGATATATTACAAAATCTCCTGATAGCACGCGTTTTTAATTGAACTATACTCCTCTCATCAGAAAACGGCAGTTTTTCAACAAAAAATACAAATTAAATTAAATATGGAATTATGTTCTGTACGAAATTTCAGTATAAAAAATATTTCAATACGAAAAACGATATAACGTTTCTTATATTTTCAAAAAAAAGGTAGCAATTCTAAGCAATACTGTGTAAATATGACACATACTGATTTTATGCTTGGAACCAATTGAGCTGTGTTTTCAATTACGATTTTTTAAATTTTATTAATAAACACCAGACACAGTTTCGTTATTGGGCAATTATTAATGTTCAGGTCCCGACTTGCTAGAAAGTAATTTTTTCAATATTATAAAAAATTGTATAATTAAAAATTGATAAAAACCTAACAGTGTCATATCAAAAAATATGACTTCTGCAGAAAGCTGTCTTTTTGCTCACGAGGGCAAGTCATTTATATAAAAAAAAAACATATTTTTCAAATATTAATTATAAACATATATTTTGCATATTACAACAGAGATGAAGAACTATTGAGAGAAGGTAATAAAGAAGTCTAGGCATCTACAGGGCTTATGACCTGTCAATTGCTGGTTTAAGTGGCCACTTTACACGCTGTCTAACATTCACCATTCAGCCCATATTTAAAAATCTATATTCCTTCAATTCTTCCATCTGTTGATGTTTGTGAAGTTAAAGAGCTGAAACCTCTATTTATGCGGGTGAGATAGACTTCTAAATTACCTTCTCTTAAATGTTCTTCATCTCTGTTGTAATATGTTAATATAAACAGCTGCCCAGGGAGTTAAATCCAGTCTTTGTCTACAAAAATTTGGACAAACTCAAAATATTGTTGATATATTATGCGCCTGAACTACTGAGCTCAATAAAATTAAATATCCCAACTAGAAACCTCAGACAAAACTTACTCTTTCATACCGATAACCATAAAACTAACTATGGTTTTCATTCCCCTATGCCCAGAATTTTTAGGGCTGCCAACAAACATACCAGCCTTGATTTCTTTGGTAACAAGTTGTCTTATTTCAAACGATCACAGAATCAAATTCAATTATAAACACCTCTCTCCCGCTTCCACTCCCACAAAGTCTACTATATACTATTGAGTCTTTCTACTTTTTTAATAATTATTTTCTTTGTATAAATATGTCCTTAAAAATGCCCATTGGGCGTATATATAAATAAATTATGTAAAGACCAGAAAACGAAGAAGCTGTGAGCTCAAGGTAGTTTATAAATTAGACTTGAGCTGAGCTCATCGGCAATATGAACATTAATGTCTAGGGTGAGAAAAGGATATATGTCAAATGAGTGGATTATATAATGGCACTTCACCTTATTAATAATCTTGGACAACATGATTTTTGTCACACGAGTACAATTAAGTGCACTTCATTTAGTTTTTTCAATCTTTTTTTCAAATATGTATTCGGATTGTCTCCATCACTCACAGAATTTCTTCAAAGTCATGGACAATCCACCTGGTTTCATGTACCACAAACAGAAGTTTCCTAAAATCAGGGATAGAAAATTTAAAGAAGGAATATTAATTTGTGGGTCCACAAATACGTTAACTAATGATGAAAAGTTTGAGGAACTTTTAAATCCTCTGGGGAATGCAACTTGGCAAGTACTCAAAAATGTCATTCGCAGTTTCTAGGTAAGTCAGAATGTTTGAATATCGAGCAGTTAAGAACGCAAAAAGTGATAAAATGTTTATAATTATAAATGCATGTTTCTTCGAAACCTTACGTGATGGGATAAAACCGATTTCAAATTTGAATTCATAGTCACATTTTTTTTTTAGACAAAAAATAAAGTTTTATTTCTCTCGTGTTATAAATACAAAACTAACCCCAACCCCGTTCGGGATGTCCTTTTGAATGTTTATCTAATAACGTTAAGGATTTTTCAAACTAATTAAGATTCAAAAACAGAGATAAAATAAATAGAAAAAACGCGAATTGTTATGCGCAGACAATTTTTGTACGTCATATACGAAATTCTAAACGTACTATAGAATGGTATTGTTATATACTAGAAACAGTCTTAATTTACACGTCATAATATTAACTTTATGTACAATATATTTATGTTTCATTTAATTGAGACACAAATCACAACTCCATGGAACAAAAAGCATGTTTTGATTTGGGATGAATATATATATTTTACACTTTAACGATCAATATCAGCGTTTGAAAATACATGGCATTAAAACATTTAAAAGAAAAATGTTATAAAAAAAAATACATGTACATTTAAAGGACATGAAAAAATAAAATTTAATTCTTCTTCTCTGGTCTCAATCCTGGGATTGGCTGGCAGCAATTACATTCATTCTTCTCCTCCATTCCCCCCTGTCTTGTGCGGCTCTTTTAAAGTCAACATATGATGAGCAGCGCACGTCCTCTAATAGGTCCTCCAGGTACTCTCAGCGTGGACGTCCCCTAGAATTTGTCCCCTCGGTCATCCCCTCCATTATGACATGCAGAAGGCCTTCATACTGTAGTTATTTTGAAGAATGCTTTCCATAGTTGTTAAGGCCTCTTGAAGTTCTTTTTCACTTTCAGCAACCATAGCAATATCGTCAGCAAACCTTATCATATCTACCTTTTGCCCGTGTATCTTTATACTTTCTCTGTGACTTATCGTCTCTCTCAAGTCGTCAATCGCACCCTGTATATAAGCGTTAAAAAGAACAGGTGATAGTGAGCATCTCTGTCTTACCCCTTGTCTTATATTGCATTCTTTTGTATCATCGTCACATCTGATTATAGCGGCCTCATTCTTGTATAGCGCCTGGATAAATTTAATTAAATTACCTTAAATATTTGAAAACCATCTAGGAGTTTCTCACTCAAATTCCTTCCCCATACATATGTAACATACATATCATGAAATAAACACATTACAACAATCACGAAAATAAAATTTACAAACATAGAGATAACGCTATATCCAAGCAATATATTTAAAAAAATGTTTTTGAAACGCTACTCATATTACGTACTTGAATCTTTTGCACTACGAGGCGGACTTAACGCAACCAGATTTCCTTTATCAAGATTTAAGCCTGAGAGTAACCATAGAGTAAAAAAAAACACTTGTCTGGGGTTCTAGTTATTTTTCACAGTTATAACTTTAATCTTAGTCCTTCTATACACATTACCGCCTGGTAGTGCAGTAGTAGCATACCGTGTTTGAGGTCCTAGATTCAGTGAAATACTGATTTATAAATTTGTTTTTAGCCTAAATATTTTATTGTTCCTGTAGTGGCACCTGAAATCTAAGACTAATCATCTTATCTTCTTAGTAACAAAATTGCCTAGATACGATGGGTGTGGATAGGGAAATTATGATAATGAATCGTGTTTGAATTGAAGATTGTAAGATCTAGGAAAGTTATTATACTGAGTCCATTATCAATTACGTTAAATATGTGTAAAAATTAGTTTATTTACGATGAATTGTAATATAAGCTAACTTAAGAAATAAAAATGAATACAAAAATATATAAGAAAGGCCGTATAAATCTACAACGTTTAAGAATGCTCTTAACAACATCATTCGATTTTTTGCGTATTTTATATTTTGTATAATAAAAACATACGTCAGTCAAAAAGACATCGCGCATCTCAAGTGTTTTCGTGAAAAATAAAAGCCAACGCCTGCTAAACACTTTTATGCTCTGTACTCTCGTATGGCTCTGAATTTTTTTACTCGCTTTTTATGCATAAGGGCGGACACATTGTATTAAGGCAATTTCTTCCTACCTACCCAAACCATACGATCTGAGAACATCAGTAGTATATAAACATATTGTTGGTTTATTATAACATTTAAATCAATAGTAAAATGTGTCTATCTTAATATTTGAATTGTTCCTTTACCTTTCTTCTTTCCTTCCTATTGCTTATTCTCTCTTCATAGTATAGATTAGATTTTTAGTGAATTGTTTAAAATTTTGTATTAAATAATAGGAATCTCTATAATTACTTAGAATATGTAAATGTACTTGTAATTTTCTCAATTTAAACGGTTTGCTTGGTAAAGCAAGATGCTCGCCCTCATAAGTGTAAATTGTATATTTATTTATTTTATTTTTGAATCATAACAGGCCAGGAGGCCCATTACAGTGGTGAATTAAATTACAAAACGCCCAGGCTTGAGAAAAATCACATTGAATTTTTGTGTTCTTACCGAGAATCGAACTCGGAACGTTTCGTGAGTCAAGCGTCTTGAACACTACACCACGGAGGCCGCCGTATATATCAAGTGTTATATAAATAATATATCGGAGTTTGGAGAATATGGTTTAACAAAAAAGTACTCAAGCAATGAGCCCACAAATACTTTAATAAAATAAGAATAATTAGGATCAGGACCTGGATACGTACATGCCAGGATAGAAGAAGATGGCGACGAATGTTGTTGAAGGCCAAGGTCAGTAGTAAAGTGTTGAGCCAATGATAAAGAAGATAGTATATACGTATATAGGTGAGCTTATTGCTATGGGCAATGTGTTTTAACCGGCCAAAAATGCCTGGTCAAAGTTGGTCAGGATTTGTACAAATAGATTTTATGTATAATTACAGCTGTTTGTAAGTGGATAGTTAGAGCATTTACATAAAACACATGTTACTCAGAAACACTTCTAACATTTTACATGTTTTAAAGTTATAACGCTTTGAGCATCTCTTTTAGAGGCTAGACAAAATGTGGATAAGAGAGAGAGTACGAATGAAAATTATGAAAAATATACCACGGCACCCAGATCAATCTAGAAAAAAACAAGTTTTATTTTGCAACTACGGGAATCGACTCCTCGATAGCGGTTTTATATCATAGTAAGGCCTTTTACCAACTACGCCGCGATGCCCGTCTGTGATATAAAGTTTTGGGCATTTCTTAAAGGCGACCAGAAAAGGTTTACATTTTGCAAGAAGAGGTAGCTTCTAGAGTTTGGCATTTCAAAATTAAAAACGTTTTTACCGTAAACATGAACGCATTTTTCTTATTTTTCTGTTTTTTTTTTCACTATAGGCCAGGAAGCTCGATTACAGTACAAAACACTCAGGCTTGAGAAAAATCACATTAATCTGTTGTGTTTTTGCCGGGAATTGAACCCGAAACTCTCTGTGGGTGAGTCAAGTGGCTAAGCCATTACATTTTAAGCCTTATTTTCTTTTTACTGAATGCATTAAATTAAAAATCATTAAATTTAACAACCGTATTATTGATTATTTTTACTTGCCGTGTATTTGATTTAAATCCGATTGAAATGTTATTTTATTTTAATTTCTTTAATTTAATTTTATTTATTTTATTTTATTTTATTTTATTTTATCTTATTTTATCTTATTTTATCTTATTTTATCTTATTTTATCTTATTTTATCTTATTTTATTTTATTTTATCTTATTTTATTTTATTTTATTTTATTTTATTTTATTTTATTTTATTTTGTTTTATTTTATTTGGGAAATCAACAGTTCTACAAAAATATTTATAGTAAACAAACAGATATAGTGTATAAACTTAGAACTAATAACAGATTTCCACAAAATATACAAAGTTAGTAAAGAAAATATATTACATATTAAATAAATACATTAAATTTTATTTTCATGTACTCGTAAATATATTTCAAGATTTTTTTTTTTATGAACAGTAAGTTATTATAAATTGGGCGGAATTAGGACAAGGATGCTTGAAGAGAGTATAAGGAGGGAAAGGGAGATGTACATATTTATTATTATAATGTCTACCAAGTTTAAATCTGTGAGTGATGTTTGTGTAATCTATATCTTAAAATTTTGTATTGTACTCTTAAAAAGTCCTACGAAAAAATGCATTTTTAACATACGATGTTTTACTTATTGGTACATGAAACAGGTGGTACCGTCTACAAATCCTGGCTGGTACACTAAGTAGTTCTGTACAGTCAACTATTCCTGTCGCAATTTTGTGAAGCAGTAGTTGGTCCGCACACACTCTGCGGTATTGTATTTTTTTGTGATTTCTCAATCACTTCTCTACAATAAAAAAAAAAGAAATAAAGAAATCGTCGCATTCGATTTCGCGTACATGGATCATAACTCACTACGATATCATAATAAAATGTCCTACATAATTTATGATTAACGACGCAAATAACACCGTGAAAAAACATGCTAGTCATTTGCAAGAAGCACAATGAAGATCCGAACATATAATCCACCACGTTTCGTGGGAATAGTGGCTACAACAAAAGGTTTTAATGTGTTACCGAACCACTGTTTTCAGATATTAGCATGTATTTTATGTATCCGTAATAAAAACTGAGGTCGATGGTTTAAATCCAGGTCGAAGCTCTGTTGGGTCAATCATTGGCTCACTGCCACCAATAGTCTTAGAAAATGTCTGTAAATCTTGCCCAAGGTTCTCATAAGGTAATGTATGTCTACAAATACTGTACAAGGTTCTCACTTGATGTAATAAGTTGTCAAAATATTTCAACTAAACATAAAATACTAAAACACACGTCTTTCCGTAAATATTATACAACATTTTCACTAAGTAACGTCTGTCCGTATATTTTCTACCAGGTTCTCACTACGCAAGGTCTGTCTGTAGCACATCAGCGGTGGGACATGTAAAGCGAATGGACAGCGAAAGAACGGCTAAAAAGATTTGCGCGAATGTTAATGGGTGCAGACCAGGAAGGCCGAGAAAGATATGGCACGACCAAATTCAACAAATACTTGATGATGGACTTGTCAACTGTCGGAATAATGTAGAGAAAGCGAGGGCTGTAAATAAAGACAAACTTTATAGACATTCTGTCATCTCTGCCTACCCCCACGGGGAAACAGCGTGATGGTTTGTTTATTGTTTTTTGAGCTGTCGTCAGTAATAAAAAACGGCTATGGTTTTTACGCTTACGTTTAAGGAGTTATCCGTGAACTATGAAATATTTTTATTTTTATTTTGTTTATTTGGATAACCAACAGCTATAATTATCTTATATATATATATAACAAAACAAATAACAAGTAAGCCAATTATAGGTTTTTGACAGGTAACATCACAGTAAGTTAAAAAAGATTCTCGAACATAAAATGAATAGTAATTTAGTGTAAATTCAAAAAAAAAGAAAAAATACTACGAATTATTTCGAAAGCAAACGCCGTACGTCATTAAGATTATTTTCAAATAAATCTATGTTAAATGATTTATTTATTACATTAAAATTATTAAAAGTTCGCAATAAATATGAAATTTGCCTATAATTATATAAAACAAGAGGTATGTGAAGAAAAGGGTTATTTCTTAAAACTTTGGAAGGAACATTGATAGAAAATTTGCATTGTAGTCCAGGACAGTCGATTGAACCAGAGGCAATTATTAGTAAATAAATAAATATTGCAGTGACAAACTACTATTACATAATATTTTACCTTGATTCCCGGGACCTCAGCAGGTATGCTAACCTCTCACCAGGATACCACGAAACGTATTAATTTAATAAACATATTTTCACGATATCAATGGAGAAGGTTTAATAAATATAACTATGCCCATCCCATTTGCATTGGATTATTTCGTTTGGTTTCCTGCAAATGTAAAATATATATTCTGTAAAATAAAAAAACATTCAGTTAAAAAAAAACTCCATTCCGCCATATCACTTTAGATTCATACATCTTCTCATGAACGCACGACGATTATTCAAACTTCTAACTTCTCTATCTTCAATCACTTGTTGAATTTGGTCATGCTGTCTTTCATGGTCTTCCTTGTTTTCATCATCCAGCAAAAATCGCATCATAAATGCTTACAGCCGTTCTTTTGCTGTTTATTCAGCCTACGTGTCCAAATCAACGCATTACCGACACCTATCTTGTTATTGTCGATAATGCTTATCTCTGCCTTACATCATGTACGTATTTTGACATCTGTGGACCTACCGTGCATAGTTTTACCACAATATTTATTTATTTATTTCGACGGCTTACGCCTTTGCCAAAGTATAAAATAATATTTATAACAGTTATAATAAAACGAAATATCTGAACACAGAAAAAAAATATATAGAGACATGAAATAAAAACAGCAGAAAATAAGGAAATAATAAAGAAAAATTAAATAAGAAATTATAACATAGGTAAATAAATAAATAAAGGATTTCAATAAAAAAGTATTGAAGTAACAGATGCGATGTATCATAGCATAAACAGTAAAACAAATATAACACTTAGTTCTTTTTTATAATTTAGAAAAGAAGTGATTAAAAAGTAATGATTTCAATATATTTAATATTTTTTTATTTGCCTAATAGTTTGTATTTTCACGGCATTCAGCCTACTTTCATAATAAAATCTTATGTCATTTTTTTTCAATGTATTTCTAAATGGTTTATCGAATACAAATAAACAAAATAAAAAAGTACAACAATCTTCACTCAATTTCCTATTTCAAGATTTTCAATCAATAAGTAATACGGTTTACCTACCCATTTCTTTTTATTTCGTGATTGCTCGCGTCATTGTGAGACTTTCTTTTGACGACTCATGACTTTATATAAAGCATTTTCATCTGTAATGATTTATTCAAACAATCCGGATCTGTTCCACCATTGAACGGCTAACCCGTGTCATATCATGAAATCAATGTCTTTTTTATGCCACACCTTGACTTAGCTAAAATCTCATTGGTGGAGCTATATAATAAATAGTAGCGTTATTGCAATAGGTTTTTTTTCATTTTTATTTTTTTATTAAATTTCTTGTACATCATATAAATTGTTCACCTATGGTTTATTTTCCAAATAACAATTTCTGTGATAAACTGAGTTTTTACTGCTTTATATTTTCTTCTCAATAATATATATTTATCCTTTTTTCTTTCCTTGGTTCCTCCTTCTCTCTTCTTCCAAACTCATAATCTAATTCCACATACCTCATTATTTAAAATGTAAAACATAATATCCTTTTTTATTTAATTAATGTTTTCAAGTGCAAGCTTTATCTCCCAATTATAAAACAGCTGTTAGTTTCTATTGATTAGGTTTTTTTGTATTTTAGCATGGTTTTTTAGTACAAAATTTTGTACCAATCTATTCTTTTGACCAGTCTGTTTTTTGAACGGCTGGAAGATATTATTTTTGTCAATAAGTCCGCCAAAGCACCTATTCTTTGTTCTTAAAGTTTTAAATAAATAAAATAAATAAACAATCTCTTTCAACCAACCAATAAAATAAATATTTTCTTTATATAATTTATGTTTTCATGTTGCTTTAAAGAACGCACTGTTTTTTTTTTAAACGATTATTGTTTTTTTTTATCTTTACCTAGTTGGATACTTACCGCTTTATTTTAATTTAATTTTAAATCATTCTCAACTTTACTTGGTTACATTTGTATTTTAGAACATAAGATTTTCTCACTCTTACTGTTATTTTTTATTAACTGATGTTTCGTTTCTTTTTTGCTTTTTGTTGTTTTTTATTATATTTTCATTATTCTCATCTTTACTTTCATTTTTTTATTTACTGATGTTATATTTCTTTTTTACTTTATTTTAATACATATTTTTTTAATTGCTTATATTTATTTATTCTATAAAACAACATATTCCATCATTTACTTTTTTATCTAAAGGCATGGCCACAAAACAAGCCATGTTGGAAAAAAGGTTTTTATTGAAAATTACTTAAAAAATATTGTTACCTATTTTTTTTTTTTTTTGATATTGCTAACATAGTTTAATATTATGCTGTTTCGATTTTTGATATCTTTGTATTATAACGTGGCGACCTCGGAGGTATCATAGCTAAGATACTTGACCTACGCACGGAAGGTTTCAAATTCGATTCCCGGTGAGAACACAAGAATTAAATGTGATTTTTCTCAACCCTCCGTGCGGCAATCTCCCACTGTTATTGGATCTCTTGGCTTGTTTTGGTGCTAAAAAATAATACAAAATGCATTAAATATAAAATAACTTGAATAAATAAGTACAATAACAGGTAATGCAATAATGGGTAAAAAAAAATCTGTAGAACTAAATCAAAAAATAACAACGCTAAAATTTGATTTATTTATCCAAAGCTAACCGCAAATTTCTGCTTAAAAAGCTGTCCGCAAAATTACCTTGCATCTTAATATTTAGCATTTAGTTTTTATCTCACTAGTTCTTTATATTCTTTACGAACGAAAAGTACAGTAAGTTTTGTTTCAGCGCAATTAACGTTGTATGGCTTGGCATGTTATTTTGCCCAACTCAATACGATGATATTCATGTCAGAACAATTTTATGTACACCACTTATAATTTAACGTAGTTATCCAGAAAGCAGCCAGTCCACAATTTTACAAGAATGGGATTTTTGTGTTTTTGGGTGCAGTAAAGTCAATTCTACGTTCTGCTAAAAACAGCCAGACCGATTTCATACAAAAAACTGTATTAATCACCTTCTGAAAATAGGGTCGATCACAAAAACGGCATTTCTCAATCTGCAAAAAACACCCACAGCAATGGAAAAATCTGACGGTGCTGTAAAAATCAATAAAACTGGTCAAATTCAAAATTAGATTCTTTTTGTAATACAAAAAAACTTATTTATTCATTATTTATCATTTGTCAAAGTCAATAACATTCCAACTTTTGTGTAAATTTGATTGTTCATTTGTTTCATAAAGGTTCTATTTTCTCAGTTTCATTTTTGTATGGCTGGCTGCTTTCTGCACAACTACGTTCAATTATTATGTTGTATTTATTGTTGAAATAATATTTACAACCAAACAGATATGTTGTACAGGGTGACGCACGGCACATATGTTTTTTTGTGAAATGCGTCATAATGACCAAGAGGGTCGCGTAGAGCAGGGGACGGTCTCGTTAGAAGGAAACAGGTAGAAAATTTGTGTTTCAATAGTTTTAAGTTGCAAACATGGGGTATAAAGTGGAGGAGAGCTTTTTTGGCAGAAACTAACTTTTCACACGTTCGATCGTCGCCATGCAGCAGATTTTCCATTTAATATACGAGAACTTCATCAAATATCCCTTAACTCAAACAAGGTTGTTACTTTTTGAACAGAACGATCTTGTTGTAACTATGAATGCTGAACGTTATTTGACCATGATTCAAGAATAGTAATGCCAACTCTTGAAACTATAGAAATACAAACATTTCTACAAAATAGGGGTATAGCCCACATAACGAGGGTTTCAAAGGGCTTTTTGAGAAAAATTTTCCTCAAGCGGCTCACCATCTTGTGAGGGGACCTCAACTGGCCAGCGCGCTCTTCTCATTTCCCTGAGACTTTTCTTCTGGGGTTACCTAAAGTCCCTTGTTTGCAGAAATCATCTTCAGACCTTAGACATCCTACGGGACAACATTCGTACTTAAATTGCCAATATACCCGTCGCCATGCTTGAGAGACTCCACATCCGAAATAGGCTTCGTGAGTTAATGAGTTCATGAAGAACGAGATTTGTTTAATAGTTTGCGTAATATCATTTCCTTCGTTGCGCGCTGGGGTAAACGAAATGAAATCAACGTTTAGAAACGTTAATTATGTTTCAATTCAATTAAAGAAAACTCAACTACCACTCGCCACCCTGTACATGAATGTTTCAACAGTGATGATGTTTGAAATGCAGTCAATTGTCAGAAAAAAGACATGGCCATTTTACTTTATACATATGTCCTACTTTCTGTGTTTGTTTTCGTACCTTCAGTATTTTTTTTATATTTTTTTATACAAAAAAAATAAATATTAGAGTTTAAATATTTACCCAAATATTTCATTTTGAGGGCCATTTTCAACGAGTTGTAAATAACTCGCTATTAGAAAATGGGAATCGAGTTGGAGTAGAGCGGGATTTGAACCACGGATCTTTGGTCCGTGAGTCCGAGACACTAGCCACAGAACCACGACCCGATTTTATAAAATAAACTTAATCTTTACTTATATTATAAATACAGGTGTGTTGTTGTCTGTTTGTTAATGTTTCTTTCACGTCGCAATGGAGTGACTGATCTACTTGATTTTTTTGTATATGGATAGCCGAAGAGTTGTCAAGTGTCATAAGCTGCTTACGTTTCGTCCCGAAACTAAAAAAGTACATTAAAAAAATAATAAAAACAATGAGAAACATTATTTGCAAAACGAGTAAAAAATTATAAGGTACACATTGATTTATTCGATTTCTATAATTGACTCGCTTCATCTATGGTTAGTTTAATTCGGTTTTCGTTTTGGTTTTGTAGTAGGATTTTGGATTTGTCAACAATGCTACACTGCCATGGACTAACGGATCGTTGTTTTTATATGGCGATAGTTTGGAGGCCGGCAATCGATACAGATTACTTTTATCCCGAAAAAAATGCCGTTTCATCCGAAAAATTCTTATTACGAAACGACAAAACTAATTTATTACCTAACTAATTTATCCCTTATACCACGCGAGAAAAAAATATGTTTCTAAAATTAGTTTGTGATTCAATATTCAAAACGAATGATATGTATCACACAATTTTGAATACGTCGTCATGACAGTACTGTTAACTTCCATGAAACTCGATATTTACCCAAATGCATATTTGCGGCAAACGATGAGATTTGCAGCAAAAGTAGCTTGTAATTTAACTTTTGCGGCAAATAATTCACACTTAACGCTTGAAATATAGGTCTTTAGATAATATTCGTATTATGCGATGTATTCCCCAGACAACTGGGCGCCTAGTGAAGGTATAATTAAGTATGATTACACGTTCAATCAAAGTGGAACTCGATAGTTGTATATCTGCCCATGGAACAGTTGTAAAAGTGAGTTTTTTCTCCAACCTGATGAGTTTGGTCCGCTAATTGCTGTACATTCATGACTACCTCTACCTACTAGTGTTGTTAGCGATATGGGATTTCGGATCTGATATAGATTGCGATACATTTATTCGGTTCCGATCACGAATATGAATAAAAATATATTACGGAAATTCGATAGTTTCATACGCAGTTTTGATTTAAGATATTATTGATAGCCGAAAAATTTATTACCGATTACTTTTTAATTTGAATTCAACCCATTAAATTTGATGAAAACAAAACAGGTAATTTATTTTTAAACTTTTGAATCTTTTTTGTAAGCAATCTTATATTTTATTTAGTTTCTGGTACAAGTTGGTAACTACTAAATTTGATTAATTTATAAAGGGCATCAAATAATCTTTGTTTAAAAAGTTAATAAAAATATGTCATATTTTGTAAATAAAAGAAATAATGTTTTTTTTTATGTTTGAAGCACTTACTTTGTGGAACATTATTATTTAGTATATTTAAATAAAATCAATTTATTTTGATGTACCACTTATATTTTTATAATTTGACAACCAACTAGTTTCGGCAATACCATACCTTTTTCAGGGTTAATTACAAATTAATAAGATTAGGAAGCCTGTTAATAAATTTTTTAATATTATTAAAAATCAAATAAATCTTAATAATAGTCTCTCTAAATCCACACACAAACCCCCTCACTTTTCTACTCCCGTAGCTACACCCACTCTACCCTCACTGTGAAAATTTTATATATGTTATGTTAGTTTGTAATTAGCCCTGAAGAAGGCATAGTATTGCCGAAACTAGTTGGTTTTCAAATTATAAAAATATAAGTGGTACATAAAAACAAAGTGATTTGGGATGAGTTTTTAACTTTTAATGTGCAATTTGTCACAATTAATGAAACATTAGTTTCCAATTTGTGCTAGAAACCCGACGACTTATTTTCAAGGATTCACATACAGAAAATCAGCTGTTAAGTACCCTGCACACACTCAATTCGACTCTACTAGCATTAATTTATTTGTCAATGTCTCAAAATAGTTCATTTCATTATGGTCATAAATATCTTGGAATCAAAATGACCATGTTGTTGCCAGTAGCAACCAAAACAGCAAGAAACTGCAAACGATGTGTTACAGACTAGGTTAGAGACAATACATTTGATATCAATGTTTCATGTTGACCTATTCAGAAATCAAACCCAAGGTCTCAGCACAGGACTAGAATGCACTATTAAATATGAGTGAATATGTTATTTGAAATGAATAAATAAATAAAATATAATTAATAAATTTTACAATATTAAACATCCTTTTTCACTTATTTTTTTTTATGAAATGTATTTTAACAAATGTTCTGACTTTCTGAAATGATCTTTACCGAAGGTCAAATTTAATGACAGCATTTACAATATCCTCAATAATCTAAAAAGCAATATTCCTAGATGTTTTTATTTAGGACCCGTAGACAAAATAAATCGAACAAAAAATGATACTTGCGCTGTGCGAGCCGCAGTTTGCCGACTACTGTCCTAAGATATTTTTTTGTATAAACCTGCCTTTTGCTTGCATTTTATTCATTTTTTAAAGCTTCTTTATATTTTTATTTTTATTTGTTTGCTTTATTGAAAAAAATCCTTTTATTTTTTTAATTCTCACGTAGTTGAGATTTATAAAGGATTAATAGCCTTTTTATATTTGTAAATGTCTATGTAACTTTTGCTAGTGATTTATTAATTTTTCAAAAAAAATATGAACACGTTTATGTAATCATTTCGGATATTCGATACTTTGTTTACGGAGTTCTATAACATCCCTATTACCTAGTACTCGAGCTAACAGGGCCTCGTAAGGAGGAAGATATTCCACCTGGTAATAGTCATGTATATCATCAATTGCCCGATGCCCTACTTAACCAAATATTTCAGCGATTTGATCGATTTTTTTCTTACAGTCCAATTTTATTTAAATATAGACTATTCAAACCATTACGTACATACCATTATGAAAAGTCGTTACTTTTAGCAGGTGTAATTGCGAGTTGTATGTTGTTTTGAAAATGCCTTTTTTCAGGAATTGAAAATGAAATATTTTATTTTATTAACATAAACGGCAAATCTGCCTTTTACAAATATTTATAATATTAACATATTTGGCTTTATAATAAAAACCACACCAAAAATTATACAAGATTTATGTTTAAAAAAATAACCTTAAAATTATACAGCATATTCAGTAGAAAGTTTAAATAATAAAACATTCTACAGTAAAACAACAGCTAGGCAAAGTGAACAAAATATTGTTTATGAAATGCATGAATAAATAGATTTAATTACCATTCACCATCTTTGAAAAAGTTCAAAAGGTTTGTTCTATAGGAACAATACCCTACACTAAATATATCAGATACGTGGGAACAACTATTGCTGAGTTCATGAAGTCTATTTAATACTGCATTACAAGTATACACTGTCCGTGAATTGTTGCTACAAAACGGTGGCACCTGTCTAGTCATTCTTCCAGGCACCCTGAAATTGATGAGAGATAACAGTTCAGGGCAATCCCATATTGAATTTACAATTTTGAATAAATTTAAAAGGTCTATAATTTTTCTTTTATCGTTAAGTTTTAACAAATTTAATGTTTTTAGTATAAAATCGTAATTTAAACATTCATATTTGTTTTTCTCGAAAATAATAATTTAAATTTGAAACTGTTTTAGGTAAAAAACAATAAAATTAAGTTTAACTAAAAAATAACCAAGAGCGTTGTTTTTAATATAAAAAAATGAATCACCATAAAATAATATTTTATAAAACAATACTACAAATTAATTATACTAATGATAACATAAGAACTGTGTCCAAAAAAAAAACCATTTTGCCCCATTTCTGTCGTCGCATGCGTGAAGTCACCTTGTCATGTTGCCAGATTGCAAAAAATATCATCATTACACAAATATAAGATATTTTTTTTTTTTTTAAAAGCAATTTGTTAATTTCTCTAAAATTTTATTACACCTCTACACGCGGAAACATTAATTGACACAACAGAGTAGATAAGTAAAGGGTCATTTAATAAGAGTAATTCATTAAGAAAAATGTTTGCAATAGGTTGTTGCACATCGATAGGGACGAGGTGGTCAATTTTTTTAAAGTTCGTGATTAGCAAAAATTTTAAAATCTGCTTTCCTTCCATACTTTTTACTTTCATTTGCTTTTGAAATATATTGATAATTTTTATGTTTTTTTTTCATTATGTTTTTTTGTTTAATTTAGTTTAGTGCGTACTATTATTTGGCATATGATTTATTGCTCCTATTTCTTATATTTCTTACTATAGTATTGAGTGAGTTTCTAGAATACATATCTCAATTATCATGTCAATTATGCTTTTATATATATATTCTTTTTCTTTTGATTAAAATGATACTCTTATTTTGTTTTTTTTTATACTACTATTATTTTGTTGATTTTAATGATACCACTATTTTGTATATTTGATTATGTGTGATTCTTAATTTGTATAATTTATATTTTAAAAATTATTTCTGATTATCTTTTTTGCATTGTATTCTTTGGAATCAGATTATTTATTACATTTACCCTTTTTTTCTAAATTGTTATCCTATGTCATAATAATTTGATCTATTTTATTTTACTATGTATTTTTATTGTTATTTGTTGTGACTTGACACGGACATAGCCTAAAAGGCCTTAATAAGTTTATAAATATTTAAATTTGTAATTTTTAATGAATACATAAATTCGATTAATGAACTTTCAACTTAAAAATAAAACAAATTTTTCTTTTCATAAAACGGATATTTTTATCTCATGTTGAAAAATATTTTTTGTTTTAAAGATAATGCCCGTCAAATGTCCACCACGGCGTTGTTTAATCCGAGAGGTCTCATTTATATTAGTTCTCTTATAAGACGAGCAAAGTAGCGTTAAAAAATTCACTACCCTGGCAACACTAACAAAATGTCCATTTTGTTGTCTTTGATAATTTGGCAAATGGAAAAATAGTTCAATTTTTCAGTAATGCATTTACTACTTACACATTTATTTGCTACTTACCCAAGAAATGTGATCCCACTCTGTTTCTTTAAGATCCCAACAATATTTCTTAACTTTAAAACGACACAATACAACATAGTTGAATTTAAACTGGGAGTTGCGTACTGAGCGACGTCTACAAAAAAGTAATCGGTCAAAACGTAAAACTTCTCCTTTAAGAGTAGTTTAGTCGCCTTCTGTTTGATGTGCGTATGCGGTTTCTAGACTTATCAATTCTATGGCTCCAGCCATTTTTTTTTCAACTGGAGCGGTTTATTATTGCATTGCTTTCGTCCTTTATACGTGTATTATAGAGTGGCTTTGCGTTGTTTTTGGCAAGAAATGGAAGCAATTTTTTAATTTTTTTTTTACGATGAATAGTTTTCTTGTTTAAAAAATAAACACGCACTATGAATACAATATTTATTATCATTATCATACTCCTGTTTTCACCCGATAATGAATAGGACACTGCATTGCTACACAAAATTATCCTTGGCTCTATCCGACCGAGTTTCTCCAGAGTATGCTTAGTACAACAGCTTAGAGACTAGAAGGGATGTGTATTTTACTACACATTTTTATCGAATGTTGCGCGGTATTGTCGATAATCCTGATATTATGAGTTTGTATGTTCCTGATAATTACCTAAGACAGAGTCAGCATAGATTGTTTCATATTCCGATAAACAGGACAAACCTACCGATGGTTATGCCTGTTGGAAGGCCTACCGCTATGCTGAACAACATCGCTCTGTTTATTGATCTGCTCCATGTATCCGAAGGGGTTTTCCAGAGCAGGATTCTCCTACTATTTTGACATGAATCTCTTTCAGGTATTTTTTTCTTTTTTATAATATGTACGTATTAAATGTATGTTTGTAATGTATATGTTATGTTTAAATAAATAAATTAAATTGAATTGAAAATGCTGCGTACATCAATAATCCGTTACGTGAAAGTAAGGTGAATAGGCTTATGCTTTAAGTGCCAGTCCAGGAACATAAAACATTGCAATGTAAAACCACCTCATTAATCAATATTTTATATCGACTTTCCCGGGAATTAAACCTCCTCATTGGGACCTCAATAATTGAGATTTTATTTTTTACTCAATTTCCTTTTTCAGGATTTTTACAAGAGAGTAGCTATTAAACCGAAAACACTCGTCCAGAATTCCAGTTTTATTTTACACGCAGAACTGAATTATTCATTTGCCTGGACACAGAACCATAAATAAATTGATGTTGAAAATTTAAATTTGAAATAATTAAAATACTGCATTTTTTTAAAAATCCCGATAAAACAGTTAGATTTGATAAAACGGAAGTAATTGGAGATTGAAAATATTAGACAAGAGATACTTGTAAAACGCATGTAAACGATTGTGCTCGAAGGTGTCGGTACGCCAGTAAAATAATGATCAATGATACGAAACTCTGATATTACTGTATCGTGATTATCTCGTTGTAAAGTGTAACAGCAAGTATTTATCCATTTATTACACGTGCAGACACGTGCTAACAGGCACATTTCATAAACACGACTCTTTCCGGGTGTATTTAACGCTTCGGTCTATTATCCGCATCCGAATCGAGTTTAGGTGAATGAACACGTTTTATCCAACAACAAAAAATAATTGCGAATTGAGTTCAATATTCAAAAGCTTTAAAACTATCTCCGAATATACTTAAACTCCTTAGATTTTCGGCCGTTCAGATAAACAGTAGTTCGTACTATTTACCGACGTTACGGACCGCATAACAGCGTCTATTATCACATCAAGCCTGATGTTATACCTCGTGAAATAGCAAACTTATACGAATTTTGGAATGTTCACAATCGTTACTCATTTTCGTCTCTCTTATTCAGCCTGTAGCCATCCATTCCTGAACGAAAGCTTCCTCCACCCCTAATGGTCATTGTTTCAGGGGCTTTTGGAATTTGAACGCCAAACCCAAAGTGTTTTTTTGCTCAAAGTCCCTTTTAAAATTCGTTACTAATAATAAGTTTTGTGTTTTTAAAAGTGAACTCTTATGTAAACAGACAAAATGGCCAAAATTTACGTGATCGATTAGGGTCCAGTTTTTCAATAGAAACTGTTAATATCTCTCGCGCTCCTTTTTAAAAAACTTTAGTATTGAATATTTTCTACATGTATATGTATATAAATAATATGTAAAAGAAGAAAGAATATCAAATTACTAGATTTAAGTTAATGTGTATACATACAATGCGTAATGTTATTGACAATTTAATATACCAGACCAAAACAGAGATTTGATAAATCCTTGTGGGTGAGTTAGTAATGAACGGATATTATTGTTATGTCAGCTTCGTGGTGCAGTGATCAGCGTGCTTGTATACTGACATGGTTGAAATGAAACATTTATTAAAAATATGTGTTTACACTAAAATATTTTGAAGTCTCTGGACTGGCACATGAAGCGTAAGACTAGCCATCTTACCTTCATGTAATAAAATTGATTGAGATGTGCTTCGATTGGTGTACCAATGAAGTGCCCTATACATTTTTAGGCACAGAAATAAAATAATCATGATGGTTATTGTGATTTGTCAGTGTCCGGGCGGATAAAAAATACAATTTTCTATCTATAATTTTTTCAGATTTTTCATAAAGAAGCTACATTTAGCGAAGTGTTCGTTAATTTGTCCGTACATTAGTAATATAAAATAACAAGTCTGATACAACATCATTACTCTGCTTCTGCTGAGGACCAAATACTTATATTTAATGAAAACTTTTACCGATAAAACCTATCAATCTATTCATTACTCTTTTTGATACGATTTTGTCTTGTCAGATGACTGCATGCACAACTGTCGTTAAAAACAGTAATTAGCATAAAATGCAAAAATGTAGTTAGTACTTTAAGCTTCATAAGAATATTTTTATTTCCGTTTCTGCTTAGTTATCAAAATATAAAAATAATATGAAAATATTCAATAATTTTAAATGCCGGTTTATTATTTCTTGATACGTCAAAGATGCCGCGTTCTACATTAAATTTAGGTGAATGAAATAACTAGTGGTCATATGTTAACCATATTCTGTAAAGGGAAAATAGTATATCTTTCAAAAAAAAAGTTTCTAAATAATATTTAAATGTACAAGATATAAAATAAAATGATTTTTTTATAGGGGCAAATAAACGTTGCTGTAATCGGCTAGTTCCTTATTTTACTAGGAATGGGCTGGACATGCTTTATTGATACTTGTATATATTTTTATAGTGAAATACAATCGCTAGCGATGATGTTTTTTGTTTTTCCATAAATACTGTTTGTATAAAACATTAAAATCGAAAATAAAATATAATAATAAGGTGTGAATAATCACTTATATCGATCATTTGCCATTGGATAGAAGCCTCGCTCTAAATTCCTGAGATGGTCAACATGCAATAATTGTTTAAAGGGTCGTATCACGCTGTAAATATTATTAAACTAGCACCTGAAGCGTACGACCGATCGCCTAAATTTATAGCAAATGGTTGCGATTAGATGCATTTATTTAACCTTACAGCGCCTTAGGTTCTATCGAGTGTGGATAAGGCTTTGAAGATATATTTTTTTAATACGTTCAAAATCAAGAGTTGGTCACTAATTTTTAATTTCAAATGTATATTTTTTTATTTTTTTTATTTTATTATCTTTTATTCAGGAAACATACAGTACTGTTACAAAGTTCAATATTTTACACAATTAGACTTAATTCTAATGGACCAGTGAAGTTTCCATATTATAAAGCAATTATATGTAAGGTTAATTATGAAAGTATAAAAAAGAGAAGGAAAAAGAAAAACATAAATGAAAGTTGTTTAAAAATTAAACTTTAAGTAAAAAAAAGATATTTTAAAGTTTGTAGTTTGTAGTGAGTATTTACAAATGGAAATAATATTAAAAATGAAGAAAACTTGTAAGAGTAATTAAAAATTAAGAATTGAAATAAAGAATGAAAAACATGCTCAGATGTAAAAATAAAATAAAACAGTAATAACATTCAAAAAAAAAAGGAAAAACATAAATACACAAATATTTATTTTAAGGGATTCAAAGAAACGATAAGAATAGAAAGATGCGTGAATACACAAAAAAATAACTAAGTAGTACAGCGTTCTATCCTCCCTGCCTACTCTTTTGTAGAAACATTATGATGACAATACCCTAAATTAGTTGTTTGGGCCTTATTTTGTAATAGTAGGTATTAAATTAAATATTGATATTTTTTTCATATACAAAAATGTCGGTATGCGGTATGCAGTATTACACAAGAATAAGAAAAACTAATGTTTATTGATAATTTGAAATTGAAAACTCGTCGGCCTTGACAGAAAGAAGACAAAATAAAACAGAAATCACTGAGTGAGAAAAGAAGATAATTTGAATCATAGCTGGATTATTTTTAGAAAACGATTCGAAGCTAAATTTACCTATTTGATTATTTATTGAGATGATGGCCAAAAAACTGTCTGAGATGAATGTACATCCAGGACTATCTAATGGAAAACTTGGTACCTTGCAAAGTAGGTAAATTTATTTAGTAAAACGCTCATGAGTTATATATTATAATGTTACGAAAAAAATGCTTAATTTACCCATAATAATAATACGCACGTGTCGTTGGCTCTCTGGAGACATACTTTTACAATGTGTAGCCAAAGAAATGAAACTGTCTCTGACTACAAAGTGGTTCTAAGAAAAAAAAAATTTTTCAACTCAATATTTAAAATTGGAGTAAAACTTTATAGTATTTTTTTTTTGTCATCACCCTACACATACGTTTCACTGTGCGTCAACATCAACCCGGATCGCAAAATCGGATATCGTGGACGAAATCAGTTATCACTTATGATTTTTTTGGACAGCCCGTATATTCACAAGATTTATTTTTTGGTCTATATTCCGTAATTTCAAATATTTGTGCTTTACATATAATTTTCAGATCGTAAGTCAAAACGTAATCCATTTTCAAGACAAGATTCAGTCGAAAAATCGTGATATATTTTTTTTGATACTACAACATTCGTTATCATAATATCCATTCAAAACGAATTCAAATTAATGCTCTCATTATGTAGAAAAATTGACGGAAACAATGCATATATCGTGGGCATACAAGAGAAATTGACAAAATCAATAATGTTCAGGGGAGCCATTTTAGTGTTTTTCTAGAGTTCAATTGCTTCTCAAAAATCAGATTTTTCAAAAAAAAAAAATAATAAACTGAGTCAATTTTACCTGTAAAATTTGACATGAAATTTCGCAGATAATCATTTTTGTTTCATTTATTGAGGGAGGTAGTATTTTATTTTATTACTTTAAATTATGTTTTTGGGATTTCTTATTACAATAATCTATTTTTTGTGTTTTTAAGGTTTAATTAAGAAGTTTTACGTAATAATCTAAAGAATAATTTTTTTTAATGAACTTTTTATACAAAAATCGTATCTGTCAAATACAAAACATATACAATATTTTGAGTTTGTCCAAATTTTTGTAGACAAGGACTGGATTCAACTCCCTGGGGAGCTGTTTATATTAACATATTACAACAGAGATGAAGAACATTTAAGAAAAGGTAATATAGAAGTCTAGGCATCTACAGGGCTTATGGCTGGTTTAAGTAGCCTAAGTGGTTTAAGTGGCGAATTAAAATAATAAGATTTAAAAAAAAGAAAAAATAGCCACAGGTAAAAAAGAAAATTAAATATCAGTTTTAAATATAAAATAATATTGTAATTAGGCGGCTACATACACTGTTCAAATTTAAGCATTGGCTGGTTTAAGTGACCACTGTTTACACTGTGTAACATTTACCATTCTGCCCATATTTAAACATCTATTTTCCTTCAATTCTTTCATCTGTTAATGTTTTTATGTTAAAGAGCTGAATCCTTTATTTATGCGGGTGAGATTCATATAGTTTAATTATATAAGCTACATACTAGGCAACTTATTTTTTAAATTTCTATTCTTCTTTGTGGACCAGGTAGATTTATCAACAAATGAAATTGTATTTTTGAAATCTTCAAATGGACATTTTCACACCGGATTCGGAAAGTAAAATTTATATTACAATGCTGGATTTTAATACAAAAAACATTTATCCTTGCTACGCGAAGAATGAATGTGACGCCAATATAGCATAATAAATCTGAATAAGAGAGAGCACGAATATATTCATTTTATTTATTAATTTTATTCACAGTATATTCACTTAACATTTTTTGAGACACAAGTCCAAACTCCATGGAACCAAATAAAGAACTCATAACAAGGAAGACAGAGACGCTATTCTGAAGCCAGTGTTGGTGTGAAATTGCTTCAGTCGGTTATTGACAGTGATAGTTAGTGACAGTAATAGTTAATGCACGCATGTAAGAGATGACCGGCTTTTTCATGATTTATTTTATCAACATATACGGTAAACTTGCCTTTAAGAAAACTTCTAATAAATTATAAACATATTTAAAGTATTTTTTTAAATATGCTAAGATTTAGAAACAAAAATTAAACCAAACTTTTTGGCTAAATTATATAATATTGATGTTTTTTGTTGATATTTCTTGATAAAACTCCATAGTTAATGATTTTGATAAAATTATCAATGAAACTTTTTGGTTTAGTTTTACCTTTGAATTATTTTGACCATCGAGCGCTTTCGCCTAAGTAAGCATCTTCAAGACGAAAGCAAAAACAATAGCGCACGTTGACCAAAATAATAATAAAAAGTCAAACTAAACCAAGAAGTTTCATTGTTAAATTTATCAAAATCGCTAAATTATATGTTTATTTTTTATAAATTGTGGAAGAGGATTCATTTAACAGTATGTCTCCGTGTTTTTTTTTTCAAATGTATGAACTTAAGAATATTTCATTTTTCGCTTGTGATAACATGATATTGCATCCAAGCATAATATAATATAATAAGATAAACAAGCCAAGTTTGGCTTATTGTTTTAGTATCTTGATAACTTAGTTAATATTAATTTGAGCGTACATATTTCTAAATTGCAAGTATTCAAATGCTGCGGGCCGGGCCAGATTTGGCCATCTTTGGTCGTCCCAATCATTATGCAAATTGGTTATAACGGAATCGAAGCAGATTGGGTGTAGACAATCACTAAACTACGGTGACCATAATTCTAGAGGGAAAAGTCAATGTGAAATATACAAAAAAAGAATTAGTATTCTAGACGAGTTGTTTCAACCACCTGGCTACTTTCTGGTCAATCCCTGAGAAAGTGAAATGGAGATATGTCCGCTTCGTAGTGCAGTGGCTGGCACGTTTGCCAATCATGCTTGAAAACACACGTCGTCCAGGGTTCTGGTTCTATTTCACAAACAAAGTATTATTAAATCTCTGTCTAGGAATTATAATAAAATAAGTCTCTCATATCGAAAAATGCAGAATCCTTAATTTATTCACGTATGAAGAATAAAATGTATGAGAAGCCTAAATATGAGATACGAAGAATGAAAAAAAAAAAAAAATATTTTTTCTTCCTTTCTAAAGTCAGAAAATCTGCTTAAAAACTAATCTGATACCAGGGAGATTTTTCTGTATCCTTTCCATGACCTGGGCCTCGATTACCATAATTATTCATTCATTCATTATTATTGGAATAATTAATTATTATTGGAAGTTAACCGAGTTATTTTCGACTGTCTACAAGAAATATCTATATTTGTGTGCGAAAATGAGTAAATTTTCATGAAAATTTAAAGTATCTTCATCGGGAATCTATAATTGAACATATTTAAAAGAAAGAAAAGGTGCATATTCTGCTTTTCATACAGAAAACATAATTTTTATTTGTAGATAAATGTTAACTCCCTTTTGTAATCGGGGCCCTGATAGCTATTTGTCTTTGGATGAAGTTTAGTTTCCTATGGTTGACTTTCTTCCTTACTAAGTATTTATAGATTATACAACACCGATTGTTTGTAAATCTATACAAGTAGTACAAAACGTTGTGTCGCGCGCGTCAAAATCAAACTGTTTTGACTGCCCCGCAAACCAAGTGATTATACTGTGAGAAAAAAGATTCAGTCGGTTATTAACAGTGATTGGGGATGCACGCTCGCACGTAAGATAACCGGTGTATTTTCGATTTTTTTTTATAATTTTGCTCTAACAGAACTAAACAAAGATTTTTTTTAATTTGTCCAAATTTTTGTAGACAAGGACTGGATTGAACCCCTAGGGATCTTGTAATATTAACAACAGAGATAAAGAACATTTTAGAGAAGGGAATTTAGGAAATAATTAAATCAAATAAAGATTTCAGCTCTTTAACTTTATAAACGTCAACAGATGGAATAATCAAAGAAATATAGATGTTAAAATATAGGCAGAATGTTGAATGTTATACAGTGTGTAAAGTGGCCACTTACATTTGCCAATGATAGGTCATAAGCTCTGTGGGTGCCTTAACTTCTACATTCCCTTCTGTAAAAGGTTCTCCATATCTTTTGTAATATGTTTGAACTAAATTACATGTTTATTTTTTTAAATTACAGATAAATATTTTTTTAATAATACGTCTCTATGTTTTTTAATTTTATTTTAAGAATGTTTCGTCTTTTGCTTATGACAAGACGATGTTACATCACCGTGCGCAAAGGAATTATTTACCGCAGTTTTTAAGAGTTAATATTAGTTACTTTAGTGAAGGGGGATTCTAAAATTAATATTGTACGCATTTTTTTATATTAAATTTTTTTATTTAAAAATAGGTTAAATTTTAAAAGACGAAAATTTGGTCACCTTACTAACCACCATCTCAAAAGAAATTGACCTAAAAGTATATTAGATTCAAATTGTAAACATCTGGTTCAAGGACCAATCGGGCGCATAAAAAGTAGTAGAATCTTGATTTTACTATCTAGATCAATGAACCTCAAGTTCAGTACCACTTTACACATCCTTTATGTATACAAGGTGCAAATTAAACGTCTATTACCTTCAAACTAGGTGACATGACTCGCCATTATTTAAATATATTTTTATTGCCTGCAACCTGCCGAACGCCTGTTTTACGAAATGGTGACAAATAATGAAAGCCAGGTACATTTGGTTGAGATTTATTTAGATGTAAATTTGTTGCAACAGAAGGGTACAACATTTTGAGAAAGAAATATGAAAATATAAACATTAACAGGGTTTATGACTTTGCTTATGGCTGGTTTAAGTGGTGTAACATTCACTATTCTGCCTATGTTTATGTTATATATTTATTTCAAATAGTTTAACAAATAAAATTTAATCACCTATTTACACCTTAACAAACAAAATACTTTTTTTTTTAATTATTAAAAAAACAAAACATTGTTATAAAATCCAGACGCTTTCCTATGACACTATCTACGTCTATGGATGTTTGGTTTTCATCGCTATCCTACGAGGGGAGGTGAAGGTTTTAGGCTTCCCAAAATCAGAATTTAGACAACTCAAAACAACCTGTATCATAAAGGACTAAAGATATTTCATAAGTTGCTAAAAAAATATTAAGGATGCTAGGTCTATCACATCGTAATAGTGGAAAGGCGGTGTTTTTTTGTTAAAAAAAGGCCTTCGAGTCGTAAATATAAATAAATATAGAACATTCTTTATAACCCTTGCGTATCAAAATCGCTGAAAACTTAGTTCACCTTTCTAATCAAGGTCTATGGCTTCTGTACTTTTCAATTGAACATTTTCTTTTCCTCGACACACCGCTTCATTTTTCAGTAACTCATTGTTTGTTCAAAGTTTAAAATTCTGAAATGAGCTTGCTTTTTATGTAAAAAAATGCACCTCCCTCGGTCAAAAACGCCTAAATTAGTATTATATGTACATCAAACCCTAATCAAATTTTATCTTAAACATCCATATTTCATCGATTCTTCCAAATATTATTTTTTTGTGCAGTCTTAAACCTGAGCTGAAACTTTTTTAGATGCGGGTGAGATTCATTCATCTCACCTTGTCCAAAAATACATGAATAAAATTTGTATAATAAAACACCAACCAGTGGCAATTATATTTTTTTGCGTTATTCACCATATCCTGCAAAAAAATTTTTTTTTTTTAAAAATACGTTTGGTACTTTTTTCCAGCGCCATCTCTCGTAAATTTCTTTAAACCAGTCTTAAAGTGTTCTAGATAAATGCTCTATTGGCTTTGGGTATGAATGAATAAATACAGCAAAATATCCCTGGCGGCTTGCTGTAGTCTGGTAAAACGCGCGCAAAATTAGGAAATCATACGATTTTGCTATTTCAAATCGAATGTTTTTTTTTTTAATTGCGTAATAAAAAAAACATAAATTAGATAACACAATATTTTAAAAGGGTATTTCTATTAAAAAATAAACTTTAAAGTTTTATGTAACTAAAATATAATTACTTTTAAACCGGCAGATTACGCCATTTCAAATGTTGACTTAACTTAGGTATCTGGGATCTCAATAAAGACTAAGTATCGAACTAATTTTTTTAATAATTATTTGAAGAAAATAAAACTAACATGAAAGTGGTGGCAGCAAAATTTTATTTTTTTGTTTTTTAAAAGAAATACATGCATTTTAAATCACATATATTTTTGTGACATTTTTCATTATTTCTACGTAAAATTATGCCTGTAATTATAATTGTAATATAAAATAATATATAATATTATAATTGGTAATACTTCAAAAAATATATATTTATTAAAATATTTTATTTAAAATATTTTTTTATAGATTCGTATTTTTTTTTTTTTAAAGATGATAATTCTGGTTGTAATATTCAATTTATAAAAACATCTAATTAACGTTTTTATGACTTTCATACCAGACCTTACCGCTACCAATAAGGTTCAACCAGACTACAGCCTTAATAAACGCGTGAAACATTATATCTATACATTATAATAATCATATATATTTTTTTTTTTATATAAAAAGAAATATTTGCGTTCTTATGATTTACCCAAATATTTAATTTTGAGGGCCATTTTCAACGAGTTGTAAATAACTCACTATTAGAAAATGGAATCGAGTTGGGGTAGAGTGGGATTCGAACCACGGACCTTCGGTCCGTGAGTCCGAGACACTAGCCACAGGACCACAACCCGTTGTTTTTTTTTTTTATGTTTTATTCCTTCTCTTTCCTGGATGCTCTTCTTGTCTCCCTCCAAACGTATTACTATATCCAACATTCCTTATCATTTAATGTAAATGTTAAAACATACCTTATGTAATCGCCTTAAGTTTATATGTGCAAGCTTAATTTCTCAAAAAAAAAACTACTGTTATTTTTAATACGAAAATAGTTTTAATTTTTTTTTGGTTTTTAATTTTAGAAATTGTGACCATTTATCTTTTGAATTTTTTGATTGACTAGAAGAAATTGCTTTTTAGCAATAAGTCTGCCAAAGTGCCTTTATTTTGTATTTGTAGTTTAAAATAAATAAACATCTTTTAAACAATCTTCTCATACTCAAAAAATCACACCATTTCTCCGTTAGGGTAGGCAGAGAGGATAAAACGCAACACCACTCTCATTCCCTACGATGATTATTCCAGCATTTGATATGTGAGGGTACTACTTGCGAACCCGGCAAAATCCAAAATCTTAAAAATGTGAGATATTAGTTGAAACGTATTCAGAATAAATCTTTTACAATAATTTTCACATTGTCAGTTAAAAATAGGGCTTTATTTGTAAAAACTTGACTTTTAAATTATCGGGATTGGTGCAAACATGCCAACCTCTACTTGAGTATTGTAAAGTTGGAATGTATGAAATTATATTTATTACTTCACTACTACTTCTTGACATAATCATGCTTATGTCATTACTGCTTACGTAGAAAATATTAACTGATTATAATAAAAAATTGAAGTTTAAAAAAAAGTTGAAGTTATCTATTGTATCAGTTTTTTGTGATTTGCTCAAAATAAAGAAAGTTGGATTTTGCCAGGTTTGCAAATAGTATTTGCCTTAAAATATTTATTAGATCTAGTCATTCCATGTCTTTCTCAGCCTTCCTCGTTTTCTTCATATATCCAAATTCACGTGGTTTAAAAATAAATAAAAAGTATTGACGCTCTTTTATGTTTTAAAAATAATAATCTTTTATTAGAAGGACGTATGTAAGGTACCTTTTCACCGTATCTTTTTTACAGAAATATTGTGGTTTAACCGGTAGACAATAAAATTAGCGGTTAGCGGTTATACTCGTAAACGTACTAATATTAAGTGAAAATATTTTTTTAAAAGTATCACCATATAAATAGAAAACACTTAAGCACACTCGGCGCTTTCAATATTAAGAGTAAAGGATCAGTTGTACCAAAAAAAAAAGAATTTTGGCTGTGAAAAACATGGTTAAATTATAATATTGCGTTTGCACTAAAAGCTGTAATAAAATAAGCTAGTATATTAATAGTATTTTGTCCATTTTGACGAAAACGCAAAAGCAATTCAAATATAAACTTAATTAATTTATTAATTAAGTTGATTGACAAATGACTCTAAAAAGAGAATTTCTAGTGTAACTAGGTTAGATATTTAAAAAAACAAAATAAATTTGACATACCCACCGGTTTCAAAAAATGGTTCTTTTTGTTTATTTATTTATTATGGTTCACAAACAATTAACCATACATATGAAATTGGTATAATAATCACAAATTGTTTTTTCAGAAATTGTTTATCAATTATATTTAAACACAGCATGCGCAAATAAAGAAGAAAAAAAGCTGATTAAGGATTTTTTTTAAATTGGCCAGATTTATTGAATTTTATGATTGTTATACAAGTTATTACAGAAAATTATTACATACAAGTTATTACAGATTATTTTACTTAACGAATATAAGTGATTATTTGATTTTATAAATTACTTAACAGTTTTTCTATAATTAATTAATGTATCGTTAAAGATATCAATATCAGAATTACATTCTACATTATTATACAATCTTAACAAACGTGATAATGCATTAAAGTGCGCCATACTATTATTGAAGGTTGGAAGATCAAAGGTTGGTAGGTTGGTTAGTTTGGTTGTTATTCCTTTGTCGAAGCTTAAAAATAAACTTACACTACATATTTTCACTTACTATAATAAAACAAGTACATAGGTGCCTAAAACACTTAATTTGCCGGCATGTGTTTAGTGTTTTGCGTCCAGGTTACAGATTCTCAGAAAAGGAGTAAGGTATTCAGAATTGGATTATTCACGATATTTTAATTACTAACATATTTTTGAAGCACTTTTATTTAAATCTTTAATTTGGTTTTTAATTATGGGATAATGCATGCATAAGGTACATTTTTGGTCTTAGGAAATAAGACCACATTTCTGACTATCGTAGGCAACTGAAATGGCTCAAAATTAGACAGCGGAGAGACTATCACTCCCTCTCACTTCTGTTCAATGTACTTCATAGTCCTAAATTTTTTACCTGTGTGAAAAATTTCAACGCTTATCAGTTCATGGTTTACCTCTTCGTTCTAATTTTCAAGGCACTCTCTTAATACCTATCTACAATTCCTCTTTCTTCTCTAACTCATATAGTGTCCATGCGGCTCGACTCTGGAATCATCTCCCATCCACCATCAAAGATGTTACTACATTATCCCTGTTTAAATCACGTCTGAAGAAACATCTCCTTTCTCTTCCTTAATCTCTCCTCCTTTCCTTTTTCCTTTTTTTTCTTTTTTTTCCTTTTTTTCATTGAGTAATAGTTTCGATTTAAGGTAATGTATAAACAAATACGTTTATTTCTTTTTTTATAAATCTTTAGCTTTTTAATGTTTTTTTCTATTGAATATGTTCTGTAACTTGAATCATAAAAATAAAACTTTTATTTTATAGGTTGGTTGGAAGAAATTGCCATTTGGCAATAAACCCGCTAATGTACAAATAACATTATGTACAAAAAGTTAAATAAGTAAAAATAAATTATTATTATTGAGAGCCATTTGAATTTCTTATTTTTCATAGGTATCTAACTTAATAGGAAACTTGGTTTGACTTTTCTTCTTACAAACTTATTTTTATATTTTCTCCCGGGAGTAAAACACTAGAGTCATGATTTTATTACACACAATAAGTACTTATCATTGGCGAGTTCCTGTTTTGCTTTTTTAATAAATTGTTTCTTACAAGAGTAAGAACCATCTAAAAACCTGAAAAAGCGCCCAGATTCTTCTGCCGGCTTACGATGTACAAATGTGTTAAATAATTTGAAAATCGGAAAAGTAACTGATACAGAAAATTTCATTTTGAAATTTTTCCTTTAAAAAAAAACATCATAATTGGCTCAGTTTTGAGGTCCAAAAAACGGGACAGCAAAACGCCGATTTTTCGAATTTCATTTGGCCAAATTTGCACTTTATTGAGGAAGCATTTACAAAAGAATAACAGAAAGATAATGTCCAAATATTTATTTCTCAAAATTCTGACTTATCATCAATCCTCTTAAGTACTAAACCTCCGTTTGTAACTTGATAGAATAAATAAGAAATAAAGGGTTTAAAAATTACTTCAACTCAATATACCAGATAATCCGAGAATGGGCATTAAAAGAAAACAGTTTTTTTTTTAATATTTTTATTTCTGACTTCATATATAATACATTAAAATACATCATACGTAATTATAAAATTACCAAAAAACAAAATGTATGTGAATATTTTTTTTTTAGTAAATAACATATTTCTTTTAAAATAAAGATAAAATCTTTTCAGTATCAATATTTCGAAAACTTCAAAAAATATATATATTTTTAAATAATTAACAAAATTAATGTCTTATAAAACATAAAATTATATAAAATACTTATATTTTCATTTTTTTAAATATTGCAGGATAGCCTGCAAACTTATTTCTAAGCTTAAAAATATGACGGATTTTTAAATATTTGTCAAAAAAATATGTTTTCAACAATTTTAAAGTTGTTTGGGAATCAAAATATTCATGTCTTTTAAATTGGGATTTTTATTTGAATCAAATAAAATAATTACTGTTTAAAAACTAAATATCTTAAATTAAAAGAAAAATAACAAACACGCAAACTAAATTAAACCTTCCGTGTATACTTTTTTTGTTTTTTTTTTTACTATTTTTTTTATTGTATTTATTGGTAAAATAGTCCTTTAATTATATTTTAGCTAACATTGTCAATCATTTTTTTATCTAGATTTACTTTTTTTTTGTATGTTGTAGAAAAACCTATTTTAATTTGGAAATGAATAAAGGTTTAATTTAATTTATCGGTTTGTGTTTTTAAAAACAACATTTTTCAATATACAAAAACATCCAATCGATAAGTTTAATATTAAAGCACCATTTTATTCAGCAACGCAATAATTTTGTATGTTATTATTTGTTTGATTCTTAACAAAATATATTTGAGCAAAAACACAGGTGTTATCAGGAAATAATTAAGCTAAATATATTTTTGAAATGAAACTTTGTAAAACCTTCATCGAATAAATAAAACTTAAATAACAATCGCCATAACAATGGGGTACGTTAAGCGATTAGATTTTTTTAGTTGTCAAAAATCATTGGAGAGAAAAATACCACAACCATTAAACCTTGCAAAAAGGGATTTACTTACTCCTTAATTTTCTTATTAACCTAATTTCAACTTATTGAAGCGTTTAAGAAGAACATAAATTATTATTTCATATAGTAAACAAGGATATAATCCAAATGTTTAAACAGCTTATTTTGGCATTTTGCTATGCGAAATGTAAAATTACAGCTTAATAAAAATATGTATATTATATTTTAATCAAAATATTTTTAAATAATTCATCCGTCAAATAACTGACTCATTATTTACGCTTATAAATTAGAAGTAAATGCATTTAATATTTAAGTTCGTTATTATGAAAATGTACATTAAATTAAAAATAATGCAGATTTTAATCTATTTGGGATTTTAAAATTATTACAAGACAAATTGACAAAAACACATGCAAAGATTCAAATACCTTATTCAAGAAAAAAATATTTATCGGGAATCGGATTAACTTGCCTTCAATGCTCGTCAATGGGCACAATAATAAAATAATAACAAGTTACTGAAATAAGTATTGTAATAATTAGAGTTATTACAAATGGTTTGTGAAAAGGAAAATTGCTATGTAATCATTATGTATTACTAACTGATTTATCTAAATGTTGCATTAACAAACTAGCAATTACTTGTAATTTTAAATAGTTTATTCTGTCGTAAACCCTGTTACGGAAAACTTTTTTTATTGTACTTTTCTTTTATCCAAAATCACTTCAATACTAACGAAAATTTTTATGTATTTTTACTTTATGTCGCCATAATATTTATGAAAGTTAGTAAATGCTGTAACCAAAAACAATATAAATATTATTTATGAGTTTGTGCTTATAAGTCATTTAGTGAAAATGTATAAATTCGTGAAATTTATTGATATTAAATACTGAATCAATTAAAAAAGAGAGAAACCAATTAAGCATATTGATATTGCATATTGATTTAGAGTCTTCTTAGGGCTTGTGAAGACAAAAAAATAAATCAGGTACAAGCGAAAATTATGTTTTAATATTACTTTATTACTAACATTATTTTTTATGCTGTATGATTTTTAAATTAATTATGAACATGAAATAATCGTACATTTTATAGGTAAAAGTACGTAATAATTATTAGTATTAAATAAATAACCTACTTTTTTAAAATCATGTAGTTAAAATGCAGTACTGATTATTTACTATCAGTATTCTTGGGAAAGACATTTCTTATTTTTAACCAAATATTCCCAAAAAATGTATTGATCAACACGTTTGCCTACCATGCAAGAGGTCTCGGGTTTAATTTCCAACATGATTGATATGAAATATTTCTTTTTTAAAATGCGTTTTTACACTAAGATAATTCAAAGTCCCTCGGCTGGCACCTGAGGCGTAAGATTGATCGTCTTATCTTCATGTAACGAAAAATATTATTTTCTCAAATTTCGTTTTTTATTATTATTTACAACTTGGAGATGTTTAAAAAAATGGTCAGTAATGCATTTCTATCACACGATTATTGCGAATCAATTAATTTATCAATTTGATTTAGCCTAAAAACGAAAAACTCGCAATTTAGTTTGTTTTCAGCGTGTCAAATATTTTACAATAAAATGGCATGTAACATCAGATTCCCGTTTACTTAAAACAATAGTTTTACCTAAAAATTAAATTAAATAAATTAGCTGAACGTTTTATTATTATCTAGCGCACCTATTAGGTTATATTAATTATTGCAAATTTTCCCAGATTCACTTTAACCTCCAAATTCCGGATTCATTTCACAAAAGTTTTCACATACGAAGATCACATTGTTTTTGGACCAATACTCACATATAGTTAAGTACTCAATTGTCTTTATAAGTATTATTACTGGTCGATTCAGATTATTGATAATTATTTTGGACTACATCCAAACTTGTACTCCCATTGTAAAGAGACTTATAGTTTTTGTTAAAACACAAATTAAAAACATGCTCTCTCTCATTTAAAATTTGATTCATGCACCATTTTTTAGAAATTCTTTCATAACCGTATTTGAATTTTTGTAAAAATTCTTGATCACTTTTTTCGATTTGATGTAAAACTGAACTTTTTTTATTAGTTGGTTTGTAAATAAACCAAAAAATTGTCCCAACTAGTGGCGCAAAGCTTTTTTTACGATTACTAGTTTTCTGTATGAGCCACTGGAGGTGTTGGCGGTTCTTGCCTGCTGCCCAATAATCTAAGGGCCATCCACGATGCCAAAGATTGAGCTGCAATTGCTGGAACTTGTCTAGCAGCCCTTTCTCTTTGCACTTGATATCTGTACAACAAAGCTCCTGCAACCAACGCTGACACAACTGCAGAAACAGCAACAAGCACAAACAGAGCACTGAATCCAGGGACTGGGAGACAAATTCCGTAGACCACTTCTTCTCTTATCCTGCCCTGGAAGACGGTAACAGATTCAGCTTTGTTATCGGGACTAAAGGCTAAATCTGCTTCAGAAATAACTTCATACAATCCGCTGACTCCAACATCTGCACTCCTAACTTTTCTGTCTGATATAACTATTGATCTGCGTCTTCTGTGCGTTGTTTCTGAAGACTTATTTTCAGAATCGTGCGACCTTATTTTGATTTCGTCTTCCATAGGAGGCATGGCATCTAGATCTAGATTTCTCGGGCCGGCCACAGCAGGAAGTGGAGCTGGAAGCGGTGATGGACTATCTTCGTCTCCTAAGTCGACCTCTCCATCCAATAGTTCGCTTTGTTCTTCCAAGTTCCTGGGCCCGTGAGGGAATCTCTCTTGAGAATCGTGGGGTTCCTAAAAGTAAACGAGATTGAGTTTTTGTAATAGAAAAATAATTCAATTTTATGCTGATTACTTCTATGTTAAATCAATGCCCTATAAAAATCGTATAATTTAAAGAAACATCAAAAACACGTCATACAAATTAACTAAAGACAATCTACAATACATGAAAGTTTGTAATTATGCGATTATAAAATAACTGTAGATGAATCGACGAAAAAATAGTTTTCAACGGTGGTTCGAATCCCACTCTACCCCAACTTGATTCCATTTTCTAATAGTGAGTTATTTACAACTCGTTGAAAATGGCCCTCAAAATTAAATATTTGGGTAAATCAAAAGAACGCAAATATTTCTTTTTAAAAAAAAAAAAAAAACAATTTTTTGCGTTTGAGATTTTTGTAGACAAGGACTGAATTCAACCCCCTAGGAGCTGTATATTAACATATTACAGCAGACATGAAGAACATTTTACAGAGGAACTATCAAAGTCTAGGCATCCACGGAGCTTAAGCCCTGTAAATGTTACACAGTCTGTAAAGTGGCCAAATAAACCAGCCAATGATAGGTCATTAGCCCTGTGGATGCCTAGACTTTTATATTCCCTTCTGTTAAATATTCTTCATGTCTGTTGTAGAATGATATGTCAAAAATATTTTTGGTTCGTTGAAACCGTACTTAATTTTTTTTTTTCAAATCTGTACCAAAATAGACTAAGATTCTCAATTGCAGCGGTCAATTATCCTTCTATAACTTTAGGTTTGACCAATGATGAATCATGTATTTTTACACAACATCATCTTCTCTAGAATAACTTTCTTAAATAATTAAATTTACATTAATTCTTGTGTGGCTGTGTTGTCATATTAGTCTACATACAATACAAGACTTGGTACATCTATCTTATTTCGTTAAATAATGAAAAAGTTTTTTTTGTCATATTCAAATAGACATTTTTACAACGGATTAAGAAAGTAAAATTTTTATAAATATGCTGGATTTTAAAACAAAAAACATTTATCCTTGCTACGCGAATAATAAATGTGACGCGTGACGCCAATACGTCAGTATAAGAGAGAGCGTGAAGATAGAACGCATAACAAGGAGACAGAGACGCTGTTCTGTGGCCGATATTTGTGTGAAACAGATTCAGTCGGTTATTGACTATAATGGGGGACGCACGCATGTGAGATAACCGGCCTGGCCTATTCAGGTTTTTTTTATTTATTTTGTTATAACAGGGCTAATTTACATGTTTATTTTTATAAATTATAGAAAAGGAAATATGAACAATATATCTTCATGTTATTTTTTTCAAATATCTTAGCTTAAGAATATTCTGTCTTTTGCTTGTGGTAACACGATGTTACAATTCCGTGCGCGAAGAAGTTATTTAGCACTGTCTTTTAATGGTTAATTTATTGTGATCTTACCATAAATTAAACTCGCAACTCCCGTGTGAGGCCAAACGTTTTAGCCAGTACACATGGAGAATATACTATTTCAATTGATACAAGGGCGTTTAATCGCAACTCATGAATATTTGAAAATAAAAAGTAAAACCAATCTAGGTAGTTACTAACCTCAAATGGCTTTTGCAACATCTCAGCAATAGCCAAATCTCCATCTTCAAACTCGTCGTATCTGTAATCGTGATGGTCGAAGGGAACATGCGGCCCTTTGTTCTTGGGAGGGGGTCGGAGGGGGCCAGGTGGCTGGTGAGCCGAACCAGGGGGTGGCGGGGGGCGCTGTGCCCCCCCTGGAGGCCGCTGTGGTGGAGACTGAGGGGGCGCTTGGCGCTGGGTATTACCTGGAGAGCATAATTAAAATAAGCATATTAGAATCATAATTTGTTTAAATAGCATTAGCACCAGTTCGCTTATTTTACTGGTCAAGTTAAATACTATTAATATAAATTATGAATAACATCTCTTTGTTTTTAACCGTTTTTTATTGATCACCAATATTTACTTAAACAGGGTTTTTTTTAAATACCTAATTAGGTTAACTTTATTATTAAAGATAATTTTTTAACATTTATATATATCTACAATATTATGCATATTTCCATACAAAGCTACAAAAAATGACCAACGTAAAGGTATCATCGCCATTCCCTCATCGCATCTAATTATGCTGCAACAGTGATGAAGAACATTTAAGAGAAGGTAATATAGAAGTCTAGGCATCTGCAGGGCTTATGACCTGTCATTGGCTGGTTTAAGTGGCCACTTTACACATTGTGTAACATTCACCATTCTGCCCATATTTGAACATCCATATTCCTTCAATTCTTTCATCTGTTGATGTTGATGCCCAGCCAATGACAGGTCATAAGCCCTGTAGATGCCTAGACTTCTATATTACCTTCTCTTAAATGTTCTTCATCTCTGTTGTAATATGTTAATATAAACAGCTCTCCGGGGAGTTGAATCCAGTCCTTGTCTACAAAAATTTGGACAAACTCAAAATATTGTTAATTATGCTGCATTTACATCTACACATTTCAGAGTGCGCGTATTTATCTTTCTTAACTTAGAGACAAAGAAACACTTTTTAACATATGTTTTGCCCCTTTTAGATGAATTCAACCAATTATAAAAATGGTCAAACTTTTGTTTTCAACGTTTTAATTCTGTGAGCTTTTTGCCTAATAAATTTTACAAAACCGTTTTGATATTTTGAACTCACATGAGTATTTTGTACATAAAGAACTAGGAAAAAGAACATTTCGATTATTCTGAATTCAGAAATGTAATATAAGTAATGAGTTTACTTCACATTTTAAATGTCAGTTCGCTTTTCCTGAAACGGGCTCAATTGATGTCAACTTTACTTGAAATCGAATTTTACTGAATTTACTAAGCGAACGTGGCAACCACTACACTGCGAGGTAGACTTATATCTCCTCAATTTCCATTTCCAGTATTTCTATCTGAGAGTAGTCATCGAGTCAAAAACAATTTACTTATAGAACTGTATTCATTACCTGTTTAAGCACAGATAATAAATTAATATACAAACTTATAGAAATCCACTGATAACCGTCAATATGCTTAGTTATTAATGGTTATAATTCTTAATCTAATGATCACCACTATGCGACATTGAACAGAACTAAAAACATGCTATGTTTTTTCAAATAGCATGTTCATTATTAACTTTACCAGATTTCGTATTACCAGGGGGTAGAGGACCGCTAATGAGAGCTGAGTCATCTCCATCAGATACGATGTCATCGTATGAAGCATCGGAGTTGAGGTTGGAGTTTTCAATGCTCTCGGATATGGATTGTCTGAAACAAGTTTTAAAAGTATTCATAACTCAAAGTAATAACGCGCTACCCGCTTATAAAGATGCAATTTCTTAGGAAATATTTTATATTATTGAAATAAACGGCACTTAGTGCCTTTTACATATTAGTTACAAATACAATTAAATATACATACATGTAAGCATAAGTAGTACAGAGCATTTAAAACAACATTATTAATCAACAAATTAAGAAAGTCTAAAAAAGATAAACTATATGAAATAATAAAATATATAAGATTAAAATATTACCAGTTATCGAATTATCGATAAAAAAAAAGATAATTTGGTATTAGAAATACTTTGAACCAGTTAAAAAAAAACTATGAAAACAATTTTGAATAACATTAAAAAAATATATATATATATATGTATTATTATTTAAAACTAATACTTAGGTAAATAGTATATATTTATGCATAAAAATATATAATGATGTAAAAAAAATGATGAAGAGAAATATTTTGTACTAAAAAATGATGAAGAGAAATTAATTCAAGAAAAGAAAAAGAAAAAATAAACACTAATAAAGAAGTTTAAAACAATTCTTAACAATAGTAACAAATAATTACCTAGAACTATTACCAATGAAATAAAGAAGAAGAGCCGTTCTATATGTACTAAAGTTCATGTGAAATGAGTCACCAACGTCCTGGTACTCATTGCCTAGAGAGTGAAATATATTGATGACTGCATTTTTACCATATGATGTCAAAGTATTGTTGCCACAGTATTGGTAGGTTTGCCGAGTTGTCCTTTTCGGTACATTAAAATTAACTAGTGATAAAATTGCACATATGACCACATTTCTCATTATCGTAGGCAACTGGAATGGCTCAAAATTAGACAGCGGAGAGACTATCACCCCCTCTCACTTTTGTTCAATGTACTTCATATTCCTTACGCTCATATATACCTGCGTGGAAAATTTCAACGCTTATCAGTTCATGGTTTACCTCTTCGATCTAATTCTCAAGGCACTCTCTTAATACCCATCCACAATTCCTCTTTCTTCTCTAACTCATATAGTGTCCATGTGGCTCAACAGTGGAATCAGCTTCTATCCACCATCAAAGATGATACTACATTATCTCTGTTTAAATCACGTCTGAAGAAACATCTCCTTTCTCTTCCTTAATCTCTCCTCCTTTCTTTTTTTCTCTTTTTCCCTTTTTTCCTTTGAGTAATAATTTTGATTAAAGGTAATTTATAAACAAATACGTTTATTTCTATTTTTATATATCTTTAGCTTTTTAATCTTTTTTTTCTTTTGAATATGTTCTGTAACATGAATTATGAAAATAAAACTTTTATTCTATTGGTTGGTTGGAATAAATTGACATTTAGCAATAAGCCTGCCAATTTACAAATAACATTATGTACAAAAAAAGTTAAATAAATAACAAATAACAATTTCGCTCTGTTGCGTTAAACGAAAGCTTTGCAGATTTGTTATCGATGATTTTTAGCGATTTGCTAGCTATTATTGTTTTGTTTGTCAACAGACGTGTAACAGACGCTTTATGTTCCCAATCACGTCACTAGTATTCATTATTCGGTATTTATCGTATTTTCTGAGAGCAACTTTAATTTTCAAAATGCGTTTATTAATTAATTTTGTGGTACAACTTGGAGTTTTTTGGTATAAATCTTTCCACTTTTTGTAAATCCCTTCGTCTTCTGTGTAGTGTGGGATAAAAATGAATTGGGATGTTTCGTGAATTTGAAGTTTTAGACGTAGATCGTATTATTTAATTATTATGTTGTTTATTATTATTTTATTTCCTTGCTTTTCTTTTATATTTATATGTATTTATGTCCAGTTTTTTTGTAAACGAGTATATCTTTATATATGTAAGTGTTGATATAGCTTAGGCCGTAAATGTATCAAATAAATGTCATTAAAATAATTATTTTAGGATTCAGATAGATTTTTATATGTTTTTTTAAAAAAGATTTTTGGTCAAGAAATAATCCGGCACCTTTGATTAAGCGTTATGTTATCATATAAATTAAAATAACACTAAATAAATCTAGTTAAAATTACTAAAACAAACACTAGAACTATTATTTTGGAAGCCGTAACAGATTCAAATAATTGAGCATTTGTTTTTTTAAAACACCTGAAAATTGTAGAAATTACAAACATAAGGCAGAATTCTGAAAATATTTTTTTATTTTTTATTATCATGTTGACCTTAATGGAAATCTTACTCGTTTAAATAAATAAACTAAACATACATTTGAAATAATTTTGCACCAGGGGTCTTTCAGCAAATCAAACAAATTAAATTTTTCAGCGAGTTTCGGCGAGCACGGAAATTTTTGAAAATAATATGATGCGTAAAATCATTACAATTCAAACGTTTGGAGCAAAATACAAACCTATGATGATGAGTATCTGCGTGGTCTGCATCATCCTTCCTCTCCAGTAAGGCTCCTTGTCCAGGGAACTGACAGTGCTCCAAGCAGCCGTGTCTGCAGATCTCCACCTTGCACTTTATATGGACGGATAAGGCATCCGGGAACTTAAAGGCATGGAAGAAAGCGTACGTTATCACAGACGCGCGGTCGTCAGCAGCCTTGGCCTTCAAGAACCTAAAATAATAAACAAAATGTACGTCAGTTTATGCGTTGAAAAACCTTGGATTTACAGAGTGATTATTTTAATTGTTTATTCAAATTGTTATTATTAGGAACACTTGTTAACAAAATCTATGGACATCTTGTAATATTTAAACTTTAACTTTCCGTGATCTGTTGTTTCCAGTCAAACTTGCTCCTTTGAGTATTTATATAAGATATTTTTGTATTAAAAAATGTTTAACTGGGACACAACATTTGTAATAATTATTTGGTTTTGATCGTCTTTATGTTATATATCGACTTAATGCAGTTTAACGGTAAATTATTCGATATCATCCGTGATACTGAGTAACCTGTTTTTTTTAACGAAAATGTTTTACTGCAATAAATTCGTTATAGGGACTAAATGCCGTTAGTTTTAAAATATTTGTAGTTTTACTCTAAATAATCGTACTTTTTCAATACTCCAGCAGTATTATTGGTCGATTTCAATCCTAAGTAATATATAAACAGAACGGTTTTTTTGGTTTCCTTGCCAAAAAAATCTATTGATAAGTACGCGGTATTCCAATATCACCGACGATATGTAGTTCAACAAAATTAATTACCAAAAAAAACAGCGTTTGCTTATTATAATTGTTCCTGAAGTATTAAACATGCTGCCCATATCTTAAAAATATGTGTTTAAAGAAATAAAATATGTTTTTATCCGCAAGTGGTTAGAAAAAACACAATTTCTATATTGATTAATGATTTATGTGTTTCTTAAATTATAATATTTTTTACTTCGTTTGTTTAAGTTAATTCAATTGTTTTATTTTTATTTTTTTCTAGTAATATTTTTGCTCTAATTTTTCTTTTTTTTTGTCTATAGCTTTTAAAAAAATATTTATTTTGATTTGATTTAAGTTGCATTTTAAGGTCAATTTTCTTTGTAGCTAAACCATAATATAAATACATTCATCCTTATTATTTTATATGCCTATATGCTGTACAATATTATGTTAGTTCTTTCTTATTTTTATATTAATTAACACTCATATACTATTATGTTATAGTTTATCAGGAATAATGATGATTCTTTTTAAAAAGAAAAAAAAAACAAAATCATTTAATGGAATCATTTTAAAAATAGTTTCTTGTAAATCTAAATCTAAAGCTAGTGGCTAAATAAGTTGCACATTTATCAATACACCAACGACACATTTTTTATGTGCTTGTATAAGAAAGAACAAAAATATGAGCATATTTTATTTAAACTTCCGTTCCCAATAAGATACTATTGAAAATGTTTAAGTTTAAATACAAGGCTAATTCTAACTATTCTTGTTGTTATGCAAATCAAAATAATTCGATTGCATAATAGAAAATTTAATAAATTCGTTACCCAAATGTATCCGATACTCACTGCGCTTGTACATGAGATATTACGTTATTTTTAAGAGTTACCTTGATATCATTTTTGGCCTGAGGACACAACCGGCTTCATCAGATAAATCTATGATATGACCAGTCCCATCAGAAGCTGCACAAGACTTGACTCTCATATCAAATTCCCCTGAAAACAATAACAAAAGCATATTTTAATTACCGTCCATGGTGAAAATATATCAGATGAAATTTGAATTTATCGTTTTACGTAAATGGTAATAGAGATTAGTTCGTGATCAAATGCCCTTCCTCACAATTTGGATTGTAATTATCTACTTTAAACTAAATGAATTCATACTTATGATCTAAAAGCTAATGATGATATTGGTATCGACAACAATTTCTATGAATCAATTCATTTAAATCTCCAAAAAAACTTGTTGAAATTGGGTACAATTTAAAATTTCTGTTTTTATTATATATTATACTTTTATATACAATTTTTTGGATTGGATACTCAATGACAACACAAAACAACCAGGTTCGAGAAAAATAACAATTCATTTTTTGCTCTCACCGGAAATTGAACGCAGAACCTCCCGTGCGTGATTCAAGCGTCTTAGTCATTACAACGCGGAGGCCGCCTAATAATAATAGAAATAGGCTGAATGGAGCACAGTCAATGTAACGACATTTAATGAAATTATATTATATATACCTATGTAGAACTATCTGATATAAAAACATAAGTTAAAACTAGCTTAAAAAATAAAAATAAATCAAAACAAAATGAAGAGTGTTGCAAAAACAAACCAATGTTAAGGAAATCACTCATTCTTTTCCGTGGCTCTCTTTTCTGAGACTCGGGTCTAGTTATGGAAATATTTCAAAAGACTGAGCTATATTTTTTTTCGGTTTTTAATAAAGAAATTTTGAACCTAAAAAAATCTTGAAAAGGAGAATTATAGGTGTGAGTTAAAAATCCTGGTAAATATATTGAGTTCATAAAAATATTTTTTTTCTCTACAAACTGCAAAATATGTCATTTTATTTTTCTTTAGAAAAACTCGTATAGTATTTAAGATTTAAAACTTTTTTTAACCAAAACAATTTTGAATAAAACCATGCTTACCTCTATAGTCGTTAATGGCAACCACTAAAGTGAGAGTAGAACCTAAAGGAACTATTCCACTTACTGGAGGAGCCCAAGGTCCTTTCCCATGTTGGATTTCCATCCAACAATCCACGTTATCTCCTAAAAAATAAATTAAAAAATTATGTCTTGCACCATAAGTACAATTTCATGTTTTATAGCCATATGCGTAAAAGCCAATATTTTTATGTCTAATCGAAAACGAAAAAAAAATGTTTTCAAAATACTTAAATTTAACCATAATTATTATGGTTCAAATACAAAGGTACATATTAACATACACATATTTCATCTTCAAGTAGGTAAATACAATTTATTCATTCAGAAATAGAGCAATTAAATATTTTTTTCTCTGATGAAATTAATTCATGATATTGAATTAACGAATTTTTTTTTATTGTTTATTAGTAAAAATACTGATATTTTAGTTCAATTAATTTTAAAATTTCGTATATTTAAACATAAATTAGTGTAAATTGCGTTGAAATACTCAATATTTTTGCGAATTTTTTAATGCATTATGCAAATAAAAACCGCTTTGGTTTGATTTTTTTAAAATTGCAATATTGAATATATCATATGAGGGTATTAGAAGCAAACTTAGAAATCGCCACCAACCGATCATAAGCCCTGTAAATGGCTAGACTTTTTTTTATTTGTCTATTTTTCCATTGAAATATATTTACAAAAATACACTTTTGAAAAATACATCTTAAATTAATCTATAAAATAAACTGGAATAAATGCCCACAAATACTTCAGCGTCTGAGCGTGGTCGATCCCTTTTTTAATTATTAAAAAGTTTATAGCATAAAAATATGGTAGAACAGGACCATGAAAAGACAAGAAAAGAAAAAGAAAAGAAAAAGTAAATTAACATATGCAGATATTACGAAAACATGATTTATTTGCAGTATGTATTTTTTAAATATTTTTTTTTTAAAGAAGGTGTTTGTCTTTTCCTTTTATGCTAATCCAAGACCTCAAACCTACTTTAAACTGTACCATTGATTTAATGTTTTGTAGTTCCTTAGTAAGAATATTGAAGGATCTTAGACCAACATGTAAGAAGTGCCTTTTTGCGAACTTAGTTCTGCATTCTGGAACTGACAGTACATTATCGGATCTATTGCTAATTCGATTAAATTTTTTACTAAGCAATTCCTTATTCAAGCAAACATATTTCAGGCACTGAAATAACTATAATTTTCTAAAACTAAGGAGTCCACTTTCTACGTATAATTCCTCCTTTAAAAGGTTTTTTCTCTCTGCTGCAATAAATTTTAACATTTTAATCGTAAAAACAACATTATCAGCAATTTCATGTACATAAAAAAACAATAAATATATTTCTATCTCATAAATAATAGTTCCATAGGCCTACGATATCAATAGCATGCATCTCAATAGTTAACAAAATAATAAATTGAAGTTCAAATTGAAAATTAAAATACAATTAAGAGGAATTATGAGATCACGAATACCATTACGACAATCAATTTTGAAGCTATATCTTTTCATTGTGTCATACTTTTTAATGGGGTCTTTTCCCACATTTGTGAGTCAAAGTGTCGATTTTAATTTATTGCGTATATAAAAGGTAAGAGCTAAAAGTTCAGTGATTGGGAATATGGCTCGATAAACATTGGAATAATAAATAAAAATCTAATTAATAGTATTTTGAGCATGTCCAAATGTTTCAAGACATAGCTGGATTTCACTCTGTAGGGAGCTATTAAGATTAAAATTTATCGCAAAATTAAGCGAAATTTTTATTTTAAGAAGGGAATTCGTAAGTCTAGGTATTTACAGGGCTTATGACCTATCATTTTCAGATTATAGTGGCCACTCCCTAGTTGAAGCATATGGTGTCCACAAAGATCCACCAAGCATCTCTGTCGGCTGTCAGCTCCTGTGCATCCTTCGAAGTCAGGGTCGCGTCCCGTAGTTTTGACACGAACTGCCGACGAACAGTCGGAACAGAACAGCAGTGGACGTCGAGAACCTGATGCCTTGTAAAGTAGGCAAGCGTGGTTAAGGCTCCGTAGCACATGGCCAAGCCAACCGTATCGTCTCCGATTGATGACAGTTGTCACCGGAGTTTACTGCGTCCGTTCTCTTATAACTTTATCCCTTACAAAGTCAAACCACCGTTCATTTCAGATACTTCTCAGACATCCATTCTCAAAACTCAGAATTTTGCTGTTTTGAGCCCTAGTGAGGTGCCACGATTCACATCCGTAGAGGAGAATAGGTGTTATGCAGGCGTTATACAGGCGGCATTTGGTTTGCACTGAGTAAATATCTGATCTCCAGACAGCCTTCATACTGTTTAAGGTGGCGCCTGCTATTCCTAGTCGCTACGTCCAGTTCTTTAATTAACTTTACACTTTGTTTAATATTCGCTTCTCTATGTATCTGGCAGATTTAGAATACTGTTCTGTGTGCGAAATTGAAACAGATTTTTGAACGACGACTTTTAGGTAAAAATCATGAGTAAGAAAATCTAATGGAAATAAGTTCACCTCGTAGTATAGAGATTAACGCGTATCATGTTTGAAATCCCGGGATTGGTTCCTGTTAAGATCTACATTAAATATTGATTAAAATGGTGGTCCTAGACTGCAATATTTTGTATTCCTTGACTTGCACCTGAAGTGTAAGGCTCATCGCCTTACCTTCATGCAGCGTCATTACGATCAACAATAGAGAGGAGTTTTATTCATGTTTTTAATGACTTTCTTACACATAAGTGGTTTAAGCTGCTTTATCTTCCTGCTTGCAGAACCAGCCTACCAATGGTAATGCCAGTAGAAAGAGAAATATCTTTACTCAACCGTACCTCTCCGGAATTCGACATATTTCATGTTACATACTCGTAATTTTCTTTTACTTCAATTACTGGGTGCTTTTATTAAAACATTTTTTCCGCTTATTGTGTTTTTTTCTATGTTATATATGTCTTGAATATGCTGTTGTAATGAACATAAGCATTTTAACTAAATAAATTGAAAATACAAGGATAAATTCTATTATACAAATATATAAAAAAGAAAAAATAAAAGAATTTTAAATGAATAAGACACTCAGATACCAACAAAATATCAAAATTCCAAAATTTCATACAAGTCATGGTCAAAATAGCCTTGTCTTCAAAGGTGTAAAAAATTATAATAATCTTCCTAATGAACTAAAAACTATAAAAAAAAATCGATAAATAAATTTAAAGTTAATCTAAAGAAATTTTTTGAAACCGTGTAAAAACAACATTAAATTTTAATTAGTATGAATATATTATTGTTTTATGTTTATTCTTTATATATCCTATGTTTTTATTTGTCTTTTCATGTACTCGTATTAAAATTATATAAACTCTTATAAATAAACAACTTAAACAGTGTAAATCACTCTCCAAGCACAAGAGTTAGTCTCTTTTTTTGGAGAGTTACAGTGATAAAATTTACTAGATATGTAAAAGTAGTTGTGTTTAGAATTTTACAAAAACTTGTACTTTTTATGAAATTTATGAATAAAAAAAAATATAAAAAAATTTCACATTGCCGAACAAACGTAGCTTTGGCATCATTGTTCCGACAAAATATAGTCTAGAAGTATTATGCTTTACAATATTTACTTCAACAGATTATTATTAAATATGAGGGAAGTAAATTGAGAATAAACTATCTTAGAATCTAACCAAAATAGTCATAAACCCATTGCAAGTGACGTAAACTAAATGACAAAATGGTAAAAAGTTTTAACTCTATGAGTTTTTTGCCTAATTTTTTACTAAGTTTTTTAAGTACTTTTAATTAATATGGATGTTTTGTAATTAAAAAACTAAGAAAAAAATGTTTTTTGATTCTACTGATAACAGAAATGTAATTTGAACAATGAATTTACTTCACTTTTAAAATGCTGGTTAGTTCACTTCACCTGCAATCGGCTCGTATCATCAATTTTCATTTCTTTTTACCTCTAAAGTCCAGCTGAATAACGTCTAGGTCTGCGATGACCATCGGTGGCTTGGAAGCGGTCTTTTCATAATCGTTGAACCACTCACATCTCAGTCTTTTGGCTTCGTCCCACACTTCTAGAAGATCCTTATCATACTGCACTACCACGGTATTCTCGTAGAACTGGCCGTGGAGATCTGGAAAATATCGCAGCGAGAGATCAGAAAACGAAACAAGTAGGAAAGTAAATTTTGGGAGATAAAATCGTGAAGTAAGGAAGGTTATCTTTAAAGCAAAAGACCACCCATTGGGAACAAAAGAACCATCATGTTATTTAAATATCTGATTATATCTAAAAACCTGGTTTTTGTTTTGTACTACTGCGATTCGTTTTAACTTATTGTTTAAATAATGTTAATAAGTTGTTTATGATTAGCAATCATACTTCGTACAAAGTTACAAAGAATCGGATTATTTTTCTTTTTTATTCACATACATATATAATACAATAAAAGATAAAATTTTGCTTTAAATATGAACCAACCGTTTATTAATAGTTTCGATACTTTATTTAATAATTGCATAACCGAACAAAAAAATCATTGAATACAATCGACTAAGGTTAACAGAATAAGTTTATTACAAATAGATTTATTTCATTTATTATTAGTGCGATAGAAACTAATCATACTTTTTTACTAATGCACACATTAGAGGGCTTAGAGCTTAACGAAATCTGGTTCATTTTTGCATCTTTTCTTATTTCAAATTAATCGAATTGTGGTCCCGAGGCTAGTGTCTCGGACTCACGGCTCAAAGGTCCGTAGTTTTAATCCTATACCCGTATGCAGAGACAAAACTTTAGGTGAAGAAAGTACATTCTTATCTCAAATACGGATAATAACCCGAAGGTGAAAACAATAGAATGTACTTTCCTCACCTTAAGTTTTGTCTCTGCATACGGGTATTACTCTACCCCATTTGAATCCTATTTTCTAATAGTCAGTTATTTACAACTCATTGAAAATGGCCTTCAAAATTAAATATTTGGCTAAATCATAAGAAAGCAAATATTTATTTAAAATATATTTTTTTTAAATTAGAAGTAAAATGCTTTCTGTATTCTTGTTAAAACAACATTTCATGTGAAGATAATTTTACATTTTGTTTTTTATTTAATTAATCATGATGAAGATTGAAACCTGGACCTCTGCTCTGTAGTCCAATATTTTATTAAGTATTATTTATGACATTTTATTTGTTCAAACTTCAAGTACAAAAGTGTATGCGAAAATAATGCAAAAAGCGATATTCCAGCCACTAAAAAAACGGTCTGGTGAAAAATTAGTCAAAATATATAAAATGATTTTGATATAATTATAAATAAAATTATCAATGAAACTTCTTGGTTTAGTTTTACATTTTGTTATTTTGAACAACGAGCGCTTTCGCCTAAGTAGGCATCTTCAAGACAGATGAATTGTTTACAACGTTCACAGCTTTGATACTATTCTTAACATATTTCGGAGATAAAAAGATCAAATAAGTATTTTAACAGAGGACAGTTTGGTTGAATTATTTACAACTTAATTGATAAAATTAACATAAAATTGACTATCAAAATGTATTACTTCATTCCATAAAATTCTTGTAATATTTCGTCATTCATCTATAAGTATGCAAACTTCCCTGTCGAAAAATCAAAGTATTGTGCTACTGTTAAAATGTGAATTTCCCACTCTGTTGTATTTCGCCATGTGTTCTTTTCCCACCTTTTAAATAATAAATGCTTAATCCCAATTCCGGTCCAAAAACTAAAATGAACTGCTTAGCAAACTAGTTGTAAACATTTATGTTTTCTGTCCTCTGTTAAAATACTTATTTGATCTTCTTATCTCCAAAATATGTTAAGAATAGTATAACAGCTGTAAGCGTTGTAAACAATTCACCAGTTTTAAAGATCAAGGTTCGTAGGTTTTCACGGCCTTCAGAATACAGATAGTGTTTTTCTGGGTTATTATGCCGTGTTTGTGGGCTTTGTATTGCCGACGTTTCGGAGCACATTGCAGTGTCCATCTTCAGGGCTGAATGTATGAGTGTAGTTTTTAGTGTGTTTAATTGTGAGGAATTTGTACCGTGTCGCAGTCGGGCAGTGTATGTGGTTAAGTGTGTGGAGTTTGTACCGTGGGCTTTGGAAGCACCGGGTACCATGAGGTTCGTAGTCGTAACCCATCATCCCTGTTTATGTTATTAGGATGCTTGTATATTTCTATGGCTTCCTTTATTAAACGGGCTTGATGATTTTTGGGCTTTCCAAGGACATTTGGCTCAAATAAGAAATTATGCCCTGTTTCTATGTAGTGCTCTGCAAGAGCTGATTTATCCGGGTAGCCCAACTTGCATGCACTCTTGTGCTCTTTTATTCTTGTCATTATGTTTCTGGCAGTCTGCCCTATGTAGACTGTTTCACAGCTTTTGCAATTTAATTTATATACTCCATCTGTTTCAAGTGGGTCCCGATCTTTTACTGATTTTACTGATTTTTTGGAATAAGGGAGTTGGTGAGGAAATCTAATATTCCTAAAGACTTACATTGGAAGATATTTACACAAGCTCCGAAAACTCCAGCACTATACGGACTACCAAAAATACACAAAGAAGGCACTCCTTTGAGACCAATAGTAAGCACTATAGGTGCTCCTACATACAAACTCTCACAATACTTGGCAAGTCTCCTTCAAAAACACACGGGAAAAACCACTTCATTTGTCAGAGATTCTTCACATTTCGTGGATACAATAAAGGAGCTAAAAGTTGAGAAGGATGATATATTAGTCAGTTTTGACGTAGTGTCACTTTTCACGAATGTGCCCCTGAATGACGCAATGGTACTTATAAGAGAGATTTTTAGTGAAGACATGTGCGCTTTATTTGAGTACTGCTTAACAAATGGATACTTTTCTTTTGAAAATGAAATTTTTAAACAGTTAAAAGGAGTGGCTATGGGCAATCCTTTATCGCCGGTTCTAGCAAACTTTTTCATGGAGACATTTGAAGAAACGGCCTTGGACACAGCTCCATATGCACCCAAAGTATGGCTTCGATACGTAGATGACGTATTTGTCATTTGGAATCATGGTGCAGAAAGATTAACAGTGTTTTTAGACCACCTAAATAATCTCCACCCGGCAATACAGTTTACTATGGAAGTAGAGGAGGACAAAAGCCTATCTTTTCTAGACGTCAAATTAAGCAGAAAGGAAGATGGCAGACTGGGACATACGGTGTATAGAAAACCCACACATACAAACCGGTATCTCCATGCTACCTCACATCACCACCCATCTCAAAAATTAGGCATCATAAACACGCTGGCCAGAAGGGCAACACGTATTTGTGAAGAAAGTAACCTAGAAGAGGAATTGAATATACTGACAAAAGTATTAGAAAGTAATGGCTATGAAAAGAAGGATATAAAAAGAAGAATAATGTCGGTAACAAATCCAAAGAATATTTCCAAGATGGATGATGCTAATACGGATAAAAGAATAGCGTTCCTTCCCTATGTCAAAAATGTCACGGATAGAATTGCAAAAACGCTTAAGAAACGGGACATAAGGACAGTGTTGAAAACGCTCGTTGGTCAAAATAATAAAAAAGTAAACCAAACCAAGAAGTTTCACTGATAATTTTATTTATAATTTTATCAAAATCATTAACTTTGGATTTTCATCCAGAAATATTAACAAAAAACATCAATATTACAAAATGTATATGTTTTCGAAATGCAGCAATTTTTCATGGGAAGATAGAGCTCGTATATATAAATTTAATAATAATAACATTTTTGCTATACACATAATATGATAAGAAATAAGGGATCAGTAAGAAGACAGGTAGATGTTCAAGTGTGGGCAATTAGAAAATGACTAATATACTTTGAAAAAATAGTCCGCATAAATGAATAACGAATAACAAATATTAGCTAGGTTTCTCAAAACAAAACAATGTACGTAAAAAGTAATACGACTTAATCTAAATTCTACCAATGTCCGATAAGAATGGTCTTGAACAAACACTTCAATAGTGGGTCTCCGCGAACAAATACTAATGTCAATAAACCCATTTCGAAACCACCAGAAATAAAAAAAAACATTTGATTGCTTAAAATAGTTTAAACTGACCACTGAATCACTGGCACACCTCAGCTAACGGACTTCTCACAATCGACATAACATCGACTAATATTTTTTTCTTTTCCAATACCTTTTCCGCTTGGATTAGTGCTTTTTCGAGAATGTGAATTCTACGGATTCCAACGACGCAATCACATTTTTTCATTTATGTTAATTTATGAATGCCCATATATTATTTTTTCAAGTTTAACAATAAACTATTTTATCATCAAATAATTTTTATTCTTTCTTTAAAACGACTCAAAAAATAATTCAATGATAATTATGAACTCAAACACTGATTTAAGTTTACGAATTTTATTTTTAAATTAGACCCATAAAAATGATCAAAAATACTAAATAATGTACCAACATTTTCCCTGTTATGTTATTTCGTTATGTAGATATGGTTTCTACCAAACATACTTATGTATATATAATATATTAGGTTTGATTTATCCACATTTAATAAATTTTTCTTATTCAAAAAAATCTTTACTATACATGTGCTTATTTGCCGATAAATAAATATTTGTATCCCTGATTTAACAAATAAATTTTCACAAGTTTTTTCATAATGTTTATAATGGTTATGTTTCAATATTGTTATTAAAATATGAGTTTCTTTCATAAAAACTCGCACTTTTATATATATATAAGAGATGGCAAAGTCAAACTGTTTTTTTTTAATCTCAAAATTGCGTAGTTTTATTTTTTATTTGATGATTTTTTATTCTTGTAACACTTTTCGTTCATATTTTATGATAAGTCTCCCCAGTTAACAAAACATAAATGTTAATAAAAATTATTTGTGGATGTTCTATACAATAAAATATAGAAAAATTAATTTATTACACAAAAACTTAATAAAAATATGAACAATTTTTTTTAGATAAAATCAATAATGTGTTGATATTTATGTTATTTTGGGACTTCGTTTTACTTCTCATTTTCATTCCTGAATGCTTTTTGGTTCTAAGTTTCTTCACACTTTTACACCTGTTCGGAAAAACCAGTGACCTTCATAGCTTCCATAAAATTTTATTTTTGTATATTTTTAAAAAAACTAAATATTAAATTTAAATATCAAAACATTTTCCAGTTATAAAATCAGTAGGTATCTAGTTTGATTTGGTCGCAGATACGACGAAACTGATCACTGGCTATTCAAAATATGTGGATTAAAATATCAATTGTGTTTTATTGTAATAATCTACAGTTGTTAACCGTTTTGAGACATTTTTTTTACTTAAATAACTTTTTTAATGAAATGAATATGTGGTGTATCTTACCTGGTTTAGTTCCACAGCGAGCATACGCTATCCTAAATGAAAAGAAAGTTTGCCCTGTAGAGGGAGGCACGTACACACACCTGGGGTCACCATGTTGACCTGAAAATTAACACCAAATATTTTAGTAACCTCCACGACACTAAAAATTTTATATCCTCACATTAACTTAATATCCCTCAGCACTCACAGAACATATTTGACAGAGGTTCCCAGTAATTAAATTAAAATACTTTTACAGTTATACGATTGCTGCAAATAATCGATAAACGATAAAGTTTATTTATTTATTGTAAACTTTTAATGGAAGACGTCTTTTGTTTCATTCCTTGCAGTGAGATATTTGTTTAAAAAGTGATTATGACAGCAATATATCGTAACTCCTTAACTCTCCTGAAGCATTACATTAATCATTTTATGTCCATATAACGAAATAATCGATACGCTGTAATTTACACCAATTAGTTTTTTTTTGTTTGTTTATTTTTCCATACATATATTATTTTCATACATATAGAAATATAATGACAAAAATACACTTAAGAAAAATACATCTTAAAATTAAGCTATAACATGAATTGGAAAAAATGCCTACAAAGACTACAGCGTCTGAGCGTGGGCCATTCCTTTTTTGTTTATTAAATAGTTTATAGCACATATATAAAATATGACAAAACCATAAAAAGAAAAAAAAAGAAAAATTAAAGAAAAGAAAAGAATAAAAAAGAAAAACCAAATTAACATATGCTGAAATTACGAAAATATGATTTATTTGCAGTATGCATTTATTATTGTTTTTTTTTTTTTAGGAATGTGTCTATTTGCTCCTTCCATGCTAATCCAAGACATCAAACCTACTTTAAACTGTACCAGTGGTTCAATGTTTTGTAGTTCCTCGGTTAGAAGATTGAAGGACCTTAAACCAACATGTAAGGAGTGCCTCTGTGCGAACTAATTTCTGCATCCTGGAACTGACAGTACACTATCGGATCTATTACTTATACGATTTAAATTATTACTAAACAATTCCCTATTCAAGTAAACATATTTCAGGCACTGAAATAAATATAACTTTCTAAACCTTAAGAGTCCACTCTCTACGTCTAATTTATTACTAGGAAATAATCTATGTTTTTTGTAAATTATTTTAATTATGTTTTTCTGAGCAATTTCTATTGAGCGACTATGCGCGTCCAAGACTCCTCCCCACCCTTTTATACCATATGTTATCGAAGACTGGATTAAATGGTAATATACTATACTAGTTGAATGTATAACTGTTAGAACACCCTTTAGACCACATTCTGAAAATAACTTTGGTTTTAAAAATGTTCATCTTGGTTAGATGCATTGTTTGAGTCACCCAAAACTATAGGAAGCCAATTAATGTTTGATTGTCGAAAATAGATTTCATCCTGAATATTTAGCACTTAATGGGGCTTACTCATAAATTTGGTATAAAGTTACGCCTAGGAATACCATCCTTATTCTACCATTATGCCCTGGCGTAGTTTTATACCAGGTTTATAAGTAATGCAAGTAAGTAAGGCCCAATAAGTTGTAAGAATATTATTAAGCGCTAAATGTTTGAGTTAAGGATAAATGATTGTGAGAAATAATGTTTCAATTTAAAATTCAGGAAGAATGTTTGCATAAAAGATTATAGTTACACTGTAAAAATACCCTTCGGGCACTCGAAATTAAAATATTTAAAAACAAATTGTTAAATTATATACATTAATGATATTTTCACAACATATAGCTATACACGTTGGACGTCAAGCTGATCTATTCATAAATTTTGTGAGCCAATTTTTTTTTTTAGAGGACAGTTTTTACTGATTTCCCTGAACTTTTATGTATGGTCTGAAGGATGCTTTTAGAATCATGCATTCAGTGGTAGATAAATAATATTTATGTTAGATATAAGTGTAGAAGTATGCAACTTACACAAAAATTACCATTTTCCCCTTACAAACTTGGATGTTGGTGAATGTTAATGTTGAATCAATATTTTTTTACGTTGTCTAGATTTTTCAAAAAAAGGTAAAAAATCGCATTCACCCACCTGTGTTATTCAAAATTGTACAAATGAAATATAGTGTTATATATTTCCACATTATTTATCCTTACATTTATAGTGAGCACCATGTTAATGACGTCTTTAAAAAAATATGTTTTATTAACTTCTTGGGAATACGAGTTTGTTTTTAAATAGAAGTAAGTGTATTTGAATGTACCAACGAAAATGACAGTTTTATTATTTAATTTTAATAAAATATCTTAAGAACTTCAGAATTATTCTAAAAATAAACAAGTATCAAAATTTGTATTGTGTAACGTCATGTAAAACAATTATTTCACATTGATTAAACAGTAAAATCACTCTCTCTGCATATTTGTACGCAAGTGGATATTTTTATTTTTTGATAAATCTACTTTAAATATCTGTTAAGTTTTTATGTTGTTGAGGAAACACACTTAAATAATATGTTAATATGTATAACTAGAACAAAAGGCTGTCTCTAAAACCATAACTACCCAAAGTAACATAAAAAAGACATAAACATAAAATACTGCATACTCGTTCAGTATCGTAGTCATTACCATAGAGAAATTGGTTAATCTTGCCATAAACATTTTATTTTACAGCATTAGCCTATGGCTCCAAAAGAACCCAATCCATTTGACGTGTTTTTACGATAATTATATTTATATGATGATTTTGTAGTTACGCCTAAATGACTTTTACTTTTTCCTGTTAGAAAAATATATATTCTTAGGTTTATTATATATTTTTTTTATTATTATGAGATTCGCTGACGACATTGTTTTGATTGCCGGACGTAAAAAGAAACTTGAAAAAGCTTTAACAATTATGGAGAACATAGTAGAGAATGAATAGAACATGAGAATTAACAAAGACAAAACGAAGGTCGTGGCTCAAATGAGCGGCAAAGAATGCGATGGAGTTTGCCTACTTTGGTAGTAAGATCATCTGCAATGATCGGTAAAAAGGCCAGTTTGACATGGGCATATATCAGGCAGAACTCATTTTTAACAGAAAATCGATATTCTTTGAATCAAATAATATAGACTTGAAACTGAACAAGCGCCTTGTCGAGACCTATTTATGAAGTTTCTTGGTGATCTTAGTTTCTCAGAAAAAGGCATAAGGAAACTTTAAACTTTCGATTATATGATCCTATAAAAGAATTCCTGGAGGGATCGCATCATGAATGTCGAAGTTATTAGTAGAATTGAAGGAGAAAATCACTTGCTTAATACCATCTCTAAAAGACATACTAGATGGATTGGACACACATAGTGCGTTAACAAACTACAGTGAATGTCCTCGCCGAAAAAACTTCGAAGATTTTTTTAAATTTTTTATTATATAAATAAAACACGAGTGATACTTTAATCCACAAATTTGGAATATCCAGTGATCGGTTTCATCGCTTTCGCGACATCTTCGAGACTGGTTTCTTTAATAAAGAGTTAAATGTATTTATACAAAACAGAGGTAAGGATAGATAATTCAAAGTTATATGTAATCAAAAGTAAATTAAAAAAAGTTATTTTTATCTTAAGGATCATTATCAATTTTTTTCGGGTTAACTAATGAGTTGATATAATGCTATCTTAATGAGTTTAAGTATTTTATTTTATTTTGATCTTTAAGATAAAAATAACTTTATTTAATTTACTTACATATAACTTTGAATAATCTATCCTTACCTCTGTTTTATATAAATACATTTAACTCTTTAATAAAGATACCAGTCTCGAAGATGTCGCGAAAGCGATGAAATCGGTTACTAGATAGTCCAGATTTGTGGATTAAAGTATCACTCGTGTTTTTTTTATATAATAAATTACAATGAACTTCCATCAAGAATTTTCACTTACAAACTTAAATGTTTTCGAAGATTTATGCAAGGATGTGAGCTGCAAGTCGTATAAAGATGTTAAGAGGGCAGCACAGGACAGACCGAAGTGGCAGAGGAGATGCACAGCTTTGCTGCAAACCAATCCATCTTAGAGGATTGAACCCAGAGCTTTACTATCTTAAATGTGTCTAAGCGGATAAATAATGCATAAAATAAAACCAGAACCCTAGACGAGTGTTTCCGACTCAATGGCAAAGTCTGCCTCGTAGTATAATGGCGTGTTTGCCCACCATGCTTAAGATCGTGGATTTAATTCCTGGTGATGCGAAACATTGATTTCAAAAGTGGTTCTGCCCTGCAATTTTTTAATTGTCCTAGCACTGGCACCTGAAGCGCAAAACTCATCACCTTGCCTTCCATGTGATAAATTTGATTACACTAATTTCAAAAGTTCTTGATTTGTTTCCATATACCATAGATTAAACGTAGCCCCGTAGGAAACAATCCAATGTAATCAAATCGCAAGATCGTAAAGGCCAATTAACCAGACCATTTTTGAATTGATGTTATAGCCAACCTACCGAGAATTATAAGATATAAATTTAGTAAACTGAACACTGTTTTTAAAGTAAATTACTATAATTTTCTTGCATTATTCAAGTGTAGGGCGTTTCATTATTAATTGGAGTATTATAACAAAGCACAAATATTTCTGGCAAACTCTGCGATAAACCTAAGCCTAACCTAGAGATAGAGGAAGAGCCCCAGCGTGGTATAATATTGGCAGGGCAGAAATTCCTGGCGTATTCGTACAATGAGGCTTTCTCCTAGACTTAAAAAACTCTCATCATGAAAATTTCCAGAGACATTACTATCAATCAAAAGTTCTACAAAAACTTTTTAAAAATATTCTTTATGTTGAATGTCTACCTGTATTTTATCTCTGTTCAATATATTTTCAGACTCAATAGGCGTTGAAAATTAAAAATTATACAATCAATAGCTACAGGCATTAGATACACTATTTAATATGATGAAAATAACTAATAATTATGTTTCTTTTTTGGGTGATACTTGATTTTTCAAAAAAACACTGGGGTTACCCTGAAGATGGCCCCTGCAATGGAACGTCGGAACAAATACAACACACACGGTATCACCCAAAAAAGAAACATATTGATAACAGTAAAAAAAAACCTTCGCACCTATATAACTTAACATTGTTACAAAAACTATACAAACAATGTAATCCTTCGTCAGAACATAACTCGCGAATTAATTCATTGTGCTAATTAGCCTAATCAAAAGACTACAATTTAATCTTTTCGTATCAATTTGAAGTATTAAACTTTGATATTAACAATGAGGTGATCCGCTTAATTTATGCAAATTTATTATTGTGGGGGTATTTTACTTGCATTGTTTATTTTATGAGTGTATTTAAATGAACAATGTACTTTTGAAATTGCAAATTAATCTATAGTGATTTTGTAATTTATCAAATATGAAACTAATTAGTTTCCGTCAATTATAATGAGGTATTATTAAATTGTTCTCCACAGATAACTCTACGTATATTTTTGTTGAATTGTCAAATATTTACGCGAAGGTACTTTTTAATATATAGCAAATAAGAACAAAATCAAGAACAAAATCAATCCCGAATACTTAATTTTTTATTGTTAACCATTTTGGTATTAAGAAAAATAAACATTTTGGGAAAATACGCCAACCCAGAGCGGGAATATTTACAGGACTTATGACCTGCCATCGGCTGATTTGAGTGCCCACTTTACTTACATACTGCATAACTTTTACCATGTTTTAATTTTAATACTGCTATAATTTTCATAAAATTTAAAATCTCGCAACAGTGCGCGTCACGTTAGATATTAGTTTTAATATAATATAACCTAATTAATAGCTCACAAATCGTTGGAAAAATTTCATATTGAGTCCCTGTCAATAGAACCTGTCGTTTTACACTCTTCAACATTACGCGCTCGCAGACCCATTATATGAAAAATAGCACCCTTCGAAGAATACAGACTACCTGTAATATCAATTTTAGTGACATCGACATAAAACACTGTTTATACCAAAGTTTTATCAGGTCTGTTAAGGACATTTTGAATTTATCTTATGATTAACTTTTGCATAAGCCACTACCTGTATCTAATGAATCGTTGGTTGTGAATTTTAGATATAATTATTAATACACATAGAAACAGAGGGAGAGGAGAGGAGAATAGAGACGGCGCTATACCACATTTTCTTCCTTTTATATATTTTTATTGAATTTTTTTTTTAGTATTATTAAATTTCTTCCCCTCCCTTCTGTTTCCATAATAAAATCAAAGGAAAAATCTGTAATTGTTCTTATTTTTTTTAAATTTTCTTCTTATACCTTATATTTGGAAATAGAATAATTAATTGTGTTTTCGAAATCAATATGGGTATTGAAAAATGCTTTCATATATAAATCTAAAATCTTTTTTTTTTAAATGTCTTTAGAAGATTTGTGACAATATTCTTAACAAATTTGAATAGTCAGGAACAAATAAACATGAATCGTGACCTACTAAAGGCGTGGCCAATGAAATAACCGTTTTTAAGGTAATTCAAAATTACAAATTAAAAAATATTTTTTATGCTACTAATAAGTAACAAAAAAAAATATTTTTTTCGGGGCAGTATTTTAGAGACCTTTTTTACTTTAACGATATAAAAAAAAAGTGATATTTTGCCATACTATGATTTCTATAACAAATAAATTAATTAATTCCTCCATCTGTAACTTCTGTGGAATTCATTGAGAGATATTTTTAAGTAGATTTTTAAGACGGAATATAAAAGTGGGGTCGTTTAGAGGGCTTACAACCCGTTTTTAGATAGGTAAATTATAATTTTCACTATTTAGCTCATTTTAACTGTCAACATTTTTTTCCTTTCTTTTGCATCTTGTCTTTTAAGAGATTAAACATCATTTAATATCACAAAGTATTAATTAAGTGTTTTATTTTATGAGACGGATTGTGGTTCCGTGACTAGTCTCGCGGAATCCAAATCAGAAGATTCGAGGTTCAAACCCCGGTCCGTCGCGATGTGTTTCTCCTTTTTCGAACACAGTTATCATCAACCAAAAGAAAATGGACCAGCGATTTAATTATATAGACAAATCATAAGAATGCGTATTTGTGTTAATAATAAATATAAATAATTATAAAATACCTTTTGATGAGACGATTCCTTCGAAAGGATGTGAAAAAGAGAGGTGAACATCCATATGGTCCTTTCCACACATAACCTCTAAAGATTGGATGACTGGCATCCCTTCTGGCCTCTCTAAAGGCCATAACTCACCTCCACACGACGATATCTGGAAAAGAATACATTTTATATTAATTTGTTTATATATTATACAATTCTTAAAACAATGGTGATTATTCATCATACGTGAAAATAATTCTTGTTTTGAGAGTACGTCAGGAGACCAAATCCTATCTGGAGATAATGGTGACGCCTGTAGTGTAATGGCTAAAGCTATAGTTTCCTAAGAGCGGTGCTGTTATCTTGCGGCCGTCATGTGGCAACGGATAGCAAATTAAAACGTCTGTATCTTACAACTAATCGCGCTGGTTTCTTAGAGAGCGTTAATTGTAACCAAAACGTCAAACATCGGTGCCGCCATTTGCAGGTCGGCCGTCATAACGGTGCAAGCAGGCTTTGAATGGTGTCTCGTGCAGCGGTGAACATTTTTGCCTGACAAAGTGGGTGCAAACGTAATATAGACTAGTGAAATTGACGAAATGTTGATAAACTTGATTGAAATATTAGGATAAAGTATGCAAACAAATTAAAAGAATTTTTTTTTTAAATATTTGCCCCATGAAAAAAGTTTATCGTCTAATATTGTTTTTCTATTTTAAAACCTATCTTATATTGATACTATTTCTAAATTGTTGATTTCTACATTACGACTACCGAAAAATAAGACAGATCACGGGCGCTTATTCCAGCGCATTTTTTTACGGATAAGTTGCAACATCGCGGCCGCCAGATAACGCCACCGCTTTCTTCAAGTTTACATCTCTAGACACCATAATGATGGCCGTCTTATTGCACTTGCCGCATCACAATATATTATGATCGCTAGGTAATAACACCACTTTCCTAGGAAACCATAGCTTAAGACTCTGTTTTTCTAATTATTATTTTTTATTATTACCCAATACAAAAAAAAACACAAAGGCATGACCTGTGTGTGGTGGGCTTAGTAAACTGAAGAAAATATAAGGCATTAGGCAAAATGCCAAATTATACAACATTTGTAAAGCCCTTAGAATCTCATCAAACATAAAACTGCTCAGGTTGAGAAAGGCTAGACACGTACAAAGAATATTGTATGCCCGAGTACCTAAGATAATTATGACTGGACATCTAAGAGGTAAAATAAGGATTGGAAGACCCAGGCATGGTAGGAGGATGACGTCAAAAAAGATGCAACACAGCTTCTATAAGTTGCAAATTGGAAAACAGCTTCTGAGGACATGCGGAGTTGGAGTCAAAAGCTAATGGAAGCCAAGGCTCGATTTGCTCTGTACTGTTAAGAAGAAAGGAAAAATACTCGTCGATCGGGATATACTCAAACTGCCCTCATTCTCAAGCTATGCATCATACGATGATCATATACTTCTGGCCCGCATGTGTCAAAAAAATAAAATATATTGCATAGATAACAAGACGTATTTCATGATCTTTTCTCAACTTTTGCGTTTAACCTCTTATGAATGAATTAGCTATTACATGTTCAAGATTTATTTATCCAATATATTTTAGTTATATAAAAACTCTTAGTATATTTTAATCAGAAATACCTCAAAATGAATTGCTTTATACAATGTTTATTTATTTTATTTGTTAATGGTGTGATTTTGAAAAACCGGCGTTTTAGTAAGTATGCATTATATTTATAGTACGTATACTTTGTCTGTTCTTTATTTTAACTTGTAAATTATTGTTACGTTTTAAAATAATGATAGAATCTATAAAAAAAAAATAAAAACAAATAAATAAAATAAAATAAAAAATGACGAAATCATATGAATTTCATACTTTTTATGCAACCACAGCCTTAACAATTGGTTCCACATCATGTAAATAGTATATAAATTACTCAACAGTAATCGTAAACACAAAAAGTTTATTATCGAAGTCAACCGATGACTAAGGCAGATATAAGCTTGTTACAAAGTATCAACACATCGCCTTAACGCGGTAATAAAAATATAAAAACAAAACATTATTGTGACTGAAAACTCATAGACGTTCATTCATTGGTTGAACTAAACCTGTTTTCGTGTTAGTTAATAAAACCAAGTGTTTAAGATATCAAATCGACTTCTACATCGTGTAACCTACGACCAATACCAAAGATCAGATTGTTTCGTCTCTTTTTTCTTACATTGTACTAGACAAGAGTAAATGAGATGATGCCGATCGATTTTGAACAAGTGCAGGAAACAAGAAGCAAAGCAAATGGCGGTGTTCTGAAATTGATTTTTAATTAAGTTTTTTGTTGCTATTAATCAAACATCGGCTGGCACTTATTACTGATTATGAATGGTTATTTTTAGATGCGTACGCCATTTTATATTCCATTAAAACGATCTAGTTCTATGCGTAACTTTATGGAGTCTGAGCATTTCGTGTTCGTGATAACTTATAACTGAAGCGGAACATTTTATTGATAGGCGTGTTCGTTGTTAAACAGCCATAGAAGTCATCGCTGACTCTTCGCCTTTTTTGTTCTGGAATTTGGCAGTCGTGTTAGTCGAAAAGTATTTAAACTACACTTGATCAAAGTTTACTTTATTTTTCCGACAGAGTTAGTAGTATAATAGTAATTTCTTCAGATGAGCGACGAACAGGGATTAGATGTCTACAATAATGTAATGTTCCTTTTATGTAGGAAATCACTTAGTTAGTTGTGAAACAAAATGTCACCGCCAAGACGCGCCTGTTCTTTTGAAGCCGCCTAAATAAACTACATATTTCAAAAACACGAAATAAGTGTTTCCCTTGTGGAAAAAATTACTGCGCAGAAAATATAAACTTACCGCCTTAACTGTAATCGCATAATTTATTTAATTTATACCTAGTGAGAAAAGGAAGTGCTTATAATTAAATTTTACATAATTGTATTACACTCAATTTTACTTAATTGTACCTTTTTCATAGTTTTGCAAAGATAATATATTGTATTATTTAATAAAAAAAACGCCGATTTTCGGCACTGAATTGAACTGATAAAGCAAGAAAAATGAAGTTATTTCTCCCTTTCTAGTAAATATTACCGAGCAGAAAATCGAAATATTTAAGTGCTTTATTTGTAATAAAGCCGCCTAAATACGAATCGCGTTGTTCAACGAAAATTAAGTCATCACAAAAAATATTTTTCTCAAAGACGTTACATGAATATTGTTTTTAAGTCATTACACAACACACTAAAATAATAATTAACCAAAAGGACATCTTACAGTATTATAACTAAAATACAAGTACAAAAATCTGGTACGTCTTTGTAAAAGATGTGGGCTTTGGTATTTTATCAGCTTGTATAATAGCTTATTATTTTATTTTTTTCACAATATATTAATTAAACATCTATTTAGACACAAGTCCCAACTCCATGGAACTAAAGTCCCGTGTTAAGTTGGGACGAATATATGTTTAAAACTTTAACAGTCAATATCACCATATTTACTACATTTAACAAAAACATCCTATAAAAATACATGGCATATCAAATACAAACAAACGTGCAATAAAAAAGCATTCACTGTTTATGAAAAAACAAAATTGATATGAAACCAACTTAAATCCCCCACCCCCCTCCCTCTAAAGAAAATCCAATTCTGAAGCTTTTTGAAAATAGATAGATTATTGCGATAATTTTTGCATTTTTAACTTTCAATTGGCAAATAGTGGACTTCTGTGTTTTATCCTTTATTAATCGTCAATATTTCTTAACTTTACACACCTGATGCTTACATTTTACCAAAACACCACGGAGGTAAAAAAAAAAAATATCAAAGAAAAAAAACAGAAGTTTTACATCTACATTTAAATTTCGTAATTTAACAAATCGGATGAAATCTCACCCACAACAATATTTTTTTAAATGAAATAAGTGACGTAAAAAAGAAAGAAAGCCACAAGCCTTATAAATGCCTGGACTTCCATATACCCTTCTCGAAAATGTAATCCGTCTTTGTTTGTCATTTATTAAATCTAAGTTAATAGAAAAGTCGGAGAAACATAAAAAATAAAGCACCGTGCGTATTATTTGTTCGAGGAATCCATGGAATTTTTTAACTGCTGGAATTTATTGTTTCTGAAATTTATGTTTCCACATTACTTTACGAGTTTCGCCTTATTCAGGCGCATTTAACTGTGTTTCCATAATAGAGTGACAGATGTACTAGCCTGTCCTTCCTTTTTCAGTATTCTGCGACTAATTATCAAATAGATCTTAAGATAAATCGAGCATAGCATATTGCACATCTCGCGAGTACAAAACTACTGACTCCGTGTCCGAGTGGGTACTAGGTATCAGTGGCGAGCCGTCATTTATTTTTTAGGTAATCTACAAAAAACATTCATTATTTTGTACATACATATAAGTACATAATATATAAGTTACATAATTATAAATGACTATTTTTTCTGTGGTTCTGGGAAAATCACCTCAAACAATAATTATTACCAACCACGTGATATACGTTGCTTTATTCTACACTATTTTTATACAATACTTGTACAAAAATTTATTAACAAATACTACAATGACATTCATCAGTAACTGTCAACACTGAGCACCGGCCGATTCGGATTAAAATGAATAATGCCAAAAACGGCCCCAGCGAACGCCACATGTCCTATGTGATACGTAATATGTCAACGGTAGCTTATCAAAGAAAGAGTCCTTCGGAAATAATGTCCGAATTACTAGTTTCTAAATAGAGAATCTTCAAATAATATTTGTAATCTGCAAGTAATCTGCTTTGTAATCTGTTCTGAAAAACCGCGACTGGACTAAAGTTGTAAAATATAGTGCATTTTTTTGTATGGAGCAATAAGCTGAGGTAATCGGCTAGTTTCATCGTTCACTGAAAACGGGCTGGGCGCAAGGCGTATTTCATAGATTTTTTTTGTTTGAAGATGTAAACGGCGGTGGTGATTTTTTTTTATTTTTTTTATATATGAAGTTGCATTATTCAATACCTTGCTTGCAATGTACAAGGTTAATATACACTTCAAAGCGACAGCCATTAACTTGTTTACTTAAAAATATTTACTTTACTGAAAAACTTTATTTCGTCACTTTATAAAAGGATCAGTAAGATGTCTCGGCTGTGACCTGTTTCAAGAGGCAAGGACAGAAAACTCGTCAGAAGAAGGCGGACCGTTGCCATTCGTCAACAGATCCTCCGATCCACCTGAACAGTGTTCGGCATTTGGTGTCCTGCTATCATTGATACCTTTTATTGCCTTCACTATATCTGTCATGTATAATGATACCTCTCTTGACAAGTCCCTGTGACTAATCACTACATGCACGTCGTGTAAATCCTCATTTAGACTTCTGCATCGCGCCTCCAGTTGCATTCTCTGCAGACTAAAAAAGGGGCAATGCATCAATAGATGGGAGACATCTTGGAGAGTGACATCATCGCATGGGCAAGTGTTGATCTCAGATATTTTGAATCTGTGTAAATAACTCATAAATCCGCCATGTCCTGTCAGGATTTGTGTGAGTTCGTATCCTGCACGCTGCAGTTTCCTAAATTCAAAAGCATGGTAAATAGATGGAAAAAACATTTTTGTTACCTTTCCTGTGGGTTCTGCTAAATAGCGATCATTCCAGAGCTGTAAAGTTCTGCTTCTTATTTTTCTCTTAGCAAAACTTATTGGGAAGTCAGCAAAATCAGGAACTGTTTTTTTTTTAATGTTGCTTCCCGAGCCTTTTCGTCAGCTCTTTCATTGCCAATTATTCCGCAGTGTCCTCGAATCCAGCCAATGTACACATTTTGCGATCGATTTTTTAATATCTGGATATCAGTTCGTATACTCATGACCATTGGGTTCACCGAATTACGATCCGCAATCGCGTGAATACATGATTTACAGTCTGTCAAAATCGTTATATGTTTCCATCTATTAGGCGGTTTTTTTAAAGCGTAAGCTATAGATTCTCTAATAGCGTATATTTCAGCCTGAAATACTGAGCAAAAGTGATCGAGTTTAAACTTCCTGGCAGGCAGTTCTCTTACGCCATCGTAGGGTACAAATGCTGCACCTACTTTGCCATTTAAAAGACTGCCATCAGTGAAGATCCTCAATTCGTTCTCTTTCATGTCAGGCAGCGTTTGGTCATTGAATCCATAGTCTATCTGGTATCGCTCCGCGGGATGAGGAAGGGAGAAAAAATTTCCGGTTCCCTGATAAAACCTGTCAGTTGGCAAGTCTTGCAGAGTGAGACTCTTCTTGACCTCATAAGCTTCTGCAAGCTCCTTGATTCTAAGGTCGAGTGGCATGAAGCCGCTAAGAACCTGAGCAGACACCAAGGAGATTGTTCTATAGCCCTTGCAAGACCTGATGGCAATTTGTCTCTGAATGGAGTCCAATTTCTTCCTGTTATATTTTTTATTTACCGGGCGGTGGTGATTTATATTAAATAAAAATTATTTCATTTATTTTCCCATAAAGATATTTACTATAAAACATTATTATCGAAAGTAAAACATAATGGTAAGCTGTGTATAATCGCTTATTTTGACGATTTGTCCCTGCTAGATACTATTGTGTCAGCACTGAGCGGTCGTTCTTTAGTAATTGAGATGCAACGTCAACTCCTAAAATATCAACTCACAAAAATCTATATCTTACGTTTATTGGAATATCCGTAATATGTAATCGGCAACAGAACCAGAAGCTTCATGTCAGGGTGGATAAAAAATTTCTACAGACTTTGTAAACAATAGAACCAGAACCCTAAATGTACCCTAAAAAATAAAACTGAGTGGCAGCGTTGCCAACACTACTGATTTTTCGGTAAATTTGGCCAAAGCGCCATTTTAAAAAAATTTGGTAAATTCAAAAACAACAAACAAATGTATTTTTCGTGCTAATGTTTATTTAAATCTTATATTGAAAGAAAAAAATCCGTAGACTTCAACGAATTCAAGCAAGACTACTCAATTACGGTATTCAAAATAAATAACAATGCTTTCAAAACTCTTCTCCATAAATGGATAACTAAATGGACTAGGATGGAAGCTGAGGAAGTCTCGTATGTCAGAATATAATTTATATTTATTGCATGTCTTTTTGTCGCTTTGGTCCGTTTTAGTCCAATCGACCATTTTTAACGAAATTGAGTTGATTATACAGAAATTCTGAGAAAGCCTTTATTTATAAAATTCCAATGAAAAGATATATTTTTTAAATTGTTTAAAAGGTTTTTAAACGTTTTTTTTTTAAGTTGCGGTCATTATTTATGCCTATTTAGTAAAAAAAACTTTAAAACTCCCTTGCGGCAGATTTGTGTTTTGGTCTGTTGGATAAAAACGAACTGAAGCGACGTTTTCCACTTTTTCTTCTTATATTATATCGAGGCTATACTGACAGAATGCATTAAGTCAACAGTGTTTGTATGTTTCAAATATTTTTTAATATAGGTGCAAGATATTAATTTCAAATTTTACGTTTTACTTAGAATAAAGATTATTCTTTGAAAGCTTAAAAAAAGAGAAATAGTGCGTTGAAAGGATGAAAAAGCTTCAAGTGCGATTATCTCGGAACTTGTTTTAATGACTTAATGCATTCTGTCAGTAAAACCACGAAATATTTTTTTAATTAATTTATCTTACTTTTTATTCAAAAAAATATACGCTTACTGCTATTGTAATTAAAGTGAAAGTACTCTTATGTATAAAATATATAATATACTGACACTCCGGAACGCGCCTATGGGCCAGTGTAATGGCTACATCCACAAATCGATCCACGAATCGGATTGTGGTCCTGTGGCCACTGTCTCGGACTCACAGATCAAAGGTCCGTGGTTCGAATCCCACTCTACCCTAACTTGATTCCCATTTTCTAATAGTGAATTATTTGCAACTCGTTGAAAATGGCCCTTAAAATTCAATGTTTGGGTAAATCATAAAAATGCGAATATTTATTTAAAAATAAATAAAGAAAAATAAATAAAAGTCTTCAATAAATTATTATGAAAATAAAACTTTGTTATCAGTGTTACACAATTTTATTCTTTTACAAGAACACAACTATATTTTCGGGAGAGCACTCCTCCCATCGACGGGTGATATAAAACTAGAAATTATTATGAAAATAAAACTTTGTTATCAGAGTTACACAATTTTATTCTTTTACAAGAACACAACTATAGTTTCGGGAGAGCACTCCTCCCATCAACGTTCGAGTTTTATATCACCCGTCGATGGGAGAAGTGCTCTCCCGAAACTAAAGTTGTGTTCTTGTAAAAGAATAAAATTTTGTAACACTGATAACAAAGTTTTATTTTCATAATAATTTATAATGAAGTGTTACGAAGTGAAAGCCGATTAAATTTAAAAAAAGTCTTCAATTTTATTTTTTTGTACACTTTGTTAATATTTCTATTTACTTTGTCGTTTATAAATATTCCTTTAACCCAAGTAAAATTTGGTAAATAAGTTTCTCTTGTGTATTTTTTCTTTGTTAGCAAAACAAACGTTCGAAATTTAATTTTATTTAACAAAATACAATATGATTACGTCTCAATAAACTGTTATGCTAACAGTTTGTCATCGGGTGGTCGGACATTAGTGTAGTTAATATACCTCCTTCGTTCGATGTTCCGATGTTCGGGAATGATCGATACGCGAATGCATCCCTAGTCCGGTCACTATCTGCGCGCGCAGCCTCTCAGCCGCGCTTCCCGCGTTTTGCCCGCACTAGGAATGTCGCGGTGTCGCTGTCGATCGTAAATCGCGGCGACAATTCTACGAAAAGGCGGGTGACATGGCGTCCATAGCGAGGAATCCTTAATGACCGGGCGACAGGACGTATAGGACGCGGAGATTAATTACTCCCCATCTTTCTAATCGAATTCTTTCCGAACGAGGAATACTTAGCACGGCCATTACATACGTGACACGATGGCGGCGAAGGGCCCCCTGGAACTCCGGTACTGTTCCGAGAACCGCGGCCGTCAAAAACGCATAAAGCGTACGGAAAAAAGCGCAAATGTTACGAGAAAACAAGTGAACATTAGCGATATTATACATACCCCGGAGTTGCTCTTTATTAGAAATAAGTTAACGATAATTTTATAACTGCCTCAGATGCCCATCTTCACACATTCTAAAGATAAATCAGAAAACGATTTTCCAGTAATTACGTCAACTCTCAATAGATGGCTTCTGCAATAGTGATAGTTCTACATTATCTCTGCAATAGTGGTGATGGCACGAAATAAAGATGGCGCGCATATAATCGGTATAAAATATCATACATCGCGTTGTTTTGAGAATAATGTACCAATGCTCAGTGATCAAAATAAATTGTAACAAAATGGTATATTTATTAACCTTGTCATAAATAGCTCACAAATGCGCATACTGTGCTATATGTATGTAATGAATGCTAAAAATGATGTCGCTTCTCTGTTGCAATCGATTTCTTTTCATGTTCCCAACAATGTCACCAGAGGTCAAAATCTGCTATTTATTCAATCTTCTAAGAGAAACATTTGTTTTTATGCTTCAATGTCCAGAATGTGTAGATTTTGTTAGTTTCCATAAGTTTTAGATATATTGCAGTATTTTATATGTTTTTGAAAAATTAGACACAAAAATCAAGTTTACTTTTCATAGTGTTTTGATTAATGCGTTTGATTTGAATTTTGAATATTAAATAAAATAGTAATCAAAGTTCATATTAACACGTTCGGTGCGTTGGACACGAATCCCATGTCCATGCCAAAGTTGTAGCCCCGCGTCGGACACGACTCCCGTGTCCATGCAAAAAGTGTGGGTTCGCATCGGTCACGGGAGCCGTGTCATGTTGGCGCTTTCAGGGTTCCCAACCAAATATTCTACAGCATGTCTACAATTGCTGTTTTTTAGTCTAAGCGCTGTAAAAATTCTGTACTTCTATTTACAAAAAGAAATTTCATATTTTTGATATAGTTTTAGCGTTTTGAAAATTGCCATTTCGTCAGCATTACGTCATTGTTCGCGATATATTGAACGCAGTGAACGTGTTAAGTTTTGTTTATTTTAGTTAAATATGTCAGTTTGCATAAGAAAGGAATAAATTCAAACATAAGCTAATGTTTTAAGTTCATTTCTGACAGTTGTTAATTGTCAAAACACGAAATACAACTCGGCTAGTTTACGTGTCGTGTAGTGATTACGTTTCCTTGTGCAAGCTATAATCGAGTTTAATTGTATTTTGTAGATAGGACACCAATCTAATTCAACATAAAATCTTAGATTCTCACATAATTATTCCGATTATAAACGGTTTCGAACTCGAAAAGTTTGAGCAGATCTGTCATAATGATAACGCGGGCGACGCAATTTTTAAATGTGTTTTAAACTCGGGAAAAACCTCTAGTCAACTTTAGCGACGGTTTAAATGAGATTTACATTTTTTTGCGATAACCAGAGATTGTGAAATCTATTTTTAAACCTAAATGCAATTTAACGGGACATATTTATAAGCTAATCAAGACTTCCCATATATACCCCGGTAACTTGTTATATTATTTCAGTTTTACGTACATAAATATGTATGTTATTACTCCCCCTTATGTCAATATGTTTCTGTTCCAAAATGAGTTTGTTTTAACTCCTGGGAGTACAAATATTTTTTTGTTGTACGATTTAATAAATAAAATAAAAAGTTAATATGAAAATATTAATGTCAATATATTTATATGTACTATAGTCCGCAAACAATGATTTTTATTCATTTATTGGGGAATCATACCGCTTAATACAGAAGAGTTTTAAGAAATAATAAATACCTATTTTAGAGAGTCATAAGGCCAATTAAACTATTTCATAAAAATAATTGAGTGGGTACGTTTAACATTTATATTCGAAGCAGTAACTTTGTGATTCTTCATTATAATTTATTTTTTTAATACTTCTTTATGTACTACCGACTGGTTTCGAAGCTACACGTGCTTCCTTATCAAGGTACAATTTTGTAATAGAATACAAAAAGTTTCCTTGATAAGAAACTGATAATGAATTATTATAATCCTATAACAAAATGATTGTAAGGAAGCTTGTGTAGCTTCAAAACCGGTCTGTAACTAAATAAATAATAAATGTTTAAAAACAATGTATTTTTATTTGAATTTAAAGCAGGCACCTATCACAGGTATAAAATGTGCGGGTGCGTGTGGATGAAGGAGGGGTGCTATGGTACCTAGGCATGCTATAGTAATTGAACACTCAAAATCTAATGGTCAAAAATAAATAATCGTAATAATTTTATACCAACATAAACTTTTTCTTAAAATGAACGTATCACATTGATTTATTTTTGACCATTACGTTTAGAATTTTAAATTACTGTAGCGTGTCCAATTACTATAGCTCTCATCCTATGTATAAAATGGAATATGAAGAGATACTTCAATTATTATTAATATTTCGTCAATTTTCAGTTACGCAAAATAAAAGTTATCAGTCTCTCAATCCAGAGGGCATACCTTTTATAATATTTCAATAAAAGCGCGTTTATTCAACAAATTTCTTTAAAACAGTAGATCTCTTGGATGGGTGATGGTAAATATTATTTTATATATGTTGCATAAGGAGTTTAGTTGATAAATATCTGAACTAGGATACAAGATTCTTGTTTCAATAGCCACAGGAGAATTGTATATTAACTGCGATCCCAACAGCATTTCAATGTATGGCCATTATGCGCTGAGTCGACTTTTTAATGTATATTTTATAGACAAGTATATCTGAAAAGTCAATGCATTGCCTGAACTATGTAGCATCGACGCTTCTGTGCGTTTTAAATAACTAGAAATATTATTAATGTTAAAACATTATTTGTTATTTATTGACTTGGTGTTTATTTCTTAAAACTCCATATTATAATTACACACCAATTTGGGTCTATTCAAAGTAGGTTATTTTAGTTTTAAATACAAAAGCAGAAATTCGGACAATTGTTCCGCCTTGTTAGGGTATTTCAAAATTACTCAAATATAAGTTGGTACATAAAAGAACAAAACACAAATATAAGTACCTAAATTTCCTATTACTGAATAAACACCTAACCTTAGCCTTAACGATTAGTTTTTCCCTTATTGTACATTCTGAACTTGATACATTTGATTTATTATCCCTTCAATTATGTAGCTTTATAAGGATCTTCAGTTCATTTGATCTTCTCATTTGTTTTAAAATGCCCGAAAAAAGCGAAACCATTGCTCGATTATTTGTTTAAAAATAAAATAAATGATTTTAAGTATGTAGATCTAAATTTGTTGCAACAGAAAAGGAAAGTATTTTTGAGACGGGAATATGAAGTAAAAGAGTTGGAACCTTTATCATGTGGGTAAGATTCGCCCGGCTGAACCAAAGTTAACAGATGGAAGAGTTGAGAAAATTTGGATGTTAAAACATAGACAGAATGGTCGATGTTACACAGTGTGTCAAGCGGCCACTTAAACCAGCCAATGATAGGTCATAAGCCCTGTAAATACTTAAACTTCCATATCCCTTCTCAAAAGCGTTTCCCTTCTCCGTTGCAACAAATTTAGATCTAAAGATCTGTATTTTGATAAAGAGTGTGAATAAATAAATAAAAATAAATAAATAAAAATTTTAACAAACCAAAAAAAAAAAAAAAAAAAAACTCCCTTATGAGGAAATCCAGCTAGTCTGCAAACATTTGGACATACTCAAAACATTGTTGATTTTAAGTAGACTCAAATCAGTGTTTCAAATTTTTTTATTTTTTGTAAAAGTGTCACTGGCTTTTTTTACTAAAGAATTTATGTCAATGGATTGAAATAAAAAATAACAGTTTTTTTCAGCACAATTATATTTTGAGTCCGCCTCGCAGTAAAATGATCAATGCGTTTGCCTATCGTACAAGAAGTCTCTGTTTTGATTTTCAACGTGGTCGACATTAAATGTTTATTAGAAAATGTATGTTTACAAAAGAATATTCCATATTCACTGGGCCCTGACAACAATGAGAAGTTAACTTTTTAGTTAGTTATTTTCTATTGAAAATTACAATAGAGATGGAAAACATTTAAGAGAATTAAATATGTAAGTCTAGGCATTTACAGGGCTTACGACCTGTCATTGGCTGGTGTAAGCGGCCACTTTACTCACTGAGTAACATTCACCATTTTGCTTATGGTTTAACATCCATATTTATTTGTAACTATTTTTTTTTTTTTTTTTTAATTTTATTATTTCTTCTAATTTATTCTTTTTTTTATATTAATTATTACGATTTAACTCGAAAACAGCTCAAAGGCCATAATAAGTTCACGAATTTATCGACGCTGGAAAGGAAAAAGTTTACAAGTGACATGTTACCAAGTGACTACAAAAGAGACTTTTTTTTTTATATATTATTTCGTTCTTAAGTTTTTTTATTAAAATTATGTAGGAATCACGCCATAATAACACTTACGTATGAGATTATCATATTAATTGAAAAAAAATCAAGAAACTTTCTACGTTTACAAAAGTTGATATATATTTTTTGACATTTACATTACATATTACAAAAAAAGTGTCCCTAACTCTATGAGGCCAAGAGCCATGTGTTGAGTTGAGATATAACATGATGGAAAGTAGAAGCATTAATATTTTTAATGAATACTAAAAATGCTTTTTTATAAACATCTGGACAACACGCTTAATAGTATATAAATCTATGCAATGTCTCGCAGCAGTCTCCTACAATAGTCTCTTCCTTTAGACAAAATCCAAACTTGTACACTTCTTCTGAAAATGGTTTTTGTTTTGGAGAATTTAATATGTTTATCCAGGACATTAAACACTCTTAGAGCCACAAAAGATAATTTTCTCTGAACGAAAGTCGTAAGAGTTTTTGGAATAAATAATTTAAATTAAGGGAAAACCTCGAACGAGAATTCTGCTGAAATCTGTTCTTGTAGCCAAATGACCAGAAATGTGTCAAAGACACTTTAAATAAAAAATAATATCCAGTACTTTTATAAACTAAAACAATGTCTCAGAAGGGAAAGTTAGGGGACATCGAAGCGTCCCTCTAAGAATTATTTTTTGTACATTTGCTAGCGGGTTCATTATAGACGCAGTGCAACCTCCCCAGCCCACTATACCATAGGTTGCCACTGACTGAAAATGAGCAAAATACATGGTTTTCAGAGTTCCAGTGTCCAAGATGTTCCTAAGTGAGCCGAATATTACATGTCATTTAGTAACTTTTCCTTTCCAGCGTCGGTACGGGAAATGTAACTCAATTTGAAACGTTGTAATTCCTGGTGAAGCGGAGTTAGTATTATACACTTTATTAAAATATTTAGCATTGCTACTAATTTGGAATCATATAATATAGGATAGAGGTGAATCAGTAAGTAGGTGGAAGTCAGAGCGCGCACCATTTTGCTGCTCTAGTAACTCGTGTGCTCCCTTTGTGTAGGCACCATGTCAAATAATTAGTTAACATACATGTTCCGCAACCTCATTAGGTTATTATCAATCATGCCTATTTTACAGTCTAAGATTAAAATATGCTTTCATTTTATTGGTATAAAAATGCAATATTTTGGGCGAATCCAAATCATCCGGGAAAATTTAATTTGTTAGTAAAAGTTCGCCAACATGCTTGAGGTCCCGGGCCCGTATTACAATAGGAATTTAACATTTACCTTCAATTTTATCTACAAAGTCAAATTTCATTTTCTGTATGAAAAATAGAATTTGTTTGTATTTTTTTGTATTATTTTATCGAGGCTTTACTGACAAAATGCATTATGTCATTAAAACGAGTTCCGAGATAATCGCATTTAAAGTTTTTTTGATTCTTTCAACGCATTATTTCTCTCACATTTTTTTTTATCTTTGAAAGAACAATCTCAGCCTCAAAATCAGCGCTTCAAATATAAATTGTGAAATCATCATATTTAATTATAAATAAACACCATGTTGTGGCATTCAAACTAGACATGCACCGTGGCGCAGTTAGTTCTAACTAGCCATATATGGCCAACTGCGAAACTGGCGTTGCGGGTTCGATTCCTACCAGTTGCAAGAAAAAAATCAAGGAGGATTTTTCTCAATTGGTCTGGGGTTGTGGTAATTTTTTTATTCCTCTATTCCATATCCTCTCTTTTGTACCTGTTGACAAGCCTCAAAAATAGAACCTAATTGGGTTGTATTTTTTTTTTTTTTTTTAATTTTTGGTCAGTCTACGCCTAAAGGATTTTCCCATGACAAAGTAAAAAACATATTATTTCTATAGTACAACATATGCAGAACGTGAAATACTTATGATGCATATTTATAAGAAGATGCAATTAAAATTTAAGAAAGGATTTAATGTTTCTTTTAACATTAAAAAATATAAAAAATTGAATTCACGACAAAAAATATGTGCATCAATTTACAAAATTTTGCAAGAAGGTATAAAGAAAAAGTGAATAAAATTATATATATATAAAATAAAATAATTAGTTATAGTATTTATTGTTTCATCATTTACTTTGTGGAAAAACATTTTGAATTTATTTGAAATAAAACACTTTGTACATTTACCACACAAGAGTTTAATACATTTATATTTTCACCTAACGATGGGTAATACTGATTACCCGAAACTAGCCGTGTTTTAATGTATTAAACTCTTGTGTCGTTTTTTTAAAAAGGCTTTTATTTTAAATAAATATAATATGTTGCTTTTACTTTAAAATAAGTAAGTATCTTATAATACTCATATCAATAAATAAGAAATACGTAAAGTTAATAATATTGTGTTTTATGTGTTCATAAAAGTAAAACAATAGTTAACGCTTTAATATATAGGTAGGTACGTAATTAAAGTTTAAAAAATGAATAAAGTATCATTACGCTATCTGAACATAAAATTAAAATTGAAATTAACAGTTTTATCATATAAAAAAATAAAATTAAGATACTTATACAATAAACTAAAATGAAAGGCAAGAAAAAAAAGGTTGAATATGTAAAATCTCATTTCAGCTCATATTAATGCCCACCATATAAACAGGTATTTCGGATTAAACCTACGCGGGTATACTTATTCACATGTAATTAAATTAAAGACCGTTCTCTTTATAAATATCATGTCACTAAATAGTATGTAAATTATTGTGTATTTAATTATGGTACTGTTTTCTCACATATGCATGCGCTGGAATTTGAACCCGCAACCTTTGGTTCCGTAGAGTAATGTTATAACTCAAAACTAATAAGTTATAGCAACAATTGTCTTGCGTGGGGTAAAAATCATACCAAGAGCGTAAAGCAAAATACAGCCAAACCACAAAAAATACGATTTTATTTTATTTATAAAGTTAACCGATCGCCAATTACAATCTTTAAAATGTATGTAGGTAGAAACTTTATATACCGAACTAAAATGCATTTTTTTAAATTAAAAATTATTTTTATATTTAGAGGCTTGTCAGCAGGTGGAAAAGAGGGTATATGGAATAAATGTATAAGAAATATTTTTTTTTACAAATTTCAATAAGGGCAAAATATTGGGCTGAGATAAACATTATTTATTTATTTAAACACTTTACATATATATGCATACGGGCGAGCATATTGCTTTAAGGCAATTTCTTCCTACCTACCCAAACCGTTCAGTTTAAGAAAATCAGTGGTATATGAACTCATAATAGGTAATTTTTTATAAAAATGAAACTTTGTTATTAGTGTTTCACAATTTTATTATTTTAAAAGAACAAGTTGTTTTGTATCATCCGTCAATGGGAGGAGTACTCTCCCGGAACTGTGGGAGTGTTCTTGTAAAATAATAAAATTGTCGAACACTAATTACAAAGTTTTATTTTCATTAAAATTTATTATGAAGTGTTACGAAGTGAATGCCAATTCAATTCATAATATCTGTACCTGAGAGGCAAACGGATGAAAATCCAGAATTTGATGAAATAATATTTCGAATTTCGTATCCAGTTAATGATCATGTCCATTGATTTTGAAAAATGTAACTCTTATTGACAAACAATGTATTGAGATACTGAATGTACAAATGAATGCTATAACTTATTAGAAATCATTTAGAGAAAATAGATTATTTGTGCTTTGGTTAAAAATTTGACATTTTGATTTGCATCCGTCTGCCTCTGAAGTACAGATATATTGTAGGAAGATGATAATATTTTCATTATAAAACAAAATACTTATGTAGATATGTATTTTTTTAAGAAATAAAAATTGACTAAATACCTACACTATGTTATGAAGAGAGGAGGTGTACAGTCTGTACAGAGGGAAGAAAAGAAGGAGGAGAAAGGGAAAACTCAAATACTATCGACAAAATCAAGAAAAGAGTTCTGCAGAAGAATGTCTAACAAGATTACCCATGTGATTGTTGATATATGTAGAAAAAAAATAAAACCGTTCATTTTATTTTTATTTTATTTTATTTTATTTTATTTCATTGGAAAGCCAACCAAACGCAGGGTATTTCGATCATCTGTTGCATATGAAAGTAAGGTTACTCCAACGCTTATGTGCCAATCTGAATCCCAAATGTTTTAAAACAAGAATAACCTGTGGTCTGGCCGTTTATCGCATAACTGAATTATTAATTAAATTTGTACGTCTACTGCAATTTATTAGATGCAGGTATGTATGGCATTCACAGAAAACAGTTATAAGATTTTATTTATACACATGCGTGTCTTAAATTAATAGTTTACGGAATACAACTTAGAAATTTATGTTAATACTGCAATTATCTTATGAAATCTTCTTAAATACGTGATTTTAATACAATATTTTGAGATTCAGGTCATAAGTCCTATAAACGCCTAGACTTTCATAATTCATTCTCTAAAATATTTTACATCTCTTTTGTAATTTCTCAACAAGATTTAAAGCTTAATTCGATATTTATTTATTCATTCAAATTTACACTTTTTTCCAGATTCATGAACTTATTAACACTTTTTTGGATGTACCCATGTTAAGCCAAAATAACTAATAAAATTTAAAAATACATAGTAAAATTAGTTGAATTATAATAACATGTGACGCAATAGAAAAACTATCTAGTTAAATAACATAAAACTAATAAATATTAAAACAATAAATCATAACATTCCAAAGAAGATAACATGTAAGTTATGAGATATAAATTAAAATATGAATTATACAAATTTAATTACATACATAATCAAATATTAAAAATAATAGAATCATTGAAATCATTAGGAAATAATACAAAAACATATTTAAATTAATAATTAATTACTCAATATGTATATAGTTATGATTTATAAACTTAGAAATTCCAATGATAAATAAAATGCCAAATAACAGTAAGTACATAAATAATAATACTGAAATTACTTTTTAATGTTATTATAAAATACATAATTTACCGCCTTAGAATGGGCAAGCTATCCCTAGTTAGGCAGTTTAAAAAAATAAAAAGTATATATGTTACTTTTACTACTTAATTAATTTGTTGAATAAATAATTACTTGTAAAATGCTATAATAAATATGTAAAAAATAAACAAATAAAAATAAATAAAAATAATAATAAAAAATACGAAAATAAGTAACGAAAAAACTTCAAAATATCAAGATATAAAAAAAGCTAATAAAAGTATGAAAATAAAGTAAAATTAGGAAATTTTCACTAGTCTCGAACATCGAAAAGATTGATAACCTCGTCTCTATCGATAAGCAGCAGCCAATTACAATACATAAAACATACTTTTCTTTCTTTCTTTTTTAAGCAATGATTTATTTATTTTTAATATGTATATAATACGTCATTTTATACTTTTACTGTATTTTTTTAACGTGTTTTTTTACAATTATTTTATTGTTATTTACAAATAACTTTTTATTTTGTGCTTTAATTTATTTTTTTCTGCTTATATATTTTTTTATATTGTATCCACCTCATATATAACTAATAATGTTTCTGCATTTTTTGTAACGTTAAATTTTACTTTTTAAACGCATTTGGAACAGCGTGCTTTTTTAGTTCTTGCACATTAAAAAAAAAGCTTTTTTTTTTAAATACCCCATGTGCGTTTGGATTCATTTGCGTGATTGAGTAAATAAATATTGTAATGTTTTAAGTTATCACATATATTTGCAAATGGCAGGTCACATTGCCTATAAAATACTTCCTTCCTAAACGAATTGTTGGGTGATTTTTCAAAGAGTCCTAAGTCAAAATTTATGAATTTCAAATTAACAACTACAACTACTATTAAAGCTGCATAACCAACAAAAACATTTTATCAACAATATTTTGAGTTTGTCCAAATTTTTGTAGACAAGGACTGGATTCAACTTCCTGGGGAGCTGTTAACATTAACATATTTATTTATTAACATACACGGCATAATTGCCTTTTACAATATTACAACAGAGATGAATGAATATAGATGCTCAAATATGGGCAGAATGGTGAATGTTACACAGTGTATAAAGTGGCCACTGAAACCAGCCAATAACAGGTCATAAGCCCTGTAGATGCCTAGACTTCTATTTTACCTTCTCTAAAATGTTCTTCATCTCTGTTCTAATATATTAAAAACATTTTACATAAGATCACTAATTGTCACTAAATCCGATTCTATAAAGTTTCAAAACTTTGCGTATTTCCTCAAAATGGCCTCAAAAATACTAATTTAAATATAATTACTGATGATGGTAAGTAACCAAAATGTATTTAAGCGATCTGATTGCATAACTCAAATCTAAAATTACTTTGGCGTGGCATATAAAAAAATCACTTGATCGAATAAAAACGGTCAAAACACAAATAACGGTTTTCTCCTGGTGATATTTTATGACCTCGGCTACTTACTATTAAATTCCTAACTTCCTTTTTGAAAACCTTAACAATAAAAAAGGCGTTTTTATTGCAAGCATTCAAATGTTGTTAATTTAGTATACCTTGCCTGCTAAAAGCCGAACACGATTTCAGACATTTCTCACCTTTCGAATGCTGTAAATGTTTAAAAAAACTGTGACAAACGCATTATCACTAGTTAAAAAGGCACGTCATTCACCGTTACTGGGAGTCATGCTGAGATTAATATCTTGTTTGATGCATGCGAGACATGCTACTCGTGATACTCAGTTTAGTTCAGTTGCAGTTTGGGATACACGCTACCTGACGCTGGTAGGCGCTGGCGCCGGTCGGCGCCAGTCAAAACCGGTCAGCGCTTGGAGTTAGTTTATTTACTGATATTAACATCACATTGTGAACGCAGATAGTAAATCTATTTATTTATATTTTTGGAAAGAAATATTAACGTTCTTATGTTCCATTTTTAATGAGTTTTTAAACAAATCACTATTACTAAAAAAAGAATCAAATTGGAATAGAAGAGCGTTTGATCCTCGGACCTTGCCACGGGACCACATTCCAACTGAAACCATCATTCCGTTATCCGCACTTATGATACATACCTTCAAAGGTTTATTAAAAATTTTAATGGAATCTACTACATCATTGCAACGTATCGGCAATCATTTTTTTTAATATACGTGAAGGCAGAGTGATTAGTTAAACGCTTCAGTCAAGAGACTACGGAACATTGCAGTGAAAACCTTACATCGAATCTGGACCAATAACAGTTGTAAAAGGAGGTAATTATCATGACCAATTATATTTCTGCTTCTCTAAATAAAATTATCAAAAGCATCAGATAGTGATCGCAGTCGCAACTCAATGACAAATTAAATAGTGGCCGCTTAGTTCAGCAGCTATGGGAAAATTCTGAAAAAATGATAAATCTCATAGCTTAGCAATACTATCAACATCATAATGAGGATGTTCAGTGCAACAGGAAATTTAATATTGAAGATGTTTTCTTCCGCGGGGAATAAAAATACCATGTAATTGTAAGGCGAAGTTTCTCTAAAATGTTTGGAAAAATTAATAAAAATGATTTTGATAAAAATTAACTGCTTTAAACGACGTCACTAGTTTTTTGAAATCAACCAAAGACAGAGTATTGTGATACATTTCCGGTTACTGGGAAACCAACCCATTTATCAGGACAACTCACTATGAAGAACTTGAGACGTAACAAAATCACAAAACATTAAAAAATTGTACCATTCATTATTTTTTTGGCTTAGTTTGTTAGTCTAATAACATATAAAAAATATATGAAAAAACCACTGAACTTCCTTGTTTAGCGATTTTAGCACTTTAGTATAATTAAATAACATCTCATCTGAGATTGTCTCACTCCTATTAAGCTCATGAATTTTGTATTCTTATCTTGTTTTTCTTATTTGTTTTTTCGTATTTATGTATATATTTCGTTAATATTTTTGGTTACTTACGTGTATTTACTTGTAACTATTGTTATTGTTATGCAATTTTATCATTTTTAGTATTTATTTATCCATGTACATTTGTATTTTTTTTTTCATATTTAACAACAACAAACCATCACGCCGTTTTCCCGTAGAAATAGGCATAGAGGATAGAACACCATATCAGTCTATATTTGCATACAGACCTCGCTTCCTCTACATTCATACATCTTCTCATACACGCACGCCGATTATTCCTACTTTTGACATGTCCATCTTCAAGTATTTGATGGACTTGATCGTGTCATGTCTTTGTTCAACGTATATGTGAAAGGAACGGTTTCCAACCTTTATGCTACTACGACTTCCCAAAAAAAAAATCCGCGCCTCCCTATCTTGTATTTTTTTTTAAGTCATCATAATATGGACACGTTTTAAATAATTAATACTTTTTTTTTCTTTTTTTTTTTACTATAACAACAAAACAATTGTGAATTACAATCAACAGTATGATAACAAGGTTATGTTATTTATCAAAGAAATTATACAGTCTTTATATAAAACAAGATATAAAAGGACAATAAAAAAGTGAGACCAATTACAGGTTTCACACTAATTTATTATGAATGCTGGAGGAGAGAACTCTAAAAAAGTAAAAATATGAATATTAAATAAAAAGTACATAAAAGGGACTCTCTGCTTCCATGAACATTTAAATTTCTTTGTAAAAATTCACAACCAACAATAATTTATTAGATGCAGGTAGTAGATGTATATATGAATAAGTATAAATTAAGAGTTGAAATCAAAAGTTAAAATTAAAATCAAAATTAAAAGTTAAAATTAAAAGTTAAAATTAAAAGTCAAAATTAAGAATTAAAATTAAAAAGTTAAAATTGAAAGATGAAATTGAAAATCAAATACATATAAGTTAATGCGTATTTATTTTGGAGAATAGCATATAATCTAAAAATTGAATGCGAGGATTGTTATTATTCATTGGCACAAAGTTTATCAAACTTTGGGAGCAAAGTGGAGAGTGCGACTCGTATCTGCTTTTCGACTACTAACCTGGTTCGATATTTGATTTTCATTCCAGCCAGTGCTGAATAGCCCGTTTCGCATCAATAAGACGTTACAAACGGTAGAAGTACCTGCATTTTTTTGCAATACAAAGATTCATACTCCCCCCTAAGATTCATCCAAATATGAATTAATATTTTATTTTGATACTTTTGTTTTAGTGAGCTATCGCATGATAATTCTGTCAATTTCTTTTTTTTTTTATTTTTGGCGCTTTCACTGACAATAGTCCGCTCCTCGCCTTGGGGGCGCGCCTCCCAGATTGGAAACTTTTAAAGGCAATTTATGCCGTTCATGTTAAAATAAATAAAATACCTTTCATTTTCCCTATTTTTTGATATTTATTTCATTTATACATTTGAAAAATTGCACATCACTTATTAATAAAATACGTCGGTAATAGGGTGCAGTTTCTAATGAAGGAAATCGGAATGGTGTCGCCACATGTAAGCGCGCACTTAACCCGGCGAGCCTTTCCGGTTGGATAGCCTTTGTTGACATTCCAGCGAATAGTCGGCTGAACCCGGTGCAAGGGCAGGGACACTATCTTCGCAGCGCCACTTTGCACCGCTGCGCCTTCGAGTAGCAGGGGCGAACTTCTTCAATTAATTTTGATTTTTTTTTTATTCAATCTGTTTTTTAAATAAGTTTAGTTCGTTTCCACGGAATAGCGTTTATTTTCAAAAACTAACTGTCTCTCTATTCATTTTAGGCAGTGTTAATTGACAGTAAAACACATTCTAAATTTCAATGCAAATGTTCATATTACACTGCATGGTGCGCGAGATATTTCGCTTGTGGCAACTGGATACGTATTCTGATGGGAAGTTAAAATTTATCTTAAATTTTATCTACAAAGTTAAATTAAATTTACTGTATGATAAACTTTTTTTTAAATTTTTAATTTTACATACTCCTATACAAAAATAATACAGTTAAGTACAAAGAAAGAAAGTAATAATTTTAAAAATAAACAACTCAATTTTTTTTTTTTTTTTTTTGCATACATATAGAAACATAAAAAGCGTTCCGAATGTTAAATCAAAAATAAAGAGAGAAAAATATGGATATAAGAAAAATGTTAGAATTACAAAGCAAATTATAAATAACTTTCAAAAAGTTTTAACAAAAAAAACTGCATTAAGAAATTAATATTGAAAATAGATAATAAAGGTTGATTTACAGTAAGTGTATAAAATAATAATATATGGCATATAGTAAACTCATTTAAAATATTTGATAAATTAATTTCAGAAATTTAATACACTTCAAAAATCTAGAAAGAATTGCATCAAAAAGAAAGTTTTATTACAACTTGAATAATAATTTTTAAACATTGCATTTGAAAATGTTTTAAAATGATTAGTTTTTGTATTTAAAATGTCTTTATCACAAGTAAATTTGTTGGGTAAGAAATGTAAACGCGTAATCGGAGAGAGTCGTTCATAGTTAACGTATGTAGTTGCAAATAGAAAATATACACATTTTTTTTTATAAACATGTTCATTGTTACCAACGAAGATATTTTAAATTTTAAAACAAATATTCACACTTTCATACATAAATATCGATATGAGTCTATACCCCTAATATATCGTAATATATATATTAAATATTAAGACTATTTTATTTATCGATTGTGGTTAAGATTTTTAAAAAATAATGTAATTTGTTATTAATTCTTGGTTAAAGTCCGGCCCTGATTTTGCTATTTGAAGCAGGCTATTTGTCTTCATACGTACAAATGGTCACTGCGGTCACATCTCTGTGCAGTATCTTATGGTCAATTAATAATCCTACCAGTAAACGGTGAACTAGTCAAACAGTACAACAAATAATCATAATGAATTTCATTCTACATCGGAACACAGCACACATAATGGACTTCGGTATTAATATTCGCCGTTCGAAGTAGCTAATAACTAATAACTTCCATTAACACTACTCTTACAATAGGTACAAGAACTACCTCAGTACGACAGTAAGTAGCTACCAATAGTGCAGTGCGGTTAGCAAACTCGGTGAATGGAATGCATAATGACTACATACGTGGAGCTTCTAATTAGAATACGGATAATCCGGCAGCTTATATGCGAAATTCCGTTGACTTAAAAATCATTGTTATATTGCCTTATTTGAGAAGACATTTTCAAACTTTAAATATTAGAAATCGAACACTGATTTGAATTTCCTGAACACTTTATTTTATTTTTACAAATATGAATCGGTTCGTGGTCCTGTGGCTAGTGTCTCGGACTCGCGGACCAAAGGTTTGATTCCTACTCTACCCCAACTTGATTCCCATTTTCTAATAGTGAGTTATTTACAACTCGTTGAAAATTGCCCTCAAAATTAAATATTTGGGTAAATCGTAAGAACGTAAATATTTATTTTTATTTAAAAAAATATATATCAAAACAAAAAATTTCGTAACAATTGTTTCGCCTTGTTACGGCATTTTAAAACAAATGAGAAGATTAGATGGATTGAATGTCTTTATGTAGTTATATAATTCAAGGTACTTAAATATTGCCATATTTTAATACCTTATTTATTATATAATATATGATGTATTTTATATGGCAATATTATTACATTACACCAAATCAATCAACAAGAGATTTTCAACTTTAGTTTTAAAACATAAATTATTAATGACAATGTTCAGAGCTTTTTTTTTAAATAAACAAAGTCGAAAGCTTATTTTGTGTATTTTTCTTAATAAACAACATCACCATCATCATTCCCTTTCCGCAACTAATGGTGCATAGGGCACTGTATTAGTACACCAAACGCAGTGTATCTTGGTCATTTCTATACCGTTAGATGGTAAGAATTTTTAGAATCGGGTTGTGGTCCCTTGACTAGCGTCTCAGACTCACGGTTCAAAGGTCCGTGGTTCAAATTCCACTTTACCCCTGCTTGATTCCCATTTTCTAGTAGTGAGTTATTTGCAACTCGTTGAAAATGGCCCTCAAAATTCAATGTTTGGGTCGATCATAAGAACGCAAATATTTCCTTATATAAAAAAAAGTCTTGGGCTTCAGATGCCAATCATGGGGTTATAAATATTCTAGTGTAAAAACACCTTTTTAAAATAAATATTTCTTGTAAATTGTATCAGAAATCGAACCCTAGACCTCTTGCATGGTAGACACACGCGCTAACCACTACACACACCATGAGGCTGACGATAGTAAACAACCTTTTCTAAATATTTATCGTACAGCACTATGATTTTTTAAAGTTTTGTTATTTTAATTACTCCACCCGTGGTATCACAAGTTCTAGTTGGTGAGCTCAGCTGATTAGTGCGTTGGTTTCCTTGAAACAGGAAATCTTTTTTCAGGACGTTTTTTTTTTATTAAAATTATTAATTGTTAATTCTTGATTGAATTCCATTGTAATGATGTCATAACTTATATTTACATTTAAGTTACTAATTAATAATACTTAGTACACTTCCACTTATTTGTTCGACCAATTAGCGCTTTCACCCTCTAATGGGCATATTCAGACTGGTAAATATTAAACCGTGCAAGGGTAGTTTATGTAAAACGAAATATTATCTTAACCGTAGGTATATTTAAAAATAAGTTGAAAGACATACAATACGTAATATTTAGATGCAATACGTAATATTTGTAAATAAGCGAAATTATACCCAAGTATTTTTAATTAGTAACTTACGAGTATGTGTAAATATAAAGTATTACATCATTAGTTCATTTTTATTATTTTTTTCATACATATTCGAGAAACGTCGCCGTAAAATTAAATTATACCGCATGCGAAAACATTTTTCATCCCTAATTTTCCGTTGCTCTAAATATCCTCATTATCGACATTGTCGATCATTTTATCCCTATCATTCATTTTCCTTTAAATGTGCATTTTTAAACAATAAGTATATTAACTACATTTGAGTTTGTCCAATTTTTTTCGAGGACAAGACTTCACCCCCTAGAGAGTTATTAAGATAAGCATGTTACAACAGAGATGGAGAACATTTTAGATAAGAAAATATGGAAGGTTAGTCATTTACAGAGCTTATGACATGTCATGTTTGAACACAGGCAAAGGGGCTAATGTTACAAACTGTGTAAAGTAGCCACTTTTACCAACCAATAACTTATAACGAGAGTAAAAAAATATTCTTACATCTTATAACATCGTCCAGATTTGCACTGGTTAAAAAGTCCAGCGATTATAAAATACAAGCTTTGCTGGGCAATATTCAAATCCCTTCATGAAATGGCTCCAAGATATCCATCTGACCTCTGTATTAGGGAATATTCCTATAAATAAATCTAATTTTAGGTCAGCATTTGATTCAGGCAGAGGAAAACTTGTCGAAATCCGGCGCTTCCCAAACACTAGATTTGGAGATCGTGCTTTTGCCGTTGCCGGCCCCTCTGCTTGGTTCAATTGCCTTCAAACTTACAAATCACCGACAGTTCCAGTTAATTCAGATCCCAACAAAAATCTTACTTTGTTTAGTTTTTCATACTTATCTTTAGTTTATCATACAAATCAGAAAATACAATAGGTCACTTTAGCTTAATATTTGAGTATACAATTGTTAAGTGCCTTATGGTGATGTTTCACAAAAGTGGCTCTATATGAATCAGCTAAATATTATTTTTATTATCATCATAAATGACAGGTTATAAGCTCTGTCTCTGCTCTGATAAACACAAATTATCATATTATAATTATTTAATCCAATACTAAAAAAGGTAGGTAAATATATATATTTTTTGTATTTATTACACGCTTTTGTCTTTCATCTTTTGCTTTTGTATTCACTTCTGCCTCGTATTCTAATGATCAGTACGTTTACCTACCACGCAAGAGATAACGGGCTCAATTTCCGACATAATTGACAAGAAACATTTATGTAAAATGTGTTTTTACACTGAAATACTCGTATTTCATAATTTCAGAACTGACACCGTAAGCGTCATAAATTTGTTAAAATACGCAGTGGTATGTGTCTTTGCATCAAAAAGTGCAGAAAGGGAATGATGATATTCTTTTTTGGTATCAAAACATTTACATTCGGGTTTCTAAATAGAACTTCTAGGATATGTTGATTTTTAAGATTTAATACTAATTTGTAAACCTTTGTAGATACACAATTGTTTTTTGCACTGCGACAGACTAGGAGGCTCAATTACGTACAGTTATGAACTATTTTTATTTATTTAACTTTTTGTTTATAATATAAAATGTGCATTGGCGGGTTTATTGCCAAATGGCATTTTCTTTCGACCAACTAGTAAAAAAAAAGTGTTATTTATTCAAAACGTATTCAATAGAGAATAAATGTAAAAAAACTAAAGAAATTAAAAAATAGACAGAAATGATTGTATGTACGATAACTTTAAATTAATGCAAGTATTCAATGAGAAGAAGTAATAAAAATGAAATAGGAAAGGGAAATAGATTGAGGAGGAAAAATTAAACAATTTTTCTGATGTGATGTAAACAGAGGGACTGTGGAAACGTCTTTGATAGTGGATAGGAGATGATTCCCCAAAAACCGGGCCGTATGGACGCTATATGAATTACAAAATAAAAAGAAATCGTGGATGAGTATTAGGAGATTGTTTTGAGAATAAGAACAAAGATGTAACCCATTACCTGATAAACGTGCAAATTTTTCACGGAGGCACAAAAACCCAGGGAATCTGATACCTTCAGTGTGTGAGTCAAGAATCTTAGCCGTTACATCACGGAGGCCACCTATGTTTTTTTTTTAAATTCTGTAATTACTGTTTTTAATATTTACTAATTAAAACAATTTTCCTGCATACTCAGTTTTTTTTAACCGCAAATAACTCAATTTTTAATTAGGAAGAAATTTCACACAGAAAGGATGCGGTTGTACCCATTAAGGTTATCCCATAATTGAAGTCGGAGAAATTTTAAACAATGATTCATATTTACTCACTGAAATTCCAAGCGAGAAATCATAAATAATGGGGAACATGATACTATTAAAACGTTTCTTGAAATAAAAATGAGTCATGAAAACAAATCTCAACGCATATAAATGCAACGATGTTTTGAGATTGTTTAGAAAATACTCTATTCGACAGCAGGAATTACGGTTTTTATATATATTAACTTGTAAAAACAGACATATGAAATATGAAATCCCACACTGTATTGTTTTATAAAAAAACAGCTATGTTATGTGCCAAAATTTTTTATGTGCCAAACCCAAAAAAAAATTTTCTTCTTTTTTTCCACATCCGCTCCAAAATGAAGCAACTGAACACGCCAAACGCCTCTAGGCGACCCCATCACCCCCTCCCACGTCAATCCCGCCTCCCTTAATTCCACCGAAAAAGGCTGAAGGATCGACAGAAGAAAGCACGCAGATGTAACGTATGACTCTCCTGAGGCATCCGCAGGACGTGTCCGAGCCACGCTCGCAACCTCAGAACGCTCGTTATAGGAGGCTGCTGCGTCCGTTCTCGGACTTGTTAGTAGTGAAATCGAACTTCCTTACATCTAATATTCTCTTCAAGTACTTACATGAAACTTAGAAGTCTGGTGTTTTAAATTTTGGTAAGGCGCCAAGATTCGCACCTTTTTGTTTTTTTTTATTTTCTTTTATTTAGGAAACATACAGTACAGTTACAAAGTTTGATATTTTACACAGTTAGACTTAACTCTAATGGACCAGTAAAGTTTTCATAGTATAAAGGTTATTAATTAAAGTACAAAAAAGAGAAGGAAAGAAAACATGAATAGAAGTTGTTTAAAAATTAAAATTAAAGTAAAAAAAAGGAAGAAAATTAGTAAAAGAAATTAAAAGGTAACAACTAAAATAAAGAATGAAAAACATGCTCAGTTGTAAATTCGAGTTTGAGATAATTTTTAGTAATCATCATCATCATCATCATTCCCTTTCCACGCCTAATGGTGCATATAGCACTGAATTGGTACACCAATCGCATCATATCTTGTTAATTTCTGTTACATAAAGGTAAGTTGATCAGTCTTACGCTTCAGGTACCAGTCCAGGGACTATGAAATATTATTGTGTGAAAACGCCCTTTTAAATTAATAATTTATATAAACCATGAAATAAATAGAACCCAAGAAACTTATATATTTATGTAATTGATAAATAAAATATTTTAATTCGCTTACACTAATTTATTTTACTAATTGGCACATTAACGATAAAATGGTTGCCAAAACATTATTACATATCATCAGGATCGTAGAACGACGACGGATGTGCGAAAAATGCGACATTGACTTTCTTTTATACTTGATATTTAAAAATGTTATTTAAAGGCTTTTTTCCAAGTTTGAAAAAATATACATAACTAAGCCAAGTATCAAATGGTATACTTTTGTACTTATTTAAAGTGTCAAAAAAGAAATCAAACCGCTCTCACGTAAAGTTGAAGAAAATCACACGCATCGTTGTTCTACGATCCCGACGAAATGTCTATTACATGTGAAATATTTATTTTATTTTATTTTTGGAAATCAACAGTTCTACATACATTTATAGTAAACAAACAGATATAGTGTATAAACTCAGAACTAATAACAGATTTTTACAAAGTTTACTAAGTGAGTAAAGAAAATATATTACATTTAAAATAAATACATATGAGTTTATGCATATAAAAATGTTATTTTCATGTACTCGTAAATATTTTTTATAATCAAAGTTTTTATTTATTTTTAAGAACGGTAAGTTATTGAAATTTGGGCGGGATTAGGACAAGGATGCTTGAAGAGAGGATAAGGAGGGGAAGGGAGATGTACATATTTTATATAATAATGTCTACTAAGTTACATAATGTATTTTTAGTGTAAATTTTAAATCTGACAGAGTGATGTTTAAATTTTGTATTGTACACTGAAAAAGTCCTACGAGAAAAAAAGCATTTTGAACATACGATGTTTTACTTATTGGTAGGTACATGAAACAGGTGGTAACGTCTACAAATCCTGGCTGGCACATCTATTGTTATTGAACTAAGTAGTTCTGTACAGTCATACAGTATATAAAGTATATATATTTTTTTTATATGACAACTAATTCTAGAATAAAACCCTTAGCATGAGATTCTGACAGTGCGCGGTAAGAATAATTTTAGATAATAGTAAATAAAAGATCGCATGTTTCCCATTTGATTTCTTGCGAGTTGATAGTTTATGGCTGTGAAAATGTGAATGCAGGCTTGCTATGGCGTGATGATGTATAAACTCCTTTGTTGCTAAACGTCTGTATGAATAATGCAATATTGTCAGGTGAGACCTATTTTCCATGAGCCAGCGGTTGACAGTTAACAAAGTTAACAACATGACAACGCGCTTGTTTATTTTCATATTCTAGACCACCTGAGGCTTAGGAACAAAATGCATATCATTAATTTGAATATTTTATTGCTCGGTTTTTAGTATCCGTTAGACGTATCAATTATGAACATTTTAATTAATTTGGGACGTTGACTTACTGCCGCTGTGTTTACCAGAGGCGTAGTCTAAATTTAAGCATAGGTCTATTATTATAATAACTTTTATTTCGAGATATTTCGGAAGTTACCTGGCGCTTTCTGTGACAAAGTCATCGTAAAAAAAGAATACCACGAGAATTAAACGCCACTACATTATGGGTTTTAAAGATGTTTAACATTTGCAAAATTGGATCACAAATGAACTTAGTTATGCAGAAAGCAGCCAGCCATAGAAAAGTGAAACTGAGATAATAGCACCTTTGTGAAATGAGTGAATAAACTAATCTACACAACAGTTGGAATGTTTTTGACTTACACAAATGATAAACAATTAATATATTAGTTTTTTGATATTACAAACAAGAATCTAATTATATGTTTGACCAGTTTTTATAATTTTTAAAATTCGTTAAGATTCTAGTGCTGTGAGAAATGCCGTTTTTGTGATGGACACCCTTTTCAAAAGGTGATTAAAACAATTTTTTGTATGATAGCGGTCTTGATGTTTTTAGCAGGGCATATAATTGACCTTACTGCACCCTATAACATCAATATCTAATTTTTTCAAAGTTGTGGCCCTGCTGCTTTCTGCATAACTTCGTTCAAATAATGATATAATTCGTTTGTAAATTAGCGACAGTAAAAAAATTCAATTGGCATGCCCAATGTAGACGATCTTCAACATACTAACAATCGGTTTATAAAACTTCCAAACTCATTATCTGATCACACATTTCTCTTCATTTAATACGTATAACATAATATAGAGGCACCCGAATCGGAGTTAGTCACATTCGCCATTTTAGCCTTGCAAATCAGGCTTACAAGTAAAAATGAATTCAATGCCAAAGTCTCGAAATAAACATTGGTGAATTTGGCACTGCACAGATAAGTGTTTAGTCAGATTGGTAAAATGGTCCTTTTACACATTTTTAATTCGTAGTTTTGGTAGTATGTGCGATTTGCGACTTAATTATTGGCACGACAATACGTTACTAAGGAAAGTAATAGTTATTTTTTATCAAAAGAAAAAATATAAAATAAAAATTAATTTATTTTAATATTTTCTTACTCTAAAAAATGTCCAGTAGGATCACATTTTATTTGATTTACGGAATTGTTTATTTTTAAAACGTCCTTTTAATTGGCAATTTTTCAAGTATGTATTAGAATACATGGGGGATATGACGCCGTACAAAGGTGACCGATATCGCGGAAAGAGTGGGAAGACAAAAATGACAGTGGGCGGGTCATGTGGCGAGACAAGAAGTCGATAGGTGGACCCCCAGAATACTAAACTAGGGACCCTATGAAAGTAAAAGGAAAGTAGGGAGACCACAAAGGAGATGGACTGAAGACGTCAAAGAAAAACATGTAAAATTTTGAAAGAGCCCTTTATCCTGCAATGGAGATAATGGGCTGATAAGAAGAAGAAGAAGATTAAAATACAAATCGAAATTATAACTAAAAAAAATCGTGTAAAAAAATTATAACAATCATTGCATATGTTTTTTTTATTTTTTTTTAATATATTTGGACCCCTGTATTTAGTAGCCTTACGTGTCATGTACAAGGCTAAGGATCTCGGAAAAAAAAAAGTTTTTGTTTGTCTTAGAAATGGGATGTTCGATCACTGATTTTGGTTTATTACCTTTATGAGTCCAATCACCATTGTTGCAAAGTTCAAGAACAATGGCGCGTGATAACTACTTTTTACTACAGTGTGAATATCTGTTAAGGATATTCCATCTTTCCTGCATTCTGCTTCAAGATTATGGCGTTGCAAACTGAAAAATGGGCACTGAAATAACAGATGTTCGATACTCTGTGAAGAAATATCATCGCATGGACAATAGTCATCATTCCTTAATTTAAACCTATATAGATAATTTCTCATAGCTCCGTGTCCGGTAAAAATTTGGGTCGTTTCGAAAGTACTTTGGTGATGATGACGGAAGTTTGCTGCATCAGCCAGCGTTGGGAAAAACATTTTAGTGATTTTACCTGCAGAAGAAGCGCGGTAATGATCCTCCCAACGCTGCTGCGTATTTTGTTTTATACAGCGTTTAGCAAAGCTAAGGGGAAATTCTGAGAAGAAAGGTGCCGTTCTTTTACAAGTTGCGGCTCTTGCTCGTTCATCCGCTCTCTCATTTCCTACGATACCAGCATGTCCTCTTATCCAGCATATTTGAATGGTTATCCCTCTTATTTTTAGATGCTTAATTTTACTCTGAATATCTACAATGAATGGATATACCGACCGAGTATCTGTTATTGCATTTGTTGTAAATGCAAATTTTAAGTAGTGTTTTATTGGGATCAAATTATTATTAATCAAACTCTAAAGATTCTCATTATGATAGCTCTGCAAGGAATACGATTATCTCAATTAGTTTACATCCTCACTCAACACGGTATAAACTAGCTCTTCATAATTCTAGAATGCGTCTGCTGGAGGCGTCCCTAGTGTCTGTCATTCTCTCTAATTACAAGCATAAACAAATACCAACTATAACAAGACATGCTGCATGCACACACTTGCAATTAATATCTTGATAATATATTTTATTTATTTATATTAACATATTTTTTTTTAATATAATTAATAATTAGACACGTTCTGATGGGTGCCACTGCCACTATGGTTGCATCATCTGCGTATCATGTGACGTTGACGACTTTATCTCTCTTAGTCCTCGATTTACATTTTCCTCCATTCCTAAAAGCGTTTTAAAATATATTTTCTATTTGTGTAAGGAAATTTTTTGGCATAATTATATTGTGATATATTTATTTATAAAAATGTTTAACTTGCTTCGTTTCTTTGTTGTTCAGAATATGTGGTTTTAAAAATATTGATAATATTACTTTAGTCTATTTCGTATTTTAGTAAGTGTATTTCGTATGTTTTGTACTTTGTAAAATATTTTATGACATATAAATAGATAAATAAAATAATTACAATATTTACAATATTAAGATATTTTTTAACAGAGATAAAACATGAAATTGATTGTAACAGAGAGGAGAAAACAGTTTTGGGAATGGAATATAGGCATTTACAGGGACTTAGATCTGTCATTGGCTTGTTTATGTGGAAACTTTACACGCTGTAACATTAACCATTCCTCCATATTAAAAAAAAGTTAATATTTACGTCCTTATCGTTTTTTTTTTTAATTTGGGTTCTTATGATTTACCCAAATATACCAAATTCGGGGGATATTTTCGACGAAATGTAAATAACTCACTGTTAGAAAATAGGAATCAGGATGTGGTAGTGTGGGTTTCGATCCTCGGATCACTGATTCTTGAGTCTAAGATACTAGTCAAATACCTAAACTTTGCTCAAAATTATTAACTCTTCCATCTGCTGACTTGAAAAAAGTTGAAAATTTCATTGATATGGGTGAAATTTGTAAAGCTAAATAATTTTATCTACTATTTGACGCCTAAAAATACATTTCAAGTAATTTACTTCTGCTTATATTAATTAGATGAATCAAAAATATTTTGAGTACGTCCAAACGTTTGTAGACGTGGCTGGATATTATTTGCCACGGAGTTATTTATCGAAATATTTTTTTTTGTATAAAATTATAAGTGTAATTTTTTTTGTTAATTTTTTTAAAAATGGTCATATAAAATTGTATTCTGTTAAAATATGTCCATGTACTTGATTTTTTTTAATCTGAACGGCTTGGGTAGTTAGGAAGAAATCGCTTTAAGGCAATATACCCACCCTTATGTTGATAAAAATTGTATTTGTATATAAAGTGTAAAATAAAAAAATAAAATATGTGGGTACATTTTCTTATTTTAACTTGGTATTGCATCTTTTAGTCTATCTTATGTTATTTTTACTTATTTCATTTATATACTTATGTTACACTGCTGCACTTGGGTGTAAATGTAAAAGCCCATAGGGCGTATATACAAATAAATTAATTTTTTATTTATTTGTACTTTAATTTTTGTGTAAAATTGTAAGATTCAATATGTCCATGTATTTAAAATTTTCTCAAACTGAACGGTTTGGGTAGGTAGGAAGAAATTGCCTTAAAGCAATATGCCCGCCCTTATATGTATATTTATTGTATATGTATATAAAGTGTCTATAAATAAATAAAAATAAATACTTTTATTAATTATCCAACCTAAAATAAACTAGTATTCCGCTAAAATTCTGATTTATCTGGGATCATGAAAAGATTTTCGATAAATTGTCTTTAACAGGCGCACGGAGCTGACAGAAAAGGCATTTTAGTGAGTAATTACGTAAGATGTTAAATTTATTACTCATAAATTTCAATCACTACCTTAGATATTTACCTAATTATCCATATAGAATTAACAGTAACAGTTCAATCATCAGAAATATCGCTTCTGTTGGGATGGTGCTGAGTGATGTTTTCAATATCTGACCCTTAATAACGGTTATTTCAGCATCTATACATTATATTGCAACAAATAATTTGAGGCACCGGATCTCTAATAATGACTCAAAGTTATGTGTTGATATGTGACAAACTTTTGATTTATTTGACAGTAAAAATTCTACCGATATTCAAATGTTTCTATTACATTCGTATTTGAACTACACGTTTCTGGTACAATGAAAGAAGCAGCCGCTCACTGCTAAGTATAACGTCATTAATCATCTATTTAACTCTTTTTTAACCAGACTACTTCAAAACAACACAAATTTCAAAGATTATTTGCTAAATAAGTGCTGACCCCATTTACTTGTGACTTTTTTAGAATTGACTTAGTTGATCTTTTTTGCAACACGATTTTTTAGCTGTGTTGGATTCACCGCGGTAAACTACATGTTTTTTGGCGATAGAAAAATAAAGTTTATTTATTTATTTAACACTTTATATACATATACAATATAAATACATATAGGTGCGGGCATATTGCCTTAAGGCAATTTCTTCCTACCTACCCAAACCGTTCAGTTTGAGAAAATTACAAGTATATGAACATGTTCTAAAGAATCATACTGAATCTTAAAATTTAATACAAAATTTAAAACAAAAATTAACTAAAAAAACATTAACACTATACTATGAAAACAGGAGAGGAAATAGGAAAGAAGAAAGAAGGAGAAAGAAATAACTTAAATATTTAGATAGTTAAGGGGCGTCTATAACATATATGGGTAGATTATTCCACTATCGAACAGCTAAAACTGTGAAAGGGGAGGCAAGAACATTTGAGCGGTGAAAGGGTATTAAAAGGGTTCTCCTGTTACTAGAACGAAGAGATAGACCACGTTGTGATAGAAGTTGGAAGAGCTCGCTGGAAGAAAAGTGATAAAATGTGAACGTTTTTTCTATAACTGAGACTGAACCAGTGTAGTTGCGTGCGACATTTGGTTCTATGTGCAAAATTGTGTTCGACTCGAAGACTGGTTTCAGGTAAATATCATACATAAAGAAATAAAAATGAGATAATTCTGCCTAGTAGTGCAGTGATTGGCGTCTGAGCCTACTATTTTAAGCTTTTAGGTTTGATTCCTGGCAGATCAGACATGAAATATTGATTTTAAAGGTTGTTTAAACTGTAATATTTTATTGATCACCTTCAAGTATCTTTGTGAGTAAAAAATGGAATGAAATATTAGCTTCCTTTAAAATTTACTTTCATGTATTTATAAATTAGTAAATTTTTTTTGTTTTTGTTTTTAATCTTGTATAATTTATGATACATCTAAATTACGAGCAATGTCAAAATCTTTTTCATTTTAATTCTTTGATTGTTGATTTTGATGAAAAAATTCACAACAAAGTAAAAAACTATAATGTACTCGTAGATACTCCTCCTCAATAAAATACATACAAATGCGGGATCGAGAAAACTTAAATATCGGGATATATTCAAACTGCCTTCATTTTCAAGCTATGCGACATAACACACACCTACGGGCCTTACTCATAAACTTGGTATAAAAATACCCCTAGTCATAGTGGTAGTATACGGATCGCTGAAGGCCCATATATTATACTCCCGATGTAGGAAGATACTTTTAGATATTTCTTTATGCTTTCTTAACTTTTGCGAACAATTTCATACGAATATATCCATAAGTACAAAACGGCATTTATCAATACTATTCTTGGCCGATTACCTTTCTTTCCCATTTCGAAATTTTGTAATAGTTTTTTTAAAATAATAATATAATTTGTTCCCAATTATATTTCATTATTTTAGTGTGGTAATCTGTAAATAATGTGTTAATTTTTTAATATCACGAAGAGTGTCAATATTCGGAAGCGTTAAGGAAATGTGGATGCATAAACATAGGCAGAATAGTGAATGTTACACAGTATGTAAAGTGGCCACCCAAAACATCTAATGACAAGTCACTAGCCCTGTTAATGTCTTGAACATTATCTTCTCAAAAGTATTTTCCGTCTCTGTTTCAACAAATGTAGACGTATATTTTAAATCAAAATCATTTTATCCAATTATATTTTATATTTTTGTATGTTTGAATAAAATAATTATATAAATAATTTTTTTTTTTTTTTCAATTGGATGAGAAATGTTAAAATATGTTACACAATATAAATTACCGTCCTATTAATCCTATTATTCTACATGAATGAATAATCGACAAGGCGGAAATCAGTTCCTACTGAGTATCCTAATGATAGCAGAAGTAACATGTTTTGCGTCTGTTTTTCTGTGTTTTGACAGCCGGAATGCCGTCCGTTTTTCATAACACGGAACCTTTTTCGAAAGTTCAAATAGTAATTGATATTTATATTTGTATTCAACTACTTGCCAGCTTTTTAATTTCTACAGGTTTCGTGTCTATTCCTCAGGAAACTCACTACATTAATATGCGAATCAAAAGTACACTTTCATCATCAATATAATTACACAAGTATAATATTAATGAAATGGGTGTCCTGACAAAGAGACGGATACGTTTCGAAACTTGTTGACATTAAAAAATGGTAAATGGTTACCATTACTTCTGTTTTAACTATTAAGTATTATTTGAAGATTTTGATAACAAATTAAATGTTTTTTTTAAAATTATTATTATTCATAAACATAAAGTAGATATTATACTCCCAGAAATTATTATAAAAAACTCATTTGGAGCCGTACATAAAAATTAAACATTTTTGTGACAATATATAATATCATACTTAGTTTATACATCCGAAACAGTAATAAAACATAATATAAGAAACATAAAACATAGTACTTTACACCATCTACATAAATAACATTAATAACTTTAACTTTCAAAAAGATTCAAGTAATATTTTTTAATTGCGACACTTTTGAATTTGCTATTCGACTTTTCGTGTTTTAGCTCATCGGGCAGTTTGTTAAATTCGAAATGGCCAATATTTTCCTGAGACCTTTTGCTAAACTTCGTTGTGCGAAACTTAGATACATGAAGATTCCCTGAGTTACGCGTATTGTTGTGAATATCATTACCAAATGTGTATTTTAAATTTGTGTGAGCAGAAAAGTTCATGATATTCAAAATAGTATTGGTTAAGTCATGCAGTGGTATCACCTTGAATAAATCTATTTCTTTACTAAATAGTTCAAAGGCATTTGAACAAAACAGAGAAATGTATTTTGATGTTATTTATCAACTGTTTTTCACCACAATTATACAAACTGTGAAGAAAAGATTCCTCATAATTTTTAAAAACTTTCTAGTTAGTTTATATGTTCAAATGAATATAATGATCGTAAACATGTAAGCATTGTTTGACGGAAATACATAAATTAATTTGTATAAAAGAAGGTAAGATTTACTTACGTGTCTTAGAAAACTTCCATTATTAGATAATTATCACTACGTTTATTTGTCTCTAATTAAAAAACAAGAATCATTGTAAATTTACTCACGTTTATCAGTGTGTGTAGAAAAATTTATTTCATTGTTTTAATGATTCATTTAATATGACTGTTTCGTCTAGAAAAATTTCATAAAGCATACAAAAGCACTTAAAGGCATATTTTTTCTTCTTTTTAAGACAATGCAAGTAAAAAAAATATATATGTTAAATTTAAGGCTCATAAAATGTCATTAAGACACATATTACATATATTTCCACACTGATATTATATAATAACATAGTTTTTATTTTAGTTTTTTATGTGTTACATTTAGTAAAACGCAGATTAAAACAGAAATAATTAATAAAATATAAATCGACGCTCAAAAGAAAAAAGTTACCAAGCGACATGTAGCAACTTTACAAAAGAGCCAATTAAGGTTTTTTTGTTTAATAAATATCTCATACTTACGTTTTATTTTGGCGTGATTCCTACATACATTAGTTAAATAAAAATATGCGAGATTCTGTTTTAATTTTTTTTTTTTACTTTATTTTGCTTTGTAAAGTTGCACATGCTACATGTCACTTGGTATTTTTTTCCTTTCCAGCGTCGAAATCAAAATTGAAATATTCCTTCTCATTTTTCAAATTTTCGACAAAATATATGAAATGTACCTACGCAAATGATTTTTTTCTCATAAAAGCTGGAACTGTTTTTTTATATGGCATAACTAAAAACATCCAAAATACTATATTTTTATCGCAGCAACTCTTCCTTTTGGCGTACATAAAGTTTTTGTGAAGATGTTTTAAACTTTTCTCCCTTGCAGTAGGATACTGCACATGCTTTAACTTTTCTAATAACTTTTTTTACTCATCCGAATCCTAATTAATAATATAGACTTCAAAACTCAAACAACAATCACAACAAGCAAACTTCACCTTTTGGCGTAGCGTGAGGCAGCGGATGAGAAATTTTAATTTTAAATTAAATAGTATTTTATATTATTAATCTTTATGAAATATTTTTTATACAACATTTATTTAGAGTCCTTTTCACTAGGTTAACATATTCTAAGAAAAATTTTGCATTGTTCAATTTTTTTTACATATTTCCCGCGTCATTCAAATGTTCTTTTTATTTCTTCTTTTCAATTTTTTTTCAGTCAGATTTTATTTCTCTTTTAAAATAATGTTTAATATGAATTAACTTGAATCTATGGAGAAATAGTCTAGTTCGTGAAATGTGAAAGCTCGTGGTAATTTTAGAAATATTTTTTAAAATAAATGATAGGGCGATATTTTAATATATTTAGTTTGTTAGAATAATCGGTTCTATCGCTGTTATAGCATTACCAGATCGGTATGGTTTTATAAAAAATGTAAACTTTGTAATACATTGTCATCCAGCCGACATTCAGCTGGATTGAGAATACAGTTCTGTGTGATATAAAAAGAAAAACCTAGACGAGTGCTTTCAGCTCGATTGCTGCTCGAAAATCCAGTGGAGATAATTTCGCCTCGTTGTGTAGTTGTTTGACGTGCTCGCCTACGATTCTTGACGTCCTGGGTTTAGTTCGATAGTCTATTAACAAAAACCACAGAATTTCGTTACTAGAGGTTTCGAAGTAGTTTCCCATACAAAACGGGTAATTCTTTCGATGAACTGAAATCGAAATGTAATGTATATTTTTAAGAAGACTTACCAAGAATATAAGAAAAGCGAGACACGTTCCCGTAAGGTACTTTCTGAAAAATATACCCGGACCCCTGTCCGCCATTTTTATTCTTGCTCGTCTCATGATATAGCCAGGGTTGTCTTGGCTCTGAAAACAAACAAAAGGATTTTTGAACATTTTGATCAAAAAAATAAATACAAATACATCATGATCACTACTCATTACATTATATGAGAATATATAGATATACTTTTTTTTTTTCATTTTTTTTTTTACTGTTTTTGTTTGACATTTTGATTTCTTAATATTAGTTTATTTACAGGTAAATACGTTTAAGGAAAAAAGTACTTGAAATACACCCCCTCACATATTATACACACACGCAATTACCAAAACCAAACTCTTTCTCATCTCACTTACCCTCACACACATACACTTACCCTCATCATTATTTTAAGAGTTTTTTCATGTTTTTTTTTTTTTTCTTTAATTTAAAACAAATTATAGTTAATTTTTCTCGTTTATTTATTTGGAAATTTTTTACTAGCTTTATTTTACGCTTTTATATATTGTTGTAAATATATTTTTTGTAGTGTTTTCTTCAATTAAAAAATAAAAACGAATTATAAATACTTTAAATCTATATTAAATTAAAATTCTTTTGTTACTCATAGTGTTTATTATTAACAACTGTTATTCTAATCTATCTACAAAATGTTGAATATGGCCAAATGTTTAAATACAAATACCAAGTTAACATAATATAAATTTTCAAATTCAAGCAGCATGGTTAATTTTACACTATGCGTAAAGTGATCAGTTGAACCATGTTAGAGGGAGACAATCATAAACAGAGAACACACTGTTTTCATTTTCTATTCATTACTTTTATATAAAATACCTGTTACTTAATATGTATACTTATTTTTATGCAATAAATTTATAAAATAAAATAATAAATCCAATGTAAAGTCTTGTTAAAACCTTCATTAACAGTTTTTCTCTTTTGGTTTCTGGCTTAATAAATATCAAAACATTGTTGAATTTCCTTAAATTTCAATGTTTTGACAAATAAAGATCGAATTAAAACCGAGTTGTGATCCCGTAGTAGCGTCACAAACTCACGAATCACAGGTCTGAGATTCAAACCCCGCTCTACAACCACAACTTGATTACCATTTTCTAACATCAAGTTATTTACGGCTAGTTGAAAATGGGTCCAGAATGAATATTCGAGTAGATATAATTAATAAGAGCGCGTGTATTTTGTGTGTTGAAAACATGTTTTCATTTATTATATTATAATATTATAACGTATTTAATTTTAAAGAAAAACCACATTTTCTCTTTTCATAGAGAAATAATACACCAATTATTTGCCCTTTTGTCTGGGCTTTTATTATGTTCCTATTATTCTTGAATTAAACCGCATTTTACCGCCATTTTACACACAAAAGAGTTTTTCTTTGATTGCCGCGTGCCGTGTCATTTGTTAATAGGTTTACTCACGCCTTTTATTCGGGTTAACATTCATTTACTGCGAATCTAGATAACTTTACGATCATGTTTAGAGTATTTTTAGAGCGAATGGTTTTTTGGTAAAAAAAAGACTAAGGATGATATCTTAATAAAGCATTGCGACGTGTGTAGCTCTTTTTAAGCACTTCTTGCAAATGTTTTAAGCAGCAATAAAGTGTCTAATCTTGACCCAGGAATCAATTTATATTTTAATTCTAATACGTGTCCTTTTTAAATGTTTAAACATACATAGAATCACTTCTTTAATGCATTGTTTAAAATTAATTATTTAAGTCGTAATAAAACTTTCTTTTTCATGCAATTTTTTCTCTGTTTTTGATGTGTATTATTATTATCTTATCTCTTTCTGAAATTAATTTATCAAATATTTTTGTGTACCATATATTATATTATTATCTTATATATACTTACTGTGAACTAATTTTTATAATTCGTTTTTAACATTATTTTGTTGGTACCATTATTTTTTGCTTAAATTCTTTTCAAGTTCTTTTTAATTTGCCTTTAATTCTCACATTTTTATTTCATCCATATTTATATTTTTTTCTTTTTTACTATGCAAAGTTTCACCTTTTATTTTGCATTGCAGCATGCTTTTTTATTTCTACATGTACACAATAAAAAAGGGTTGTTTATTTTTAAAATCAAAACTTACTATGTTTGTTCTTACGTGCATATTTTTTTTAAATGCCCCTTGGACGTATTGTAAAATTAAATAAATAAATGAAAATGAAAAATAAAATCTGTGGATTTCTAGTATATAAGCTCTGTTAAAAGCTTGAGATCCTTTTTTGTAAAAAAATCTCAATCTTTGTTAAAATAATTATCAACAATAGTGTTAATAAGATACACAATAGTTTAAATAATCAGATACAATATTTTGAGTTTTTCCAAATTTTTTAGACATTTTGATTTGACCTCTTAAGGAGTTATTAAGATTGACATGTTACAAAAGAAATGCAGAAAATTTTACAAAGGGTATAGAAAGTCTGAGCATTTACAGGTAATTAGAAAAATATTTTTAGGTGCTGTTTAGGTATTATGGTGGTAAAATAATTCATTTAGAAGAATCTGACCCGCGCCAGTAAAGGTTTCAGTCATTAAATATTACAAAAATAAGCAGATAGAAAAATATAAAAGAATGTATGTTTAATCACTTAAATTTGAAAAATGGAAAAAAAGACTGAGTATGTGGAAACATTTATGAAGCATATTTTTTTATGCAATTTTTATTATATTGGTCCCCAATATGAAACTCAGCTAACTATAATTAGGGGAAATGTTTCAAACCACATTATGGTTTATTTATCTCTACTCAATGGTGCATATGGCACTGAATTCGTACTCCAATTGCAGCGTATTTCGATCAGTTTTATTACATGAAAAGTAAGGTGATCAGTACTAAATACAAAACTGTTTTTTTTATGTTTAAGGCGTTATAGGTACATAAAACATTTCATTAATTGATGCGTTGTATGAGATGTCGGCTGGCGATTAGTCGAAACATCAAATTTGCAAAATCCGAACATTAAATCGAAATAAATAACTGGTTTATTGTTGTTTAATGTCCCATGTTTGTTGAGAAGTACAAGTAAAACAGTTAGAAAAGGCCCATTAAAGATATTATTATGAGTATCAAAAGCCATTAACGACACATACTAAGAGATTAAAGTTATAAATCAAAGAGTACTTATTTAATATTCAAATAAAATACTGTTTAGAAATTTCCTTGGGCGTCATTGAAATTCATAACATCTAAAAAACACTTCGATTATTTCAAGACATCATCATCACATCATCAGCATAATAATCTCCTTTTCTACACGCAATGGTACTACATTTGTATATCAAATACAGCGTAAGTCAATCATCTGTTACATGATTAGTTTTATGGTTCAGATGATTTACAAAAAAAATCAAAATCAATATTTCACGCCTACTTAGACAGAAATCGAACCCAGGATCTCTAAAATCGTAGGCGAAGACCCATATCACTACACTACGAGGTGAACTTATCTTCTCACGATTTCCCATTGCAGGATTTTTGCCTGTGAGTCAAAATCATCCAGGGTTCTAGTTCTACTTTGCAAAAAGAACTGTGTTTTTCTTCCGTTTGGATACAGAAAAATATAATGCTATCGTAAAATGTACACTTTAAAATTAATACTCATTTAACAAAATGCTTTTTTTTATTATCAAAGTGCATATTGTCGTATCGAGTCTGGGACAACTGATGTTTTTTTCACTAAAACTAAGTGGAATTCAGATTTGTATTTTAACTTAAAAAGCGTTTTTAGAAAAAAATGACTTCGATGCTTATATTGCTTATTGACCTATAAAATAGCGATAAATTCTGATTTTTTTATTTTGAAACGGCACGATGTGGACTTCCGTGTTTTATCCTTTTGGGTACAGATATATATTTAGTATAATGTGCATCTATGCGACTGGTATTTAAGTGTAGATTATTTTTTTTAATAAATAATAATGTAAGTAAAATCTTTATATTCATAATATTACAACAATGTTTTAAGTTTGCCCAAGTCTTCGTAGACAAGAGCTGGATTTAACCCCCGGGGAGCTGTTAATATTTAAACATTTCAACAGAGAGAAAAAGGAATGTAGAAGTCCTGGCATTCATGAGGCTTATGACCTCTCATTGGCTGGTTTAAGTGGCTTCTTTATACTCTGTGTAACATTCACCATTCTGCCTATATTTGAACGTCTATTTGCTTTCGTTTTTTTCATCGGTTGCGTTTGTAAAGTTAAAGAGCTGAAACCATTATTGTTGCGGGTAAGATTCACATCATTTAATTATTTCCCCCACATACTAGGCAACGCCTGAAAATACTTTAAATATTTTTTCAAGCATTTTTCAAACAGACGTCAACAGAAGAAAGAATTAGAGGAATATAGATGTTCAAATAAAGACAGAATGGTGAATGTTACACAGTGTGTAAAGTAGCCAGTGAAACCAGCCTAGGACAAGTCATAAACCCTTTGGATGTCTAGACTTCTACGTTCCCTTCTCTATAATGTTCTTCATCTATGTTGTAATGTGTTAAATAATATTACAAGTTGTGCACATTTACTTGTTTTACATTTTATATTATATTTATGTGACAATTATTCATGTTACCAATATAATGAGGAAGCCTCTAATTGGAATACATAAAATGTTTTATACATTGTATTATAATTTTACATATGTATGGTAAAGCCGATTTTTATAATGTATAACAGCGTAAATTAATTCCTATGTCTATCTCTTTTTCTTTCGCCAAATTCAATCCTGTCCTTTTTGCACCTGTGTGAAGATTTCAAAAACTAATTAATGGTTATTATTTGCCATTTGACGTCAGTGCCCGCTTTAAACTCGATAGAAGTACATGTTAATCGCCAATCGACTTTCGATACAAAACGCTTCGCTTAATGTAAAATATAATTAATAATAAACAAATAAAATTATATGACGAAGAAAACTATTATTTTTATATTACAGTGTGGAGTTTTCCTGCAGTTCTCGGAGGAATAAGAAATAATCTTCAAGAAGGTCAGTCTATTCACTCCATTTCCTTATTATTCATTTGCGCTGTGACTGTTAACGAAAAGGCGGACTGTAAATGAAATTCGAATTTCATTCAGTTTTGTGAATTAGGAAATATTTGAGAAAGGAATAGGAATATGGAATGGATACTTACCTTTAATATGGTCTGAATGTTCTTCGATTTCTAGCACTGGATGACAAAATGAACTATAAAATATAACAATATTTTCCACGACGCGTGACGATTCCAACCACTTCTTTTCCGATTGTATGTCAAGTCAAAAATGTTGTATTGTTTTTGTTCTAAATCCGAATCTTCTAATTTTGAATATCGTCTATCTTGATGTTAGGTAGGTACCATAAGGATGGGTCGAAGGAAGGATGGGAACGAAAGGTAATCGGCCAGGAATAGTATCGATAAATGCTGTTATTTACTCAACAGTGACATTTATAAAATTTAATTTACCTGCCATCGCGAATTAGCTTACGCTTCGCCAATGTCTGTTGGCTTTCCAATGAAATAAAATAAACAACTTTGTTTTATTGAAAAGGCTACTGAATGCCTAAATTACTTTAAAAAAATACATATTTATAACTTCTTGATTAATTACGATTTCACAGCACAATAAGCCCGCACCACCGATGCTAGATTTTTTACAATACCTTCATATAAATCACCGTTAAAAAACAAACATAGGAGGGAGAAAAGCAGCATGAAAATTGACGTTAATCTTTTGAAGGTTTCCAAATGTTTACTACGTGAGATATGAGCTGTATAAACAACATTCTTTGACGACATAACACGGGACCGTTAGATTGCCCACGTGGCCATTATAGTGAAATGGAAGGTGTGTTCCCAATACGAAACGGTGCTTTGTACCGGAAACATAATAAGGCACTATTCTTTAATTCCACTGCGCACAGCAAGGGGCTCAATGCAGTCATCGTGCGTCGTAGTAAACGCTGTTTGAAATGGTTTTCTTGTCATCACAAGAGGACAGGCACTTTGCATCAACCATTTGTTCCAAAAATGTAAAACATGCCTCAACTTTTTTTTTGGATATCTGTATTTTGTAATTTGAGGTTTGAATAGTTTTTTGTAAATTTAAGTTTATTTAATGTTCCTTAATTTCAAGTATTTTTAATTTTCGCACACCTTGCTAAAAAGGTGTGTGAAATTCCATTGGGTATGCGAATAAAAATATATGCACATAACCGCTGAATAAATTCAAAAGGGTCATAAATGGAGAACCTAGAAATTTCGTTTTGTTGCAAAAATGGGATAGAAATTGGTTATTTTTTTCTATAAAAAAAAGGTTCTCATGAATTTTGCATTATAAATGACCCAAATCGCACAACAGCCTTTTTGGTATTTTGCGTTTTGGTGGCTAATTTCAGAACTTTCTTGGTGATAGTTAACACAAAACAAAATAATTAGTTAGATACAGCTTTAAAAAACGCATCTTATGATATTAAAAACATGAACATAAAAAGTAAAAAACAAAATAAAAAAAGCGAAAACTCATGTTAAAAACTTTGATTGGTTCTACAGAAAAAAATCGAATTTTGACTTATGACCCCTTTGAATTTAAGCAGCGATATGTGAAAGGTACTTGTATGTTCCTTGTACTCTGGAAGTGTGAATGTCTAGGCATTTACAAGGCTTATGATCTCTCATTGGCTGGTTGATATCCACATTTTTTTAATTCTCCCATCTGTTGATTTTTGTGAAGAGAAGTATATTTTTTTAAATAAAAGTTTCAACTATTTAAGCTTACAAAAATTAAATTATTTAAAAAAATGTTTACTATCCGAGTGACATTTGTAAAATCTGCCTAAATTTTATACTTTTTTAGCTTTGAATCAAAGAATTATTTGTAATAATTTTTCAATTAAATGCTATAATTTTTACCGCGTGTAAGAAAACATTTTTTGTATCCAAGTTTCCATAGTATTAAATTCCTCGTTAATTCTTCAGCAAAACTCACCTTTTGGCGCATCAGTAATTTTTACCATCAATATGCGGGTACTTGTAATAATCATGGCAAAATATATAATCATCTTTCCATTTTTCGCTTTTAATTGTGCAATGCGTTGACATTCCAATTGTAGTAAATCAACGATTGTTTATGTATTCTGGCCGGACTAATAATTTAGTATAATATATTAAAATACACTGAAAACATTTTGGGGTCCAAATATTTTTTTTTACTAATTCTTAATTTTCCTGTCAAGATTAAATATTTTTATATCTTCATACTTTCATTTTTTATAGCGAATCAACACCCATGGGACTGTAAGATATGTAGATAATAGAAAAATGCCGTACGTAAATATGGAAGTGAACATATAAGCCAAATTAAGAATGTTACACAGAGTGTTGAGTGATCACTTAAGCCGATGACAGGTCATACGCTCTTTGAAAGCTTAGACTTCTGTTTACATGTATAGACATAGACAAAGGATTAGCAATGTATTGCATTAGAATGAAAGTGTTTTGATTTTGTCAATATTTCCTGTAGCGATGCTTATAGACTAACTTTATCAATACAAATTTTATAATTTTGTAAAAAAAAGATACATATTAGTTGACTTTGTTTTTTTCGCTGAAATAAAACATCTAGCACTAAAACTTGGTGCAAAAATCTCAAAATAGCTAATTCACTTGGCCATTATTTTTTTTTAGCAATGTAAGTAAGAATGTGTTTTGATTTTTTTAGTATTTCTTGAGTGCTCGCAGTATAATGAATTGCTTAAAAGTTGATCCTTTAAATACAAATGTGTTAGATATTTTTGTGTTGAAAAAATAAATAAATTTGCTATTTAATCATCTACTTTACATTAGACGTCATTCGTTCTGGTGACCCATTGCATATTGCAGGTGCATAAATATATAAATCGCAAAACAATAAAAATGCATATTACATTGCCACAATCTGCGGGAGTCGAACCCATCATCTCACGATCATAAAAGATTACATTACCAATGTATTCAGCTGTACAGAATCACTCATCATGTCTAACGTTTAATCTTCCCATAGTGCAGAGTCAAAGATCGCGAGAATTTTCACATGCCGGTGGTACTAATATTAATATCTTCAGAAAAGTATTAATCATATTATCACGGTAGGAAAATGGTAATTGAAATGCTATTTTTAATATCTACAACACAAATAAATACGTCAATGGTCTTTTGTTATTTATTTAAACGTATTAACATATTGATTTGTCATTATTACTGTGAAACAACTATATTCGCGAGTAATAAAAGGTAATAAAACCTAAAATAATAGTTAAATTCATTATTTCTTTATTTACTTGAGGTTAAATCCGTTTAATCCTTCTCATTTGTTTTGCATGAACTGCAAAAATTCCAAAAACTTGTATAGGAAATATACCTCCGCATGCACCAAGCAAGGCTTGCGTTTAACAAACAATCAAAGATTTTCGAGTCAAATAATATCAATCTACCGCAAGCAACTTGCCAAGACATATGTATGGAGCATATTGATGTACGGTTGTGAGACATGGTGCCTTACCGAAAGAGATAAAAAAAAGACTAAAGGCTTTCGAGATGTGGTGCTACAGAAAAATATTAGGAATTTGCTGGAGAGACCACATTACTAATGACGAGGTTCTCAACAGAATCGATGAAGGTAGGCACCTAAGCAAAACCATCTCAGAGAGGCGAGCCCGATGGATCGGCCACATTTTGCGCCATAAGGGTCTCCTGCACGGCATCCTGGAGGGAATGGCTGAGGGGACAAATTATAGAGGGCGCCCCCAATGGGAATATTTGGAGCAAGTGTGCGAAGATTTAAACTGCGCCTCATATGTCGAGCTGAAGAGGGCTGCAGAAAATAGAGACCAATGGAGGACGAGATGCAGGACTTTGCTGCAAACCGATCCCCAGGATTGAGACTGCGAAGAAGATAGGTATTTAAAAAAGGGAGTGTTTGATGTACTACAACCACTACTATCACGCCATTTGGCCGTAGGGATAGGCAGAGAGAATAGACTGCCACACATGCCTATCCTGGAATACATCCCTGGCTTCTTTCACATTCGTACATCTTGTCATACATGCCCTTCTGTTGTGTCTACTTTTGACATGACCAGACTTAAGATTTTGGTTTATCTGATCATGTCACGTCTTTTTTGGTCGTTTTCGTGCAACTTCACTGTTCATTCTTGCCAAATAAATATATCTCATTTACCATTCTTCCATCATCTATTCATTATATACGACCAAACCATCTCAGTCACTCTTTCTTAATCTTATCAATTATGCGTGTCTTAGATTTGCAGTCTCGCCTGATTTCAACATTTGTAAACCTGTCATACATTTATTTCTCACAAAAACGTCTAAGAGATCGCATTTCACTCGCATTCACTCTGCTTTCACTCTTCCTCTGCCAGTTCTATGTTTTGTTTCTACACATAAGTGTTTGAACTAAAACTCCAAATGAGAAAAAATTTACTTCCGATACCTACCCCAAATTGAAATTCTTAGAATTTAAATTGTATTTATATAACTCAATTTTGGAAAAACTATCATTTTTATCTTCGATATAATCAAACATTACCCAACATAGGATCAATTTAATTATATATATAATCTAATACGTTTGGATATTTTTTTAGCTAAATTGGAATTGAATTCAAGACTTCGTGATCGTCAGTTTAACGTTTGTATTGGATTGCTACGTAGATATAAGCTTTAGTTTAGTAAATAGTCCACGGTAATATTTAAGGTCGATGATTGCAATCGATTGATTTAATAAATCTAAAATCTCGACTTTAATTGGATCACGGTATTTATGAACCAAGCTTTAGTAAGGTAACTGATCCCAATACCATGATAATTTTTAAAAACCATTTTATTCCTAATTTAATTTTGAATTGAGTGAATTAGAAAAACTGTTATCGTCTTCTTATCTATTTTTCTACATCCGCTCCTAATTGGAGCATGTGAACATCACTAGACACCTCCAGGAGACCCTGTCGCAAGCCAACACTTTCTTCCCCTTCCTAAATTTGATATTGTGTTATCTAGTTATTTATAATAACATTTACTACACTAACGCTATAGTTTTCAAAGAGAGCAATGCGGTCCTCTAACAGCCGTCATGTGGCGGTGGATGACATCATTAAAACATTGCTTGTACAAACGCTTGTTGTTTTCTAGAGAGCGTTGATTGTGAGCAGAACGTCAAACAACGGTACCGCCATTTGCGGAACAAGCGTCATAGCAGTGCAAACAGACTTTGAACGATTTTTTCCGTGTAGCGGTGAAAATTTTTGGTTGTTAAAACTTTCAAAATGAGTGCAAACGTGACGTGGACTAGTGAAATTGAAGAAGTGTTGATGGATTTTGTAAAAAATCACGAAGCTATGATAGGGACGAGGTTGTCAATTTTTTTAAAGTTCGAGATTAGCAATTAGCAAAAATTTACAAATCTGCTTTCCTTATATACTTTATTTCCTTTAATACATCTTGATATTTTTATGTTTTTTTATTATATATTTTTGTATTATTTAATTTAGTACGTACTATTATTTGGCATATTATTTATTGCTCCTATTTTTTACTATTGTATTGAGTGAGTTTCTAGAAAACATATCTCAATTATCATTTCAATTATGTTTTTATAAATACATTCTTTTTTTGTTGATTTCAATGGTATACTTATTTTGTTTTTTTTAATACTACTATATTTTACTATTATTTTGCTGATTTTAATGATACCATTATTTTGATTCTTTGATTATGTTTGAATCTTAATTTGTATAATTATATTTTTTTAATTATTTTTGATTATCTGTTTTGCATTGCATTCTTTGGAATTTTATTATTTATTACTTATACCTTTTTTTCTAGATAATTACTCTATTGCATCACATGTCATTATAGTTTAATCTTATTAATTTTACTATGTATTTTTAATGTTATTTATTATGACTTGACATGGGCATAGCCCTAAAAGCCTTAATAAGTTCATTCATATTTAAACCAGTGTAATTTTGAATGAATAAAATAAAATAATATAAAAAAAGTAAAATAAATGTGAAAAGCAAAGGCTTTAAAAATACCTAGTTAAAACCGTATTTGAAGGGAAATATCTGGACAATATTTGAGATATCAGACACGTTCTATAATTTAAATAACTAACTCTTAAAATATGTTCATTTCCTACAAGAAAAACGTTTTATCTATTTTTTTATTTTTTTTAATTTCAAATCATTTTTTCTAATGATACTATTTTTACTTAGTTTTTTTCTATATTCGGATTACTGAAAAATATGACAGATCACAAGCGCCTATTTCAGCGCAAATTTTGGACAGATAAGATGTGATGGCCGCTAGATAACGACGCCGCGCCGTTTTCTCTAAGTTCTAGACAACGTTAAGACGGCCGTCTTATTATATATTACGATCGCTAAATAATGGCACCGCTTTACTAGAAAGCCATAGTTTGACGAAAATATGAGGTCAATGTTAAAAATCTCAAGTCTGCGAGAACTTAAAAATAACACTGACTCCATATTTATGTTTAGTTTATTAAATGGTAATAATGGGCTTTTCTTCGATTGGCACAGTACAAACTATGGCTTGCATGCACCAACAACGTCCTGATTGTTAGATTTCAGCAATCACTAAAATATACTGAATCTTGTCTTCAGTTAGTTATTTTGTTTGTCCAAGCCTAAATATTTTTTTACTTGTGGTAATCATGCTTTCTTATAAAGTAAATAATTATAATAATAATAATCAAAGTTTATTAAAAAAAATAACAATTACTTTATCTACTACATACACACTTAGGTAATAGATTTCTCTGGATCATGTCAAGTCTGCCTAACTAGGTACAACCTGTTTTAAGGCAGACATTTTTATGCAAAAAAATAATCAATAAAATTACTACCTACTTGTTAATTTACTACACAGTTATACAATATTAATTTATTATTTAAGAATGTATTTTGAGTAAATTTTATGATTTTTTTCAACCTAAACCCAGTAACCAATTTTCACAAATTTATTAAATTGAATCCGGGTTAGGTTTTGCAATATTTGGGTAACATATTGAATATAATGTATTTTTGGAATTTAAATGATCTGTACAGTCCGCGAGAATATAAATTCTACTAACCACAATAATTGATAATGGTGGATTTTTTTGTGGATTTCTCTAGTTATATAATGTGTTAACAGGGTGGTTATAAACTTCAATATTCCATTGTCCCCGGATTGTTACCAAAAGCTGATCACCTTACCATCGCGCAACAGTTGATCAAGACCCATCGCATTTGGTTTATCAATGCAGCGTCCTACGCACCATTTGTTTAGAAACATTTGAGTGTGCTTAATTTTATTATTTAAAAAAATATTCTCAAATTTAATTTCGTAATTACTTTTGTTAATTAACTCGTTGAAAAACACTAGATACTAGTGAGAATAATGTGTCTTAAATTTTTTTTTTACCGGTCCCGTGGTGTGATAGCTAAGACGCTTACCTCACGCGTGGCGATTTCCGGTGAGATCGAAAAAATCAATTGTGTATTTCTCTTTGCTGTAATTCACCTCTGCAATTGGGCCTGTTGTACGTAATAAACACAAAAAAAAAACAAAATAAAATAAGTCGTTTATAGGCACACGTACCTTTAGAGGTAGAAATAAATCACCGTTTATGTTATCGCATTTTTTTGTCCGAAAACATTTATAATTGTTCCTGTAATAATTATCGCTCGCTTTGTAGCCCGTTTTGGTCGTATGCACATTTCCACGACCCGACCGTGTAATTGGATTAGATTCTGATAACGACTGTGTTGAAGATACGAACTACACAGGCGCAAGAATAAATAAATTGTTATACAGGGTGACTGGAACTGAAACCGCCATAGCAAATTCGTACATAGAGGATCATTTGCTTATTATTGGATCTAACTTTCGCTAACTAAAGTTTTATAGTTACGGAGATATGTCAATTTTTATACTATAATGAGATTTTTTCAAAATTTGACCTTCAAGCATTCAGAACTTTAATTTATTTCATTATTTTAGTATTTTTTTATTATTTGTTATTAGTCATAAATATTACCTAGAAACCGTGAGTAACATTTTTAAACTCTTAATTGATGATTTTTCTCTCACAAGTGCTAACAGGTGCACTTAATCCAGCTTTTTATTCTATTTTCAAATGTGTATTTGGAATTTCTTCATCACTTATAGAATTCCGTAAAAGCCATGGAAAATGTGTCAGGTTTCACATACCTCAAACAGATGTTTCCTAAAATTAGTGACGCAAAAATTAACGAGGAAATATTTGTGGGTCGACAAATACGATCATTATTGCACATAAATAGTTTGAGGAACTATTGCATCCACTGGAGAATGCAACTAGGCAAGCATTTGAAAATGTTACTAACAGTCTCTAAGTAAGTCAGAATGTTTAAATATCGTGCAGTTGGGAATGGAGGAAGTATTTAAACGTTTAACATTAAAAATGCCTGGGTCTTAAAAACATTGTGTGATGAGGAAAAACAGATATAGTATTTGAATTAATGAGAAAAAATGCTATCAGACCTAAGATATACTCTAAGTGTCAGAATAACTTTTTTTTTCATCCAAAAAAAAATTTTTTTTGGTTACCCAGTATTGTTAATTGACCGATTAAACGCTATCTAAGCAAACATACTGGTACCGATATTTTTACTGTCATGTTCAAATCTTTATTCATTCCGAAGCCAGTAGAAAATCAAGCAGGCATCTTTGTGATGACACTTGGATAATCTGACTATCACGACTCTTGAAGTCTATGGTCAGTAGACCGCAGAGGATAATACTACATTGTACGATAACATCTGCAGATCTGAAATAACAACAGTGTTGAACAGTTAGATAGTGACGGAGCGTTCAGCAGTACGATCCAGAATAGTACCTAGAGGAATTTTTAGCATTAACATTGTGATTTGCAACGAAATATAATTTGCATTAACAAATGATAATTCTAACTTTAATATATACACTATTTTACTATTGCGCGTTTTTTTATTAATAAAGTTATTGCATATAAAGTAAAGTAAACTAAATAACTTTTAAACTACTTTTAATTACTTATATTGTATATGTATATAAAATCAATATATTGCTGCTCTTACTATGTGTCATTAATTTTTAAAACGTTTTTAAATCGACTTAAATTTATTTTCTTATTTAACGATTCGTCTCATTGTTTCTTTGAATCCCTTAAAATATATGTGTGTACATTTATGTTTTTCCTTTTTAAATTTTTTTTATTATTATTTTATTTTATTTTTACATCTGAGCATGTTTTTCATTCTTTATTTTAATTCTTAAATTTTAAATACTTTTGCAAATTTTCTTCATTTTTTTACTTTAATTTTTATTTTTAAACAACTTCTATTTATGTTTTTTTTCTGTCTATTTTTTGTACTTTAATTAATAACGTTACATATAATTACTTTATAATATTAAAACTTTGCTGGTCTATTAGAGTTAAGTCTAACTGTGTAAAATATACAACTTTGTAACTGTACTGTATGTTTCCTAAATAAAAGAAAATAAATAAATTAAAGAAAAGCAAGCAAATAGTGCGCACTCAAGAATTTTTTTATTTTAAAATTTTTTATATTTTTATTATAATCACATGAGAATACAACATTTTTTAACAAAATAATATATTGTTGTGTAAACAATACTAAAAGACCAAAAAAACTATTCCTTCCTTCCTGTTATACGAGGTATGAGTAGGCACAATCATTTTTTCGTACAAGATAAGAGTACGCTTATGATACAATGTTAATTTTCGTACACAAATCACTTTAAAATGTTCCAAAACCAATGTAGTCAGTGCACTCATCGTGCAACCATGCTTCACATCTTCCAGTGGTCCAACGTTTACCTCTCTGTAAAGAAGGCAACGGAAGACTTGGCTCATTTGATCATCTATACTTATTGTTTTTCCTTTGGTTTTTGGCTTCTTTTCTGTTGTCTTGTATCTTGTATTTTGCTGCCCTTTCCCGCTAATTCTTTCTTTTTGCACATTTTTATATATTTTTCTATAGAATATGTATGCGTACTCTATAGGTGCGTACTCTTATTTTTGACATCCATTTTTTTATTTATTTATTTTATTTTTATTAAATCATACATTTATTTTTGTACTCCCGGGAGTTACAACAAACTAATTTTGGGACAGAATAATATTTACATAAAGGTATGGTTAAAATAATAATATCGTAACAAGTAATATATTTCTTTACATAGCCAAAATTATTTGTAAAATGACATCCACTGACAAAAACAAATTCATTTAAGAAACTTAAATGATCATTAAACAAAATAAAATAATACTCACACTAGCTACAGTAACAGCCTTGTAACGCATTATATGTTTGAATCGATTTTTAGATCAAAATCACAAAAACCGCTTTTAACATGAAATGTAATCCAACACGCAATGTAAACGACACGCTGATTGATATTTTAGGCACTCTAGTGCGATTTTATAAGTTATTTATAACTTATAAAAATTTCAGTGTTGATCATTTTGGAAACGTGTTTCGAATAAATCGCAATGCGTACTCTTTGAAAATGCGTACAATTTGCTTGCTTAACCATTCATACATATTTATTACCGGGGAATCTATATTATCAACACTAGTGCATTTGAAAATTAATATGAAATGTCCTCTAATAAGATCTCCATTTAACAAGGCTCAGCGTGTTCTAAGACGAATTTTTTTTAATTATAAGTAATTCAATTTAGTATTGAAAGTTATGTAAAAAAAGTTTTACAAGTAAAAAAATAAACCATCAGTAAAAAAAACTAAAACTGCTTAGTAATAAATAAATAACTTAATTTAAGAGTTATATAATTAGGTTATCATAAATATATACTAAGAATATATTATAATGTCACTTGAATATAAATAATATCGTTTTTTTTCAAAACTCATATTCATTAACAAAATAATACATAAGAGTACAAATTATATGCGTTTACATAAAAAAAAAAATCTGAGATGGTCCATGCATTATTGGTGGCTACATATACATATGATACCTTTAAAAAAAATCTTTTTTTTTAAATGTAATTTTATTTATTGGGGATATCAACATTAATACGAGTACATGTAAAAAAATATAACAAATAAAATATACAGAGAATAAAATCAATGACAGATATCCACAGAAATACATTAAATACACGTACAATACATACTAGTGTGATTGTGTAAGTGTAATTGTGTGAGAGGGTGGGTGAGTGGGTGTTATATTGGAACGAGGGTGGACATGTGTGTAAATTATTATACAATTTATGTGTAGTTGTTTTTCTATTGAAATTTATTCGACTTTTTAAACCATTTTTATCTGGCACATACCCTATTACTTTTTTATTTTTAAAACTATAAGAAATAAGTATTAACACTCAAAACAAAGCAACTTTACATGACTGGGCTAATAATTCTTTAATCTTTAATCCAGTACTCCATAGCACGCATAATATAAAAACATAGGTAATTGAAAAAATGGATCATAAAATTTAACACCAATAATAAGAAAGAAACTTTAAAATAAAAACGGAATAAAATCAAAACAAAAATTAAGGTTATTAGTATGGCAAAATGGTATTTGGAGATATAAAATAGACCTAAAATCCTGTAAGATATTTAAAAATACCATCGGCTTTTTTGTAAGTAAACCTTCCAAAAATATTTTTATTATTGGCTTAGCGTTAGCATTAGTGTTTAACATGCAACGCTATTTTTATTTCATTAGCACGCTATCGTCGTCAAAATTTAGCGTAATTTCCGTCACGAAAGATGAGGCAAGGTATGAGTATTTATTAAATTAATATTGAATTTATGACGAAAAGGTGCCGCGCCGCGTCGTGCTGTAGTTAAGTTTACACTGATTTGGCATGAGCCAGAGATACGTTAGTCGTGTAAATAATGGGTTATCGATAATAATAGTCAGACAATTGAATAATCATACTCAACTATCTAATAAGAAGAATTTATTTTGATACTTAAGTACGATAAAGATTTAAAATTGTATTTAAAAAAAGTAAAACCAATATTTTGACTGCCCCCCCCCCCCTCCACCCAGTAGGACACTACATTAGAGTTCCAATTGCAGCGTATATGGATTGACTGCGCCAACCACTAGACGCCCCTTCTTTATTTACATTTGAATTTAGATAGAAATGTCTATCTGCATTTTTAAGTATTTCCATTTCTTTCTTTTATATCCTCCTTTTAATCCCTCTTCTCTTCATATAATAATGTAGATTTATGTTTAAATTAATTTACATTTCCTTTTAAACAAACATAAATAAAATATCTAATTTTTGCACGTTCTTGGACTTTGCAACAATGGTGATTTGACTCATAAAGGTAATAAACCAAAATCAGTGATCAAACATCCCATTTTCAAGGTAAACAATAACGATTTTCCGAGTACCTTAGCCTTGTACATAACATGTAAGGATACTAAATACAGGGGTCTAAATATATAGTTTTTAAATAATAATATTTTTTTATTTTTTTAAATGTCTATATTTTGTTTCACTATAAAATAAAAATAATTGAGTATATTTAAATAAAATAACTCTGTTTTCTTTATTATTTTGGTTTCGACAAAAATATGATACCCTCTTTAGGTTTGTAATTAAGCCTGAAGAAAGCATGCTGTTTTCGCCAAAACTGGTTGGTTATTGAATTATAAAAAAAATTAAGTGGTACATGAAAAAAACAAAGTTATTTCTTTTTTATATATTCAGTTCAGCAAACATAGTAGATACTGATACTGTCTATTCTCACTATATTTAATAAGTATGTTCCACAAAGTTAGTGTTTCAAACATAACAAATGTAAAAGTGTTTTTGTTTTACCTAAAATAAAATATAAAAAATATTTAACTAAATAAATAATGATAACTCATTGTAGTGATTAAGAATATTGAATAGCACTTTTAACTGTTCTGCATTTGTCCTTGTTTTTTTATGTAAATTATAGGATGTAAGAAGATTGGCACGACTTAGCTCTAAATTTTATAACCCGATCATGTTCTCAGAATACAGATCATAATATCATTATTAAGTCATTATTATTTTTTATGTTATTCTGTCTCTGTTCAATGTATCTTTTTTCTGTCTGTGCAGTTTTTTGAATATACATTTTATCGTTTGAGTGTTTGGTTTAGGATAAATGTATAATTACTTAATAAATAAAGGCATAACTTAAAACCACCTTTTGTTTTATCATTGTAAATTATTTAAAAATCCATTGCTTAAATATATTAGTATTTATACTTCAATGTAATGTTATTTTTTTTAAATTTTATAAATTGATTGCAAAAAATTAGTAAACTTACTTAGTAATAGGGAATCTATATAAAACTAATTAATGTAAAATTAAAACGGATTGCATAATGTAGTTTATTAATATCCATACGAATATTATAAATGTGCGAGTGTGTTTATTTGTTTGTTTGCGATCCCTTCACGTTTTAACAACGGAGCCTAGAATGTGAATTAATTCAGTAAAATGAATCTCTTTACAACAATAAAGTTTTCAGCTCTTTAACTGCACTAAAATCAACAAATGGAAGAATCGAAGAAATATGGATGTTCAAACATAGGCAAAATGGTAAATGTTACACAGTGTGTTAAGTGGCCACTTAAACCAGCCATTGACAGGTCATAAGCCCTGTCAATGCCTAGACTTCCATATTTCCTTATTTAAGGTATTCTCCATCCCGGTTGTAATTTGTTAATTTTAACGACTCTCAAGGGGGTGTCTTTTGTCTTCAAAAATTTTGACAAACTCAAATAGTGTAGTAGTCTAATAAATGTTTTTTTTTTTAAATTAATTACTCAACTTATTTCCCCTTATACCACGTGAGCGAAGCCGTGGGTAAAAACTAGTATTAAATAAACATATTGCCTAAGTAATTAAGCATTTTTTCGTAGAGTTGTCGCTAAAGATTGCTTTCCTATATCAATTACCGAACTACTGCGTGTGAAACTTCCTTACAAATAAATCGTTTTCTCACGCTAAAACGAAACGGAAATAAATCAATATACGTAATTATAATCAATAGATTAGCAAGTTTCAATAGATTCTATTTAGTGAGTTGCTGATTGAAATTAAAACCCATCTTTGTACAAGTACTCAAAAACAAAAAAGGTATAATTACTGTTTAGAACAATTATTTAACACTTTTTTTTAGTAAAAATCAATATTTGTGTTCTTATGATTAACCTGAATAATTCAATTTTGGAGGTCCAACGAGTAAATAACTTACCATTAAAAATGGCAATCCAATTACGGTTAAGCAGGGTTCGAACCTAGGACCTCTGACCGTGTCCGTGACACTACCGGAGGACCACAGCGAGCTTCTACGCCTACCTAATATTCCTGTCATTGTTCAATTTTGATAATGGTTGTGATTGGATATAAGTTAAAAAGTAAAAGTGATCAATTCCCGCCATGGTTGACATGAAATATTTATTACATATTTACATTATAAATAAAGCGCGCGTAGAAAACGCATTTTTAACGCGTATTTACTTTCTGAATACACGCTTACAGAACAATCTCTTCGTGAGCAATTCCGTTCAGAATACCAGCCCTGGAGTCATGTTTATACGAGATGGAAGATAAAAAACCGTGTTCACAAATTTTCAAGTATTCATTTAGTCACAATTAGAATACAAAATACTTTTTATATCCGTATTAATTCATTTATGTCTGAGCGGGTTAAACCTAATAAGACATTTCTTAGTAATGATAAATTCACGCTTTCTCTATGTGTGTGAAAGTTGCACTTACTTGTCACTATTGAAAGCTTCAAGATAGTGAAATTGAAATTACCGGCTTAACTATGTTATGGGTAAATAAGTAATTGACTAGAATCAGATAAACATTTATCGAGGTATTTCCTGTGAGCGTCGGTTCACGCGCATTTAGATATTTGTTGTAAATGTTAAGTCGTGGATGAAACGCGATAAAATAACGAAAAGATAACCATCGCGTTCTCCGTGAGATTTATATCTACCATGGTTCTATTCCAACCTATATAAATTAGATTATTTTATCTATCAAAAGATACATTGGTACAAGTACGACAAATCATCGTCGTCATACCCTTATCCAATATATCGCACCCGTAAAAAAAATTATTGAGCCAAGATCACAAAACGACTTCAATGAACATTATCCATCTTTCTGCATTAAAAAAAATGCAGCATTCGGGTGATTATAGGACAAAACCGTTACATCGATCTCTTTGTTACTCAAAGAATTTAGATTTGTTGTCAGTATGGAAGCGACACTAATAGTGTTGTGTTCGTGTTGCTGTATGAAGGACGCAACGCAGATAAACATATAGTGACCGAAAGCCAGTTGAGTCGATTTTATTCCGTTACAAATGACAATTTTCCTTTATTTTTTAAATATTAAAACGACCAATTTAGCTTTGTGGTTGTTTTTTTTATTTTTTTATTTGAAAATTTATTTATAAACAGATGGAAAAATTAAAGGAATATAGATGTTCGAACATAGGCATAATGGAAAATGTTACACAGTGTGTAAAATGGCCAATCAAACCAGCTAATGCTAGGTCATAAGCCGTGTAAATGTTTAGAATTATATATACTCTTTCATGAAATGTTTTTGATCTCTGTTGTAATTTATTAATTTTTCATTATTCCACGATCTAACGAAAAGCTCGATAAATATAATTGGAATGTTAAACTCCCACGCTTGATCAGTAGTCAATTTATCATTTTAGGATAATGCTTCTTGAATACAGTTAAACGTTTAAAAAAATTGAAATCTCACATTTCAAACCGTACAATAATGACTTAATTGAAGAGAACTTGATTTTAACCAAAAAAGGTGTAATGGGTAAAATTGATTACAAATTTGTGGTTACATTACAATGGTTTTTTATGATAACGTTAGAGGTGTTATTACAATTATAATACATCGTTATATACATTCGAAACGTATTTTATTTACAGATATGTACATTTTTTTATCATTTGATTATTTATTGAAAATACAGAGGTCACTCACTTTATTATATTTGCATGTTCATGGTTCATTGATCTTCTTTCATTTACCTAAGTGATACTGAAAACTTTTAACAAAAGCTTTTTACACACATAAAACTAATCATCTTTCTTCTATACATTTTTTAAAAATACCCTTCGTTTGTAGTACCAATGCAGTGCTCGATGTTCCAATGCAGTGCCCTATGTACCACTGGATGCGAAAAGGGATACTACGATAAGTATGTGCATTTGAGGTTTTTTTAAACTTTTAAATTCTATTTTCTGATCTTCGAATCATACATGTGAATAATACAATAGGACAGGCGCCGTGGCGCAGTTGGTTAGACAGCTAACTGTGAAACTGGTGCCGCGGGTTGGATTCCCATCAGTTGCAAGAGAAAATCAAAGAAATATTTTTTTTCAATTGTAAAGGATTATTTTTCTTAACTTGCTTTTTCTCTCTTTCTCATTTGCTAAAAAGGATTTTAAATAGATGCTTAGTGAGTTTTTTCTTTAAAAAATAAAATAATAAATTTTAAAATCATCACACATAAAAAAAAATTCAACCGTTTCTATCTCAAATTAACATTTCAAATATTATATGTCTATTTTATTTTTTGTTAAAAATTGTCCTAAATAAGGTTCAAAGACCTACCGCAATCGATTTCAAATAAGAAAAATACTAATAAGATAATACAATTCATTTAATTTTATCATTTATATAAAATATAGGTAATTCTTTATTCAAATGAGACTATCTGCTTAATTTATTCACATAAAATTTCAATGAATTTCACACGAACTTCGATGAATCAGAATTCTAAATGAGTCACCTTCAACAAAATAAAGGTATCCTTATAAAATTATGCCAATGAGTAATAAAATCATTTCCTTCTGTGAGAAATCAGCTAATATCATACTCGTTTCTTACTGAGTTCCATCAACCTCCCACCTATTTTTTCTACTCTCAGACATATATTTATTTTACATTCATACTGAATTTCTTGTCTACTGATACCACTCACAATCAGGTGTCCCACATTTTGTTGGCCACGCGATACTGTAATTCAAATGAAGTCGGAAGGCTTTGAACAAAAATTACCAATTCAATTCGCAGCCACTGAACACGGGGAATTCAAAGAAAATCCGCACTTTGAAACAGTGGTCACGATTTTGTTGACTCGTTGAAAAAATCGTGGCAGCGTGAATATCAGACGTTGAACTAAATTCTTCTGCCGCAAATTATGTAAACAGTAAGATGAAATGTGTAAAAAGGTTTATTTTATTTGTTTCGTGATTGATTTAATGTCAATTAATGAATCAACTTTTTATTGTTTTAGTAAGTTACATGTTTATTTATTGTTCAGGTGGTCGTGACCGTTATATAGCTTGCTATTTTTTTTACAATGCCAAGGTTTTGAACTTGACCATAATTAAAAGGTAAAATAAATGACAAACGATTAATAAAATTAAAATTTCTTTTTCGTAAATAATTGTGAAAAACTACAGTTATTTACAAAAAACTTGCACCAATACAGTATCCCGTGCACCTTTTGGGGTAGAACTGAATTAGAAATGAATATTTCACGTTTTTTTGTTTACTTACAAACTTTACTGTTCGAACGAACTGATTGAATAATATTAATCACGGTTTTTTTCAATCTTATTTTTATTTTACACAAGCTGCTAACTGCGGTAGCATCATGATATGGATGTTAGCACATTGAACTTTCATGCTAGAATAAATATAGAAAATAAAAATAAATTTAATCTAATTTTCAACTGAAACATTTTACTGTTATGTTGGGTTAGGTTAGGCTAGATTACGTCTCATATTTCCTCAGCTAGAATTTGAAGCATAAAACAATCGTATTGCTTTTATGTCATACATGATTGATCAGTCTTAAGCTTTAAGTGACAATTCATAGACAGTGAAATATTGCAATGTAAATCAACATTAAATATAAATATTTCATATTGACCCTACCAGAAATTGAACCCGGACCTCAAGTACAGTACGCGAATACTGCGACCACTACACTACGAAGTCCTTGGTTTTTTTCTAGATTTTTTTTTTCAGGATTTTTACCTGATAGTAGCTATCGACTCGAAAATGTTCACACACAGAACTGTATTTTCCACAGATAATCTTTATCATGTATTTAAAACTGGTAAAAACTAAATGATTGCGAACGAAACTATTTAATTTAAAATGTTCAATTTTAATGTAGGTATCAATATAAGGAAGAAAAAATAAAAGAATTTGAGATGAATAAGTCACTCAGATACCAACGTAATATTAAAATTCCTAAATTCCATACAAGTCATGGTCAAAATAGCTTTGTCTTCAAAGGTGTAAAAAATTATATTAATCTACCCGATGAACTAAAAACTATTATAAATAATATATCAATAAATAAATTTAATGTTAATCTAAAGAAATTTTTCGAACTCGTGTAAAAACAACATTAAATTTTAATTAGTATGAATGTACTTTTGTTTTATATTCTTTATATATGCTATGTTTTTATGTTTCTTTCTCGTGTACTCGTATTTAAAATTAATAAACTCTTAAAAGAGAGTAATAGTGATAACATGAACTAGATGTGTAAAAGAAGATATGCTTAGAATTTAACTTTTTATGAAATTTATGAATAAAAAAAATGAAATAAATAAAAATAAAAAAAATTACTGATATGGAAAAAACGAGTTCTTAAACGATGCAATTAACCGCTTATTTTGAGTTAAGACGTGTTAAAGTATTTATATGAGTTAACGAGTTTTTACCTTGATCTTCATTTGCGTTTTAAGAGGAGATTACAAATCCAGGTTAATGATCCGTGGTCCTGTGAGGCAAAACGGACGCACAACGCACGCGCGTCATTATTTATGAACGCACATTATCATAATATGTAATATGTAACATTCACACGAATGTTGAGTACTTGTAGTACGGACATAACCTCGTTATATTGTAAAACATCACTTACTCGAAACCATATAGGTACAGCTATTCGGAATATAAACTTGTACAGTTCTTTAAGACAATTTCCGTAACTGCCGGCCAATATACGAAGAATGAATGAACAAAAATGTTAATAAATCGGGCATCGATATTTTTACTAAGGGGATAAAGCGTTTTAGAGGGGGATTTTATTCATTTATTTGTATTTTAGAAATGTTTGTATTCTTTTTTTATACAGAATAATGTTTTTTTTTTTTTTTGCACCCAACAGGCCAGGAGGCCTAATTACAGTGGTGAATTACATTACAGAGCACCCAGGCTTGAGAAAAATCACATTTTAATTTTTGTGTTCTCACCGGGAATTGAACCCGGAACCTTCCGTGCGTAAGTCAAGCGTCTTGACCACTACACCACGGAGGCCGCCGTAATGTTCCTTCACTGAGGTGTTCCATGCCGAGGGAAACATTACAATAAGTGAAACATGCCTTTAATTAGTTTTTTTAACAAAGTTAACATAATAATAAAATAAAAACGTAATTAAACTAATTCACATAATTATCACTAACAAAATAAGCTAAATAAACTAAAATAAAAATAAAAAACATAACCAATCCATATAGACATGGAGACCAAATTTTATAAACATTACACAAAGTTTTAACTATTTGGCTTGATCCACTCATCGATCCGTGCGCAACCCACCTCCACTATCCATTTTATATAGTGAGTACTTATTTATTGTCCTTATGGATAATGGAAGTAGATTCTACACTTTAACCGAGTAGTAGGCCATTCCCTTTTGACCGAAGGTTGTATTCATTTTTAATAGTTTTTGCTGCATTGGGGTAGAGTATCTAGTAACTCTTGTGTTTGTGTAATGAGTTATGGAAGGTAGAGAATATGGTTGTGTACAGTAACAGAGCTTTTAAATAAAGTTGTTTTACAGATCTTAGATTAAATTTCGACCTGAGATTATGACCTGACATTGACATTAAGTAGGTACTTAAAATAGTGTGTAACATTCTCCTCTCTGCCTATGCTTAAACATCCACATGTTTACAACTCGTTGTTAACATTTGCAGAGTAAAAGACCTTTATAAATGTGACTGGAAATCATCTGACTGAATTGTTTTATCTAATAAGCAACGCCTAAGAATACTCTTTAATGTTAATTCTTTTTTCATACCAGGGCCGCGATCATGAACGGCTATCTTTATCGTTATACATTGAGACGGTAAAAACTAATATCAATATTTATGTACAAAAGTGTGTATATCTGTATGAAAGTTCAAAGTATCTTCGTCGGTAACCGGTAATTTAACATGTTTAGAAACAAAAATTGTAAGCATATTCCATTTTTTTACTTGATAGTTTATGGGGACAAATATGTTCAATATTTTATGTTTAATAATGTAAAATCATATTATAATAATACTTTTACTTTCTTGAATAGAGGCTATATGACGCCCCTTCTTTATTTACATTTAAGTCAAGATTGAAGTGTCACTATCTAAATATTTCAATTGTTACTTTATCCTTCTTCTTTCCTTCCCATCCCCTCTCCTCTTTTCATAGTAAAGTATTCTTTTTTTATATTTATAGTATAGTGCTAACTTTTTATTTATATTTTTATTTTCTTTATCTCTGTTTTTGATTTTTGTATAAAATTGTAAGATTCAATATGTCCATGTACTTGTAATTTTCTCAAACTGAACGGTTTGGGTAGGTAGGAAAAAATTACCTTGAGGCAATATGCCCGCCTTTATATGTATATTAATTGTTTATGTATTTAAACTGTTAAATAAACAAATATAAGATAAAAATAATGTTTTAAGTACGAAAGAGTTGGAAAAAGTTATTATTTCAACATAAGCAGAATGTTTGATGTAAGAGTGTGTAAGGAGGCTTCTAAAACTAACTAATGACAAAGCATAAGCCCTGTAAATGCCTAGACTTCCATACCACCTTCTTAAAATGTTTTTCCTCTCTATCGCAATAAATTTCAATCTTGATAACTACCTAAAAATTAAAATCCTGCCATGTCTGCAAGCATTTGCACGTAGTTACTCAAAATATTGTTGATATTGTTTATTATTATAAAATTTTAAGTGTTTGTTTTTATCGCGTATTTTTATTTTCCATGTTTTTATTAGTTTTTAAGGTTTTTTGCGAGTTTTCACATAAAGCTGTCGAGAACCCTTAAATTGTACATAATATTCATTCAACGCGTGGTAAGACCTGAAACTCGCATTTTGTTCAAAATGTCAATTATATTTCTGATTTCCATATTTACTGTATAAAAATATTAAATCTTATGTGGCTGTGATGTTACACTGTCAACATACGATATACGATACAAGTTGTAATCATCAAATTGAAATTTTCACACCGGTTTTGGAAAGTAAGATTTGTATAACTCTGCTGGATTTCAATAAAAACAAATATTAATCCTTATTACTGAAAGGATTAATGTGACGCCAATACAGCAATGAATATGTAGAGAGCACGTAGATAGTACTCATAAAAAAGAAGTTAGAGACACTATTCTGTGGCCAGTGTTTGTGTGAAACAGATTCGGTCAGTTATTGACAGTGATGGGGGACGCACGCATGGAGGATGACCGGCGTATTTATTATTTTTAATTTATTTTTCTATAAAAGGGTTAAACTGTATGTTTATTTTAATAAATTATGGAAAATGAATTAATAAATGGTATGTCTCTATGATTTTTGTTTCAAATGTCTGAACTCTAGAATATTCCGTCTTTTGCTGGTGGTAACACGATGTTACATCACCGCGCGCAAAGGAATTATTTATCATGGTCTTTTAAAAGTTAAAATAGTCAAATACATAGAAAATTTTTAAGATATGAATTACTTAATAAAAACATACTAATTGTTAATTGCTTTATTTAGTCATTTGTTCACAACCCTTAGATACATACGAATTACCTAATAAACTATTCATATAAGAAACTGTGACATCCACAACTATTAAATCTTCAAATATTTATTTATTTATATATACGCCCAATGGGTATTTTTAGGTCATATGTATACAAAGAAAATTATTTTTAAAGAAAGTAGAAAGACGCAATAGTAGGTATATAGTAAACTTAGTGGGAGTGGAAGCGGGAGAGAGGTGCTTGTAATTGAATTTGAATCAGTGATCGTTTGAAAAAAGACAACTTATTTTAAAAAAAAACAAGTTTGTCGGCAGACCTGAGAATTCTGGGTATAGGGGAATGAAAACCATCGTTAGTTCTATGGTTATCGGTATGAAAGAGTAAGTTTTGTCTGAGGTTTCTAGTTGGGATATTTGATTTTATTGAGCTCAGTAGTTCAGGCGCATCAAAAAGTGAGTTGAGAATTTCAGGAAGGACTAAAAGGATGGATTCATTTCAAAGGTCTTAAAGAAAATATATATATATAAGCTAGTTTTTAACTCATTATACCTACGTATATTGGTCTCTGGATAAGCCCAACCTCCAGTCTATCTTCCTCAAAAATCGATGTTGAACTTAATCAATATTCTTGATGTGAACATCATAATATGAATACCAGAAAACAGAAGAATACTCTGAGTGCGGGTAAACTAGGGAACAGAAGAGAGTTTTAAAGGTATTGATATTTTTAAAGTCAGTTGTGCTTATGTTAATAAATCCAAGAATTTAAAATAGGACTAGAAGGTTGGATTTATTCCGACGGTTTTAAAATATATTTAAAGCTAGTTTCTAACTCATTGTACGTATATTGGTCTCTGGATAAGCCCAACCTCCAGCCCATTTTTTTTTTAAATCGATGTTGAACTGATTAAATATTTTTGATGTGAACATCATAATATGGAAACCAGATGATAGAGGAATACTCTAGGTACGGGATATAACTCTTAAGTACCTCTCTAAATAAATTTCATTAGTGTCATAAAGATGTTAAATTTAATATGTAAATTAGTATAAAATATTTAGATAGAATTCAAATGAGAATTTTTGCGCCTTTGCGATTTATCGAGCCACGATTGCCAAAACATCGCAACTGACAAAAAATTTATTTTACAAGATAATATTTTTTCTTCTTATTTATTAAGGTATACATACTTTGAGAATCATTTTTTTTTCAAATATTTCATTTATGATAAAGTAAATATTTTAAATAAAATTTAGTTACGATGTTTTGGCGATCATAGCTCAATATTCTGGTATGTGTTTGCACGTGATATAAAAATAAAGAATACAGTCAGCCATTTATGCAAGTTTATGCAGAATGGAGCACGTTCTAATGTAACAAGTTATGCAAATGATCAGTTTTCTTTGGATCAAAAAATTTTTGCGCTCCGATTTGACAATAAATGAACTACATAACTTAATTTGACTTACATTCCTCAAACGCATGAATTATTTCAAAGCTACCTACTCAAAATTAAAATAAATATTTATTTATACGGCACGCAGTGCGTTTTTTCTTGCAAAAATACGTATTGGATAGAAAATAATTTCAATATACAGTTATAAAAAAACAAAAAAATAAACAGGCATATATTTCAACACAGCGGGTGTTATATAAAAAAATGCTAACAGATTATAAAAATATACATATATTATTTTTTTAAATTGAAACGATGTGTGCCTATAAAATTTTCAAACGAAAAGTGCATGTTTTAATATACATACATAGCAGTTTGAGAATTAAAAAAAAAAAGTACAACATCCAATTATAGATAATTAGTAAAGTGAGCAAAAAAAATATTTTTTTTTGTTTAAAAATGACAATTCAATTAATGATACAAGTAAATACACAGTAATATACAAAAAAATAAACAAAAGTAAACGTAGATGCACAATAACCTAACAAATATATTCCATTTCCTATCTTTGAAATTATTAAATAAAGTTGATTTATATAAACTATATTCTATGTTAAAAAATCAGCAACGTCAGAATAGTTATTGCCGAGTACGTGGAGTCGATTCAAGGTTTATGGATTAAACAATATTATTATAATGTCAAAATGTTTGACGAAAAGGGCTGGATAATGCCAGGATTTATCAATATTAACATATATTACTACAGAGATGAAGAACATTTTCCAAATAGAAATTTGGAGCCTTGTGTATTTCCAGGGCTTATAACCTGTTATTGGCTTGTTTTTATTATCACCTTACGTACTACTGTTTTTCATAAATTCTTTTTTTTTTTACTTTGAAGTAAGAAAGCTGAAATATTTTACATGTAGAATAGTTTAGAAAAAAATATTTGTTCTTTATTCTTTCACGATTTTTGTCTTTTTTTACTAGTATTAATTTCACCCACTTAAATGTCCCGTGCCGAGAGAAACATTTTAGACTATTTTGAAATATGTCCTAAATATATATTCAACAGAATTTTACTTTGCGCATTTATCATATAAGTAACACTACAAAAAAATATTTTTACTTATTTGGCATTATTTATGTATGTATTTAAATGTACAATACATCACTCATGCTACTTATAGCGTGAATAAAATATATTATTAGGTAACTACAACAACCAGTTTTTAAGAAAAAGCCTTAATAGATAAATACCTTAATAGAATATTAAGGTTTAACATAAAAGGTATAAAAACCATTGTAAACAAAGACGAATAAGTCACTCATACACATTATGATATATAGTCGGAGAGGAAGAGTCTAAAGCTGGTAATTCCAGGGTGGAAATTTTCCGCCTCTCTCGATAGACTGTTCAACGGGCCAATCATTCTCCCCGCAGACATCATCAACGGTTAATTTGTCTTGCATTCAGGAAGGACAAATGCCTATCCACTTCTCAATCCGTGCGTAATCAACGCCCATTATCCACATCTCGATAGTAATTTTATATTCAATTGAACAAATACATTATGTTTAAACATGTTTATATAATATGTTCAAAGAAAATAACCATTAAAAGCCATGTCAACGTTTTTTTTCCCAATTTAGTAGAACTTCTCGTAGGCCGATTTCAGAATGATTTTGCAACCCTGCGAATTTTTTTTCGTCATCTCAATCGAGTTAAAATACTTTCCGCAAAGTGATAACTTGAGTTAAAGGCCCAGAAAAAAATCACACGGAGCCTAATCAGGTGAACACGGTGCAAAAGAAACGATTTTTACGATGTTTCTGGCCAAATAATCGCGTACAAGGAGAGATGTGTGAAACGGCGCCTTATCGTCATGCAAAAACTAAGAATAATCTTTCCGTATATATCTGGCCTTTTTCGACAAATATTCTCCTTCAAACGCTTCAATACATCTAAATAGTTGGTTTTTTTACCATTTGGCTGTTAGAAGGAACTCCGAGTGCAAAACATTATGATAATTGAAGAAAACAGACAACATCCTTGATTTTTAAACGACTATTATGGTTTTTTAGGTTTTCGCTCAATTTGCAAGCGCCACTTCGAAGATTTTGGACTTGTTTTCGTTAAATATTTATGCATCCGCGTTTCATCACCCAAAATGATGTGCTAAATGGCGATGTTGTCCATAAAAATCGTCATTCAGCGACAGATTTTGCGTTGATCTTTTTGAAGAAAATTAAGCCAAATCAAGCAAAACTTGCAGAGCGCACCTAAGGTCTACTTGTTTGCACTGCATTTATAAACAAACTACGTACATGATCGCGTTAAAAATGATTACTTATATGCATGGTCCTACCAATCTTAACAAAAAAAAACAATATCTTGAACGCGATAATTTTAAATTATAAATTCAGGATTATACTTGAACATAATAGTTTGTTCAAACATGCTCAGAATTATCAATATTGTAAAGAATTAGTGGAGTAACTATAAATAATCAGGTAACTGAAAAACTTTGTAATGAACATTTTTTATTTTTTCTAATAAGAAGAACACAGACAAAAGGCAGTTCACGAGATATAGGCGAATCAGCAAAAGCTGCCTGTCTATAATGAATTAAATAATAAATTAATGAAAATAAATAATTTCTCTTATCCTCACCAGATGAAGCATTAATGCGCTGGTACACCAAATGAAATGTATCTGGTTCATATTTGCCAATTTGTATGTGTTAAAAAAATATAATACATAGTTGTAAAAATGTGTTAATTTGTTTTATATTATTTTGTTTACTGTTAAGGTTTTTTTAAATTGTTTATATTTTGATCGAATAGAAAATGATGAAATCAACCCGCCAAGTACCTACAGTACCCAAAATTTCAAAACATTATTGTAAACCAACAATACAACAACCATGAAGTTTCGTATAAATAAATTGTCTATGTTTTTATGAATGTATGTATGTGTATGCGCATGGGTGTATGTACGTGTGTGTGTATGTACATGTGTATATATGTGTATATTTATATATATATATGTGTGTATATATGTGTATGTCTGTATGTATATGAATCAAAATGTGTATCCGAATAAGTTTATATTTTGTTTGTCTGTGCTCTATATTAATTTGTTAACTATTATAATATATTAAAATGTAATTGCCTAGCTTGGAACGGGGTATGTACCCTTGTTAGCTGGGCAAAGTGAACATGGAATTGTATTTTGATAAAACGTGTGAATAAATAAATAAATAAATAAATACAATTGAACTTATGTATAAAATTGCACAAACTTATTAACAATCAGGTAATCAACAATGAACCATGGATGTACTTAATAATGTAATCACATCTTAACATGTAAAACTTTCATTAAAAATATTTTACATTTAAATTTAATCGCAATTTATAATCAAATGTAATTTAGATTGCCCATTGTCTTAACAGCGCCAAAAATTTACATAAATTAATACCTGCATACTTAAAAAACCACCTAAAAGCAGACAGACCAATTCGTATATTCGATATATTTTTTAGTAAATAAATATTCGGATTCTTTGAATATTTTGTGGCAATTTTTTTTAGACGTAAATAACTGTTTAAATGGGACACAAGTTGTGATACAGCTGTGTTTAAACCTTGAAACTCCGATCCCTGAGTCCACGGCACTACCAAGGAACTACAAGCTATTCCGTTGTTTTAATTCTTAAAATATGTCATCATCAAAATCATGTCCCTATCCGCACCCTATGGTGCATGTGGCACTGCATTGAAACATAAAATGCCGCTTGTATTGGTCATCTATTTTATGAAGATACGTAAGGTGATCAGGAATTCATTCTAGGTTTAATTCCAGGAACAATGAAGTATTACAAATTTCTTGGTAGTTTTGGTCAATAAAACGAGTTTCAGACAAAAATTGGCTAAAAATTTGGCTCAGCTGAGACCTGCGGTCGAATGTCTCGGATTACGTTCGACTGTAGCTTTTTCTGTGCGACATCTTATGGCTCGTGACTCGTGTGAGTTCTAAGACAACGACAAACCATCACGCCGTTTCCCCGTAGGGGTAGGCAGAAAGGATACTTATTGTAATGAAATAAAAATATTTAACTAAAACAACTCCTAATTTTGGGCGTTTTGAAGTGATTTTAAATTTATTTTGCAGTGTAAAAAAACATTTTTTTTATTATTTTTTTTTATTATATTGAAAACATATTATACATAATTATATACAATATTCCCAAGGAGTTTTTTTAAAAAAAACTCATTTAAGGACATACAGATAATAATTTTTTTAGAGACGTTTTTAAATTTTAAACTATAATATTATTTAACAAAAGCAGAAAAATTAAAATTATGATATACTACAAATTAAAAAGGGTATGAAAAATACTTGAAAATAACAGAATAAACAGAATACTAGGCATGGAAATAAATTCAAAATAATGTTTACATTATGCAATCTGGGAAAGAAAATTGAAAAAGTTTAAAAATTACATGGATGTATATATACATACTGAACTAGTACAAAATAAAATCTTTTTTTTTAATTAACAAAATATGCGCACACCCAATACAGGTTAATTTTTTTTATCAAAAACGTTGAAAAAATTGAAATTATGTATACAAGCCAAAAAAAGTATATAAAAAGAAAAAAACACAAATAACATTTAAATAGTATTAAAAATTACATATACAAGCAAAAACGGTGAAATATTAAAAGGTATATGTTCAAGATGCGCATTCTCTATAAACTAACATTATTTATTCAAAGTACTTCTGGAAAAAATAATTCTTCAATTCGCACGTCCTGTTTCTATATTTTGAAATAGGTACTTTAAATTATAAATCGATACTTCATGTCCTAGGTTAATTTTGTACATCAAGAACTACTATATATACATTATATCCGTAGAGTAGCTATCGAGTCAAAACTGCTCGTCCTGGGTTGGTATTCTGAACAAAACAGCGCGCGAAGAGATTGCTTTGTTAGCGTGTATTTAATACTTAAATGCGCGTTAAAAATACGTTTTCTACGCTCGTTTTTGCGTTCAGAATACAACCCCTTTGCTATGTTCTACTTTACAAACAGAGTTGTATTCCTCATCCGCCCGAACACGGGAAGAAAAATATATCGTATGTAACATCACTTTTTGTTTCAAAAATTTCAATCAATACACAGACATTATATATATATATATATATATATATATATATATATATACAGACATACAGTAATAAAACTAGCGGAAGTTTGATTCCTCAAATTCTTTATTCATAATTTAAATATGGTCAAATTCATCAATCTCTCGCCGCGATGCTCCGATTATTTTTTGTCAACGTTTTGGCAAACTGACCGTTAAGTTTTGGGCGAGTGTGGTCGAGTAATGGCGGTCCGGGCTCTCAGTCGGTTAGCCGAAGTATCGCCCCGAGCGCACACACGCCGGAGGAATGTTCTCACGCATCCGACCGATCCCGGCTGCGCTAGTTACTGCCCGAACGCAGCCCACCTGCATAAAAACCTATCCGTTTGTACCAAACATCGCACGAATCGCATAAAACCACCAACGCCTTTTTATGCGGTGTTTCTGTCTAATTTCCCGCCCAAAATTCAAGCATATACACTGTCTACCCAAAAAAACCTAACCGTTTGTATGAAACATCGCGCAAATCATATAAACCCACCTACACCTTTTTACGCGGTTGCAATAGGATATTTTCACGTTTTTTTTAAATAAAGAAAAAATTGCTATAGTAACGATTTTAATATTATTTCTGTGCAACATCGGATAAATTTCCTTTTAAATTAGAAGACGGACAAACGGCACGTATTTTTTTACGGCGCCATACTTGTTTCCAATGTTTGTTAGAACCGCACTCGACAGTCATTACGTGTGACGCCTTTGAACTTGCTTATGTACATATCTTGTTTATTTTCAGCGTTATTCCTAGTTTGTGAAAATACACTATTGTTTTTTTTATTTATAACTCACTTAAAAACCTAACCATAAATACAAAGCATCGCATATATCTCACAAGCCCACCAACGCCTTTTTGTGTAGTGCAACTACCTAGTAAAAAAGTTCAGTAGTTTTTTAAACATTTTTTTATCTGTTAATGAACTATCAAACTGAGGTGATTTTTATTTATATGTATTTTTAAGGCTTTATAAATTTGAAATTTTTCCGCTTGTGACGTCACAAGTTCTATTTGGTGAATTTTGCTGATTGGTGAATCAGCTTCCCATTAACCGGACATTTATCACACCACTCAAAAGTAGTTAGTTTTTTTTTAGTTTTTAAATACATTTTCTTGAAACTTCTCGGTACAATTTAATTCTCTATTTCTTACCGAGCGTAAGAAAACATTTTTATATCCAATTTCCCGTAGCACAAAAATAAAACACATGTTTTAAAAACTATAACCAATTGTACAAAATATCGAACAAATCACACAAACCCGCCAATACCTTTTTACGCTGGTGCAACTGTATTTTTAGCAGTTTTACAGTTTTCACAGTTTTCACAGTTTTTTACAGTCACCCTAGCTTGTATATGTATAGTCACAAAAACCCTAATTGCATAGGTATAAAATATAGTGTGAATCCTATAAATCTATCATTTACTTTTTCACGGTTGCAATTTTTCGATTTCCCGCTGAAAACCCAATAATAAAGCCAACATGCAAAAAACCAAATAATTTACACAAAAGATCACACAAAACACGCAATTTCACCTGAGCTACTTGCACAGCGCAACCATGAAATTTCCCGACTAAAACCCTTACATAACCAAAAAAAATCTTATCATCTGTATAAAAATTACATAAATGGGCCACACTTTTTGCACTGCTTTTCCTACTCCCTGATTTCCCATTTAAACAATTTTGGATAATGGCCCTCATATAATGTTTAATATTGTATCAACAGAAGTTCAAGTTGTAATAAGTTTGAATTACATTTAAATTTAACCAAGGTAAGCAGATACTTCTCAAAAGAGGCAAAGAAATACAATCAAATATTACAGGGAGTAAATTTGTCACGTTAATGACAAATATTATTTGTATAATTTTTCTCAACTAAAAGCTAGTTCTGTTTAAATATCAGTCAGTAAACATACTTAACTATTGTAGTTTATTATTTTTTTATTAACTTATAAACCTGGTATAAAATTAAATCAAAGAATACTGGTAGAATATTCAAGGTACAAGGAAAATTCTTACTTAAAAACATCACATAAAGTTACTCCCGGTTAGGAGTTGGAATAGCGACCATACAAACTTATTCTTTAAATACCTAATTGTGAGATTGTAAAACGATGGAATAGACCCGCAATCTGTCACCTGTCACATTTATCAGTAGCAAAATAAATTGTATTTAATTAAAATTAAAATAAAACTACACGTGCTTCCTTATCCAAGGTATAATTGAGATATGATAAGCCCAGTGTAGGTATTCTAGACAAATTTGTTTTTTTTACGCGGTTTAGTTATTCCTTGGTATATGCTTGAAATAAAAAAAATCTTATAAAAAAGGCCCGTATACATATATATGTATATGTATAGGCCTAATTCCTTTCTCCTAACTGGTGAAACAGGTGTTCAACGCCGAAAGGAAAATTGACCGTATATTGTAGCATTATGGAATGCACTCAAATACCGGTACGCTTATTTAGCGCGCTTCTTCTGAGATAATTCATTTTTATGCTCGCTTTTCTGGCCAGACCGACGAAAATTCACCTGTCGTGGATTGAAGATATTAAAAACATTTTTTCATAAAATGCATATTATCTTTCAACACTTCGTCACGCATTTTAACGTTTAAACGAAATAGCGGGAATAATTAAATTACTCCACAGAAAAAAGGTATTCTGCCCTCATAAGCAAAAAGGCACCTTAGGTGTAAGCTATAGAAATTGGACATCCTATAGTTATTAGACACTCTAAATCTAATGGTCAAAAAAAATAAATGTAAGAATTTTTCTCATAAAATAAACACTTTTTTGTGTGTTTTTCTTAAAATGAGCCCGTAACATTTATTTATGTTTTGACATTAGATTAAGAATTTCCAATTACAGTTGCATATTTAATTACTATATCATCCACCCTACATATTTCCAAATTCCCATTATGAGATATGACTGTTTAAAGTATTATCAACTTTATGCAACAGTAAATAATCATAAGTATGTAAGTTTTTTTAAGGCATAAAACCTGAATATTTCATATGAACACTGTGTTTTTGCTTATGAATCTCTACATACTGAAGTATTGCTTTAAAAAAATATATTTTAAGAAAAAAAACATTGTATTGTTTTTATTAGGCACTTAAATATATTTTTAATAAAAAAAATAATATCAATGCTTTTAATTCTTATTTTAGAATAATATTACATTACAAATAATAATATTCAGTACCCAGGAATAAATAAAGTACATTGGTTTTATGAAAGCGTTTTTGGATGCCATCTCTGTCGCGCGAGTGTGGTATCTGTATAAATGTTGAAATAGCAAAGACGATGCTATACAAAGCTGAAAATTGATGAAACATAATAAACACCGCAAATAAACAATTAATAAGAAAATAAATCAAAATAAATAAAACAACTTTGGTTTACGTAAACCTTGACGAAAAAACTTGTTTGCTTTAAAACCGGTCGGTAAAAAAAATTGATGGTTAGAAACAAAGTTGTTTTACTTATTTTACTATAATAAAAAACCACAAAGTTAGTGCTTAAAATACAAAATTTATAGTAAATAAGTTAATCACATTTACACAATTGATAAATATTCATAACGATTCGCGACATCATTTGTCTAACGTCATAAAACATACACGTGCATTTAAAAAGCACCGCTTTTAGAAAAAACTAAATTTCTATGATGCAAAAATAAAACAACAAAAATATTACATAAAATTGAAATCTGTCAAATGGGGTCTTCATTAAAATTATTATTTCCTAAACTGATGCAGACAGTGCAAAAAATTGTTGTAATATGAACCATTTCTATTACGATTCCCCAAATTAAAAATTGTGCGCAAAACGTCAGCGTCGTTATTTCCCAACCCATAAGGGTTTAACCCATTACGTAATGAAAACTATAAGTATCAGTTAAAAGTTAATGAATAGAAAGCAGACAAATTATTCATTATTTTTAAAACTTTGTCATCAGTGTTACACAATTTTATTATTTTACAAGAACACTACCACAGTTTCGGGAGAGCTCTCCTCCCATTGACGGGTGATATAAAACTCAAGAACGCAAATAGCTGCTAAACTGCCAATATGTACAGAAAAATACATTAATATTATCCGTAGAAGCCGTAGTCAGCAAGAAAATCGCCCAATCAGTGGGTGAATTCTTACTTGCATTTGCACGGTTTCTGAGTGTGTAAATAGTGCATGAGATCTCGCTCTAGTATAATTTTTGGGAACATTGCTTTTTTTCGTAGGACTTTTTCATTGTACAATACAAAATTTAAAGATATAGATTACACAAACATCACTCTGTCAGATTTAAAATTTACACTAAAAATGCAATACGTAACTTGGTAGACATTATAATAATAAATATGTATATCTCCCTTCCCCTCCTTATCCTCTCTTCAAGCATCCTTGTCCTAATCCCACCCAATTTTCAAAAACTTACTGTTCTTAAAAAAAAAAAAAAATTTTTTATTATTGAAAAATATTTACGAGTACATGAAAACAACATTTTTAAATGTATAAACTTATATGTATTTATTTAATATGTAATATATTTTCTTTACAAACTTTGAATAGTTTGTGGAAATCTGTTATTAGTTCTGAGTTTATACACTATATCTGTTTGTTTACTATAAATATGTAAGTAGAACTATTGATTTCCCAAATAAAATAAAATAACACCAACTGATCTCTTCCAGTATAATTGGATTATATATTCTTCAAAAAATCAGCAAATCTGACGACGAGATTCGAGGGTGTTGTAATCCAGTATCCCTGCTTGAAATAATGATGGATGCAAGATTGGATAATTATCATTTTCTTTAAGATATTTATTTATTTATTTATTTTATTAGGTAAACAAACAGTATGTACACATATATTGCCAATTTCTTTGTATATTAGAGTAAGAAACTCATGCACACACCAAAAAAATTGTTTACACTTAATACAATAATTTAAATTATGTTCAATATAATAAATGTAAAAGAAACGAAACGAAAAAATATTTATATTATAATAATGTTAAATGTCTGCTTCTCTCAAAATTTCAATAATTTTTGACCTAAATTTACATACATTGTCACAAAAATTATCAGCCTCGGTAAATATATTGTTATATTGGTCGCATATTCTAGGTATTGTAGATTGTTTAAAATAGTTTATTGACGCGTTTCATATATGTAAGTATCGCAAAAATTGCTTTTGAATATTCATTTTCCAGTAGCACTCAACTCTCACTCATCATTCCAGAAAGGAACCATGTGTTTTATCAATAAAACGGCATTTAAAAAATAAATCAAATCTACGTGTATACGTTGATAAGATACATTATATATTGTACTGTACATTAAGTTTCGGCAAAAATACATTTATATTTTCTTAGATATAGAACGAAGTACGTTTGTGTTTTCAGTAAAGATATAATAAAGCTTTTCCTATTAATGTTAATAAAATATTAGTAGTAAGTTTTGCTTCGAATCACTAAAGCACATTCTTTAAAAAAACTGGTTACGTGTTCCTACCAATACCTATATACTATATTCTGTACCTACTCAGGTACAACTAATATACCATACAGGGTATCTTCTTCCAACATTCCCGTTATTGTTAAACATTCCAATCCCTGAGGATAGAGATACCCATAAATTAGTTATTTATAATAATTTATCAAAAAAAATATCATGGATTTCTCGTGAAAATCTTAGATTTCTGTTGTTGTGAACATTTGAATCAAGCAGGGTAAAACATTTTTTTTTAAATAAAATCAATACGTCAAGCACTTATTTTGTGAGTGTTTTTTATTTATTTATTAACGGACATTGTCCATGTATAAAATTTATAGGGTTTAAATATTGCAATAAAATAATACTAAAAAACATTTTTTAAAAAGAAAAGAAGCATTGACAATCATAAGGAACATCAAGATAAGATCTGGATTATATAATAATATTAAAACGTAATTATATTTACGTGAAATCTCTAATATTTGTTAAAAAAAACTATCAAACTTTACCAAAAAAATGTGTTTATTTTTATGAATCGTATTATCAGAGCCATGATTTTTTGAAGTTTTGTAATTTTGAAATTACTCCCTCCGTGACCTCACAAGTTGGAGTCGGTGAGGTCTGTTGATTGATCACTTTGCTTGTTAAAATTCTGAAATTCATCACAACACTATAATTGCTTGATTCGAAAAAACTTGTGAAATGGTTGATTTTTATTTTTATAGTTTTTTTTCTTTTTTCATAAATTTTCGAAAAACTTGGCCAGATAGGCACCTCACTCTCCGTTCCGCCTTCTGTTCTGCTTTAGGGAAGGTGATACAACCACGTTTACTTAACCAGAGTTCTAAATTTGGTAATAGGGCTGTTGCAATAGCCGGACCTTTGGCGTGGACCGTACTACCTCCAGAAGTTGGAAATTGTGCAACAAAATCGCTTTTCAGAAAAATATTTAAATGTTTTATTTGTGATTTGGTTTTCAATCTTGAAAAGTGCTTCTTTTTAGGTGTTGTTTTTAGAAGTACAAACATAATATATGTATTACATGATTATCAAAACTTGTCTGTAAGTAAATTGTTATAAGGGCTTAGACTGTAGATAGATTTTTCTTTATTTTTTAAATTCAGTATAATATGCAGCGCCCTTGAAGTAATTACTCTCGAAAACAGAGCTATGAAAATTTAAGGTTTTATAAAAAATCAAAACTCAATATTTATATAATAAAAACAAAATACAAAATTTAAATAAATTACAAGAAAAGTGCATACCGTTAGTAATATAAAAGAATATTAAAAATCAATATTAAAAAAAACTTTTCACTAGTGATTTTCGATTTTGTAAAACTGCCAAAACTGATGCTAAATAACTGTTATTATTGCTCGGAATTCTACTCAATGATTGGTTATTCTTCTGGAACGATACCAAAACTACAGTAGTTATTACTGTTCGGCAAAATGACTATGATCTATGTGTAAATGCCTCTCTTGATTACTACACGGAATAACCAAGGTGTACTCATGTAAACACATATCTATCTCACAAATGTACCCAATAATGAATCATGTTTGTTTATTTGGTATCCATTTGGCTCAGTAATGCACCTGTAAACATAGGTATACGTTTTTGTTTACTCTTGCAATAGTTCATACAGGTATTATAGCCGTTGTTTTTGTTTATCCTATCCTAGTGCCAACGTACTAAGACATGCATAAGTATTTTCATTTTCACTTGTTTTGATTTATATAAGAGTTTTATGTTTTTAGCGTCTTGGTTCAAGTGATCACTTTGCACACTAACATTCATCATTCTGTCAAAACAGGCGAGTTTTCATATAATTTAACAGTTTTTTGATGAAGTTTTTTATTGCAACATTCTTTATTTATGCGATCGACCTTTCTTTTGAATAAGCTTGGAATAGTTGTTTTTCTCAAATTTTTATTAAACTCATTCCAACCAGGTTATTAGCAATATTTTAGTACATCCAAATCTTTAAAGACTAATACTGGAACTTTCTTTGTTTTTTTCTTTTGAAATTTATCTAAAGAGACCAATAAAATAAATTAAATATTTTTAACAGATTTTTTTGATAAGCATACTACTATTAAATTTTTAGAATTCGCTGAAAAATTAATTATTTATTTGTATCAACGGTGACTTTAAATTACTCAAATAAATAAAGCCTAAGAATATTTAATCAAAATTATTTTATTCCAAATCTCTTTGGATTTCATAAAATCCTTCAATGTTATTTTTTTAATCATTAAATAATGTTAAAATACAATAAATGTTATACTCCATTTTATTCTCAAATATTTCATCTGAAATAAACCGTTAATTCTGAGATTAATTTAATATTTAGTTCTTTGCGGTTGTTACACAAATACTATTTGGGTCGGCAATAGGTTTATTTACCTTAAAACACGGTCCTACAGTTTGAACGGATTTTGATTACATGTTAGAAGATCTCAGAATCTGTGATGAGATTATGATTTATCGGTGGAGTACCAACCTGTGCTCTGAGGCGCCGCCACCTCCAAGTTGGTACAAAATATCTTTTTTTTGTCTATAGACCTCCGCTTCAAGCATTTGTATACTAAACAAAAACTTATTAATTTATTACAAAGGTAGAAATATTTCATAAAATAGTAACGTATCTCAAACTCAATGAAGCTAAAAGCCCTGTGTTGAGTTGGGATACAACATAATGGAAAATGAAAGCATACGTGTTTGTTAACATATATTATTTGAAGCAAATATTAAACATCAAGTTTAAATCACCATCTGCACAGCACGCAGTACCATGTGTGCACCATATAATGACATTTAATAAATAAATTAACGCAATGTCTTGCAGCAGTCTCCTGTAATGGTCTCTTCCCCTAGATAAAATACAATGAGAAAGTTAAGTGGTTTTCGTTTTTTTTATTTTTTTTATTTATAATTAAACTATCAACCTTTGGCATTTTTTTAGGTTTTGTATTATAATAACTTTGATTTTTAGTTTTGTGATTTTGAAATTACAGAACTTTAAAAGTCAAAAGTTCAAGTAGGTGAGTTTTTTTATCATATTTAATAGTAGAACCCCGGAACGGTCGAAACACGCTAAATTGATTATTTATAACACGTATTCACATAAACCAGTGACATTTCGAAGTAGTTAATTTTTATTATTTTTTCATACACAAAATTCGCCGTACAATTAAATGATCTAATTTTTACCGCGTATAAGAAAAAAAATAATATCCGATTTTCCGTAGAAGTAATTTTTTTTATTTCGAATATTTCTCCTCAACTTAAAATAGACATATTCTTAGGACCGCTAAAAAAATTTTCTCTAAATAACTAAACGACTTAAAATTGAGTCGACTGTAAATATTTTTTTCAAAGATTACAAACTGGCAACCCATTAATTATAAATAATCGCGATACAAACAATTTTGACCTGATATTTGATTGCACATAGCAAATGCCTACTATTCATTTTTTAAGTAATTGTTTTATTATACTTGTTATGATAAAAATATTATAGGCGTTGAATTTCACCTGAATAAGTAATCACGCATAAATACAACATAAAGACTGTGTGCAACAAAAATGCTGTAGGTGCTAGGTGTAAAATTATATTTATTTTATAAAAAATAAAAAAACAATTGAAAAAATTGTTCTTACAGCCCATGTGACGAGTAATATGTGATGTTATTTTATCGACTTTATAAGCGTCATAATACTCGTGTATTATATTCCATCATACCAGCACTTTTGCTGGTTGGAAATATTCTGTACATATAAAATATATAAGGTAATGTAATATGTAATTTAATGTTCAAAGTAAAACGACATATTTTGTCATAAAAAAATATATATATATACAAATAATTACACTACAGACATCATGTTATTTTCCGTTTTTTTTTTAATCTGTTGGTTTGGGAGAATAAATTTAACATTAAATATTACTTGTCAGTCTCGTGGTGTAATAATCAGCATGTTTGTCTACCATGCAAGAAGTCTCAGGTTGGATTCCTGACATGGTCGATATAAAATCTTTATTTAAAATGGTGTTTTACTCCAGTATATTTCATAGTCCGGGGACTGGTACGTGAAGTGTAAGACTGGTCACTTTACGCTGCGATTGGTGTACCAATGCAGCGCCCTATAAACCATTAGGTGCGGAAAGGGAATAATAATGATGACATATATTTTTACGTAAGTATTTCCTTATAATTAAATCTGATTCTGGATGTACAATGCGGTGTGGCGTTCTATCCTCTCTGCCTACCCCTCCGGGGAAATGGCGTGATGGTTAGTTAGTTAGTTAGTTACGAAACTCTAAAAAATCTGTATTAAAATTGAACTGATACGTGATGATTTTCGAGTATGAATATTTTTGTCTGGCTCTCTGCTGATCAAAGTGGCATATTCGTTACAAATAAATGCAAATTTTTACCTAAATTAAATTAATCACCTCGTGTCTTGATTATGTTAAATAAATTTTAGTATTACGTTACCAAAAATCGTACATTTAACTATTATCTTTACCTTTAAATCGTTATGGAGGGTCGTAAAAACGAAGGCGCTGCGCGAAGGCAGGGAAACAAAGTATAATGGTGTTGTTAGTACATTTTGATGGAAAAATTATCAAGCATTACATATTTTTGGGTATCTTAACGACTAACATTAAGGCTGTTTAAGTCCAGCTTTTTCCAAATAACATTAAATCGACTGCGCTGATACAAGATAGTGTGGACTTATTTTTTAAAGTTTTATCGTCTCAAAAAACTTGGAAAATATGTATTGAAACATCAAAGGGATAATGTCATTTTCAGGCAAATGTCAGATTGTCAGTGCAACATTTATATATTGTAGCGCAGGTCCCAACATTATTTGACTAAGTCCTGTGTTGAGTTGGGACGAATAATAAAATAAAATGAATCAGTCCATCAGATACTAAAATAATAAAAAATTCCTAAATTTCACGCAAGCCTAGTCAGCATAATTTTGTTTTATACAAAAGTATAATAACCTCCCCAATGAACTAAAAACTAAACTTGAGTAAAAAAAGCATTCCTATTTAATTAGTATTTTTGTATTATTATTTCCTACTTTTCTACTTATTTAGTATAATTTATTTTATGTGATAATTGTTCTCATTTATACAATACATTTAGTTAAAACTGATTTAATTACTACAATATTTGAGTTTGTCCAAATGTTTGTAGACAAAAAACTGGATTTGACCCCCTCGGGGTCATTAAGATTAACAAATTACAACAGGGGTGAAAAATACCTTAAAGAAGGAAATATGGAAATATAGGCATTTACAGGGCTTATGAACTGTCAATGGCTGGTTTAAGTGGCCACTTGACACTGTTTACTATTTAACTTTAATCGGGTTGTGACCCCGTGGCTAGTGTCTCGGACTCACAATTCAAAGGTCTGTGGTTTGAATCCCACTTTACCTCAACTTGATTCCCATTTTCTAAAAGTGAGTTATTTACAACTCGTTGAAAATTAAATATTTGCTTTAATTATAAGAACGCTAATACTTCTTTTTTAATAATAAAAAAAAAAACTTCACTAAAATCAACAAATTGAAGAATTGAATAAATATGGATGTTCAAACATGGGCAAAATGGTGAATGTTACATAGTGTGTAAAGTGGCCACTTAAACCAGCCAATGACTGGTCAAGCCCTGTGGATGCCTAGACCTCTATATTCCCTTCGGAAAAATATTCTTCATGACCATTGTAATATGTTAAAACTTTTTCCTAGTATTTTTTTTTTAAAAGGCTTGCGCTAGATTTTTTACAGCTGTTATCAAGCTTCTGTCTGATATTTAAATCATAATTAAAATGAATAGCTAGAATTCCAACCGTCCATGCTCTGAGTAGCCGCAAGATGTGTTGGGATATTTATTGTAAAGCGCGTTTGTGGTGATTTTCACAAAAACGATATTAAATAAATTTTTCATGGCATTGATTTAAAGCCTTTTTATACACTCCACAATAATTCAAATATTGAATAAATCGAAAGACATACTTACCGGTAAATCTTTAAGAATGTTTTTTCACTTTGTTATTTACACATATATTTTAATTTCGAGGACTTTTAAATATTATCATTAAATTGTTTTTTAATTAAAACTTCTCACCGGGAATCGAACCCAAAGCCTTTCGTGTCTGAATAATAAAATTCATATAATATTACATAATTTTCGTCCCGATGAGTTTGTGGTCATCAGTTGCAGGTATTTATTGAGACATGCGGCGTTATCCTCAAAGTAAGCGACGATGCATATGTGTGTGTATAAAATATGCGTGTATACATCCTAAAACATAAATATATTATAAAATATGCAAGGGCATTACTCATATTACCCACATAATATCCTACCAACTTGTTCATAAATATTGGTTAGATCATTTTCAAATTACCGTTTACTATTTGCGCAGACGCAGAACTAAACCATTCGCTGATTGGTTTATATTTTCCATACCGGATTTAAAATGGTGTGTATCAAATAAACCAGACAAGATGGAGTACCCTTTCGTACTTATGTACATTGTATAAAATATGTACATAATCTCTTCAGGCCCAAACTGGGACGAGAATCAAAGAAAATATATGTTTTAATATTCACGGCGACTATTCCATTTATTTTCAGATGGAATTCGACAAATAAGAAAATTTTCAAGACTTCCGTATTTTTATTCTTTTTTTCATCAATAATTATAATTATTTTTTTTATTCTATTACTATCTACTTTTATATGATATATTTAGTTAACCTTTATATTATCAAGATTTCATAGACATTTTAAAATGACCGTTACTCGATCGGTTAAATATATATTTTTTAAACGATTTATTTTTCTTTGTTGAATCGTCCATAGATGTCAAAAGTAATTAAATTTTATACAGTTTCTGGGTTTTATAAAGAAATAAGTACTTGGTCTCAACAGTGGGGCCATACGCTTTTTGAGCAGGATTTTTCCTGCCCCACACGTGGGGCGGTACGCGCCAAGAGGTTTTTATAACCTGCTTTCCAAAAAAAGGACTAGCTCTATTACTTGGAGAATAAATTAACAAAAAAACTACATATGTTCAAATTCATATTTCACCGTATTTCTTCTTAAGGCTTCGTCAAATGAAAGCAAGGAAATCTATTGATTTTGACATTTTATAACGCCATTTTCTTTTTCAAAATCACGCTATTAACAAAAATTATCCAAATAAACATTTTATAAGATGAGAACAATTATTTTCCAAGGTATTTCTTATTAAAAAAACATGCTTATAAAAACTTAAATACAATTATTTTTCTACAAACAGATTACGCTTCTAGAAATTAGCGCTAAACTTAAGGTAGGTATATAGGAATTCATATTATAATGACCAAGTGATATGGTAATAAATTTAACAAGAAAGAGATATTTTTTAAAAACCTTGAATTTGGTTTTTAATAAGAAATACAAACATTTCATATCATTTAAATATTGTGGTATTCTTTTTAACTTCTAGGATAAATTACACTTTTAATAATCGTTTGATAATATAAACTAATTTAATAAAAACCCCTATTTATGAAAGAATGTTTTTTTTTGTCATTTTATGAAGAATATTTTGGTTCTATGTATTTCATTTCCACAATATGTTTTAAGCAAAATTCAATGCTAAACGGCTAATATGAATATTAAGAGTCCTTTAAATAAATAAAAATATTTTTAAAACCCTAGGTACGGAAATACCAAAAATGTTGGATAATTAAAAAAATATTTTTCTACACACATATCTTTGTTTTTCTATAACCTCTAATACAATATATTTGTAGCCTTTTAGAATTATTACCAGTATATAAATAGTATTTTCATATTATATTGGAATCCTGCGTAAAACGAATGATGTAGTTACGAATAATTAAATTTTAGTTTAAAGTATAAATACACAGATGTAATGTGTAACATCTGTACATTTGCAAATTAAATGTACCCAAAAATTACTAATGAAAACTTGTTTTGAATGCATTGATAGTTATATCTATTAAAAATCGGCTCTTATTAGATAAATTTAGGGACTGAAATCATACAATAAACTACCAAACTAAACTAAACAAAAGACTCAAACAAACTTTTCAAAAGGCGTTAAAAACATAAATTTTAACGATAGAGTATAAACAAAAAATGATATAAAATTTTTGTAAAATGATAAAAATCCGTAAGGGTTAATAAATAAATTTCAAATAAAAAATAAAAAAAAATGTTTTTAACGATATTCCTGACTTGTAAAAATTCCTTATTATTTTATTACTTCTAACGAGTGTGGATGTAAATTTAATTTCACCTTAAAATTAATTGAATATGGGAAGCTAACTAATTAAAATCAACAATAATTAAGAATTTACGAATTTTGTAATTAGGTAGATAAACTCTTTATCTCTCTTATTCGATTCTTAATCCGATTCTGTAAGCACGCGGCTTAAATTAACAATTAAAGCAATTAAAGTAAAAAATCTTTTAATACGCCATTCCGTGACAAATTAATAAATTAGTTCACTTGATAATGCTCGCAGAAGAACTGGGCTATGAAGGAAATACTTTTTTTTGCAACTGATTTTACTTCGCAAGCTTCGTGCGTTTAATACTGGCAATCGAATTAGAAAAAGATCGTAAAAAATACCTAATCCAAAAAATACCGAACATACAATTATAGCAGTTCAGTAACCGCGTACGCACATCAAACTGAAGACGACAATAGTACTCATAAATGAGTAGTTTTTACGTTTTGGCCATTATTTACTCTGTAGACGTCGCTTAGTACGCAACTGCCGATTTAAATAATAAATTCAATTACGCCGTGTTCTGTCGTCTTTCAGTGTCAAAACACTGCTGGAATTAAAAAGGAATAGAAGGGGATTACATTTTATGTGTAAGTAGAGAATTCACAAATATTTTTATTTAATAATTCAATTATTGTACCGTCTGTCAAATTGTTAAATAAAACAACTATCAAAAATTACTAAATGATAGTTTAATGTTTTTCGTTTAAATTTGCTTAATAAAAGTACCTGATCTTTTTTAAAGTGGCGTCAGTGAAATTTTTTTAAGCATAACATAACACAAAATTAACTTATATTTGTGTTATGCTGAATATATTGTTTGCGGTCTAGCAACATTACGCGGCCACTTCACGCATGTATAGGGGGGATAGTTGAGAAACTTCTGGACACAGTGCGATGTACGCAAACTTGGTTCTACGCGCTTTCTGGTATATTATAATTCTATGATTGCACTGTATCTGAATAATTTGTCAAATGAGTACAAAATTCTATGGCATTTAGGCAAAAATATACAAGTCGCTGTTAGCTGATTGTGCAGGGAAGCCATTTAAATTTTCTTAATTTAATTACTAACAAACAATTTTAAATGATGTCTTAGATCAACTTTAAACGGATGAACCTAAGAATAAAAGGCAAAAAGGTCCATAACCTTTTGCCAGAATCGTGGAAAGACGGGAGTGTTGTCAAGTTACGGAAGGTGTTGACCTCGCTCTTTCATGACATTGGTCGTAGGGAGTCAGAAAAATTGATGCATGCCACGGATTGGATGGACCTTACTGGATGTCAAAAATAAAATATAAAAAATAAGGAATAATTTTTTAAAACATATATATTTATAGATGACAACCATGAAGTTTCGCATAAATAAATTGTCTATGTTTTTATGAATGTATGTATGTGTATGCGCATGGGTGTATGTACGTATGTGTGTATGTACATGTGTATATATGTGTATATTTATATATATGTGTGTATATATGTATGTGTATGTCTGTATGTATATGAATCAAAATGTGTATCCGAATAAGTTTATATTTTGTTTGTCTGTGCTCTATATTAATTTGTTAAGTATTATAATATATTAAAACGTAATTGCCTAGCTTGGAACGGGGTATGTACCCTTGTTAGCTGGGCATAGTGAACATGGAATTGTATTTTGATAAAGAGTTTGAATAAATAAATAAACAAATAAATAAATTGCAGATTGATTAGAATCTTTTATATTTAATTTTGTTAAAACAAATCATTTATATTTATTTTTTTAACAGAAGTTATGTAAAAATCTTCACTTTACTATAAAGTTACGAAGAGAGGAGGGGGTAGAAGTAGGAAGGGAAGAAAGGAAAAACTCTAATATTCAGATGGTGTCATTTCAAACGTGGTTAAAAAGTGAATGAAATAGGTGTCTCTGACATAAGTAGGTAGACTATTCTACAATCTAGCAGCTACTACTGTGAAAGAGGAGGCAAAATAATTAGAGCGGTGAATACTACCCAGAAATGATAAGGAAAAGACCAGACAGAATATATTAATTTATTGACGCCCAAAGGGCTTTTACATATACATAGGTTGGAAACAATTTACGAATATAAAAATACAATTTGAAATGAAAAAACTTGTATCGAAAACAAATTAAAATACTACAAACTCAATTATTTTATTTTTTTCAGTAAAAAATTCGTTCTTGAAGTTTAATGAAGTTATAGTAAATAAATCTATTTTTTGGTCATCAGTCTATTAATAAAGATATAAAAAAAACAATTATTAACATAATCAATAATAATGATAGTAAAATTGAAGTAATGTACATAAAATTTTTCATGGGTTCCATAAATCGTGTATTATTGGTAGTTAAATATGCTATTTCTCATTATATTGATGGCTATTACTTTTCTCTAAAAATTCTATCAAGGTATTACAAATTGAATTCTTCACGTATTACGACAGAGTTGGAGAACATTTTAGATTTTCTTTTGCCAGTTAGTGAATTTAATAATGTTTTTATTATGTCCAAATGTTTGCAGACCAGCTATTGGTTCAGCCGGATAAATCTCACCCACATGATAAAGGTTGAAGGAGCTATTTTACTTCACAAAAGTCAACAGATGGAGCTGAGGAAATGTGGATGTTTAAACATTTTCAAAATGGTGAATGATACACAATGTGTAAAGTGGCCTCTTAAACCAGATAATGGTCATAAGCCCAGTAAATCCCTAGACTTCCATCATCCCTTCTTAAAAATGTTTTCCCTCTATTGCAAAAAATGAATATTTAGCATAAATATTGAAATATCGAAAGGATATCTAGGTATTAGAAAAATGGTCCAATAGTCTGATGCTGATCTGACCAGATATGTTTATCTGATCAGACCTATAACAGGGCCACGGATAGTAGCGAGAAGCTTCATTCGGTAATCATAAAGAAGAGGAAAGTGACAAGACCACAGGATGACTTCGAAGATTGGTTAGGATATCCGCAGCAGCTCGAAGGAGAGTCAACAATATTAAAAAACAAATAACTTTTGATTAAATTCACCATGACTTAAATTATAAAAACTGCGTAGTCCAGTGATCGGGGATAAACCAAGAAGATTTTAAGCGCTGACGGATTGAAGGGGAAAAAAAAAGGTTACTCTCCCTGAGGGGAAAGATTCCCATCGCGATTGCCAAGAATTAAGAAGAGCATTTTAAGACTTTTTTTATATTCGATTGAAACATTCCTTCAGTTGGGAGCAGACGGATGTCACCAATAACAGAGGAACGCCTTATTTTGAGGTGGAAATTTGCAGATCGATGAACCCCTAAATCCAAAGGGAACAAGTCCGTCAGAACCGGAAGTACATCCGTCGAGCATGTCCTATATGCTCAAGAAAGAGCCAAAAGAGGTTGTTTTGAAAAAAGTACAATAATAATTGACAGTGGGAAAGCATTTGATTTAAAATTATAATTCTTTGAATCACTCGATTTAAAGTTGAAAAAATTGAAATTGGTTATAAGTCAATGTTTGAACTTTTTCATCACGTTTGCAATGTGATTTTTACTTGAGTTAGGGAAAAGAGCTCTTGAGCTGATTGGACATTAAATAAGTACGCTACATTGATTAGATTTTCCCCTTGAATCGGTTCTCTCGGTTGGTTGGCGAGACTGGTGCTCACATGTGAGTGTCTATCATCTCGGCATATTCGCTCGAATAGCGGAAATAACGTGGTAATGAATAATGCACACAATATTTCCCGTAACTCGGTGAAACGAAAGTCAGAATATTTATCTCCGAAGGAACCGTTATCGGATCTGCGGTAGCGAGGCGCGGAACGGAATAACCAAACTAATCGAATAATCATAGCCGAATAAAAATAGCTGACTTTTTCGTTTGATTAATATTATATTTACTAGGTACCTACAAAAAATATCAGAATGTTTTTTCATTTTTCTTATTTATTTATTTTTTATTTATTTATCAAAAGCATACATTCTTTTTTTATGTAATGAAGGAAAAAATTAAAATATACAAATTCTTCAAAATAAGGCAATGAAGATTATACTCAAAAGAAATATAAATTCTAATGCAGAAAGACTGCACAAAGAAATTAGCTTGCTCACAGTAAAACAACAAATTAAATATAATGTGGCAATTTTCATACATGAAACAATTAAGGGGATAGGGGGAAAACAATAATAAAATCTAACCAACAATGTCATGCATATGAAACAAGGGGTAAAAAAAATATAAGATTACCAATGAGGAAAAAAACAGAATCTCAAAACTCATTGTACAAGGGATTGAAGCTGTACAATGAGTTACCTGAAGAAATAAAGGAAAAAGAAAAAAAAAAATATTTTAAATTAATTTTTAAAAATATGTTATTGAGAAATTTTGAAATATATTTTTTAACATTATTAAAAGTTTATATTAGTTCTGAAGATGTTATGAACTATTTTAATTAAGCATAAATAAATAAATACAAAAATTAACATATAAATTATCACGTCCTACTGAACTGCATAAAATGTAGTTCGTCAGCAGGTGCTTATAGTTAAGTTCTTATATATATAAATAATCTAATCTTTTAAATTCTATAAACATAAAAAAAACTATTATTACTATGGAAAAAAAATGCACATCTAAAATAAAAAATTGTCCAAATGAATGTTCAATGTTCCTGGACTGGTACATCAAGCGTAAGACTAATCACTCTTCTACATATGTAACGAAAATGATCTTCAATACCCTGCAGTTGGAGTGCGAATGCATTGCCCTATACACCACTAGGTGCGGTAATTAATCGATGATTATATTATATTGGACGATTTTTTTTCTAACAATGAAAAAATCTTAAATTTATTTTTTTTACGAATTAGCTTTACTCCGTTGGCAAAAGTTGGTGTATAATTATTTTTTAATTCTACAACTAAAGCGTTATAAAACTCGTTAAGTACTTGGTTTATGAATCGTGGTTGTCATTCATCATCATTCCCTTTCTGCACCTAATGGTTCAAAGGGCACTGCATTGGTACACCAATCGCAGTGTATTTTGATATTTTTTTGTTACATGAAGGTAAGATTATCAGTCTTACGCTTCGGGTACCAGTCCTGGAACTATGAAGTATTCTGGTGTGTAAACACCCTTTTAAAATAAGTATTTTATATCAACTAAGTTGGTAATCGAACCCGAGACCTCTCGCACGGTGGCAAACGCACTGACCATTGCACCACGAGGCCGACAAAGTGATTGTCATTAGGTCTGGAAAACATTTTTTTTTATAAAAAAAATACTTGATTTCTTAGTAAATTTTTCAAATGTTTTTTTTAATGTCTTATTATTAGCCCAAAAGTTATAATTTTCGACTGTTTTCTAAAATGGGAAAAAAAACTTGAGTGGGAAAATGGGAATCAAGTTGCGGTAAAGTAGGACTTTCAACCCAATCCGTTAATCCACAACACTACCACATAAAGAAGGCAATGATTATCATCAGTCACTCGTAATCGGTTATCTAAATCTCCGTATTCGGTTATTAAAACTGTTCGATCATCACAACCGGTTGTTCCATCGCTATTTATTATAATCGGTCTCACATCTCATATGTAGCGCATTCAGAGCTAATTAGGCGTTTGTTACAATTTACAATTATTATGTATGTTACTTACTGTCTGTGATTCGTAAGCTGAATGATGTTAAATATAGTAAAATAATGCATGATAATTCAGCTTTTTGTTGCTCACTGGCGAAGGAATAACGGTTAGAATCGTGTTGTAAAGAAATTAACAATACAGTTTGCTGAATACGTCTTGGTTGTACATTTACTTTTACTATGCACAGAAATCACAGCTGTTTTATAATCTCATCACGGCCGAAACAGCTGTTATAATATCTTAATTAAATAAAAATAATGATGAGAAAAGTTTTATTCATTTTATCACGATCTTCGCTAGTCTTAAGTATTAGTTTATCTAATGCTTGAATTATTGTTTTTACGAGTATATTTTTTTTTTTAGTTTATGACCGCATAGTTGGCGTTTGTTCATAAGTACAAATTTGACAAAACAATCATTTTTTACTAATATAGTTTTGTGTCTGAAACAGAACCGAACCCTGTATGAGTGATTTTGACTCGATGGCAGCTCTCGGATAAAATTCTTAATAAGAAAATCGAGTGTAGATACGTCTTCCTCTTCGTGTAGTGGTAGACCATTCTTGGGGTCTTGGGTTCGATTTCTGGCAAAGTGGGCGTGAAATATTGAATTCAATAAATTTTCTCACACTACAATATTTTATTGAAATAACTAATAGAAAGATTCGTGGTCTTTCAAACGGGTTGCAAATATGTGTGGGAAGTGCTTTAACTGCAACATTTCATTTCCTAAACTGGCACCTGAAGCGTAAGACTGGTCATCTTACCTTCATAAACCACATGTAATGATCGAGATACGCTTCATTTGGTGTACTGATTCAGTGCCCTATGCACCAGTAGGTGCGAATACTCTACTGTAGAAACACCCTTTGAAATAAATACTTTATGTTGTGAAAGTTTTATTTAAAAGGTGAATAGCTTAAAAACGTGAATAGTTATTAAACTATTTAGTTTACGTTTGCTTGTTTTTATTTTAAATGTTTTGACTATTGTATTCAAAAAATATATTTGTATTTGTATTAAAGATCATTACTGCTGTTAATTATATTTGTTAATGATTTTTTTATTAAATTTAAGGTATATTGTTAATTATTTATTATTTATTGAATTCATTATTTATTTTACGGCGGCCCCCGTGGTGTAGTGGTCAAGACGCTTGATTCACGGAGCTTGATTCTTGAGACACGGAAGGTTCTGGGTTCGATTCTCGGTGAGAACACAAAAAATAATGGTATTTTTCTCAAGCCTGGGTGTTCTGTTATGTAATTCACCACTGTTATTGGGCATCCTGGCCTGTTGTGGTGCAAAAAAAAACTATCTTTGGTTTACTATTAACTAAAAATATATACGCCCAATGGGCATTTTTAAAGACATATTTATTCATAGAAAATTATTATAAAGAAAAGTAGAAAGACACAATGGTATATAGTAGACTTGGTAGGAGTGGAAGTGGGAGAGAGGTGTTTGTAATTGAATTTGATTCAGTGATCGTTTGAAAGAAGACAACTTGTTATCAAAAAAATCAAGTTTGTTGGCAGACCTAAGAATTCTAGGCATAGGGGAATGAAAACCATAGTTCGTTTTGTGGTTATCGGTATGAAAGAGTAAGTTTTGTCTGAGGTTTCTAGTTGAGATATTTAATTTTATTGAGCTCAGTAGTTCAGGCGCATCAAAGAGTGAGTTTAGAATTTTAAATAGGACTAGACGGTTGGATTTATTTCGACGGTCTAGAAGAGAAGATATTTTCCAACGCATTGTACGTATATTGGTCTCTGGATAAGCCCAACCTTCAGCCTATCTTTCTCAAAAATCGATGTTGAACTGATTCAATATTCCTTATGTGAACTTCATAATATGAAGACCAGATAACAAAGGAATACTCTAGGTGCGGGCGAACTAGGGAACAGAAGAGAGTTTTGAGGGTATTGATATTTTTGAAGTCAGTTGTGCTTCTGTTAATAAATTCAAGGAGTTTTAAGGATTTATTAATAACATGTTATAAGTTAATACTAATAGAAAGCTTCACCAACAAGCCGTAGAAAGCGGCTTGGTAGGAATTTAGTTTTTTTTAAACTTTAATGTTTTATATATATTATGATGTTGATAAACAAATAAATAAAAACACAAATTAAAAATAATAGAAATGTCAACTGGGATCGATCCCGAGAACCCTTGCAACGTAGGCAAACGCGCTGATTATTAGATCACAAGGCGGACTATGATGTTACTAATAATTGGAGGAGTCACGCGCATGGGTCGTTCCTGGTTATGTCACTTAAAACTGTGTCTCTAAAAAAAAATCTATCTCATTTTAATTTCACATTTTGACGCGTGCATTCAAAACCCTGAACTTAAAACTTATCTCGGTGTGTGCATCAGGTTGGGTTTAGGTAATATCGGCTCGGGTGTTTGATTGTAGTCAAATTTCTAGGTTAAAACATTCAAACTAGATGTCCTTGATACGTTCAAATTAATTCCAGTTAAACTTGTTTCGATTTATTATATTAATTTATGTATATAAGCATCGCTCCAGTTTAAAACAGAGTCAAGTCGAGAATTATAAGGAAATGATCAAAACTAAGATGTACCTATTCTTTTGTCGGAGTAAATATTTTTCCGTGTCTATGCTAAATAAATAACACACATAGTTTTATCTGAACAAGTACCAAAATTCTAGACACACAAGGTTTGATAAAAAAATATACAGAATATTTGAATTTCTAATTTTAATGAGTAATTGTAAGAGCCTGTTTTTTTCCACTTTTGACGTGCGTTGGGTTTTTTGACAAACAAACTGGTAGGACGCGTTTTGGTGTGATAAGCAAATTTTCGAGATTATTTCTGAGTAAAAAATAAATCGTTTATTTGACAGAAAACCAGACCGCATTGATGCACCAGCCAACGTTTTCACCGGACTTTTGCGACACCCTGCGACTTTTTCCTGCTCCCAAAGATTAAGAGGACCATCAAAGGAGAACGTTTCGTGACTATAGAGGAGATAAACGCCGAATCGCTGACGGAACTTCGGACCTTCAGGCCATACCAAAAAATGCGTTTCAGAAATGTTTTGAGGATTGGGAAAAACGCTGGCACAAGTATATTATATCCAATGGGGATTACTTTGAAGAGAATATTATTAGTATTTAGACATAATTAGAGATTTTAAAATCATACACAAGATCCGTGTATTTTTCAAACTGTATAAAAACTAAAGTTTTTTTTAGAAGATTTGATGAAATGCAAATTTTGACTTCAGGTGCCACGGTTAGAATCATAAAATAACACTGATAGCAACAGAAATAAAACATTACAAATAACATTTCATATTTAGAAAATGGTTTAAAAGGTTAATTTTTGTTCGACGTTTTTTTAATGAAGACAGATTAAGAGATTGCTTTACGAGTAAGTCGACCCCTTTGCTATTCAAAAACCGTGACATTATTCTCAGTAAACGGTGCTTGGCAGACTGATTTCATATTTTTTTATCGAATTACGAATTTATTTATCGCATTTCAATCAAGATACATAAGTATCTAACAGAGAGTGAAAAAGTCAAGGAATCAACCATAACTATGTTTTAAGCAGATATGTAAATTCTGTGGAAGCTGAATTGAATTCTTATTTGCATGAACCATATAACTAGTTTGAAATATCTCTTTATTTTTTCTTTTTTTTTAATAGTATAATTATACATTTTTACAATTTAAAAAAAAAATTCACTTGTTATATTTTTACTAAAACTAAAATCCCACCAAGCCACTTTCTGTAGCTTGTTGGTGAAGATTATATTTATACTAACTTAATAATATTATTTACATTTTTAAAAACAATGAATAACAGATTAAAATTAAAAGCCGGAAAGATCAGAATTAACATGTTGATACAAATAATAATTTATAAATTTATTTTTTAAATACAAAAAAGTATCTGAAAAGTTTTAATATTTACACATAAGCTAATATTCATATGTAAACTTTTGATCGAGTAGCCACTCTCTTATTTTGCTCTTGTTACAATGTGAGTTAAATTTAAGTTCTTTTGGCAATAAATTAAAAATTCTAGGTACTAAATATTTGAGAGTTCTATTTCCATACTTATTACATACTTTTGGTACTACCAAGCCATCATTAGACGTGAAGCGTGTATTATGGTTATGTCTGAGAGAAAACTTGAATGTATTACTATTAAATTGTTCCAAAATGATGCAAAGCCACAGTAGTCCTCGAACAGGCAGAGTTTTGATTATTTTGTACAGGAGATTGAAGTTTACAATAATTGTTTTTAAATCGATTTTTTTAAACAAATATTACAACTGCTTATCGAAAGATTTTGCATAAGAATTTTATAAAATTAATTGAAACAGTTATTTTTCTAATGTTTTGTTTCCTTTTCTGATCCACGGACATTGAGATTTTGTAATATTGTTCATAATAATATCATTTTAAAGCGTTTTATACCTACAACAGTTCAAAACCTTTTAAGGTGTGTATTAATTACTTTTGTTCTATTCCAATCAGTCATAAATTAAAGGGTCAAATTAATATTATAATTAAAGAAATGTTTTCAGCATCCAATCGTTTTATATGATGTCGATAGCTAATTGATGTTTAATATTTATATAAATTTATATCATGTAATAATTATTCATGCCAACGCTTCAGTTTGATGCAAGTGTATTGGTTCTTTTTTATTTTATTTATTGAGATAGCATATTACCAATAATTTTATAAAATATTCCAAAAAAATCATTTAGGAACAAACAAATAAATAATTTTTTTATCGACGAATTTTAACGATTATGTAAAAAGGAAGAATAAAAATTATTGTATATCATCAATTTATTAACTTATTTTTTTAGTTCGGTGCCAAAAATAAAAATAATTTCAAAAATTACATTACATTATAAGCATCTAGATCAACTAAATCAATATTATTAATTCAAAATACTTCTGGAAACAAATATTTTAATTAACACGTCCTATTAAAGTTTTACGATGTATTTTGAAATCGATGCCATAAATCATTGTGGCAATTGGGAAATATCAGATACTACGAATACCGATAAAAATATATGAAATGGATTTGGAATAATTTATTGTATTTTTAAAATCAATATGGGTATTCTGGAGAAATGTTTTAATATATAACTTTAAAAAAGAAAATATACAAAAACATGTCACTAGAAAAACGCGACATGTTTGGCATTGATAGCTGTGACGTCAAGATTGGTGACGATGTTCTATAAAAATTTGAATGGTTTAGAACAAAGTTAAAAATAAACATGAATCGTGACGTATTAGGGGCGTTGCCAATGCAATGACAGTTTTCAATGTTTAAAAGCTGTGTTGCAAGGATCAAACCTTATTTTACTTCACAGGCCCAATATAAATTGTGATCGTTGGATGTCTCTATTGAAGGCGGGCTTAATATCGCTGTGCATTGAGTCGAATATTGTGTTGAGGATAGTTCTAGTAACTTCGTGATAGAATAGCATGCCAATAGGCATGATTGTTGTTCCAAAATATATCGTGGGCATACAAGAGAAATTGACTAAGTGACATAATCAATAATGTTCGGGGGAGCCATTTTAGTGTTTTTCTAGCGTTCAATTGCTTCTCAAAGATCAGATTTTTCAAGTAGGTGGTTGATAATTATACATTATATGTGCGGTACTTTTAAATTTTATGTAAAGAATAAACGTACTTCAAAACATTATCAATTTTAAATTTTAAAAAAATTGAAATCTTAGTCAATTTTGCCTGTAAAATTTGTCATGAAATTTTGCAGATAATCATTTTTGTTTCGTTCATTGAGGGAGGTAGTATTTTATTTTATTTTATAACTATAAATTTTGTTTTTGGGACTTTAAATATAAAATTAATGAAAAAGAACAAATAATTAAGAAGTGTTACGTAATAATCTAAAGAATAAATTTTATTAATTAACTTTTTATGAAAATAAAAAAAAACATATCTGTCAAATACAAAACGTATACTAACTTACTAACTACTAACTCTAACTAACTCTTCACTGGTGACATCTACCTACAAATAAAATTGACTAACTGTTACTTGGTCAGTTTTACTTGTCAAAAATCTGTGAGCTTCTGTCGAATTGTCACATATTTTAAAAACGAATTTTTTTTTTGGAGTGTCGGATCGATTTGTCATTTTAAGCAGTCAAGCATTATGCTAATACGATGTCAAAAAGTAAATAATCTCAATTTCGACATTTTTGCAAATGGTCACTTTTACTTGTATAACCACAATATGTCCCTTACAACATGTCACACGGTATGTGAAGCAGGTGTATAATAGCTCTATTCTGAAACACCTACAACGTTTTTTTAGACGGAAGAAATTCAATTACGCCAACAATAAATCGACAGATTAAAAAAAATAAAAAAAATAAATAAACAACTCTACTTCAATTGAGTTTATTTGATTATTTTACCACTCTTTCAATGATCGATATCTTGGACTCAAAAATTTAACTAATGAACTAGCCGATTGATTTGTAAATGGCTCAAATACATAGTTATCACTTTATTCAATTAAGTACTATTTAATCTCTTATATGTCAGTCAATTCTATCGGTTTCACGTCAGTGTCTACATTGAAATACTCGGAGTAAATGTTTATCCTACTTATCTGTATTTTGAAAAGTAAATCCATTACGATTATAATGTATTATAAACCTACATTATCTATCCACGTCTTTATTTGCATAGAGAGCTCGCCCATGCGTGATAGTGAATTTAAACCGAAATCGATAACTATAAATATATTCAACGAGTATTTTTTTGTGTCAGATCAAAAATACCCGGCATCATATTAATGAGATATTGGTCCCTTTAAATACGTTTTCAGTAAGGCATTGAATATCACTTAACCAACTTAAATTATTTTATTTAGGTACAAATAAAAATAATAATTTATTCGGGAGTACGTTATAAGGAACGCCAAGTATTTGAAAGAAATTTACCATTACCATACGACGTGAAATTCCTTGTAGTACTGTTTCTTTTATTTTATTTCCTTTAGTAATAAATATCAAACTTGTATGACAACGAATATTTACAATTATTTTTATATTTACTGTAAACTTATCTATAAATCCGCCAGGGGTAAATAGTCCAAATAAGCTATTAGCAGAGCTTATCATTATATCTGTTTTTTTTTTTTAATATATAAAATAATTATTATTAATTGTAAATCACCACCGCCGTTTATATCTTCCTACAAAAAAATGTGTAAAGTGCGCCCAGCCCGTTCTCAGTGAACGACGAAACTAGCCGATTACCTCAGCTTATTTCTCCATACAAAAAAGTACACTATATTGTACGTCTTTAACCTAGTCGCAATTTTTCAGTACTTAAACAAGCTTGCAGATTAATATTACTTGAGGAATTTCTACTTGGAAACTAGTATTTCGAACATTATTTCTGAAGGACTTTTTTTCTTTGATAGGATACCATTGACATATTATTTTTTACATACGACATGTGGCGTTCGAAGTGGACGTTTTTGGCGTTATTCATTTTAAAAGGAATCGGCTAGTGCTCGGTGTTGACATTTCAATCATAATGGAAATATCTAATGAATTTCATTGTGGTTATTTGTAATAAACTTTTAAATAAGTGTTACATTAAAATAGTGTAGAATAAAGCTACGTATATCGCGAGGTTAATAATAATTGTAGTATGAGTCGATGTCTACAGAACGACAGAAAAAATTGCTATTTATAATTATATTACTTATATATTATGTACTCATATATGTACAAATGAATAGACATTTTTTGTAGATTACCTGTAAAATAAATCACTGTTCGCCACTGAAATCTACATTACTTCACCAAACAAAACATTATTTGTTTTACCAATAAGAATTCTTTTATTTTTCATATATCCGAGCATGTCATCATACAATTTACTTAAACTCTTTATACTTTCTTAAATAGAAGTCTTATCCTATTATAAAGTAGCGTCTACACGAGGACAATACAATATTGTTCCATATAACTGTTCTGCTCTGTTCAACAGCAATTTTCAGGACAGGGCATTGTACCGTACCATTGTCATAGAGTAAACTGCATACTATCTCCGCAGGACAATGATTACCCCAACGGGCACATTGTCCTCATGCAAACGCGCACGGACAGGACCCTAGGACAATAGCAACTTGCTCAACGCGCGTATGTTGCTCCCGCAAAATTTTTGCCTATTTTTCAGGTAAAAAAAAAACATTTATATTATTAACTTTGTCCCTTAAAAATTCCAATACACCTTGGTGTAAAAAAAGGATTATTTTTCGCGCACTCGCTCGTAAAAAACGTCGTCGCATATTCATATTCTCAGCGCTCAAGTTCGAACAACGACCGAATTTTCGTATTGTCCCAAAGTCCTCTCCTGCACAGTCGAGTCTCTTGGAGCTGGGACAAGACAATATTGACATATCTATTGTATTATCTTCAGTACTTTAAACCTATATCAATTTTTTTTTAAATAGTATTAATTTTGTCATTAAACTTTTAGTATTATAAAAATTAACAGCAATCTAGCACCTATATATATGCTAATACCTAAGGTAAGTGGAATAACCACCCACCAATCCTGCTTCAAATTCCACCACTAATTTATTATCTGCCGCGTGGTGAAATGGTCAGCGCATTTGTCTACCACGCAAGAGGTCCCACGTTTGATTCTCGACATGTATGGTATAAAATATTTATTTAAAGGGGTATTTTTACACTAAAAATATTTCATAGTCCTCGGACTAGTACCTGAAGCGTGAGACTGATCATCTTACCTTCATGTAACAAAAATGATCAAGATACGCTCGATTGATGTGCCAATGCAGTGTCCTATGCACCATTAGGTGCGAAAAGCGAATGATGATGAATCCTGCTTTTAGTTCCACCACTTATTTATTTCGTTATTTTTTAAGATTAGTTTCTAAGATTCTTTGATGAAACTGAGAACAATATTCTGTATGTATATTAGTTTTGTATCACCCGTCGATGGAAAGTGTGCTCTCCTTAAATTATAGTTGTGTTCAGATAAATAAATGTCTTCAGAAATCATCCTTCTTAAGATGGATTGCCTTTATATAAAAAAAAAAAAAAAAAAAAAAACGTCCCACAATAATTACAGTTTTATTTTTAAATACTAAATAATAAAGTGAATCTGATTCAACTAATAATATAACGACTGTGCTATTTTCATTGACGTATAATATCCATCTTAATTTGAGTAAATATTTTGCTACGCTCAACAATTTGAAAAAAAGATATAGTAAATTACGATATACATTACGATATCGCTACTTCATGACACTGGTCACGGAAAGTCAGACTGGTTGATGCATGCCGTGGATTGGACATTCATTCTGGCTTGTGAAAATGTATAATACATATCTATCAAACTTTTAGTTTTTATCGATAAAATGACGATGGACTTCAAAAATATTAATACCATCAAATCTTTTTACTGCTCACTAGCTCTACTCCACCTAAATATTATGCTTCTCCAATTTGGTGTTCATTGTATCGAACTCATATTGACCATATCAAATCTGTCCAAAACCGTTTTCTAAGAAAAGTGGCATGGTTGCTCGGATTGCTAAGAGTTAATTATTCATATGTTAAATAAAGCAATCATTTAAGCTGTCTTCATTTGATAAACGTAGAACGGAGACGGATCCTATATGCATTTTTAAAATACTTAATGCTATAAGTGAAATAAAAATGGCTAAAACTACTCAAAAATGTCAAAATATCCACCGACAATGATTAGTTTTTTCAAATGCATTCTCAATTATGAGATATATGCGTTATTTTAACTGAACAAATTCGTTTCGACATGTCAGGGAGCAAAGAATCAACATAAAGGACTCTTTTTTGCTACCATAGTTATTCAGTGGCTTCAGTAATTTGGGTTTTTTATACGTTCTTTTTTAAATACTTGAAGTATTATTAACCTTAAAAATTTTCTGGGACTTTTCTGGGAAATTTCCTTATACCAAGGAATAACTTTTCCCGATGCCACTATTTATACCTGGTATAAGTGAAAGGTTACTTTTAAAAATATTAATATTTATTAATATTAATATATATTAATATTAACGACGTAGATTATCATGCCACATTTCTGCGTACATTTATGAACAAGCTCTGTGTGCATGCACAGTTACAATTCGTATTAATTATATATTATTAACAGAACTAATTAAACAAATGTCAAGAATAACTAACAAAATACAAGTCAATCAAAAAGGATAAAAAGGATAAAGGATATATTTTATTTTATTATTAGACTTGGAATTTCTTCTAAAAGAACGAACTGTAAATCAACTATATTTTCTGGGCGTCATGGACTTTTAAAAGAGATCATTTAATGTAAAAAATTAAAGAATTCGTTTTTTTTTAAATTAACTTTAATCATAAAAAAAAACAATTACGTACTAAAAAGAAATATACTATTTATAAATGTAATATAATAAATCTTTTATGTATGAATACTGCAAAATATACCAATCATTTTCAAAACAAACGCAAATAGGAAACGCAAATAGGGAGTTGAATCTAATCCTTGTCTACAAAAATTTGGACAAACTCAAAATATTGTTGAAAAATCCACCTGGTTCATTAAGAAGTATAGAAATTGAAAAAATAACATTTTCAGGCGTTGCCTTGAATGCAGGTGAAATAATTCAATTAAATGAATCTCACCCGCATAAATAAAGGTTTCAGCACTTTAACTTCACAAACATCAATAGATGAAGAAATTTAGAAATAGATGAAAAGATCTATTGCTAATCTGATTTAAATTATTGCTAAATAATTCTCTATTTATTTGAACACATCCCAGGCACTGAGATAAACATAATTTTCTAAAACAAAGAGTCCACTTTCTACGTATAGTTTAATACTAGGAAATAGTCTATGTTTTTTGTACATGATCTTAATTATACTTTTTTGTGCAATTTTTATTGATCGACTATGCACGTCCAAGACTCCTCCCATCCTATTTTATCATATATGATTGAAGATTGAATTAAAGTGTAATATAACATACCTGCAGTTCTGAAGAGGATCAATTACAATCCAAACAAATAAATCTTGATGATGTCCATAAAATTTGACCACCGAAACTCCTGCAGAAACTTATATCTTGTTACTTTTTAACACTTTTTTAAACTTTAAAACAATCACAGACCGTTATGTTCTTTTCGGTCAGTCAATTATGTTACACTCATTTTTTTACTGTTTTATATAGTTTTTTTTTATTTTTCCGGCGTACGAGATAATGTCGCAGGATGTGGTGTCTGTTCAATGGAGCGTGATCTGTAAAGATAATTCAAATATTTTATACATCATGGCTAAGAGGTGAGTTTTTAACATCATCAAATCTTTATGGATAAGCTAAAAATTACTGATAATATTTATTATTTATATCTATGAAATACGGTTGTCTGTGTCTGTCTTGTTAAAAGATATTCGAACATACTCAAAATATTATGGAAAAAAATATATCGCATCCTTAGAAGATCAATATGTTACGTTTTAAAAAGGAACTTTTTAAAATGTATTATGCTCATAACTTAATTTACGTAAATTGTCATTTTGACGTCCAGTATTTTTTGCGGTATTTTCTCATTTGACTGTTAAAAGATGAGAAAAATACTGTAGCATAACAATGAAGAATTTCAGTGCTACAGGAAATTTAATGTTTTGTAACGCAAAGTTTCTCGAGAATGTATAAAAAAATGTTTTCTATCAAAACGAACATTTTTTATCAACGTCACAAGTTCTTTATCATCAACCAATCAATTACAGCGTTTATATGTGTTTTGATAGATTTTCAGTTTCAGATAGTCTTTTTTTTAACCTTAGGTGTATTTTAATAGCTTCGGGGTTCTACTTTCAAACGTGTGGATACCTCACCGACAACAAATTGTGACGTCACAGGCGGAGTAATTACAAAATAAATTTACTATCAAAATTTTGTGGCTTAATTTTATTGTCTATTAACAAATCAAAAAAAAACCACTAAACTTCCTCATTGCTGTAGAGTAGATTTAACTCGATTCATTTCAAATTATGCTGAAGTTTGTGGTACATAACGTTTAAAAAAATCGTAAAGATACGTGAGTGAGCTTCTCGGCAAAAAGTACCTGGCCAGCACCATGTGAAGGAACTGATAAAAGGATACTCGCAAAGTTTAGCTTTTGACCAAATAAAGCTCAGCCGAAATCAAGTAAGGTTTATCACTAGAGCCCGCCAAGGGCACTGCAGATTGAACAAACACCTTGCAAGAATAAACCTTTCCGAAACATCTAGATGTAGATTCTGCAGTGCAGATGAGGAAACACCAATACACATTCTATGTGAATGTGATGCTTTACATTATATAAGGAGCGTCATCATCGGGGGACCACTGGTTTAACCTGAGGATGTTAAAGACCTCGCCCAATCCTAAAAGCCCGATACTTAACGGATCTGGGCTTGGAGAGGGAGATTTAGCAAAATGTTAACTCTCGCCTTCCGCACAGTAGTCAGGCCCTTTATAGACCCGGGCTTGGAGGGAGATAACTATTCACGGGAACCCGTCACAATAGATCTTTACAGGTCACAGTGACGTCAGGAGCTTGTATAGCACTGACCCCCACCACTCAGAATAAGAAAAACAGTGTACTCGTCTAAAGTCCGGTTGTTTGATCGTTAATAAAAGTAGAGTTTGACTATAGTTTAATTTACCAACGATTTCGGTTTTACTATCTTCTTCTATTCGTGCGTTGTTTTAGCCGCGTTTTTACTTAAGTAAAAAGTAACCACTGGTTTTCAATTCCAAAGCTCAAAAATTGAAAATAATATTATATTATTTTTTTACACATAATTATACTGTGGAATGTGACTTTGCAAACATCAAAACAGCGAACAAATTAAACCACGTGGCAACATGGCATAGGTAAACGCTTCAAAATAACATCGGTAAACAGAATCTTATAATAATAACAAAATTTGAAATCTAGAATAAGAAAAATTAAAAGACACCTTAAATATTGTCAATCCAACAAGTTCGCAAATTTTACCTCTGGAATAATATAATGTAGGTTTGTGATAATAAAATATTTTTTAAATTCTTTGTTTATACCATTATTTATAACTTTAACCCAATTATTTTTTTAAAAGAAGACAGACTTGACTGCCACAAAATTGTCCGTCGGAGGTTTAATGGAAAAATACTTTTCAAAATTTTTTCGTTTTCTTGACAATAAGTCAAAAAAGTTCATCATTGAAAAAACTCACTGATTTATATTGATCATAATAAGCGTAATTCATTCCGTATTCGTGAATAAAAACAATACTGAGAGACGTGAGCAAATAACGACAGCTAGTATACGTAAAAAAATGAAGCCATCTTGATTTTTCTACTATGGTAAAACGTTTTACTCGCCAAAGAATTTTACTATCCACCGTTAGTTACTTTAGATGAAACAACCCATTCTGTCTATTTTTAACTATGATTTTATACAAATTTTATACAATTACTAACGACCAAATAACTGGGCCTAAGAAAGAGAATAAAAAATGGTAAATTGCATTCGTAATTCAAAATGGCTAAATTTAGCCTTACGACAGTAAACTTACTTCTGGGGGTGCAATATGTTTGTATGACTTACTATAAATATCGAGTATGGAGGTTTAATGTAAATGTGTACGTCAGTTTTTTTGTCACGAAATTAACGAGGCATATCAAGGTAAGAATTACGTGATATGTATTGTGGTATTAATGCCTGATGTCCGAACCTTTGTAGTTTTGAACCACCCATCGTCACGTCGCGTCGCGTCCATAATCAGTAATCACGTCTAAGAGCTAGTAACAATAATCATATTACCTACCCATATAATGATATATATCTCATTGATGAACAACCATTTGAACTAAGCACATGGAAATACATATTTCCTTTTATTTCTATAGTAATAAGAGTTTTTATATATTATAGAATTTAAGAGACAGGATTATGTATATACATATATTTGAATTTAACTATAAGCACCTGCTGACGAACTGCATTTTGTGCAGTTTAATAGGACTTGATAATTTGTATTTCACTTTTTGTACGTTTTTGATTAATAAAAAAGGTGTTTTTACCGTGACACAACTTAAAATTTAAATACTAAAAAAAAATATTTGTTGGAATGAGTTTGTTTTTATTGTGTTAGAAACCATGAAAATAATATTTTTTTAATATTTCATACTACTGTAAAAACAAATGAAATTTGCTGAAGACAATATTGAATGTGAAATTTTACATTTAGCAGAATGACGGCGTTTGAACATATATTTTGAAAGAGAAGCAATTATTTTTTATGTTTATTGATTACGATTTCCTGGGAAATCGATCCTTTTTCAGGATCCTTTCCCTGAAACCAGCATTTGCATCGTAAACATATGTCCAGAGTTCTGCCGCGCTTATGCTAAACGCATCAACTAAGTTTTTTGTCGAAATTGAGTTATTACATTATGTGGCATCGGGAAAACGAGATCTACAACTTTCTAAAAGTGACATTTCATGATTTCTTTATTTTATCGGTTTGACAGTTTTTATAAACGCACCTTGTCTAGTGCTTGAAATACAAGCAAAATAAAAAAAATATAGCTTTAAACTATAAACGCGTTTTTATGAAATAGCGTCAAATCCTAGTTAATGCGTTTATTTTAAGCGCGGCAGAGTTCTGGTTCTGTTTCACATACAGAACTATATTTTCCGCCCTATCACAAAATATTATATAAAGAAAAACATTGCATTTCGTTCCATTGCAGTAAAACGGTTGTTCATCCCTGCCATATTACATTGATTATGCTAGCCACGAAGTATTACTATTATTTATTGGCCATTTCGTGGGTAATATCATCAAATTTAGGCAATGGTTTTACAGCAAGCAATCTGTAAATTTATCATCTCTTCTATAAAATAAAATTGATCCTCGCCTTGGTGTTATAGAAGGAATAATTTTATAAGCAAAGATTTCTGATTTAATTATTTATTTTACACAAACAAACAGTCGACAATGATATAATAACATAAAAAAGATACGGTTTAAAGACAGGCCAGCAAAGTTTCCAAATAAAAATTATTCATATTAAAATGTGGTACAACAAAAGGGTTTGTTGTATGTGTATTTGTATGAGAGTAAGTGTAGAGGTGTGTTTGTGTGTATTTGTGTGGGATTAAGTGTTCAGGTGTGTGTAAGTGTGCGCATCATTAAATAGCAAGTGGGATCGCATCGCAACCAGAAGGGATGAGTCTTATTTTTTTTATAAATAAATGAAGAGGCGTGTTAAATATATAAATAGATGAAAAAAGCATTTTAGTTAGAGTAAGAACGATAGAGGAAACAGTGTTGTGCATAGTTAGTGCTACAAATTGGCAGATGGAATAAATACTTACTTCTTGTCACACAAAAGGGGACATTTAGATTAATTTTGGAGAGTAGATTAAAAGAGTCTACTTTATTATTTAAAAAATTATATAAACAGTATGATTCAGTTTTAGTGTGCCTTTTTCCAAGGGTTAAAAAATCATTTTGTTTAGCAGGTTGACTGTATACGCAAAGCGTTTTATTGTTTTTATAATCTAGGTATTTAAAAAAAAATTGTCAAACATTTTCAATCCTTTCTATGTTTGTTATGTATTATGGGCTCCACACAACGGAAGCAAAATCCAAGTTACCGCGTACTAAAGGGTTGTATAAAGTTTTCAACGTGTTTAATTTAAAGGTACTTGCAAACAAAACAGGTACACGGTATTACTTTAAAAAGCCAACGTGAGGATATAGGTACAGCTTATTTTTGGTATCATTTGTTATATTTACGGCCTAAGCCAATAATAATACTGACAACTCCGAGAGTTTCTACCTTGATCAAATTAAAGGAGATATAAACTACACATAATATGGCCAGTTAAAAAGAGACACTGGTGACCGCAATGAATGAAAGAGATGCAAGGGCTTGCAGCAAACCAATCGCGTGGGTTCATTTATTTTTTGAACAATTACAAATTAATATCAACACACGCATTCATAGGAAACTATAGATACATACAAAACAAAACATTATGGGGCTAGTAATATATAATCTTTTATAACTATCCATAGAATTTGAGTAAGAAAAATCATAAATTTAAAAATAAACCACAAAAATTTAATAAAGTTCATGGTAGAGTCCTGGTCTCGACCATTGCATGAGAGTTAAGTATGGTATTGAAAACAAGAATAAAAGTAGCGTTTTATGATCGTTGCCTACTCCTATGTGAAAACGACGACAAAATAAAATCAAAGTTATGTTCAATATATGTATTTTTAATCGTTGAGGGTTGGCGTTTCTACTCCAGTTAGAGATTGACAAAGAAGACACGAGGTTGCTGTTTAATGCGTATTTATTACATGGCGAATAAGATACAGCACTTGGTTGTGTAGCACGAGAGTAGTGGCGATGATGGGATGAAGAAACTGCACTTGGACCATATGCTGAAACTGTGTGAACTGGACTGACTACCGTTTACTGGTCGACTGAATACCGTTGCCACGCCCTGAGGTCTCTTTATAGGCCACGTTCCTTTGTAGTTCATTTTTTCATGGTAGGGACGATGTAAATGTACTGCAGAACGATGATCCCGATTTCATATCCAATACTGATAGAGTTGCAGTAAATGTGATTTTGGATTCTACAGAAAATGATGACATTGCTTTCTTCGGTCATCACGATATTTCAGGTGAAACGTTTTAGCACGTGTGTGTCATCGATTATGAACTATGAACCCACATGTATTATGTGAATATTTCAAAAAAAAAATTTTTCCTCGCCCCAGTGAGGGATTTAAATTTTAAAAATAAATTGAAAATTTTAAAAGGATAAATAAAATGAAAAATACATTAAATGAATTAGGGTAACAATAATTGGAAAACCCTACCCTTGGAAAAGCTTAACGAGTCTCTAAAGTCAATGTTACTCGCAGCTTCTCTATAAAGTTCGGCAACATATGATTTTTCCTCGCAGGTGGGCACCGCACCGCCATGCCAGAAAGATCTAACTCCTCAGATGCGCGTGCGGCATGTGGTGGGCAAACTGTGGTATACATAACGTATTTTAAAAAGAATTATCAATATATTCTACCTACCACATCACTGTTAACAATGCACACGATAAAATATACCTTCATTTTGATTCGCGCTTTTATTTTTCTATACATTCATCGTAATGGGTAACTGTGTTAGCTTAAAATAATTATCTCGGTCGAATCGTTAGTTTTTTTGTCCGAGGTGAATATTCTAAATAAACTGGTTTAAACACTATGGCGAATATTAAATATACAATATATTATATCTACATACCGACGGAGCACATGTTCCACTAACACGTAGAGATGATAAATACAACACAAGATACACATACATACAATTATTTTGTCCGGTAATTTTTATCGCCATTCGCGACCTCGCGAGAATTTATTGGAAGAAAGTTTTGAGCCAATGAAGAAGCTTCTTGAATGTAATATAAATGCTAACGTAAATTAAGTAGCAAAAAAGAGTTTACATTTCTTTCTTTCATTTTTTGCGAGTTTTTTTTCGTGGTAAAATTTCCCGTTAATTTGGGAAAGTATTCAATTAGCATCACAAAAGAAAAAAGCCTAATTCATATTAGACTATGTAAATTTAACAAAAGAAACAGAACATCACGCAGTTTCCTAGTAGGGGTAAGCAGAACCGCACGTCACTCTTTCTTTCCCCGACCCATTTCTTCTACATTTATACATCTTCTCGTTAGTGCGTAATGCACTATCTTGACATTTGTGCACGTATCGTATACATTTTTACCGTGAATGTGCCTGAGAGATCGTTTTTCGACAGCATTTAAACTATTTTCATGAGTTTGTGAAGACGCAAAATTTATTTTTTAATGTAATATTTCACTGCTTAAATTCAAAAGGGCCATAAATCGAAATTTGTCTTTTTTCAGTAGAGCCAATCAAAGTTTTTAACATGAGTTTTTGCTTTTTTTATAATCTTACTTTTTATATTTATTTTTTTAATATCATTGAATGCGTTTTTTCAAAGCTGTATCTGTCTAATTATGGCGCTTTGTGCTAACTATCGCCTATAAAGCTCTGAAATTAGCTACTAAAACAAAAAAAAGGTCAAAAGGGCTGTTGTGCGATTTGGTTTATTTATAATGCGAAATCCATGAGAGTATCTTTCTTACAGAAAAATATGACCGATTTAAATCTCATTTTTGTTATAAAATTAAATTTCGGGATTTCCGATTTTGGGGCAGTTTCGAATTTAAGCAGCGATATGTGCAACCAATAATTTAAAATTGTAAATAAATTATCTGAAGCCTCGAAATATATCAAATCAATTAGAAAATATACGTTTTGATAAGTTTTGATATAAAATGTAAGTATTAAACAAACGAACCATCACGCTGTTTCTCGATGAGGGTAGACAGAGTTTATATCTTTCGGATTTACATACTTTACATATATTACATAAGAGAACCAGAACAAATATATAAATACTTAATTTATTTAGCTGGTTATTGAGTAAAGATATTTCATATTATTGACATCTACAATATGTATGTGAATTACAAAAACATGCTGTCTTAGTAGTATTTATATACATTAGAAGTCCTTTATCCAAACTCCAGCTATCCGGATCGCCAAATATTAGGATCGTTATCAGGAAATAAAATATAAAAGAGATGTTATAATAACAATAAAGGGCGATAGTGACCGGAGCGTTTCTTTGTCAAAGCAATTTACTTTGCTGGACACATTTAAGTAAGTTTTTATATATCGTCTGGCACTCAATTATCCGGACAGTTGGAGTTTTACTGGATTATAAGAAAAGTAAGTATCTCAAATATCAATTTTGTTGTAGGTTTACCACGTATCTTTAAAAAAACCTAAATAAGGAAACAAACCTTTTTTTCTAAATTTAAATTAACAAAGGTCTATGAAATACTGTCCAATTAAAAAAAATGTTTCTTTTTGTTCTAATTAATAGCAAAAATATTTTTTTTAATTTATAATTTTCAATTTAAACGAAAACGGTACACTGCATCGGTCACGCCCCTTATACGTCACGATCCGGCTAAACTTGGAACTTTGTTTGTGACCGTTCACATTTAAATAGAACATCGTCATGAATCTTTACATCACAATCGTTAAGGTCGAACATGTCGCGTTTTTGTAAAGATTTTTTAACGATTTCATTTTAAAAATTATGTATGAAAACATTTCTCCACAATATCCATATTGATTTTGAAAATACAAATTATTTTTCTCAATCCATTTTACATGTTTTTATCGGTATTTGTAGATTTGATATTTCCTAGTAAGACTTATTAGAAAATAATTTGAATTCGCTATGATTGATAATTATAATATTTACGATATATTTCATTGTTTCCATCTTTTAGAAATCCTTAATTTGTTTTGGTTTTTATTTTTAATCATCATCCCCTTTCCACACCTAATGGTGCATAAGACACTGCATTAGTACACCAATCGCCGCGTATTTTGATCATATTTGTTGCATGAAGGTAAGATGATCAGTGAAATATTCAAAACACCCTTTTAAATAAATATTTCATGTCAACCATGTCGGAAATCAAATCCGAGACCTGTTGTATGGTAGGCTAACGCGCTGACACATTACATTACGAGGCTGACTTAAGCCGATTTTTTAAAAATAAAATATTATTTAAGACGATAAGGTTTAATTATAGTGGCTTACTATGGCTCAGATCACCAATCATTTCAAAACTTACGTAAAAGAATACCTTAAAAACAATATTGTCTTTCACTTTTACGCAATGAATATTTTCAACATTTTTATTTTGAATATGATAAATGTTAATGTTTTGTTCATAGTACATAAGGAATTGTAGATAAAAAATCAAAATCGTCATTTGAGCTTTGTCTTATCCTAAATGATTGTAAAATCATCACAGTAAACAAAAGGCTTAGAAAAAAATACTCTTATTACCCACTTTGAAAAAGTACTTAATTTGTGCGTAATAACTCAAGACCATGAAATATAATCTCATTTCTTTATATGAAATAATGCAAATATGTAAAATACGCGAAGTCAGTCGCCCCTTACCCCTCGAAGCGTTACTAATTTAATACTCACTATGTAGAACACTAACTGCTTATTATTATGATATTAACATTGATGGTGCTTACTTAATTCACTGATTGCCTAGTGATACTCATATGTAGGGGAAATTGGGGACAAAAGTAACGAAGCCACTGGCAAGATATGTAATTGGTTCTTTCAGTTAAGCTGGCTGTGAAAATCAATTATTTAACATATTAAAATAAAATAAAATCACTTTGTTTTTATGTACCACTTATATTTTTTTATAATTTGACAACCAACTAGTTTTGGCAATACTACGCCTTTTTCAGGGCTATTTACAAACTAACATAACATATATAAATTTTTCACAGTGACGGTAGAGGTCTACCACCGTAACCAAGCCCACTCTACCTTCACTGAGAAAATTTTATATTTGTTATGTTAATTTGTAATTAACCCTGAAAGAGGCATAGTATTGCCAAAACTAGTTGGTGGTCAAATCATAAAAAATATAAGTGTTAGATAAAAACAAAGTGATTTTATTTTATTTAAATATAAATAATAATGTTCCACAAAGTAAGTGCTTCAAATATATAAAAAAAAACAATTATATTTATATTCGTAGAGCGGGAGTATTGTCAAATTGAGAAAGGTTTTCACCCCGCTGTTTCATGAAATTGGTCATCGAGAGACAGAGAGGTTGATGCCTGCGGCGAATTGGAGACTCCTACTGGATGTTGAAATTAAAATATAAACATAAATAATAATTTTTAAAAACCAAATGGCAATCATGAAGTTTTGCATGTACGTAAATTCAACTGTGTATTTTTATGTATGTATGTAAGTATAGTCGGTCTCGTGGTGTAATGGTCAGCGCGTTAACCTGCCATGCAAGAGGTCTCGGGTTCGATTCCCGAAAAGTTTTACATGAAATATTTATTTTAAAAAGTGTTTTCACACTTGAATATTTCTTAGTCTCTGGACTGGTACCTGAGTGTAAGACTGATCATGTCGCCTTCATGTAACAAAAATTATCAAGATACGCTGCGATTGGTGTACCAATGCAGTACCCTATGCAGGTGCGGAAAGGGAACGATGAGGATAATGATGATGTAAATATGTATATGCGCATGGGTATATGTATATGTGTATGTTTATGTATGTGTGTTTATGTGTATATCTATATTTATATGCATCAATATGTGTACTCTTATTCTAGTAAGTTTATATATTTTTTGTCTATTCTTTCTATTAACTTGTAGATTATTATTATGCATTAAAATGTAATTGCCAAGCTTGGAACAAGATATGTACGATTGTTAGCTGGGCAAAATGTATAAAAAAATGCATATACCTAATGTAAAATGCATTTTTTTTTACTTAACACATGAGCAAACAATACTTTAAAGGATTTTGAAAAAATTACCACCAAACTTTTACTCGCAAATAATATGATTAACAATGCAAATACTTTAGAATCTTTATATGTTACGCTTTGCTTTTGGACGCATAATTAAAAAAAAAATTAAAAATTTGATGATAGACAATTCACTTTACTAACTCAGAATGTTAGTTGTGCATTTTCCAAGATAAAAAAAAACATTGATTTGTGTGTTTATTTGTGGACAACTTATGATTTAGGTAATGTCAGTTACAGCTAAATTAAAATAGTTGGACACTTTAACTCAACTAATTAGCAATATCAACTTTTAACGAGCATTTTTGACTGATAACTTAAATCTAAATATTAGTTATTAGCCAATTACATTAGAATTCTATGGAGAATTCTCAATAACATCAAAACTGAATTATTCGTTTTTTTATTTTTATTATAAAACAATAGAAAAACGATACAATACATCCTTGCAAAAAAGAACTTTCGTTTTTAAAGTCAAAAGTAATTAACGTAATAATCCATGTAAAAAAATGTATTTGTTTTTCTAATAAACTAAGCCAAAAAGTTCGGTTTGTAATTTTATTTCTAATAATAGCAAAATATTTTCAATTATAATCTATAAACAAATTTGTATGTTGATGATATGCAAACTGCATATGTTTATATTGGTTTGATTGTATTAATGGTATATAGCTTCTTATATTAATATTTAAGGTTGTTTTTTTTTGCATTCCTAAATAATGACAGATGTGAATGTTATGGTTGATCTACCAACGTAGTTATTTATTCAGCATTATTTCAGATAAAACTAAATGCTAAATTGCGTTTGTCCCCGGCCTCCCCTATTTATTCTCACATTCATACAGGCCCATACTAACACTCATACTCATCCGAATGGAGTAACTGCTCTTTTTTAACAGCACGCGTAATACTGATCTCAATTGATAATACGTACTCTCAGGAAGGTAATAAAATTAAAACCATAAGTAATAATAACAGGTAGGTGTAACAGATAAAATTAAAAGCGTAATTCGTAAAAATACGAGTACTTTGTGTCTGTTCAAATTAAAGCCATATATTTATTTATTAGGTACCGAGAATATTCGACGAACCGGTCAAATTTTGCGTAATTTGAAGAGGTATATGGCTCGTAAAATATAATATTAAATACCTAACTATCATGTTAAAAACGCAATTTCCTGGCAAGTTTGGACAAATTAATTGCATAAACATATTTTTTTAAATTGTATTAATCACCCGAGATCTTATCAAATCAATGATAAAGTTCAATGGTACTTTAAAATATATTTGTATAGTTTTTTTTATTACCAACGTCGTTGCTCTTGGTTCTTTGATAAAGTTTCATTAATTAAGTGTTTATTGTGATGTTTAGAAAAACATTTCTTTGCATATATTTTTCTCAATTTTCAACTTATTTATTTTTTTATTTGAAAACGTTTGATGTCAAAGTATTAGGATTAAGTGAATTTTTTGAAATATTAATTAAAAACCACGGAAATGTCATGTACTTACTTACCTTTAACGAGCATATCAGTTATATTGTGTAAAATAAAAAAAGCATTTGCGTTCTTATAATTTACCATTAGGGGGCATTGTCATCGAGTTGTTTAAAACTAACTATAAAAAAATGTAAATTGTAAATTATTGTGGTAGAGTGGCGTGTGAACCTTAAACCTTTGATCTGTGAGTCTACGACACTATCCAAAGAACCACATCCCGATTCTGAAGTTATGTCCGATGTTTTTTTAATAAAAAATATGGAGCAAATTACAACAAAAAAAAAAATGATACGTTATTTAAAAGAAAATTGTCTGTTTTATAATGTTTTGTGTTTTATTTTGCGTTAAATATATTCTTTAATTTGATCACAAGCCTTCAAAATAGAATGCAAAGTAGACGAAAATTAACATTTTTGACGCCTCGTTTTATTCTCGTTTAATCGAAGATATAAAGCTTTTAAAGCTGCTCGCGATATTTGCGCAGTGAACGGTGAAGATGCTATGAACTATTGACTAATTTGTTGTAAAATAATAAAGTAGAGTTCGTATGTACATTGGCGTTAACGTAATATGTGTCCATAAGAAGAGAACAAGAGGAAACAAAAAAAAATAAATTGGATGTGTCTGTTAATAATTAAATGATAATATTGATAAACTTGAATTGAAAAAATAAGCGGACATTTTATAAAAATATTTTATAAATATTTTCAAAAATATTGTATAAAGCTTTTTAATAATATTTTTTATAATATTTTATAAATAAAATAATTTTATTCAGGTCATCATTTCCACCAGCATACGGTAAAGGAAGTCAACACTTTCAACATGTGAGACAAACCGAAAACACATGTTGTGTGTAACAATGACAAGATATCAAGTATTTTGTAATTAGGTGAAGTAAACGAATCGCAAACAAAGTTTCAGTAATATTGAAATGCATTGAATCAGAAAAGGAAATCATTTTTAAGATGGCAAAAGGTATGTCATTGACACATTTCTGGTAATGCAGTTACAAGAAGGGATCTCACCAGGATGCAGTTATTGTGATTTAAATTATTTAATACCAAAAACACTTACGACTTTCACTCACTAAATTTATCTTTTGTGGTCCCAAGATTTAATGTCCTGGATAAACAGAATTATTTTTCCAGAAGTACTTTGAATAAATAATGTTAGTTTATCTAGAGAATGCGCATCTTGAACATATAACTTTTAATATTTTACCGTTTTTGCTTGTATATGTAATTTTTAATACTATAAAAATGTTATTTGTGTTTTTTTATACTTTTTAAGCTTGTATTATGTATACGTAATTTTAATACGTTTTTGATATTTTTTTAACCTGTATTGGGTGAGCGCAATTTTTGTTAATTTAAAAAGCTTTTTTTATTCTTGTAATTTTTAACATTTGCACTCTCGTACTAGTTCATTTTGTATTTATACATACATGTAATTTTTAAACTATTTATATTTTTTAATTTTTCTTTCCCAGATTGTATAATGTATACATCATTTTGAATTAATTTCCATACCCTAGTATTATGTTTATTTTGTTATTTTTAAATATTTTTTATACCCTTTTAATTTGTAGTGTATCATAATTTTTATTCTGCTTTTGTAAATAATGTTATAGTTTAAAATATAAAAACGTCTTTAAATAAATATTGTTATCGGTATGTCCCTAAATGAGGTTTTTTATAAAACTGCTTGGGAATATAAAATAAATTTATGTATAATATGTTTTCAATTTAATAAAAAAAAAAAGTTTTCTAAAACAAAAGCCATCCTTGGGAGAAGAGTATAATATTGAATTTTGTCTAAGGGAAGGGACCATTCCGCGGGATTGCTGTGGGACATTTTTTTTTTTGCACCACAACAGGCTAGGAGGCGCAATCGCAGTGGTGCATTACATCGCAGAACACCCAGGCTTGAGAAAAAACACATTAAATTTTTGTGTTCTCACCGGGAATCGAACCCGGAACCTTCCATGTGAGAGTCAAGCATCTTGATTACTCCACCACGGAAGCCGCCGTGAATTATATGCCACTAAGCGTGTTGTCCAGATGCTTATCAACATTGATGTTTAGGTAATATTTTATTTTTTATATTATTTAATTTTATTTTATTTTATTTTATTTTTATTTTATTTATTTGGATAACCAACAGCTATAATTATCACATATTTATATAACAAAACAAATAACAAATAAGCCAATTACAGGTTATCACAAGTAGCATCATAGTAAGTTAAAAAAGATACTCGAACATAAAATGAATAGTAATTAAATGTAAATTTAAAAGAAAAGAAAAAAATACTACGAGTTATTTCGAAAGCAAACGCCGCACGTTATTAAGATTATTTTCAAATAAATCTATGTTAAATGATTTATTAATTACATTAAAATTATTAAAAGTTCGCCATAAATATGAATTTTGCCTATAATTAGATGAAACAAGAGGTATGTGAAGAAGAGGGTTATTTCTTAAAACTTTGGAAGGAACATTGATAGAAAGTTTGCAAAGTAGTTCAGGACAGTCAATTGAACCAGAGGCAATTTTAAGTAAATAAATTATGTCCGCTATTTCGCGACGTTTTTGCAGAGGCAGTAGGTGATGTTTTTTACATATATGAATATACTGGTCCGATTTAAACTCAAGTTTCAACCGGAAACACATGAACTTTACGAATTTTTTTTGAATATTTTCAATGCGTGATATCTGCACATTGTACATAGGATTCCATATTTGTGATGCATATTCTAAGTTGCTTCGCACTAATGTACAGTAAAGGATTTTAAGTGTCTTTGCCATAGTGAACGACGTAGAGCTACGCATAACAAAGCCAAGCGCACGCGATGACTTTTTTATGATGCTGTCAACATGGGTGTCAAAAAGTAATTTACTATCATGGAAGACACCTAGATCCTTTACACATAATGAGCGTTGGAGGTTTTGACCCTTAAGCACATAGTTAGTACGTAAAAAATTTACTTTGCGACTAAATGTAATAACTGAACACTTAGAAGGATTAAGGTCCAAGCAGTTGGAGTTGCAGTAATCCTCTAGACGGTCGAGATCTGACTGCAGATCAAAGACGTCAGCTGGGGTCTTGATTGTTGCAAAAATTTTCATGTCGTCAGCAAAACAAAGCAAGCGCGAAGAGGTAAAGCATTTATCAATGTCGTTAACAAAAATTATGAAGAGCAAAGGTCCCAGAAGAGACCCTTGAGGCACCCCGCTGGGGACCCGTACCCAACTAGAAATAAAATTATTAACCACTACTGCTTGCGACCTGTTGTCTATATAAGATGAAAACCATCTGAAGAGGTCACCTCTAATACCGATTTTAGTTAATTTTTTTAATAGTAATTTGTGATCGATTCGGTCGAAGCATTTACTGTAATCGGTGTAAATAACGTCTACCTGATGACCACCGTCCATTGAATCAGTAAGGTAATAATTAAGTAAGATTAAATTTGACACAGTAGATCTCCCTTTTAGAAAACCATGTTGAGATGGACTCAGTGAGTTTTTAATGGCGGAATATAGTTGGTTATAGATTATTCTTTCAAATACTTTAGACACTATACACAGTTTAGAAATTGGTCTATAATTGGCAATGTCGGTTTTAGGCCCTTTCTTGTGGACTGGTGTTATAAAAGCGGATTTCCAAATATGTGGGATTGTGCATTCTTTGAGAGATCTTTTGAATAGCAAAGTGATCGGTACACATATAGTACTAGCAGAATTTATGAGAAAACATGCGGGAAGGTGATCAGGTCCAGCTGATTTTGAAGTATCTAGCTTTAAGAGTAGATTTTTTACATAGTCTGTGGTAATCACTATGGAATTAATATCTGAGGTATACACATGAGACGAGGTAGATGAGGGATTAGTGGAATTTCTCGATTGGATACTAGCTGGATTTAGAAAAGTGGAGTGAAAATATTCAGAAAATGCGTTGCAAATTTCAATACCAGTGTTTACTCGCATATTACCTAATACAAGACTATTAGGAATACAGTTAGATTTGGATTTGGACTTCACATACGACCAGAAATTTTTAGGTGAGTCCTCGATGGACTTTTCCACGAAGGCAATGTAAGAATCGTGACAATCCTTTTCAAGATGTTTGATTCTATCACGTAATAATTTAAAAGTTATTAGATTGGAGTGATTGCCGTAAGTCTTATATTTTCTTAAGTATTTATCCTTTTCTTTAATTGCTTTTACTAGCGCGGGGGAGTACCATATAGGATATGAACTGTTCAAAGTCTTAACAGCGGGTACAAATTTATCTCTCAGATTTGTAAAAGTATTGTAAAAAAAGTTTACGGATTCGTCAAATGATCTAATTGAGAATTCAGTATGCCAGTCGATGTTAGAGATTGTACTATTTATTGAATCAAAGTTTGCTTTATTAAACAGATATTTAGTTAGCGGTGCAGGCTTCAGGTAAGTAAGTTCAATAAATTGAGCATTAATGAAGAGAGCATTATGATGCGGGTCAATAGGTACAAATGGGTCCATACATTCACTAACATTAACAATGTCATTAGAAATTACCAAATCTAGGATCCGTCCGTGCTTATTAAAAATTCCATTAAATTGCGACAAGTTATGTGTATTCAATTCATCGATAAGTAGGTACTCATCGTGACTTTGAGCATTAGAAGGCAAGTATGAAACATTATCAGTTGAAAGCCACTTAATACCGCTCAAGTTGAAATCACCTATTATCAAATATTTGTCAAGCGGGTTATTAGAAATTGTCATATTTAACTTAGAGAAAAAATTTATCAATTGGTCGGAAAAGGAATTGCCTGATTTTTGTTTACATAGGTTTAGAACACATAAGTGTAGTTTGGTGCGCGTGCGGGTACCTGCGAGATTAAGAGATAGCGTTAGCCACAGATCTAATAATATACATGCTTTCACTTTCCATTATGTCGCATCCCAACTCAATACAGGGCTCTTGGGCTTATAGAGTTAGGGATACATTTTTTTTATTAACGTATATTTTTACGAATAATTATATCAATAAATAAATAAAATGTTTTCCCTTTCTTTTGCCATAAATTTTAAACATGATAACTCCGATGCTTCGATCTGTATTTATTACATGTTTAATAAATTACAGAATTTTGTTTTGAAACGCACGTTTTGTAACAGATCTAACTGAATTGAAATCACATAATCTACAGTATTTTGAGTATGCTCAAATGTTTGTAGACAAGGCTGGATTTCCCTCCATAGGGAGTTATTAAAATCAAAACTTATTGCAACAGAGAGGAAAAACATTTTTGAGAAGTGAATATGGAAGTCTAGGCATTTACAGGGCTTATTATATGTAATTGACTGGTTTGAGTGGCTACTTTACACACTGATAATGATATGTTACTGCATTATAACAATTGAGTCAATTGATTATTTATCGTTTCCTAACCACCCACTACAATAATTGTATATTTATTTTATTTATATATATTATATATTCATAGAGAAACACCATATATGATAACGCTTATCTGACTTTCTAAATGTAGATTTGTTTGTATATTCATATATTTGCCAATAATAAAACAACTTCCTTCTTATTTCAATTGATAAATTGTGAGATGTTTAGACACTAATTATTATAACTTCGACTTAAAATCGAGTAATTCAAATTTTGCATAAACAAGATCCGGTCGAATCTAGAACAAATAATTCTTAAACTAAAACCAGTACTCATTTGAATATTTAATGAGTTATATCAATTAATAATAATTAATACATTTAAAGTCTTAATATCAGAGATTAGTAATAAAAATCGTTATTTTAATTACTGGTTTTTTAATGGTGATAATCGCCTGTGAACAAAAGTCAAACACGTTCATTTTTAATATTATTAATTAAAACATTTTATAATTACTTCAGATGAATACGTATCATTATTAAGTAATTAAAATTTAAAATTATGTGCAACAAATCTTTTCCTGGCCTTGATCAGCCTCTTTATAATAATAGGTAGAGGATAAAGAAAGTTGACAGCTTTAAATACTTGGAAGTTTATATAACTGAGGATGGAAGCATGCACAAAGAGGTCGCAACCCGCCTAGGAATTTCTAGAGCAACTTTTATTTTGAGGCAGTATATATTAAAAAAAAAATTTTTTTAGGGAAAACGACAATTGTTATTTAAAAATGTAAAAAATAGTATGTACATCGAGTTGCAGTTTTTTTATAAATATAATGATAGCACATGTTACACAGTAAAGAGAAAAAATTACATATTATGCAAAACAGGAGGGAAAAAACTAGCAAAAGCGGGTATTTCGCTATTCAATTTTTAACTCTCCTGTAAAAAGTAGTTGATAAATTTAATTTTATGAACAACGGGATAGAATTCTAAAGAACTGAAATACACATAATATGATAATTTCTTTCGGGGAAATGAAATAATCTTTAGCAGAATTATGTACATACCATAAAAGCGCGGCTAGAATAAAAACCAAAAAATTAAAAAATGTGTAAATAGCAAATCATAATATACCTTAATTAATATGCCGTAAATAATTCTGACTGAAACAACTAAGATATATTTAAATCAATTGAAAATTTATATTTAAATTATTATGAAAAAGATATTTCAATTTTTTATCCAAATGATATTCCAAAGGTTCAATTTTATAAGAAGGAAAAGGAGAAATGAGGTAAAAGGGTTTTTTTTTTAAGGAATAACCCACTAAGCCTCTATTTAGAGGTTTGTCAGCAGGTGGAAAGAGGGGATATGGAAGGAGGTAATGAAAAATCCACCACAACACCCTTTCATGGATATTTTTCTTGCAACTGGCGGGAATCGAACCCGCGACGTCAGTTTCAAAGTCGGCCGTCTAACCAAATAGGATAAACTATGAGATAAGGGGTGATTTAAAAAGAGACATACGAGATGTATGTCGTATACATTAAAACGGACGTGGAAAATCAGAAAAAGAAGTTTAAAAATGGTTATGGGATATGTTACAGAGTTTTGTTTATAAAAACTGAGTATGTGTCACTCTATATGTGTAAATAACTTTGATTATGGTCGATGTATTACAAAAAAATACTCTCAAAATTAATTTAATTAAATTTCAAGGATTGAATCCAGCATTCGTTTACAAATTTACAAACAAAATTTATTAATATTATATTTCTTAATATTATAACTGTCTTCTTCAAAGTTATCACCATTGTATATAATTCAATTGAACGTAGTTATGCAAAAAGCAGCCAACAAAAGAAAAGTGAAACTGAGATAATCGCACTTTTGTAAAAAGAGTGAATATACAAATCTACTCGACAGTTACAATGTTTTTGACTTTAACAAATGATAAACAATGAAAACATTATTTCATTTAAATTATTTATTGACAATTCTTGATGGAATTTCATTGTAATGATGTAATAACTTATATTTCCATATAAGTTATTCATTTAAAAAATACTTGGTACACTTCCACTTATTTATTTTGACCAATTAGCGCTTTCACCTTCTAATGAGCATCTTCAGACTAGAGGGTGAAAGCGCTAATTGGTCAAAATAAATAAGTGGAAGTGTACCAAGTATTTTTTAAATTAATAACTTATATGGAAATATAAGTTATTACATCATTACAATGAAAACATTGTTTTTTTTATATGACAAACAAGAATATAATTATGTACTTGACCAGTTATCATGATTTTTAAAGAACCGTAAGATTTTTCTAGTGCTGTGGGTGTTTTCTGCAAATAGAAATTTTAAATTTTTGTAATCGACACCATTTTCAGAAGGTGATTAAATACATGTTTTTGTGTGAAAGCGGTCGGGCTGTATTAAGAAGAACATAGAATCGACCTTACTGCACCCGATAACATCAATATCTCATTTTTTCAAAATTGTGGACTGGCTGCTTTCTGCATAACTACGTTGAATTATGTCAAAGTTTTTGTCAATCCTCTTAACATTCCTGGAACGCACTTTTTGGTATGTCCTTTGGTTCCGTCAGAGATTCGACATTAATCTCGTTTAAGGTCGCAAAACGTCGTCCTTTCATAGTCCTCTTCACCTTTGAGCGCACAAAAAAGTCGCGGGGAGCCAAGTCCGGTGCATACGATGGCCGGAAAAAAAATTCCTGTCAGTTTTTAGTCTAAAAGTTAGGCGTGAGTGAGCGGTTGACCTTTTCACTCTGGAATAATTCTGAAAATTCGCATTCACACCGTAACGCGTCTCACTAGTTTGTCTGTCAAAAACCAACCACGCGTCCAAATTGGCAGAAAATTAACAAATATCAACATCTGTACCAATCCAAAAAAAAAATAAATTACTACACTCTTTATCAAAAACGTGTATTTTTCCTATTTCAAACATGTTCCTAAAATGCGTACATTCTAACAAATAGTGTTGTTAAAAACAAGTTTTTCTTTATTTTTTTAAGCTCTATTTTTATGACAAACCACTTTTAAATGTTTGCTTCTCAATTTCGCATTTTAATTCAAATATTTTGTGTAATATGGAATATTTGTGTCGTATATGGTTTAAACTTTTAACTTTTTCTTAAACTTTTCTTTTTATTTAAAAATGTTTTTTCCTTTTTTGTTTTTTCATATTTATGTATTTATTTCGTTATTATTTTTGGTTGCTTTTATGTATTTACCTGCTTGTTACTATTGTTATAGTTATGCAATTTTTATAAATTTTTGTTATGTTTCTATATATGTATTTTTTTTTCATATTTATGTTCAATATATGTTAAAGGCAATTTCTGCCGTTTATGTAAAATAAATAAATAAATAAACATTGTTGATTAAAATAACTTCACGTTCTGAAATGAAGTATGATAATTGAAAAGGATTATCGGGTGTTTTCTATGAAGTGAAATAATTCACAAAAATATTATATATCTTAATCAATGTACGTTTTAGATTGTTTAGAGCTATACATAGTTAGAAATTAATATATCGTAAAGTGCTTAATTAAACCAGCAAATTAAAAAATAGTCAATGTATTTATGTGTTTACTTTATTGAATAATATTTTCCCGATTTTTCTTCATGAAAATATTGAAGTCAATCATTTCGGAAATATCAATACGTAAATACGTGTAATTTATGATGCACTAGGCCGATCTTCAGTTTGTGAATGCCGTGCGCTAAATTAATTATTAGCAAACGCGAGATGGGGAATATTCCTAACGCGAACAGGTGCTGTATAATTATTTCTTGTGATTCATAACGCAGAATACACAGCGCTGATTTTTTTTCAAACGCCAATAACCATAAAACGAAATAATGGCTATTTAAAATACAGTGATTATGAAAAAAACAATAACAATAAATTCTGGGCAGACTAGCCCGACAAAGAGAGCATACTTTAATCTGAATTTTTGTATGATGTACTACTTGTATCATTCGTATGTATCTAGGATCTACATACTTTATGCGTACCTATATATCAAACAACGTGATAATTAGGACCACATATTTTAAGCAGCATTTTTCAGTTCAATTTTTTTATTTTAAAACAATCGTTGTTGTAAATTTATCTACGTCATCGATAATGGAGCGTTTTTTTTACTTATGTAGGGTTCATAGTCCATAATCGATGACGCATACATGCTAAAACGTTTCATTTGAAATAGTGTGATGACCGAAGAAAGTAATGTCATCATTTTCTTCAAAATCCAAAACAAAATTAGATTACAACTCTAACAGTATTGCACATAAATCGCAAGTATCGTTCTACAGTACATTTACACTGTCCCTACCATGAAAAAATTAACTACAAAGGAACGTCGCCTATAAAGAGACCTCAAGGCGTGGCAACACCAGTCAGTCAGCCCAACAAGTTCAGTTCAGTCAGTCAGTCCAGCTCGACGCAGTTACTCAGTTCCAGCGTGTAGTTCAAGTGCAGTCTCTTCAACTCCTAATCACCGAAACACTCGTTCGACATAATTCATTATTTATTTGCCATATATTAAATACGCATTAAACAGCAACTTCGTGTCTTCTGTCAATCTCTAACTGAGGTAGGAGCTCCAACCCTCAACAACCTAATCTTACACTTGTAGTCAGCCCAACAAGTTCAGTTCAGTCAGTCAGTCCAGCTCGACGCAGTTACTCAGTTCCAGCGTGTAGTTCAAGTGCAGTCTCTTCAACTCCTAATCACCGTAACACTCGTTCGACATAATTCATTATTTATTTGCCATATATTAAATACGCATTAAACAGCAACCTCGTGTCTTCTGTCAATCTCTAACTGAGGTAAGAGCTCCAACCCTCAACAACCTAATCTTACACTTGCACGTCAAATTATGTGATTAAAAATTAATTCACTGTTGTAAAGAGCTCAGTTGGTACAAAGGTTTTTTTATTTTTTAAATTATAATTACGAAATACACTTTTACATACAACACAAAAAAAATCCCACAAGGGCATGGCCTGTATGTGAGTATACATTTTTTTCTTAAATTTCAATAAAACCAATTGAATACAATTGATTTCCAAAAACTAAATATCAGTGCTAATATTAGAACACAATTTTGTGTCAATTTTTTTTAAAAAACATTATAAAAGTATATGTTATTCATTAAAAAAATAAACTAATTTTAATAGTTAGGGTGATAATTGGAATTTCTCGGGCTGGCGGGATTACCCAAGTGGTGAGAATATTCTGGATATTCGTGATCCTAATTGATTTTACATAGATTCTGTTTAGCAAGTCTTTAGTCCACCCCACCGACAGTCATAAAGGTAGTTTGGTTATATAGAAGGGATGAAAAAACAGTTAATGTTGACGCTGTCTGAGACATTTACGTGGAATATATAAACAAATGTCCTCCTAAATGGCAAACTTTAATATATAAATTAATAGTGGTATATCGTTTATCAATTTATACTTATAAGCAAATCGAGAATTATTAAATGATCTAATATTGAACAGAGGTTATCATTATGAAAAGAAACACGGTTGCTTTGTATGATGGTTTGGTGTGTATTTTTTTAAACTGAATAAATATGAATTCAACTTCTCTCTCGACCCTCTTTCCTTTGTCTACAGACAGAGGATCGAGAAAGTTGGTAGCTTTAACTACTTGGAAGTTCAGATAACTGAGGATGGAAGCATGCACAAAGAGCTAGCAACTTGCTTAGGAATTGCTGGAACAACTTTTAACATGATGCCTGTTGTCTGGAACTCGAGTCCATACTCGGTCAAAACAAAATGTCGATTATTCAACTCTTGTATAATGCCAGTATTTCTATTTGGGTGCGAATCTTGGCACCTTACCAAAGCACAGAAAACCAAACTTTTTAGTTTTGAAAGTAAATGCTAGAGGAGAATATTAGGGATTAGTTGGTTCGATTTTATAACTAACATCAGCAGCTTCCTATAACGAGCGTCTTGATGGGGCGGCGAACCTGGCTTGGACACGTGCTGCGCATGCCTCGGGAGAACCTAAACCCAAGTTGCCTCTTCTTTGAGCCTGCGGGCTCTCGCTGTCCTAAAAGGCCGTCGATGTTTTGACTTTATTTGGCGGAACTAAGGGGCGCTGGATTGACGTAGGAGGAGGCGAAAGTTTTGGCTGGCGATAGAGTCTCCTGATGGCAACTGGTGATGTCCACATGCTCCACTTAGGAGCGGATATGGAAAGGAGAAAGATAAATTGCTAGTATTTTTATTTAACCCGTAGAGCTTAAAGGCAAGAGTAGAAGGTCAAATGGTTTGATATAATCGGTTTTACTGCCGATTTTTTTTTACACTGTCGTTGAAGTTTCCTTTTTCAGTATTGATTTCTGGCCAATTTTACACATTTTCGTTGCTTCGTGCAACTTCTCTGAGCAAAGCAGTGCTTTATATACCATAAGTGTCGATAAGATGATGATGATTGTGATAAAATGACCGGATTTGCCAGACGCAGAGATAAACTCCGTATAAATATTATCTAAAATGCTTAAGGAATTCTAAAAAAATCACATTACCGTAGCAAAAGCCTCGAGTAAGTCGCTACCCGATTCAGGGAAGCTTTTTTTGAAATCAATGTTTGATCCTCGTTTCGAAAATTCGCAGCCAGCCAAGGGGCACTTAAACGAAATTCTTGGATTCCTGATAGTTCAAACTTTAAAATAAAATGCACTTTTACTCGGTGGCAGAATTTACAAGTAATCATCAGTCGTAATTTCTACTTGTGTTGACTTTTATGGTATTGCAGATCTTACGGTTAGTACTGGAGATTAATTTTCAGTTTTTCAATGTGAGTTTAGTTTATTCTGCCTTTCTCAGCGGTAAAATAAATTTTATTTGTCATTTATTCTTTTGTAACAATTTCGCGTTTATAACAAATTTGCAACTTCCAGATTAGAAGCTTCAGTTTGTCATTTTAATGAGTTGTGTAGCTAATTTTTTTTAGGAAAAACTAGTATTTGCGATTTCGCCTAGTATTTCAATTTTGCCAGCCATTTTTAGAGTTTCAAAAAACTCACTATTAAAAAATGTAAATTGGGGTTTGTACTTCGGGCCTCTGATTTGTGGGTCCGTGAACCTGCCCAGTTCATTATAATTTTATGGTCGTTAAATAAAATGTTTCATTAGAAGTAGCTACCTACGTCGCATAATTTTTAAACCTAAAACATAAAATTAGCATAAATCATAAAATTTGGGAATTTAAATTTTTAGTCCTAGATATTTTAAAATGCATAATTTTTCAAAGTAAACTTGCATGTATGTTTTTACGACTCAATTAGCCTAAAACATAAATAATGAAATGTAAATTGCCGTAATAAATATGTAAATATGTAACAATTAAATAAATAAAATAATATAAAATACTCATATCAACCCATTGAATTTTTTTTACTAAAAAGAAGATGAAAATGTTAATTTTTAAATATATAACGTAAAATTTATCAAAATTAATATATATACTCCGTTAGGGCAAACCATAATACTCGCATAATAATATACTTCATTTTTGTAGTATTTTTCACAAAGTGAACTTTTCAATCTCCGAGTTACAAAATATTTATTTTCTCGGTTTTTTGTTTTACGTAGAAACGTCTTTCTTTTTTATGGTGGCAGAATACTTAAGATGACATGTAAAAAATATATTTGTGTTTTGTTGATTTTTCGTGATAAAATTTTACAGTTTATAATTTTTCTATAAAATATCAAGTTACTTCAGAAGTTCATTAAGAACAATTTTAATCAAATCATTAAATTTGATTGGTAGTTTTTATATTAAAATTGTTTGAAGTGATGACTAAAATCGAAAAACGTGACCTAACTGTGATGGTTTAGCGAGAAGTACCGCGTCCGTGTCACTTAAAACCAGATCACAGCTACTGCCGGTAAAGTCCTATCAAGAAACAAAGATACACCTACCTGAACCTTCAATTGTTTATTTATTTATTTATTTCAGGAACGGTACAAATTACTTGCTACACTCACTTAGAGACATTTAAAACAAAGTACAACTGGCCAATTATCCTTCTTAACCCAGCGTGCGAGTTACAAAAATCAGAGAAAGTCAAAATAATGAAGCTTATATTAAATACAAATAATTAGTTGGGATCAACCGAAACAAAATTTTCAGCGGAAACTGAAACCGAATTATGGCTTTTGTTCTAGTTTCGGCAGAAACCGAAATCGAAACTTATTCAAATAATTTCAAAGTCAAATATGTGCGAAAGTTTTTACGGTCACTGTTATCAACATGTTGACTAAAGTTTACCCTGAAGATGACTCCTGTAATGGTAGCCGAAAAGTCAGAACAAATCCAATACACACGGTATCACCCAAAAAAGACACACATTGAAGTTAAAAGTCACTTCAAAACGCCCAAAATAGACGTTTTTATTGGTTATTCTTACGAGTTTTTAAAAATATTTTTTTTATTAAAATACTCAATAAAATAAAATTCAATTTTTTTATTTTTAGCACTTTTCGGTTCGTTGTTACGTTATGTTATTTATTTCACATAAAACTTTATATATTTTCCTTTCTATATGAACACCTTACTAGGCATAACCCATGTCGAGACATTCATTTACATTATTTTTATATTATGTTCTAGTACCTACATAATAAATCAATTTAATATAATAAATAAAACTGTATGGATATAAACATCAAATATAAATAGAATACGTCATGTAATAATAATTCCGAGATCAAATAAACTACTGTTTTAGTGGGGTGACCATTTCAAGGCAGTTTTCGTGACCCAAATCCAGAAGCCATTTTTTTTACAAATAATTGGAATTTCTGTTTATTTGTATTCAATTTTAAATCAAGAGGTATTGTGTTTTGAATTTTGGGAGAAAAATACATGTGACTCCTATGACCAAACGATGTTGTCATTTTAGGTGGCACGAATAGTTGTCTCTTTTTTTATCTTGTTTCATAGATTGTATTGTCATATATACATATAATATGTAACAGTTTTTCAATGTATGCAACTTATAAGCTTAAAAGATATTAAATAAATTACGAAGTTTTCTCAGAGTACGAATTACATCATACCTAAAACCGAGTATGTTTAGTATTTTGACAAGCGTATTAAACTATCAAGAACAAAAACGATCTTCAATATAGTAGTTAAGGACGAGTTTTATACTAGTATGCAGAGACAAAACTTAAGGTGAGGAAAGTACATTCTAATTTCAAATGCAGAAAATAACCCGAAGGTGAAGACAATATAATGTACTTTCCTCACTTTAAGGGTTGTCTCTGCATGCGGGTATTAATGTTTGAGTTTGCTATTAACCATATTGATATGCAATATATATTTATTTTTAAATTATTATTATATATCTGATCCAATGTAATATTTCAATTACGCTGCACGATCCATAATATCTACGACTCCGATTCAGCGCCTTATTTCTTCATTTCTTAGACATACACCGAGCATCTGTCTTTCCATGGATCGTTGCGTGCATTTTAACTTCTGGCTTCTTTTTTGTGTTAATTTGCCAAAATTGAAATGGCAGTGGGCAGGACACTTGACATCAAAATGATGGCAGGTGGACACCTAGAATAATAAAGTGGAAACCATGGGCAAACAAAAGAAGTTTTGGAAGGCCACAGAAAATATGGGTCGACGATATTGCCTCTATTGCCGGTAAAACGTGGATGATGAAAGCGGGTGAAAGGAAGGAATGGAGACGTTTAGAAGAGGCCTTTATCCAGCAGTGGAGAGAACATGGCTGAAGAAGAAAAATAATGCAATATTTGTGGTGATATACTTGTATGTCGGTGTCAACTATTACTCATCACAACTAAATTCATGACTTTTAGTCCAATGGAGTTAGGACTTCTGTCTCAAAAAATATGTAATTTACGACTTATAAGTAAATGAATAAATATAATGTAAATATGAAAGATCTTAGAACCAACGAGAACTTTGACACATGCCGACCGCAGGTTTCGGCTGAGCCAAAGTTTCGGGTGATTTTTGGCCGAAACTGAAACCGCTGCCGAAAATCGAATTATTAGCCGAAACTGAAACTGAAACTTCAGTCGGTCACTAATAATCAGAAAGATGTATTGTTGATCAAACTAACTGGTTTAAAAGTAAATATTAAAATTGAACAGACGTTGCTTAGCAGGTGAAAGAATCTCACCTACATTAATGAAGGTTTCAGCTCTTTTACTTCACAAAAGTCAAGAAATGGAAGAGTTGAGGAAATATGGATGTTTAAACATGGGCTGAACGGGTAATGTTGTAAGGTGGCTACTTAAACAAACAAATGACGGGTAATAAGCCCTGTAAATGCTTAGACTTTTATATTCCCTTCGATAAAGTGTTGTAATATTATAAACCGTCTAAAAGCATTTGAAATGTAAATCAACCATAGAATATTACGAATGTCTTGGACCTATATAACAACCAAAAATTAAGTACATATAACGTGGAGCCGATACGAATAGGGGACTATTCACCACTATTAAGCTCCGTAAGGTTTCATTTCGGCCATGTGTTGAGAGGTGATAAATATGCCATACTTCAGCTTGTCATTAAGAGAAAGATCGAGGAGCGTAGAGGGGTCGGAAGAAAACTGATTTCCTGTCTTCAAAAATCCGAGAATGGACCAGAATAAGAACCGTGGAGGAGCTGTTTTTCACTACTCGAGATAGAGAAACGTTCTTTCAAGTAGTCATCAACGTCGGGAGGACTCAAAGCGAAGAAGAAGAAGTATAAAAGTGTTCTTCACTTCTCTTGTAATATGTTAATCTTAATAATTCCCTAATCAATTAAATATATATAAATACTGAAGAATTTCTTTGTTCCTGGACTGGCACCTGTAGCGTAAGACTGATCATCTTGATGCAACAATTGATCCAATTACACCACATTAAAGATAAGGATCTACTTATAGGTGCGGACAGATGATGATGGGTCCCATTTCGGTAAGTATTAATTGAAAATATGTTTTCTCAAACTTGGGGGTTTCCGTGGAACTCAGTGATCACGAGGCCGACAAATCGTTGCATCACTGGTAATAACTGTTTTCTTCGGGATTCAGAAATCTATGTTCTTATAATCGGAGGTATAGATTAAAAATCTTGTTTTTAAAATAGGGTAACAAGTCGAAATTTCATACGATCGCCAATTAATTTTTTTGTTATATTGCCATTGCTAACACCAGCATGAATTATACATTTATCCCCATTTAGAGGTCATCAGAGAGAATTTAACACCACATACATACGTCTTTTTGCTATCTGCATAATGTTAGCTTTTTCCACTTTCTACTAATCAAACATGCCCTTCGGTTATGTTAATTTGAAGTTCAGTGGTTTTTATTTATTAATAGACTATAAAACTAAGTCAAAAAAAAAATTACACACATTATGTTTGTGTATTGTATCATCACTGCAATGATTTTTTAAAGTTACGATAGTTCATTTTTATTGTTTTTTTTAATACTTTTCCGAGATACTTCGCCGTGCGATTGAAGGCCCTTATTTTAACCGCGTGTAAGAAAACATTTTTTCTTTATCCAATTTCTCACTCTGAGGTTTTCATTCTTTTTTAAGTCTTTTTCGACTCTCGTAAAAATAAGAATCTTGTGACTTTATAAACTTTTATCATGGATTTGCGAATACTTATCATTAAGGTCATAAAACATACTGTTCCTTAATTTAGAATCTTTTCGAGTCGAATAACATCCGTGAAATAAAGAAGGTTCAAAAACTATTTCTGCGCAACTTCCATCTTCTAGAATCATAATCATATCATTATTTTTAGCAGAGACGCTGGATCCAATCGTCTTATTTTTTTTGGAAAATATGTTTATTTTATAGTTATTTCATCTGATTTTCACAGTCTACATTACGTAATAGGTAAAATATCCATTAAATAAATGCGGACTACAGTTAACAAAAAAAACTAATTTAATAAAATTTAAGTCAACCATGATTCTGTAAATTATTTGATAAATTAGATAATTTTATTATTAGTAAAAGTGTTTCTGAAAAACATACGCTGTGTAATTAATTTGGATAACTTAAATAAAACGAATGTGGAAATCTCCTACAGCACGAAAAAACTTCATTAATAACGTTTGGAAAACTGATAATAATTGAGGCTGAATAGAATTTCAAGTGGATGGTCGCAAAATTAGAAATCGCTGTATACTGTTATATTTGAAATCAACGTTATTGTAACTAGTCTTGGGTATTACTTGCAGTTTGCATATCAGACAATATATGTATGTGAGCGATGAATACTTGGGTTAATCTAGGTGTTCTCAATAGTAGAAATTGATAAGAAAGTTTAATAGATTTACTTTCCTCTATTCGCCGATGTTTCTGATCCACATTTAAAAAAAATTTGCATCTAATGATGAAGTTTTTTTATTTTCAAATAATTGTTCCAATTCCCAGCAATATTCGCCATAAATAAATCATGCAGTTTTACATGTGTGCATGAATAGTTACAACCTTAACCTATTTAGTTCATTCGATTAGTTTTTAAAAATCATTTTTCAAAACATGTCATTACATCATTTAAAGAGTAATTCCATTAACAGGTATGTTTTTTTTTTTTAAACTGAAATACAAAAACGTTTTTTCCAAATATGAAAAACATGTTTTTACCTAATGAAATTCAAATTTGTAAAAATCAAGAAACACCGAATGATTTATTTCTATAATGCATTTTGAATTAAAAATTTTTTTAATGGAAACTTTTAAAGCAAAATAACAAATTATTATAAATGACTTTAAAAGCATATATAAATTGATTAACTGCTCTATCAAATAATGCATTTCAATAATATATAGAGTTTTAAAATTTTTATTTTTTTATTAGAAACCATTTTTTTATTATTTTATGGAAAATAGAACACGGACTTATATGGTTTTTTAAGAATATTTATGGAATTGCTGTGAAAATTTAATTAGAATTAATAAATATTTTAATTTTTAAACTACATCGCGCATCGAAAGTATCAAGTTTTCTAAATGGCTATTGTATATTTTGAAATAAGAACATTGTTTTATTCAATATAGATTAATTTCTTTCATAATTTACTATGTTCAAAAATTTTTTCGTTATGATTTGGCATATACATATTTGTTTTATGAAAAAAATATAAATCAATTATTTTTCGTTTCTTTTTAAAAAAATTTTCTTTTATTTTTTGTTTTACCATATAAATAACTTTATAAATGTTCCCTTAAGTGTTCAGCCTATAAAATTGTCAAACTTTATTATTGTTATAACATTATGTTTACGTTATATTTTGACAAAAAGTTTGATCTTACTACGAGTACGTGTATTTTAAAATAAGCATCTCTTTTTATGTTAAATTGGTTTTTGATGGGTTTTTGTGTTGTTATAATTTCTGATAAAATTTCATTGATTAAGTCATTTGTACATTATCACAACTAACATTTGATGTTACTCTTGTATTTTCTTATGCATCATTTTTTGTTTGTGTTCATATTGTTATCCATTGTATTTTTTCTTTTCTGATAGAAATTTTTTAACACGTAACTTGTTTTCGACCAGTTTCGCAAAAAATGCCTCAATGAAAGAAATGCGGAAAAATTTTAAATTTCGGAAATCCGTTTAAAAAATAGTGCACGTTCGAAACCGATTTAAAAACGTCGTTCCGGTGTTCGCTAAATATTTGGCAACACAAGTTTATTACTTCCCGTTATGTATGTGATACCATGAAAGAATAAACACCCATTATGAAGCTCACTTCAGATCAATCATCATCCACTCACTTGTTGTGTTCTCTGGTAACCTGTTACACGTGAATATTGCCGTTTATTCGGCCAAACAACATTCTTCAATGCTACCATTTCTTGAGCAGAAATGTCGGATACGGTTTATCGTTCTCGTTTGTGCGAGATTCTTGTCCTTACACCACATACATTGATACACACCGAAATCTAACTCATCTCACATTTAGGTCTAAAATCAAAGCAACGTATGTAATATTTTGTTTTTATAAAATTACTATTGTGAAAACATTCGTAGTTAAAATAAAGACGATATAATTTCAATTTCCTGAAAACCCTGAAGCCTGAAAAAACAAACCTCCCCTTTTTTCTATAAGTGATATCTATTTGAACCACTTTTGTAGTATTTATATATTTAAAGCTAGGACTAATAACATTAGGAAATTTAAACAAAATAATTAATTGATTTTAAACACGTAAGTGATAGGCGAAAAATGTTTTTGATACGGAGAAAAATTAAAACGGTAGTACTTCAGTTTTTTAGTACGTTTTATTACCGTTTTTAATAATTATTATTATTACCATTCTGTAGTAAAAATTTGAAATAAGACTTATTTGAGGTATGAATGAATCATTTAAACTGGAAAATAAAGTTTTAAATATTTAGTACAAAAAAAATAGGTGAGAATTTTGTTTTCTGAGCATAACCATCTTCATAATAAACAGTTAAAAAATAAAACATTAGAATCAACCTGAGCTTAAAGTTTTATAAAGATAAAACATTTAATATTAAAATGTTTCAGCAACCAGTTTGAAATCCGTCTTAGTTTTAATATGGTTAAACTAATTGTTAATCCGGCAAAAAAATGTTTGACAAGTGACGTAGCTGGTGGTCTGAAGTTTTCGGCAAGTGGTATACTGGGTATTCCTGAAGAAATAATAGCTGAGTCTATTTAATTTCGCCTGCAGAAAATTGGTGGAAAATTACTGAAATTTCAGTTATGTGAAAAATGTTTCAGTTGTAAATGTGGACGGGCGACAATTTTTTTTCGAACCAATTGTACCCCACGCAGACGCATTCCACCACTTTCGGCGCAAAAGTGGGTCACATAATTGGGGTTCAAATCCAACCCGGCGCGGTGGTAGCAATCAAGGAACATGTTAAAATTAATTGTCGCACACTGCAACCAGCACATACCTCGATTTGATCCAAATGAAAAAAAGCACAATTTAGAAAAATGTTTGTCCAATGCACACGCGTGTATTTTTTACGTGTTTTTTGTGGCACAATCCCGAGGAAAGAGTCGCGCGTTCCGGGATGACCGCTGCCGCACGTGCGCCACGAACGACTGGCGTACTACTACTGGCAGTTAGTACTCGGCCACCGCGTGAGTCTCCCCCTCTTTCCTCATCCCTCCCTGTCCCTCCCCCGCCCCCCACCCCCTGAAGAGACGATGTCCGTTAGTTTGGTACCTGCCAGCCTGTCTGCCTCTCTCTAGACGAAACCGTATCACAAACGAAACTACAAAATCGCGACCCGAATCAATCTCAAATCGCGGACATACAGTACCCGATTCGATCGCGGGTTCGGCGCGTTAGTCAAGTTTATGTGATTGTTTTCGCATCAACGTCATACAACGGCGCAGACACCCATGACCCATGAGACCGGTACCAAAAAACGATCAATAAAATATTCGCTCATTATTTTCAACAACCTTACCATCTCTAGGTACAATCACATGAAAAACAAGCGCTTCTTACATCTAAACATAAACGCGAAGGTTTTTTGTTTTTTAAATAGTCTAGGCATTCGTATCATATTTTTACAATGATAGTATCCCAAACAAAGCGGCCCAGAGACCGACTATGAAAGAGGACTAAAGTAGGGTAGAAGCAAGCAGAAACTTGAGAAGTACATGCCTAGAGGAAACCAAATCCCACCAAATTGAAATAATGCTACAGTATTTTAAGCACGTGGCCTTTTTATAGATCCTGTTTGAAATACATATTTGGTGGCTTATAAAAGAATGTCATTTTGGCGAATTGATCATGTCCAAATAATTCCCAGTCAGAAAAAAACTTACCACTCTTTATTTCTCAATCCAATGAAGTACATATTACGTACCTTTTTTTAGCACAAAAATGACAAGGCTTCCATATTAAGGAGATGTCTTTGCGGCATATTTTCTCGTTCGGCAACAAACAATTTTTCCTTGATTTTCTTTGTACGTAGACACCGCTAAGAAGCCCTCAGATGCGATGTGCAATATGAGGTGGGCTCGCTGTTTGAAAACAAATATTAGATTTCACCCCCTAGGGAAGTTATTGACATATTTCACAACATGTTTCAGCTATTTATTTATTTATTTATTTATTTATTTAAACACTTTAAATACATATACAGTTTACAAACATATGTATAAGGGCGGGCATATTGCCTTAAGGCAATTTCTTTCTTCCTATCTAAACCGTTTAATTCCAGAAAAACAGTGGTATTGAACATGTTGTTGGTATATTATAATATTTTTATTATAAAATAAAACATTCATGCACATACCTATGAACTTTTTAAGAAATAAAGATTTACTAATTGTCTACATTATACTATGAATAGAGGAGGGTATAAAAAAGGTAAAAAGGGGGAGGAGAAATGAAAATTCAAATATTCAGCCAGTGACATTTTATTCGTGATTTGAACGTAAATAAAGAATGGGCGTCTCTGACATTAGTGGGTAGATTATTCCACAATCGAGCAACTACTACTGAGAAAGATGAGGCAAAAAATTAAAGCAGTGAATGGGTATTGAAAGGGTTTTATCGTTACTAGAACGAAGAGATAGCGCATGCCGTGATAGAGGTTGGAAGAGCTCTTTTAGATAAACAGGCAAAATGGAATTATCAAAAGAATATAAGCTATATGTAGGTATGGTGTTTTTAAATTGAACTTTTTCCGAAGTTTCGACTACACGACATGGCTTATACAACGGTAGCTTAAACGTCGGATTGAGTTCAACGGTCCAATCTAGAGGGGAATACCCAAAAAAGACGGTACATATTGATAACAGTGACCGTGAAAACCTACTTTTTCAGACGTTTACTTCACAAATTTCAACAGAATAGAAAATTATGAATATTTAAATTGGCAGAATAGTAAACGTTACACAGTGTTTAAATACATCACTCAAACCAATCAATGGAATGTATGAATCCTTGTAAATCCACTGACTTTCATATTCTCTTGTTTGTAATATCCGTGATCTAAATTGGCCAGTGTCATATTGATTTTTTTTCTTTCCTTCATTTTGTTTAGGATCGATACCAATTTTTCAATAATGTATTTTACTCTCTGAGTAATTATGCGTAACCTAGAGAGAAGCCCTATCACTATGTTTCATAGAACGCAAAAGATGTTGATTTGTTGATTAGCAACCATTTTGTTTTGTTTGACAACAAACACATAACGGTTTTGTTGGATGCTTTTGTCGGTGTTATTGGCTATGTTTGTAAATAACTTGGATACTTACGTTATAATAAATAAAAATCGACTATGATGAATTGCAGTACGTTTGTGTTAAAGAAGTCAGTTTTCACAGGTAATTGATTCCGAATATTTTCCAATGATTTCCATTGATTTTTGGCATTTATTGTTCCGACACGTGTATTATGTTGTCTTAAAACTTTCTTTTTATCAACATATTTACTTCAGATACTATTTTTTCTCAATGTAAGTAATTAATTAATAAATTTGTGAATTAAAGTATGTAAACTCTTGATGTATATTTCATTAGTGAGAAGCCAGTTAGAGTAAAACTCTACAATATGGACTACAACTACAACTGTCACCAAAATTCTCTTGAAAGAGTCCAAAAAAAATTTTTACGGTAAATAAATTTTAAACTTAGAATTAGTCACGATTTTTTACTAAAAACATTAAATTTTTTAAAACTTAACGATAGAAAAAAAAATATAGACCTTTTAAATTTATTCAAAATTGTAAATTCAATATGGGATTGCCCTGAACTGTTATCTCTCATCAACTTCAGGGTGCCTGGAAGAATGACTAAACAGGTGCCACCGTTTTGTAGCAACAATTCACGAGCAGTGTATACTTGTAATGCAGTATTAAATAGACTTCATGAACTCGGCAATAGTTATTCCCACGTATCTGATATATTTAGTGTAGGGTATTGTTCCTGTAGAACAAACCTTTTGAACTTTTTCAAAGATGGTGAATGGTAATTATATTTATTTATTCATGCATTTCATATGCAATTTTTTGTTCACTTTGCCTAGCTGTGTGAAACAGTACTTATGATTTTCTTGTTGTTTTACTGTAGAATGTTTTATTATTTAAACTTTCTACTGAATATGCTATATAATTTTTAGGTTATTTTTTTAAATATAAATCTTGTATAATTTTTAGTGATTTATTTTTTTCAAATCTTGTTTTTAATATTCATGTTTTTAAAAAAAAAAAAAAGTTTACGTCAAATATGTTAATATTATAAATATTTGTAAAAAGCAGATTTGCCTTTTTTGTTAGTAAAATAAAATAAAATAAACCGGTCACTAGATATTCCAAATTTGTGGATATAAGTATCATTCGTCTTTCATTTTCTATAATAAACTCAACATTTTTATGGTTAATCTATGCAGTATAAATATTTCGGTTCAAAATTTGGAGGTTATTTTAATATTTTATATCACGTTTTGTTTTTCTTATTACAACCTCTAATATACCTTTGTGCGAAAATCTACTCCATAAAATGGTTCGTAAAAAAATCATTCTCATTACACGTGTGAGAAAAGTATGTACACGTGTTTGCTACTACTACAATGCGAATACTTTAAATATTAATAAAGAAATATCAGTTTAAAAAAAAAAAAGTGTTAAGAAATACTGTCAATTAAAAAAAAAAATCTGTACTTATTAGTGGCATAAAAAATATTTATAATTTAAAATTTCTGTGAAAATAGTTCGCCCCTAATACGTCACGATTGGCTTATATTTTGAACTTTGTTCACGACCATTTAATTTTTTTTTTAAATCGTCACGATTGTCAAGGCCTGTCACGTTTTTGGAAAGACGTATTTTTGAACAATTTTATTTCAAAACTTATGCATGCAAACATTTTTCCATAGTATCAACATTGATTTTGAAAATACAATTAATTTTTCTCGATGCTTGTAGTATGTGATATATCCCTTTTGTTTTGTGCGTATTTAAACATAAATAACACTAATTACATTATACATGAAGTAATTACCAACAATTCTTAATTATGTTTAAACTTTCTAAAACCTTTTCTATTTCGTTAACTATTCGCTGCAAATTATTGGGTGTTAACGTAAGTTTTGTCTGGTTTTTTCCAAATGAAGAAAACAAATAAAATAAAAATACAAAAAATTAGTCAATAATTCATAACATCTTCACCGTACGCTGGCCAAATATCGCGAGCAGCTTTAGCAGTTTTATTATCTCGATTGAACGTGCGCGGACGGAGGTATCGAAAATGCTTACTTTCATTTAATTGACTTTCCATTTTGATGGCTTGTAATCAAATAAAATAATAAATGTAACCTAAAAGCAAACAAAATATCTTGTAGAGCAGAAAATATAACTCGAGAAGCATATTACCAACGCCCGTATTTTTTAAACCCTTTTTATTTTTTAATTACCTAACATATATATCATGGTATTTTGATTATTTGACTTCGTTTTGTTGAAATTCCAATTATTTAATAAATCATTATTATAACTGTAAAATATGGCTTTAAATGTTCTTCAAAAAATCTATTAAACAATTCGTTCCTCGGGAACTCATGAATACTCGAGATTTATCGCCAAGAATAGAAAAATACATCACAATATAATCTTTTGTTTATGATGGTTTTAATATTATTTTACGTAGCTTAATGAGTTATTATAAAATTTAAAGCAATTTACGACATCCCGTGGGTGGTGGACGAATGTCTAAAGCAATAAATAAAATATTGTTATTTTATGCTTATAAAGATATTTTGCAATTTTTTTATTTATATAAAATTTGTTATTTAAAGATTTTATCTCATAACCAGGCCCCGTGGTGCAGTTGGTTAACGTCTAACTGTGAAACTGGTGTCGTGGGTTCGATTCCCGCCAGTCGAAAGACAAACGTCTCCTAAATAAAAGCTATTGTGCTATAAATAAAAGCTATAAAGCTATTGTGATACAAGTAAATACGGTTTTTGTTGCTATTCGTGTTTGGTCATGAGGAAAAATAAAAATATTCGACAACGGCTCTTCATATAGTTTGAGTTAAATTATTCGAAAATTTCGCTGTATAAAATTGAAAATTTTATTGATTTATTTATTTTATTAGGTACAAACAGTATGTACAAACAGTATGTACACATATATTGCCAATTTCTTTGTATATTAGTGTAAGAAACTCATGCACACACCAAAAAAATTGTTCACATTTAATACAATAATTTAAATTATGTTCAATATAATAAATGTAAAAGAAACGAAATGAAGAGTTATGTATTTAATAATAATAATAAAGTTAAATGTCTGCTTTTCTCAAAATTTCTATAATTCTTCACCTAAATTTACATACATTGTCACAAAAAATATCAGCCTCGGTAAATATATTGTTATATTGGTCGCATATTCTGGGTATTGTTAATTGTTTAAAATACGAGTAGTTTGTTGACGCGTTTTAAGTGTAAAACAGAAGATTTTGTCTTGTCGGTCTAGATGGCACACGGAATGGAAGTCTTTCAAGTAGGTTTGGAGAATCAATTTTATTATTTATTAATTTGAATTAAAATAACTGTTCTAATATTATTCTTCGATTTTTAAGAGAGTTTATTCCATTGTACTGCATACTTTCAGCATGATTAGAAAAGTTAATGTTTAACCGGTAGTCGACCTGCCTAAAAAAAATTTGTTGGACCCTTTCTACTCTATTAATACTTACATTATAGCAAGGTGACCCATTAGGAGTACAGTATTCTACCTGGGGACGAACAAATGTTTTGTAGAGTTTTCCATATGCCTCTGCATTTTTAAAAGGTTTTGATACTCGCATAATAAGTCCGACCATTTTATATGTTTTTTTAGGACTGATTCAATATGAATATTAAACATTAGTTTCGTATCAATAATAACACCTAAGTCGCGAATTTGACTACAGATAGATAACAGAGATCGGGGTATTATTAAAAGAGTAAGGAAAGCTGATTGTCGTTTGTTTGCGCGAAATACAAAATGAATGACATTTACTAATATTTCATTCCAGTAAATTTTGATTACAATACTGAAAAAGTCTGTCGAGATCTTCTTGTATTTTTGCATAGTCAGTGTGAGATTTAGTGCAGGCGTAAATTTTCATGTCATCAGCAAAGGATACGAATTTATAATATTTAAAGCATTTGTTTATGTCATAAGTATATGCATTAAATAGTAGAGGGCCTAGGTGAGAACCCTGTGGTACACCAGAAGTTATAATTACAAAGTGTGAATTATTGCCTTCAATAGTTACACTTTGTAACCTTTTTTCTAGGTATGATGTAAACCAGTTAAGTAAATCTCCGTGCACCGCAATTTATTAATTAAAATTTAATGATTTACCTTGTCAAATGCTTTGGAATAGTCGGTGTATATGACATCTGTCTGATTGTTACTACGCAAGTTTTGCATAGCAAAATCTGTATAAAAAGTGATAAAACTGACCATTGTTTTAGGAAACCTCGCTGTTGATTTTAAAAGGCTAACTCGTTTATTGTCAAAAAACGTTGGTTTTTTGTATGTAGTGCAACCGATTGGAAGACCTACGATCTCGGATATTTAGAAAAATGTACTTTCAGTGAGTAGGTAGGTTGAACCGATCTCAAAATTTACAAGGTGTTTTGCCCAAAGATCTCAGTCTTTGAGCTAGTTACTCTACTTCCTTAAAATCAATTGATAACAAAACCCCCACAAATAGCCTCGAATATCGGCATCTCTCTTACTATACATTTCGTATATGATTAAATGTTAGCTTTTGATTGAATTATCGATTTTGTTTGTATTAAACCTCAAGAAACTTTGTGTAAATCATTATGCTAAAAATATGATGATTTGTGCATTGTCTGGATACCAAAAAGGGTAAAAATTTTACATGCTTTTGTAATATTTCATTCCAAACATCGTCCATTTTAGCTAGTCAAAAGTTAACTCTCATAGTCTAGAAATAGTCATGATAACAATAATTTGAGTATACGCAAAAGGTAAAAAATAAATGGAAATAAAAAACGAGTGACGAATAATTTTTTTTTAAAAAAAGTAACTAAAAATTTTCGCAAATGTTTTAAAAATTACTGGATATTTCTATCTTGGGAATTTATCAGATTTGTAGAAGTCACAACAGAGATGAAGAGAGGAAATAAATGAGTATTTTAATAGTGATCGGCGCATTTGCCTTTCATGCAAGAAGTTTTATATTTATCTAAAAAAATGTTTTTACTCTTGAATATTTTTTTTCATAGTACCTAGACTGCCACCTGAAGCGTGAGACTGATTATATTATCTTCATGTAATAAAAAAAATAATAAAATACGCTGCGATTGATGTACCGATGCAGTGCCCTATGCGCCATTATGTGTGGAAGGATGATGCTGATTTCAGTTGTTACACAAACTTTTCAAAAGGGCAATCACAACCTTAACCAAGGTTTCTTTTTCTTTACACTATGGTCAGTGCGTTTTCCTACCATGCAGTGGTCTCGGATTCGATTCTCGAAACCTTCATGTAACAAAAGTGATCAAGATACGCTGCGATTGGTGTACCATACAGCGTCCTATGTACCATTGGTGCGGAAGGGAATGACAATGATGACAATATTGATATTAATCCTAAAGGAAAAAAAACGAAAATTCATTTACAAAGTTTTGGATTTTTTATTTATTTCAAATACAATCAAATAAACAGGTTAAATGATTATAAAAAGGAACAATAAAAAATGTAAATATAAAAATAATAGGGCCTGCCATCCAATAATATAATTAATTAATCACTCAATTATGTTCAAATAAAGAAACGATGGTATAAATAATAAATATACAACAATATTTTGAGTTTGTCTAAATTTTTGTAGACAAGGACTGGATATAACTCCCTGGGGAACTGTTAACATTAACATATTACCTTCTCTTAAATGTTCTTAATCTCTGTTGTAATATGTTAATGTTAACAGCTCCCCAGGGAGTTGAATCCAGTCCTTGTCTACAAAAATTTGGACAAACTCAAAATATTGTTGATAAATCCACCTGGTCCATGAAGAAATATAGAAATTGAAAAAAAAAAAAAATTCAGGCATTGCTTAATATGTAGGTGAAATAATTCAATTAGATGAATCTCACCCGCATAAATAAAAGTTTTAGCTCTTTAACTTTACAAACATCAACAGATGAAAGAGTTGAAGGAATATAGATGTTCAAATATGGGCAGAATGGTGAATGGGGCACAGTGTGTAAAGTGGCCACTTAAACCAGCCAATGACAGGTCATAAGCCCTGTAGATGCCTAGACTTCTATTTTACCTTCTCTTAAATTTTCTTCTTCTCTGTTGTAATTTTCAATAGAAAATAACCATGTTAATTATACAATATGTTAAAACAAACGAAATATGGAAAAAACAAGGAGATAGAAGAAAGGAAAAGAAGGAAATTGATGAGGAGTGGTGAAGAAACAATGAAGGAAAGTAAGAATGGAAAAATTACACCCAAAACATGGTTGAATTGTCTTTCCCCGTTAAAATATCGATTAAACTTTTTTGTTTTCGCGTAACGGAGATACAACGTGCTAACGTGCACTTTCCTAATGTATCGCGCTCTATAGTAATAGTCATGATAGACGTTGAGCTGATGGAACTTTAGAGTTTTCTTTGTGCATTCTTCCTGCGTCCGCGTCCCCTAAGATGGATGGCGATGGCGGTGGTACTGGCCATTGTAGGTGACCGTAAATAAGTCGCATGCGCACGCGAAATGTTAATGGGGAGATACGGAATAATGGTACTTAACGACATTCCATACAACCCAAGACGGGGACTTTAAGAATGCACATACGAGTACATATTTATTAGGTCTTAATATAGGTTGTTTTCGTTTTTTTACAAATTTAAAAATGGGCACCAAAAATAAAAATATATGACAAAGGTTGTGTAGCGCGAGCGTAGCGGCGATGATGGGTTGAAGAGACTGCACATGAACTACATACTGGAGTTGAGTGACTTCACCTTGTCGTGCTGGACTGAAGTGAACTGAGCTTGTTGGGCTGACTGACTGGCGTTGCGTCTTGTGTTTTCTTTATAGGCCACGTTCCTTTAAAGTTCATTTTTTCATAGTAGGGATGATGTAAATTTACTGCAGAACGATGATCCCGATTTGATATGCAATACGGTTTGAGTTGCATTTTAATTTTGTACTGGATCATCGATTATGAACTTTGAACCTTACGCCTTTAATGCGATGAGGATGCTCTTTAATATCGATGGACTAGGTGATGATAGTTCACTGTAAATTATTATATTTAACGATTTATTATAATTACTTTTACAACAGCGCATGACGATTCCATGACTTCATATTAATTTTATGCAATGACAAAGGTTAAATGTCATTTTTTTTTAAAAAGTGTTTTACAAGACATTTATTATTTTATTTTTTTACACTTTATATACACTACTTCTGCCACTATTCCATGTCCGCTCCCTAGTTGGAACATATGGTGTCCACATAGATCCTCCAAGTATTTCTGTTGGCTGCCAACTCCTGTGCATCCGCATACGTCAGGTTCGCGTCCCGTAGTTCTGACACGAACAGTCAGCAGCGAACGTCTAGGACGCCGAGAAGCTGATGCCTTGTAAAGTAGGCGAGCGTGGTTAAAGCTCTCAGGAGGCATCCGCAGCACGCGGCCAAGCCAACCGTATCGCCTCCGCTTGATGACAGTTATCACCGAAGTTTGCTACGTTCGTTCTCTTATTACTTCATTCCTCACAAAGTCAAACCTCCACACACTTAAGATTCTTCTAAGACACCTATTCTCAAAATTCAAAATATTGCTGCTTAAGGCATTAGTGAGGTGCCACGATTCGCACCCGTATAGGAGAATTGTTATGCAGGCGTTATGTAGGCGACATTTAGTTTTCATTGAGTAAATATCCGATCCGCACAACTCGCTCGTTGATAGTTTGTGTTTGGCACTCTCATACGTTATTATTGTTGTGTGGAGAGGCACTAAGCGAATTGGAAATACTAGATTAGTGCATTTAAATTACCTATTGCATTTGAAGCGTCAGATTGATCACCTTACCTTCATGTAACAAATTAATAGAGATACGCAATACATGATGTTCTAACGCAGTGCCCTATGCAACATCGGGTGCATACAGTATGATTAAAAGTTTAGTTCATGTTTTTACTATATTTCAAAATTCATACAAAAAATATGAATTTAATGGCAAAATGATAATAAAATGTTGTATCTGAGCAAAAGTCGTATGAGTTTTGGGTACGACATAATTCGTACTCAGATTTTTTTTGCTGAGATCTCTCCTTATTGTTCGATAAGAAATGTGTAAATGCTTCTTTTAGGTACAGTTGTCTCATATTCAGCCCCGTCATGTATTGGAACAACTGTTCTGATGTTGGAAGGCTCCGGAATATTATTTAAAATAATAATTTCTGTAAATTAAGGGAGGTTTTAAGATGAAAACCGCACAGCCGCTCCAGCCAACTATTACATAGGTCGCAGATTGAAACAGAGCAAAGTACACATTTCTAAGATTGCCAATATAGATATAAATATAGATAATAGATCGGATTGTGGTCCCGTGAATAGTGTCTCGGACTCATGGACCAAAGGTCCGTGGTTCGAATCCCACTCTACCCCAACTTAATTCCATTTTCTAATAGTGAGTTATTTACAACTCGTTGAAAATGGCCCTCAAAATTAAATATTTGGGTAAATCATAAAAACACAAATATTTATTTAAAAAAAAAAAAAATTAAAAAATATCCGGAATTTCCCTTATATTCTATCTATCTTAGCTCTCAAGATGTTAGGAATCAACTTAATAAAGTATTAATTAATACATTTTCCCTTCTGACAAGGTTATGTTTCTCTGCTGAAAGTATCTATCTATCATATATAATTTATTTCTTTTAAAAAATAAAAGGGATAGCGTTTTTTTTGTTGTTTTCAAAAGGTCGCTTACTGAATAAAACCAAATGATTATTACATTATTAGTCAGCAGCCGACATCTCAAATAAGATGTTAGATCTAAACAGTAGTAGGTCAAAGTTCATAAGTTGAAATTTCTTAATCTTACTATCATTCTTTGTATTCTCTGAACTTTCCGCTGATCTCTTGTAGAGATATTGTAACATTATTGATTGTCTAAATATACGACTGTTGGTAAAATTGAAGAAGATTGAATAAGAAATTAATACAGAATTGGTTGCAACAAAGAAAAAAAACATTAATGAGAAAGGATTATAGAAGTCTAGGCATTTACAGGGCTTATGACCCGTCGCTGGCTGTTTATTTAAAATGTATTTTTTCCGTTTTTTTTTTAAATTTTTATATGTACATTACATTACAAAAAACACATTTTTATACATAGATTTAATATGTATTTGTATTTACTTCAAAAAATTAAAACTGGGGTGGAATCCAGTATTTTGTATACAAACATTTGAACAAACTCAAAATATTGTTTTCCATTACGTAAAAAAATAAATGTATTTAATTTATTTATTTAATGCACAAAATACACAATTTTACATAGACACAATTATATGTTTTTTATGTCCCGACTTGTTAGAAAATTCCGTGTTAAGTCGGGACTCTTCGATATATAAATCAAAAATATTTATTTACATACTGAAACAATATACAGGTAATCAAAACAATATGCAAAATAATCAAAACCAATATACAAAATAATAATAGAAAAATATACAAAATAATGATAGAAAAATAAAAATAATATAAATTTATAATACATGTCGAAAATGGAATCAAAAATAAATAATAATACGTATGACAGTGATGATATACACATATACGATATACGTATATGGATAATAATGAAAACAGCAGCGATGTTATGCATTTATTCCCGAAGCAATCTCATACAGTGGTCTCACCCCTCGATACAATCCAATTATGGATCTTCATCTTAAATATAGACGTTGTTTTGGGGAATAATTCTTCTGTACATATTTATTTAACATTTTTGAACATTATTTAAATTGTGCATTGCCGAATTTATTGCCAAATCTCCGCTTTAGTTTATTTTTGTTCAACATACAATTTTTAACGGAATTGAGTTCAGTATAAAGGAGTTCTGAGAAAGCCTTCATTTATAAAATTAAAATGAAAAAAATATGTTTTCCAAATTGTTTATTGAGTTTTTCAACGGATTTCGTCTTAAGTTGTGTTCATTATTTATCCCTACTTCGTAAAAAAAACTTTATTGCTCTATTTTTGCAGATTTATGTTTTAATATGTTGGACAAAAACAAACTGAAGCAACAACAAGTAAACACAGTTTTTGCTCCCATTCGTGTTTGCAATATCGTCACGAGGAAGAGTGACAATATCCGATAAAGGTCCTCCATACAATTTTTCAATTTCTAATTTCAGACAAAAAAACATTGTATTTTTGTACGAGTGAAATCAATAGGAAGACTTACGGTTTTGCAAACGATTTTCGGATATGTGGAGGAAATATTTTCACTGCAATGTTTTACTGTTCCTGTACTGACCTGACTGATCACTTTATTTTCCTGTAACACATGATCGAGATACATTGCATGTACCTTTTCAGTGGAGTGCCCTATGCAGAATGAGGTACGAATTAGGGTTTATTTATTTATTTTACAGAAACAAACAGTCGACAATAATAAAGTAACATAAAAAAGATACGGTTTAAGGACAGACCAGCGAAGTTTCTAAATAAAATTCATACATTATAAAATGTGGTACAACAAAAGGGTGTGTTTATGTGTATTTGTATGTTAGTAAGTGTATAGGTATGTCTGTGTATATGTGGGAGTAGGTGTTGTAGGTGTGAGCATCATTAAATAGCAAGTGGGATCGTATCGCAGCCTGAAAGAATCAGTCTTCATTTATTTTAAAATAAATTAAGGAGCGTGTTAAATATATCAATAGATGAAAAAAAATCATTATAGTTAGAGCAAGAACTATAAAGGAAAGAGTGTTGTGCATAGTTAGTGCTACGGACTGGCAAACGTAATAAATACTTATTTCTTGTCGGGGACATTAAGATTAATTTTGGAGAGTAGGTTAAAAGAGACTACTTTATTATTTAATAGTTTATATAAATAGCATAATTCAGATATAGTGCGTCTATTTTCAAGTGAAAAATATCAATTTTGTTTGGCAGATTGGCTTTTTTATTTTATTTTTTTTATATGGGAGTTACTTTATTATTTACCTCGCTTAGAATATACAAAAAGGTGGATTTTTCTGCAATTAAACTTCTTTAAATTTATCTAAACTATTAGGATCAGGAGGGATATACTTTTGTGGACCAACCGGGAACTTCTGAGCATTTGCTCATGTGGAGAGGAAACCACTTAAAACTCTTTAACAGGGAGGGTCCGATGTCTTGCAGGGTACCCGCTGGCACAGCGCGGGTTTAAACTGTGTAACTCGGTTATAAACTTAGACTATACCCTGTCTGCGTAATCTATAAGTGTGAAAGCACTACAATTAATGATATGAATCATTCACGTATAAAACATGTGAGTCGAGGTCCTGTAGCAGATTGGCTGTAAGTGCAAAGCGTTTTATTGTTTTTGTAATCTAGGTTTGATGATGATGATCATATTTTGTTTTTCTATTTACAAATGAGGTAAAGAAAATTGAAGTGAAGCTCTGGCATACCTGTTGCTTGGAACTTGGAATTATCAAGCGCAAAATATTTAATATCATCTATTACAGGTATATGTAATTTGAAACAGTTTATACTTAAATTGGTAGCGTTATATCTGTTTCCAATATTGATCGATAGATTTTATTTCTTTGAATCACTATTATTAGCATGTTACGTGATTACTATCGGCCCCCAATTACTTGGGTGGTCCTAATAAAAAATACTATGTTTTTAAACTACTAAGGTAGGCTTCGCTAACACACACATATAAACTGAATATATATCTACGGGGGAAATGTGTTGTATTAGTGGCTTACTTCCCTCCCATATAAGTAAAGAAATAACACAAATAAGAGGTAACGGTCCGAATAAACGACACATTTTATTTATAGAGTTGATGTTTATTTTAACAACACCGTGTTTGAACTTAACATTCAATCAAACATTGTTTTTAATTTTTGCATTGTCCTAATAAGGCAAAACAATTGTCTTATTTTATAAAAAAAATCACATAGATTTAAAATCAGTGTTTAATTTTATATTACGTTCCTTTTAGTTAGTTTATTTTTTATGATTGCTGTAATACAAAAGAGAGCTTTTTAACTATTGCTTTAAATTATCAATATTGTCACATGACTTGGAATTTTTTGGGATAGATCTTCCGGCTTTTCGTAGATCTCTTTGCGACTAAACAGTGTGGGATGACGTTGGATTGGCATGGTTTAGCTCAAAGTTTTTGGTCTTTCGTTTTTTTGAATATATTGTGTACAATTATTGTTTTGCTTTTGTTTGTTTGTAAATAGTTTTATGTTCTTTTTGTTCAGTTTCTTGCATTTATGTTTCTTCATGTAACTGTTGTAATTGGCTTAGGCCGTATATATTTAATAAATAAATAAATAAATATTAATGGTCCCGTCCCCGATGCATGGGAGCAAAGTATGGACGAAAAACAGGGATGAAAGTAGGCTGAATGCTGTTGAAATACGATCTCTTAGGCAAATGTGTGGTAAAACTATGTACGATAGATGCACAAATGTTGAGATCCGTACTTCATGTAAGGCTGAGACAAGCATTATCGACAAAATAAAGAAATGGCGCTCTGCGCTGGTTCGGACATGTAGAACGAATGGACAGTGAAAGAACGCCTAAGAATATTTACAATACGAATGCTGATGGATGCAGAAATAGAGGAAGACCGAGAAAGACATGGCATGACCAAATCCAACAAATACTTGAAGATGGACATGTCAAAAGTCGGAAAAAAGCATGTCAGTGGGTAACTGTCGTCCTGAGTAGCGCCGCAGTCACACAATTCATTTAGCATTTAGTGCTGTCATAGATTATTTGTATATATATACACTTATTACACAACTGTAATGAAGATGCATATTTTGAAAAAAGCGAAAAAATAATGTAAGAAAATGAATATTTATTTATTGTATTGAATACGTTTTGTAACTAAAATAATATAAATAAAACTTTTGTTTTATTGGTTAGTTGGAAGAAATTGCCATTTGGCAATAAGCCCGCTAATATACAATTTATCATAAAATTGTGAAAAATCACCCGAACGACTGTGTTTATAGTAAGACTAATTTTGTAGCTAACCTTAACCTTTTGGTTTGATTGAAATATCACTTAAAAATATTTTCTTAAGTCTGTTCATTATTACAAGAATTTTCGAATAAACAAACCAGCCGCTTGATACCTAACGGAGAACAGCCTATTTCACACATATCATCTTAATCTAAACGGCATGGTAAAATTATATTGGATTGACATTTATTCGATTCGTTAGTACCTATTTAAATTAGATAATATGTATGTTTTACGTTTTTTTTATAAAACTCCATAGTTAATGCCTTTAATTAAAATATCAATAAAAACGCCTTGGTTTGTATATATATATTTTTTAAATTGGTAGATATAAAGTATCTAATAAAAACACGCTAACCTAATCATCTTTATTTTAATGATATTTTTAAAGGTTTTCGATATTTTTCAAGAATATTGAGAAATTTCGCATGATTTTCATAACACAATATACCTTTATTTAAACAAATGTAAGAAAAAATGTTTTTTTTGCGCGATGCTAGCATAAATTCCTCAAACGGTGAATAGTTGAGCTGGATTCTTTATTTGCGCAAAATATCTCGGTAATTGGCTCACTTGCCTTAGTTGGTATAAAGATCAGCGATAAGGAAGACAAAAGCGCAGTTCAAGCGTCTTGTAAAAATTAAATTAACTAAACTCAAAATAATACGTTGGTAAAAAAATGGATGGCAAAAATAGATTGATGGCTTCCGGATCATGAGTTCGATCGCTTGTTGTAACATTGCCGACAAGTTATTTTTCATGTGTATCGCTAGATTTTTTTCCAAGAATTATTTGCATGCAATTTATTTAGTTTACCGGTCTGTTGTAACGAAATTAGAATTAAACTCGTTTTTTTCATCCTGTTAAAATTATATTTAATTCATCTCATCAATTTCTCTCTCAAATCAACTTGTCTTGTCGGGGGATAATGATCACGCTGTGACTCCAGGTATGCCTCACCTGTGGACAATATTACTTCAAACGGTCCTGCGCTGCTCTGTAAGTAGTTGTAAATACAAATTAATTCGCAAATTCGTTTTTTTCTTGATCCAGTTATTCATTTTTTTGCCTATCATGTAAAGCTGTAAAGTTTTTTTCCAATATTTTTTTGTGCTTTAGTTTGTTTTTACGGATCCTTCTTTCATTAATTTTTATCACCGGGGTTCTCAAAATATACTTACGCAGTGACCTCGTTTCTTATGAATTCCTATGTAATTTTTGAAATTCGGGCCATACTGCCCCTATATTTGCCTGCAAATTAACCGCTCGGCATCAAACTTAGTCAAATTTGAATTTGAGTTCTATCAAAAGTTATATATCTCGTTTATCTTTTAACGAAAAACGTTATCATTAGGTGTACAACTTTACTTCCGCGGTTTTTATGTAGACGATTTTAGCGGAAAGTAGTGCTTAAAATAAATAGATCATAAACTACATGCAATAAATTTGGTCAACTCTCAACATAACCTAATAGAAATATTAGTCAAATTATATCTACTTTTGTAAAATCATTACTACTACCATTCTAAATTACGCTGATGTTTCCATGACTGATTTAAGCTGTGAGCAACTCGATAAACTTGAACGACTTCAGAATACATGCATAAGGTACATTTTTGTCTTAGGAAATATGTCCACATTTCTGATTATCGTAGGCAACTGAAATGGCTCAAAATTAGACAGCGGAGAGACTATTACTCCCTCTCACTTCCGTTCAATGTACTTCATAGTCCTAACGCTTCTTTATACCTGCGTGGAAAATTTCAACGCTTATCAATTTGTGGTTTACCTCTTCGTTCTTATTCTCAATACACACTCCTAAAACCCATCCACAATTCCTCTTTCTTTTCTAGTTCATATAGTGTCCATGCGGCTCGACTGTGGAATCATCTCCCATCCACCACCAAAGATGTTACTACATTATCTCTATTTAAATCACGTCTGAAGAAACATCTCCTTTCTCTTCCTTAATCTCTCCTCCTTTCCTCTTTCCTCTCTTTTTCTATTCCCCATTGAGTAATAGTTTTTATTATGGTAATTTATAAACAAACACAATTTTTTCTATTTTATATATATTTACCTATTAAATTTTATTTTCTATTAAATATGTTCTGTAACTTGAATTATAAAAATAAACCTATTATATTATTGGTTGGTTGGAATAAATTGCCATTTGGCAATAAACCCGCCAATGTAAAAATAATATTAAGTATAAAAAGTTAAATAAATAAGTATATTTTAAAGTTATACTAGATTGAAAATGTCAGTTTACAAGCCAGATTTTCGATAATGCAGAATTGGAGGTATTACTTAATGAGGACTTGATGAAGAATTTCACTCGTCCATGCACTTTGTAGCTGCAAGACGATTAGTAATCTAGCTTCAATAGATATATGTTATATAAATTAGGGCTATCAAATATCCTAATTTAGTAAATGAGGTCCAGAATTCCAACCGTCCATGCGCTCAGTAGCTGCAAGACTTGTTGAAATCTTACTTCTATTTTTACAAATTGTTTTTTTTTTTTTAAATATCACTAAATCTCTAAACTTTATTGTCAAATAAAAAATCTAAATAGGGGCTAGATTTCTTATTCTCTATGCGCTCTGTAGCTGCAAGACGTGCTGTAATCTAGCTCCTGTTTATCATAATTGGAGAGACCGTCCATGCGCTCTGTAGCTGCAAGACGTAGTGGGATATTTATTTATTGTACAGCGCTCTTGAGGTGATTTTCACAAAAACGACGCTGTATAAATTATCCAAATATAAATAAATAAATAAATAAGACTTGTGTCAAAGTCAAGAAGAATTAACACGATCGAGAGATGTTGAACGGTGTTTGTTTGCTTGTGAACAGTTGCTAAAAGGCAAAGACGATAGGGATTTTTTTAACGCATTGTGACTGGGGATAAAAAATGGGTCCATTACAACAACTCCAAGCGAACAAAATCCTGAGGATTTTATTTTTTTAATTTTATTAATGATGATGATAAAATTATAAATAAACTTATCAATGAATCTTCTTGGTTTAGATTTACTTTTTATTATTTTGACCAACGAGCGCTTTCGCTTGTTTCGTTGATAGGTTTATTTATAATTTTATCATCATCATTAACTATGGAGTTTTATCAAGAAATTTCAACAAAAAAATCAATATTTTATTTTATTGATTGGGGAAATCAACAGTAATACATGTGAAAAAATATAGCAAACATAATATAAGAGGACAAAACCAATGGCAGATATCCACAGAAATACATGAAATATACATAAATCGGTTTCTTTTCGTGTGTAAAATATGTTTAAAAAATTTGTTGTGAAGGTCACTATATTTGGGTGAGTGTCAGTGTGTGAGAGGGTGGATGAGTGGCTGTTATAATTTAATGAGGGTGGACATGTGTGTGATTATATTTCCCGGCCAAGCTTCCAGGTCGACGGCCAAACCGAATGCTCACGGCTCTAAGGTCATGCTCTGTACATTTTAACCGTTGTTACGTTTCCTCCTAGATTTAAATGTTTCGAAATAAGCAACACTAAAAAAAATCTGAAAAAAAAGATGTTTTTTTTCAAATTAAAAGATGAAAAATATTATCACCAAATATTTAATGTAATGTTTTTACTATTGCGGGCATCGTGTATCGGTAGAACATTTAACGTTATTTGATTTACACATTTTTAATACCTAATTGCTTTTTAATTTGTATAAGTAATAATGATCAATTCATACATGTGAATTTCGAATATTTTTTTAATTTTTTTTTTTATTTATTTTATTTTGTTCTATGATTAACATAGTCTAATATATATTTACAACACAATATTTACATCTCTACTCATTCTAACATTATTTATCACTATTATACACTTAATATCCTAATTTATAATATTAACTGTTTCAAATGTACATTTTCATTAATTATATTTACTATTTTCACTATATACTACCTAATCTTTTTCACATATATACTTTTTACATTTAATTTTAAATATATTTACATTAATTTCATTTTTTATGCTTTCTGGCATTTCCTCAAATAGTTGTATTCCCTTGTACATAAGTCAGTTCTGGGACATTGCTTTTGATTTCTTTTCCAGTCTTTTTTAGATCCTCTTGTTGCATAGTTATGAAAGAACTCATTATTTTTTTAGTCTTTTTTGAAAATATCTCGGAACTATTCCTTTAATAATATTGTTTATTTCATTGGCAACATTGAATTTGATTCTTTGATCAATTGTCATGATATCTAGAAGTTGAATCATTTTCTTAACTTTTGTTCGTCTCCCACATCTTAATATTATCCTCATTGCTTTGTTTTGTATTATTTGGAGTCTCTTTAGATCTCCTTCATTACTTAAATATAAAATACTTGAGCAATAATCAATGTGGGGAACGATAATACTTTTAAATATCAGCAGAGAGGTTTTAATGTCTAATTTATTCCTTATCCTTCCTGACAGGGATACCTTCTTTGCGATTTTCTTACTCGTATAGTCTACATTTTTTGAAAAAGATAATTTAGAGTCAATCCAAACTCCTAGATATTTTATGCTTTCAACATTCTCAAGAACTTCTCCATCTAATTCAACACTGTGATCACTGTTAAAACAGCGTTTCTTACCCATTATCATACATTTTGTTTTTCCTACATTTAGTTTTAGCTTATTTGCTTTAAGCCATTTGGAGACTGTTTTTAATTCTGCATTTATTTTTCTTATTGCTGAATCATATTCGTTATCAGCTACATAAATTAAGGTATCATCTGCAAAAAGTCGAACTTGGCAATCAGACAATGTTAAAGTCTTTAACTTAACTTGTTAATACAGACCTACAGCAGTATAATGATTCGTCATAGCCATAAGGATCATAATTATATTAATAGTTTTACAAGGCGTTGAATTTATGCCAGAAAGTTTTTATGCCCCTTTACTCATTCCACCGCACCGCGCCGCGGCCGATTCTAAGGAAAATTTCAAGTACCTGAGCATCGAATGTTGTACTCAACGAGCGGAAAAGAACGAAAATTTATTTATTTATTTATTATGTATATATACGGCCTAAGCCAATTACAACAGTTACATGAAGAAACATAAATGCAAGAAACTGAACAAAAAGAACATAAAACTATTTAGCAAAGACAAACAAGGGCAAAACAATAATTGTATACAATATATTCAAAAAAATGAAAGACCAAAAACTTTGAGCTAAACCATGCCAATCCAACTTCATCCCACACTGTTTAGTCGCGAAGAGATCTACGAAAGGCCGGAAGATCTATCCCAATATTAATAACAATAATATTAATGATAATATTAATAATTTAAAGCAATAGTTAAAAAGCTCTCTTTTGTATTACAGCAATCATAAAAAAAAACTAACTGAAAGGAACGTAATATAAAATTAAACACTGATTTTAAATCTATGTGATTTTTAAAAATATAAAAAGTCTAAGTATAAATAAAGTCATGTGATGAATTGACTAATCTACACATTCTGGACATTGGGGCATAAAAACCAAAGTTGCTCTTAGAAGATTTTATAAATAGCAGATTTTGACTTCTGGTGACACGGTTGGGAACATGAAAAGAAATTGATTGCAATTTATGAAAGAAAAATCATTCATTTTCATTATTATTTAATGTATTTATGTAATAATGTTTTTAATAATGAGGCTTTCGATTGAATTTCAATAACTATTTTATTAGTTAATTTAAATAGCGTTATGTTATGCCTACATCTTATATTTTCTATTATTTTTCTTAATGATTTGGAACTGCCGGTTAAAAATATAAAAATTTCGTTTTTTTACAAAATTTTTAAAAATCTTTTCTCAAATTCCTAATTTCACAATTTTACTTCTACACTAATAACAAAGTTTCATTTTCATAATTATTTATGCAAAAATGTTTGAAATAATGTTTATTTTTATTATCATTGCCTTTCCTCACCTAATGGTACATGAGGAACTGCATTAGTATACCAATCACAGCCATATGAACTGCATTAATATAACATCGCACCATATCTTAATCATTTTTGTTACATGAAGGTAAGATGATCAGTCTTACGCCCAAAGTAACAGTCCGGGGACTATAAAATATTCTAGGGTGAACACAATTTTTTATCAACAATGTTTTGTGTATGCCCAAATGTTTTTAATTTTCAGGCTGGATTTCCTCCCTGGGGAGTAACTTAGAACTTAATATGTTCCAACAGAGAGGGAAAACTTTTTGAGAAGAGAATATGGAAGTCTAGGCGTTTACAGGGCTTATGACCTGTTATTTACTGGTTTAAGTGGCCACTTTACACACTGTGTAACATTCACTATTCTGCCTATGTCAGGTCATATGTCATCATTTGCTAATTATTAGCAGCATAAAAAACATTTTTAAATTTGTAATCTTGAATTCCCGCGAAAACGATTATTCCATTGGCCACCTCCTAATTCGTCACGATTCGTGTTAATTTGTTCCTGGCCATTCAAATTTGTTAAGAACATGATGACAAATCTTGACGTCACAACAACCAGGGCCAAACACGTCGCGTTTTTCTAGCCACGTATTTTTATTAAATTTATTTTTTACATTTATGTATGAAAACATATCTCCACTGTATCCATATTGATTTTTAAAATACAACTATTTATTCTTAATCCATTTCATTTATTTTTATCGGTATTTGTATTAGGTATGTGATATTTCATTATTAATGGCATGTTTGTTTTCAATCATTTATTGAACTATCTCTCTCTGCCTTTATCGGCTTGTTCACACCATGAATTATTTGCTTTTTAAGTTGGTAGTCCACTCGAATATTTAAAATTAATGATTTCTGATCATGCAAATGAACGTTTATGTGAATCACTATTGTTTTAAGAAATGACATTGTCGAAATGTTACCAATTATTGCCATCGATAAAAAAAGTTCGATACGTGTACCTATTTAGACATGTATTAAGATTACGTTTATCGCAACCTACTTTTCTCTGTTATTTCTTTTATCACGTGATAATCACTATTTATTTAATTAATTATAATTTTAATTAAGTCATAGTTGGGCATTTGGGCAGTTTTTTATGGCGGTACAAAGTATGTATTAATTTATTATCCCTTCACGGCACAATATTGCAAATGGCAAGACTCTAGTAGATTTGTCTCAGGTGTGTGAGAACCAGCTAGATACATATTAGTATGATGGAATAATAATTAACATTAGCATCGAAAAATCATTGTTCATTTTAATCTCAAAAGCAAATGCTAATAGTACCTACTGAATACAAATAACAAGAGATATCCAAATTTGCCTATTCAATAATATTTTTTTACCAAATTTTTTTGTGATTTACAAAATAAAATAGTTTCGTTATTGTTTCATGGTGACATTTTGTTACTTTTTGATTTTTTTATACTTTTTTTTAATTTTACTTTTTATTGTTTTTTTTTTAATCACTCTTTATTCACATCAAGCAAATTTTTTCGATGAATATTAATTTTGTTTTATTTTTATTATTTTTTATATTTTTTTGATATTTTTTTCTCAATATGTATATCGCAGGCTGAGACGTTTATTTTGGTAGACCAGTTTGGTCATTTATCCGACATCGTCAGTAAACATAATTTATATTATTTCATTTAAATTATTTATTGACAATTCGCTAATTAGTCAAAATAAATAAGTGGAAGTGTACCAAGTATTTTTTAAATTAATAACTTATATGTAAATATAAGTTATAACATCATTATTTATATTGTTAACAATGGATTTATATTTCATTAGTTAATATTCAATAATATCAATATTAACAATATTTTGTGTTTGTCCAAATTTTTGTAGACAAGGACTGGATTCAACTCCCTGGGGAACTGTTATCTGTGGAAATCAAACAAAAATATGATTTTCAGGTGTTGCCTGGTAAAAAAAAAAGGTTTCAGCTCTTCATGTTCAAATATGGGCAGAATGGTGAATGTTACATAGTATGTAAAGTGGCCACTTAAACCAGCCAATGACAGGTCATAAGCCCTGAAGGTGCCTAGACTTCTTTGTTTGCTTCTCTAAAATGTTCTTCATCTCTGTTGTAATTTGTTAATAACAATATTATTTCGAAATATCCCTCCCCCCTCCCCCCCCCAGATACTTAAATTTTACATCCCATATACAATTTAAACTTTTTTTTAATCGATACTAGTCGTGAGAGTAATGAAACCAGTTGTTGGTCTATCAAGTGGATTAAAGTATCAACCTGTCGATCATTTAAAAAAAATGGTGTTCATCAATATCCCTTTTTCACACAGTGTTGCAATTAGCAGAGTTGTTCAATCATTTATGACAATTATAAAAGATACTTTTTTTTACATTAATGAACCTTTTTATATTTTAGTTTTTTTTTAATGTATTTTTACAGTAGCTAAAATCCCACTGAAACACTTTCTGTGGCTTCATCAGTCTTACTCTTCAGAAGCCAGTCCAAAAACAATCACTGGTATAGTTTAAAATAGGTTTAAGGTCTTGGATTAGCATGGAAGGAGCAGACAGACAAATTCTTTAAAAAAAAAAAGAAAATAAATGCTTTCCTTTTCCTTTCTTTTCTTTCCTTTCTTTTCTTTTCATAGTTATATCATACCATTAATAATTGCTATAATTTGTTCAATAATTAAAAAAGAAATGGCTCACGCTCAGACGCTGTAGTCTTTGTGGGCATTTTTTCCAATTCATGTTATAGCTTAATTTTAAGATGTATTTTTCTAAAATGTATTTTTGTAATTTTATTTCAATGTAAATAATATATGTATTGAAAAATAAACAAATAAAACAAAAATATTCAAAAATCCCTCACAATAAATATTTCACGTCCACTACGATAGGAATTTAACCCAAGACCTCAAGAATGGTAATCGAACACGTCAACCGCTATACAACGAAGCGAACTTATTTTCACACGATTTCCTCATTCGAAACTTTTACCTGAGAGCACCCATCGAAAATTCTATTATAACTAGTTAAAAATGGTCCGGTCTGTCTATTAAAATATTTCATTAAATCATAAGTACACTTTTTTTAATAGCGTTTCACACGCTATTGCTTCACGTGCTAATACAATCACATAAAAATAGCAGTAATTGCCATCACTCGTACTCAGCCACCTGGTCTGATATGAATGGAGGCTTGGGTGAACGGCTTTGATGGTTTTTTGTGGTCAAACATTGCCTTGAACCGCTGAAATAATCAGTCAAAAACCAAGCCGAAACTTTTTTACTTGTACATAAATACCTACATCCAAACGAACACAATATAAAGAAGGCCAACTTAAAACATGACTGTATTTTATCGAGTTTTTATAACCAGGGACATCTGGATATGTAAGTACTTCGTTTTGCTAAAAACAAACTAAGTCACTAGCTGATTTTTAAACCGTATTTTCAAATCTTTTGTATTCAGCGGCAATCTTGTTCTATTCTAATTTTAATCGTCATTGGCATTCCCTTATCCCAACTCCTCTCCTATCTATCGATAAAGGAAGCAATTTGAATGTAAATTGAGGCAAAAAGATCATACTTACGCTTCAGGTGCCAGATCTGGGGCTTTGAATTATTGCCGAGCATTATTTTATTTTATTTATTCAGTTAACAAACTGATAAACTGGTTAAATGTGTATACATAGAGACTTTTATTATATATATATTTATATTTAAAGTAGGGCCTGCCATCCAATTACATGTATTTATTTATTTCATACATAAGTTTATTGTACATTATTTGAGAAATATGTCTTAACTCTATGGGACTAAAAGTCCTGTGTTGAGATGGAACGAGCAATTATATGACACAGACACATGAGTATATCAGAACGCGCGCCGATTATTTAAACTTTTAACATGTCTAACATCAAGTATTTGTTGAATTTGGTCATACCATGTCTTTCTCGGTCTTCCTCTATTTCTGCATCCATCAACATTCGCATTGTAAATATTTTTGACGTACTTTTGCTGTCTCTTTCTTGATTTTGTCGATAATGCTTATCTCAGTCTTACATGATGTACGGATCTCAAGATGTGTGCATCTATCGTGCATAGTTTTACCACACATTTGCCTGAGAGATCGCATTTCACGGCCTACTTTCATCCCTGTTTTTAGTCCATACTTCGCTCCCATATATCAAGTTCGAGACCAGGACTCCATTGCGAACTGCTTATTTTGCCTCTTGCGACAAACATTTATTTGCTAAGGTTTATTTAAGTGCTCTGTTCACTCTGTTCCCGGCACTAACCCGCCTTTTAATATTTTTCTTAGTCATTCCATCCTAAGTTACACACTTATTAGATACACAAATTCCTCTACTACTCATTTTCCGTCGCTTAAAATTAATAATTAAGACTTAGAAACAGAATTTGAACTAATCAATATTATGGTTCATTAATGTTCTGTATGTAAAATAAAATCAGATATCTGCACGAGTATTTTTCATTTGAGTAGTTTTGGCGTTTGCCTACCATGATGAGATTTAGGGTCCGTTTTCTACAAGGAGGACGTAAAATATTAGTTTTCAAGATGGTTTTAAAATGCAATATTTAATTTTGCAGGACTTGGACTTTCTGCGTAAGACGCCTTACCGTCTATGTTATAAAAATGAAGTATTTTATATGTTTTGTTTCATGGTAACATATTTTAATTTATAATTCATTCGGGTTGTGGTCCTGTGGCTAGTGTCTCGGACACACGGACCAAAAGTCTGTGGTTCGAATCCCACTCTACCCCAACTTGATTCCATTTTCTAATAGTAAGTTATTTACAACTCGTTAAAATGGCCCTCAAAATGGAATATTTTGGTAAATCATAAGAACGCAAATATTTCTTTTTATTATTATTTTTTTTTTTTAATGAATAATAATAATAATATTCGAAATCAAACACTGATTTGAGTCTACTGAATACTTTATTTTATTTTTACAAATATAAAAACAAAAATTTCGACACGATTGTTTCGCCTTGTTAGGGCATTTTCAAACGAATTTGAAGATTAGATGGATTGAATGTCTTTATATAGTTATATAATGCAAGGTACTTAAGTAGAAAATAAAAATAATCTTATGAACGATAGCATGTACATTAATCATAAGTGAGGGAAAAACCAATGGTTAAGGGCGAGACTACGTGTTTAATAGGTAATGGGGAATTTAGGTATTTATATTTGAATTTCGGGAAAAATATAACAAAGTAAGTATTTATTGACATACATGTATGTATTGTGAGATAATTAATTAAGCTTTATAGTTTAATAACTTAAGATAATTGTTGTCAAAAATATATCAATATAAAAATGTATAATAGGTTCTTGTCCATTTTAATTTTAAAACATGATTGAAATATTATAAATCAATTTATAGAAACGTAAATGTATTATACGATAGTTCTATTTTTAAGAATTTCTTAAGACGACCACGGTATCTGCCTTTCTAGATAAGCTGCAATTGTAGTGTCAATGCAGTGCCTTGTGTACCACTGTGTGGGGATTCCCCTATCATTTGATTATCTTGGAATATTTTCCTCAGTTCAATATATTCGGGAGTTGCGCGCGCACCCAATAATTAGGTAGGCATAACATGAGAAGCGGCGTATTGCATAAGAGCATGATTTGCAAAGTACAGGAATAGATAAATCTGGTATACCTGATAGCGCTTCCATAGCCGCGGGCGCTGTGGAGCGGCCGGCTTCACAGCCAGGCCTACACACCTATACTAGGACTCCTCTATACTGAGACCCAGTAAACTTCATTGTGATGAAAACACATCGAAACATCCAACAAATGAACGTTGTAGATAACCTAACTGGGCCCGTATTTTAATAAAAAGTTACCACAGTTATCTTTAGTTCAGTGACGAAAATCGGCATTTATTTCAGTAAATAATGCAATGTTTTCAAAACAGTGAAAAGGATACAATGGGTACGAACATATTAGACACTGTCTATCCTCACTAGGTATAGTTAATACCTGTTCTGAGGTAGGCCGCATTTTTTAAATATAATAGAGTGTATTTAGTCTTAGTATTTTCTAGAGATGATTTAATTATTAAAATCTTATAAAAAAGGAAATAATAAAATATGAAATTCAGAAAAAAATAATGTAACTAAAAAAATCAAAACTGCACTGAAAAAATCATCATCATCAGTGGCGCTTCAGCCCGTTGTGGACCCTGGCCTCCTCCAGAATCTTTCTCCATTCCTCCCTGCACACCCTGCCGCTCTTCTCCAGTTCATCAGGCCAATTGCTCTAATGTCACTTTCCACACTATCCAGCCATCTTAATTTTTGTCTGCCTGCCGGAGTAGTATAAAGAATCTTTACGATTATCATTCATTCTGTGCACATAGCCCAACCATTGTAATTTTCTTATTTTTATACATTGCGCAATGTTGGGTTCACCATACAGTGCCTCTTATTCATGACTAAACCGTCTCCTCCACACTCCGTTTTGGTTGACAGCACCAAATATCTTCCTTAATATTTTTCTTTAAAATACCAGTACCTTGTTTTCATCTATTTTGGTCATGACCCAGCATTCGGTACCATATGCAATGTCCGGTCAGAGGAGAGTTTTGTAAATAATTGTCTCAGTTTTTCTAGTGAGCAGTTTGGGACCCAGATGTTTAAACAAGCTATAGCTATAGCTATAATAAAATGCCAATAGCCATGCTCTCATCTCGGTACTATAATTGTTATCATAAGTTATTTCAGTACCTAAATATTTAAAGGAATTGACACTATGTATGTGGTGTGACACAACATCAATTGCCTGGTGTGCATAGTTTATTTGTGACTTTTTTGCTATCGAAGATTTATTTTAAATGTATTTATTTTAAGACCCATGTCACTTACAGCCACTTCTATCTTAAGGACATCATTTTTGATCCTTCTTGTTTCCACTCTTGCATCTATTATAGATTTTTCTAGAGCAATATTGTGTTTTAGACATTATCTTTTTAGTAAGTTGTATTAGCTTTTTATGAATGAAAAATATTTTTTTTTATTAATAAATTTTATATACATGTTTTTCTTAAATTCTAAACATATCTACTTTTACACATCTAGTAAATGTTATCACTGTAACTCTCTAAAAAAAGAGACTAACTCTTTTGCTTGGAGAGTGACTTACACTGTTTTAGTTGTTTATTTATGAGAGTTTATATAAATTTATATTATAAAAGATTATATTTAAAACAAATTATTTAGTTTAATTTTAATGTAAAAATCAAATACTGATTGGAGTAAACATTTTAAAACGAATAATGATTTGAAACAACACGTTTGTTTGAAAATACCCTGACAAGCAGGCAAAACGATCGTCTGTTTTTTTTCTTTTTATTATAAAAAATAAAACAAAACAAATAAGTAGACTCAAATTAGTGTTTGAGTTTAGTATAAAAATTATGTTATAGAGTTCTACAAAATAAACACCAAGTCAACAAATAATTCAATTTAATCTTACTTACAAATATGAAAGTTTGTTTATTTTTTTCAACAAACTTTATATTATTTCAGTTGTGTATGTACTTCGACATTTTATTTTCTCTTATTAAAAAATCAATTAATCCCGGGTTTCTGAATGTACCGTTGGTGATATTTACTCCTTCTTTTAAAAATAAAATTTTAAGTAGGAAAATTTTATATTTCAGGCTCGAATTAAAAGTTTTCTCCCGTCTCCGGAAAGGGTAAAACTAATATATGATGATTGAGGTTCATAGTTAAATGTTTAAGATCCAGTGTATACATAAAAAAAATAATCAAAGCTTCGCTTTTGTGGTCAAACATTTAAATAAATATTATTGTATATATCAGTAGGTTCGCAGTGAGTCACATCTTGCTGGAGGGTGGGATTCTATAAAATGCCGCGAACGCCCAGTTGCATTCCACTGGCAACACAACTGACTAGTCCAACTCGTTAGCGTCCACGTCGCGAACCCCGGGCAATGGGATCACATTCGTAACGGTGTGATCACAGCAGATGACGAGAGGATGAAAGGCGAGTTTCTGGCCCATCCAAACCAGAACCAACTAGCTAAGGGAAGGTTACCCCGACAGAAAAATCTACCAGAAAAGGCAATGGAAAACCACTCTAGTCATATTTTCCCAGGAATTACCATGGCAAGTACATCCAATGGGCAGTTGTCCTGGCTGCGGAATATAAGAGTAGCGCAGGATCGAGATGCTTTCGCTGCAGTGATCGCCAACGTCGGGCGGACCCGATCAGGCTTCGCAAGAAGAAGATATAACCACTTACCGATTTTTCACGGCGTACTCAACAGGACGTTAATTACACTTAGATGCACACTAAATAGCTTACTATAGCGTGTGTCCTGTAAGCACGTTGATTTTGTTTTTTCTGCAACTACTATGGTGAACATGTGGAATGGAATTTGCATATTAGTGTCTTGATAAAGAGACGGTTACTTCCTGGTACCGGTAAACATGTTAAAGTTGGAATTTAGCTATGGAATTGTTTGAGATCCGTTTATACTCGTATGTTCCACCAAAATTTGAAATAGTGAGCATAAATAACTACTGACATTTTAATATAATATACAAATTAATTAAGTCAACTGGGTTCAATCTAAACGATGAGGCCTGATAAAATTTAAGGGCAACTTAGCTTACACTTTGTACGATCGTACAAAGTGCAGGGAGCAGTGTGGAAATTATAGGCCTCTAATAAAAATGCCATAACAGGAAAACGTTAGATTTTTTAAAGCATTATATAACGTAATTTTCCCTCTTAAAAAACAAGTTTCAAATTTGTATTCAGTTATTTATCATAAACCGTCGTTGATAAGAATATATTTGTTTGTTTATTCAACGGCCTATACCTCAAAAAAACAAAATATTTAAAAAATAATCATAAAAACAAAACACAAAACAATTGGGTATATAAACAAAATGAACAAAAAGTAAACTTGTAATTAAACAGTGGTATATATAGAAATTACGACAAAAAAATCATAAACATTTAAACCCATTACTTAGTCATGCATAGCAAAAAAACAGAAGATTAAAAAAAAATGTGTTTCAGTTATTCAATATTTATTGCTTTATATTAAAGTAATTAGCACTAGACACTGTACTACACATATATTTTGGAAAATAAATGCTCAAAAGGTATCGATTTTTATTTGAAGAAGGATACACGAAATAAATTTACACTTCCATCTAAAATATAAAATAAATATGATTAACTTTTTTTTTATTCTCCATAGAAAAAAAATTGACAATCATCATCATCGTCAGCGTATCTTGATCGCCTGTTACCATATTTTTAAAAAATTTATAGAGCCCTCCAAATTTTTCAAACATACCGATGCGCAACAAATTGCGCATCTAAAAATCATATTTTTCCATTCTTAATTTCGAACGTGCCATAGTGTAACGTACCTTTTAAGGGACAGTTTTGAAAAAGAGCAACAATTAAAATGCATTCATTTTTAATCATATTAAAACAAAGCATTTTTTAACACATCTTATGTATGTAAACGAATTGGTTATCTTACTGGACACAAAGTGAACTCAATCATCATCATTCTCTTTTCGCACCTAGTGGGGCATAAGTACACCAATCTCAGCGTATCTTGAACATTTTAGTCTTATGAAGGTAACATAATCACTCACACACTTAAGGTACCAGTCCAGCGACTGTAAAATATTCTAGTGTGAAAACACCCTTTTTAAAATTTACTTTCACCCATTTATTTATTTATTTATTCATATACACGGCACGCAGTGCCTTTTACCTCAAAAATATACATATAATAAATAAACATTTCAATATAATGTGAAAAACTTAAAATTAAATACAAAAGTATTATTTTACATAAATACTATATATATAACATACGAGTAGCAGTTTTGTATAAAGAATATATTAAGATATAAAAAAATAATTAAACAATGTGTGCAGATAAAATTTTAAAAGGAAAAGAATTTATATACATTTTTATTGAAAAGTATATTAAATAAAAAATAATTCTTTAGTCTCAAAAAAAAATAAAATAGTTATAATAATGACAATTGAAGTTATAATAATGACAATAACGGGAATTGAACCCGAGACCTCTTGCATGGTGGGCAAACGCGCTGACAAGTACACCACTGGGCCGAATAATGGTACGCAAATATTAAACTTATTAAAATATTTAACTTATATTTTGTACGAGTCAATATCATGCTCGAATTTACTCAAAAATATCTGTTATACGCCGCGTTCGGTAACATGCAGCAGATTTTTGGCCAAAAAGATGTGATAAATAAAACAAAATAAGGGTAGGAATAAGAACCAAAACTGATTTTAGTTGTAAATGGGAAAATATAATTTTTGCCTTATTGCAAATTACCCACCGCCCCCTAGACTGCCTTAATGCCCCCCGATTTTCTCTGGGCCTAATAATTACCACGTCGTCATACACTGTATGTTACGCATTCCGATATATCTCTAAAGATGTTTAACCACTCAAGTAATTTCGACAACAAATTATAAAATAACAATATGACATTAAACCCTAATTATTTTGTTCTCGAATGTAACCAGTTAGCAAAAACCACAAAGCGTCTGTCTCATTTCTTAATTAAAACATTAAGGCATGTTGGCAAGTACTCTTAATTATCTTTTGGGATATTTAGACATATCATCGTACATAAAAATGTTACGTTTTTTATAGTAATGTAATGGTATTGTGTATAAAATTATTTAACAATGGGCGTGTGAGTTTATCTTTGTTATCAAATTTGACTGGCCGGTTAAGTAAAAAAAAGTTTAAAGAAGAGTTTCCGTCAAAATATAATGAGTTCTAAGAATGTTTCGAGTTTGTCCAAATTTTGGTAAACAAGGACTGGATTCCACCCCTTAGAAAACTGTTTCAGTTTCAGTGCTGCAGAGCAGCGTTTATTTTATAATTAAAACATACATATAAGAATTTGTTACCCACTAAATCCAAAGAGTTTTCGGTTGGACACATTTTTTTATATTTTTTATGACAGGTTTATATTACATTTATTTTATTTATATTTTACAGATTTATTTATAAACAGGCACTATAAAGTATCTAGAAAATATTACTTCAGTTCTTTTTTTTTCATTTGAAGATTTTTCATGTTAATGATGGTTTGTGAGATCATTGAAGAATCTTGGAACAACGCAATTTAATGTTCGCTCTCCGGAGTAATTTGTAATTCGGGGAACAAACAGGGAGCCCTTAGTTTTTAATCTAGTGTTGTGAGTGTGGGAAACTCTTTTTTATATTCCGGATCAACAAAATGATCTACAATCAATTTGTCGTCACAAAGTTGTTTTACCGGCAGGACATTACAGAATTTAAAATATACACATTCGCCCGTATGTTTCCGATATCTATCTATACAATCCCCCCCAACAGTCTCACCTATTAATATTAACATTTTACAACAGAGATAAGGAGCATTTAACAGAAAATAATTAAGAAGTCTAGGATCTACAGGACTTATAACCGGTCGTTATTTAAGATTACAACAGAGATGAAGAGCAGTTTAGAGAAGGTAATATAGAAGTCTAGGTATCTACAGGGCTTATGACCTGTCATTGGCTGGTTTAAGTGGCCACTTTACACACTGTGTAAAATCCACCATTCTGCCCATATTTCAACACCTATATTCCTTAATTTTTTTATCTGTTAATGTTTGTGAAGTTAAAGAGCTGAAACCTTTCTTTATGCGGGTGAGATCCTAATAATCTTATTTTTGTTCAATTTCTATACTTCTTCATGGGCCAGGTAGATTTATCAATAATATTTTGAGTTTGTCTAAATTTTTGTAGACTAAGACTGCATTCAACTCCTTGGAGAGCTCTTAATATTAACACATTACAACAGAGATGAAAAGCATTTTAAAGAAGGTAATATAGATATCTAGGCATCTACAGGGCTTATGACCTGTCATTGGCTGGTTTAAGTGACCACTTTACACACTGTGTAACATTTACCATTCTGCTCATATTTGAACATCTATATTCCTTCAATTTTTTTATCTGTTGATGTTTGTGACGTTAAAGAGCTGAAGCCTTCATTTATGCGGGTGCGATTCATCTAATTGAATTATTTCATCTACATACTAGGCAACGCCTGATAATCTTATTTTTATTCAATTTCTATGCTTCTTCATAGACCAGGTGGATTTATCAATAATATTTTGAGTTTGTCTAAATTTTTGTAGACTAGGACTGGATTCAACTCCTTGGGGAGCTGTTAATATTAACAGATTACAATGTTAATATTAACAGATTACAACAGAGATGAAAAGAATTTTAGAGACGGTAATATAGATGTATAGGCATCTACAGGGCTTATGACCTGTCATACTTTTATATTACTTTATCTAAAATTCTCTTCATCTCTGTTGTATTCTTTTAATTTTATTTTTATTTTATTTTCATTTTATTTATTTGGATAACCAACAGCTATAATTATTTCATATTTATATAACAAATAAGCCAATTACAGGTTTTCACAAGTAGCATCACAGTAAGTTAAAAAAGATTCTCGAACATAAAATGAATAGTAATTAAATGTAAATTTAAAAGAAAAGAAAAAAATACTACGAGTTATTTCGAAAGCAAACGCCGCACGTTATTAAGATTATTTTCAAATAAATCTATGTTAAATGATTTATTTATTACATTAAAATTATTAAAAGTTCGCCATAAATATGAATTTTGCCTTTAATTAGATGAAACAAGAGGTATGTGAAGAAGAGGGTTATTTCTTAAAACTTTGGAAGGAACATTGATAGAAAGTTTGCAAAGTAGTTCGGGACAGTCAATTGAACCAGAGGCAATTTTAAGTAAATAAATTAAATCCGCTATTTCACGACGTTTTTGCAGAGGCAGTAGGTGATGTTTTTTACAAATATGAATATACTGGTCAGATTTAAACTCAAGTTTCAACCGGAAACACATGAACTTTACGAATTTTTTTTGAGTATTTTTAATGCGTGATATCTGCACATTGTACATAGGATTCCATATATGTGATGCATATTCTAAGTTGCTTCGCACTAATGTACAGTAAAGGATTTTAAGTGTATAAGTAAATATTAACAGTGTATTCTTAATCGGAATTTTAACCGAAAATTATTAAGTTGGGTTTTAATTCCAGGATGCTTAGAGCATTTGAATAATGAATAACGTCTGTTTTGATTTGATTAACGATGAAGTTTGTTACATATATGTAAGGCTCATTGACGCAAAAATCTCCTCGGAATGTCATCTAATTATATCGTGCTGATGACCGGAAATCACAAATCATCGATTCTGAGAAACTGCAGCGAGAACATTTTATAGTAATGGGCACCGAATACTCCAAATGTCTTTCTTTTCCGAGAACTCAAAAACTCTAATTAACTAGTAAAAAATATTCGCGGTAAACCCACCGCAGGAGTAGATCATGGGTCTTAAGCTCGTATTACATGGGTCAGAAATGGAACAAAATCTTGAGGAGTTTCTTGTTAATAATTATTGTGCCAAATCTTGGGCCATTTTATTTACTGCTCTACTTGGAGCAGTTTCTCGGATTGAAAATTGCGTGTAAGCATGCGCAGTACGTTGATATTTTTGGTGCATGACAGATAACGGGCAGTTTCACATTTGACAAAACAAGCTTTCTTGTGACGACGCAACTACTGACAACCAACAATATATTATTCTGTTAAATCATGTACATAATATTATACATATAAATGATTCTGACAAAAATATACAAGATAATGCCACTAACGTCTTAATCTCTATTTCTCAGCTATCGTTAACATCAAACTAATTTTATCTTTAGATTCAGTAGATATTATCACTAACAAATAAACAGAGAGAGAGAGTGAACCTTTCTGTGTTTTTGTCCAAAAAACTGTTCTTCCTTACTCATATTTTTCATTAAATGTCATCCAACTTGGCAAATTTTTGTATTTTTTTAATATCATCAATATCACACCTTGTGCGGGAATAAAATCTTTAGACCAAAACTGCGTATTTGTACAATTTGTCGACTTTTTAGCGGCAAACACTTTTATGGATGATAATCGTTTGAAAACTCGTGGGTTTAAATTGTTTATTCATTTCATATGGTCTTTTGCATGGGTCTGGTCAGAGGTATTCCTTAAAAAAAGACTCATGAGAAGATAATTTTAAATGATGAATTGCTAAATGACACTGGGAAAATTCTGAAATCTCGCAGACCATCGAGAAAGGTGACTTTGTCTGTCGATCAAAAAATTTTTTGGGTTCCCACCCAAACAGTCGTTCTATTTTTCCAAGGACAGATTCTACGAAAGAAAATATTCGCTTTTTATTCGACAATAGATGTTGAACAATACATGTACCCAACAATTCTTTGTTTTTCGTGTTATTGGTTGTAGATATGGACACGCCAAGACAATTAAGACATCCACCATCAAAGATGTTACTACATTATCTCTGTTTAAATCACGACTGAAGAAACATCTCCTTTTTCTTCCTTAATCTCTCCTCCTTTCCTTTTTCCTCTTTCCGCTTTTTTCCTTTTTCCCATTGAGTAATAGTTTTGATTTAAGGTAATTTATAAACAAATACGTTTATTTCTATTTTTATATATTTTTAACTTTTTTTTTTTTTTTCTATTGAATATGTTCTTTAACTTGAATTATAAAAATAAAACTTTATTTTATTGGTTGGAAGAAATTGCCATTTGGCAATAAGCCCGCCAATGTACAAATAACATTATGTACAAAAAGTTAAATAAATAAATTAGTAGTTCTAAACTTAGATGTTTTACGTGTGGATTGGAGCATCTGAAAAAGACTTAAGAAGTTGAAATTCAAAATGCCATATGTTTCAACTGTTCAGAAAATCATTTAGCTACAAACAGAAACTATTCACTATTATCCTAAGACTTATATTCATCCTAAGACAAAATATCATCAAAAAGTAGATGACAGAGCAAAATATTTTTTATGGTGAACCAGCTAAATTCCCATTCAGCAAAGGAAAATCATACGCTGATGTTGTATGGTCTTCCTCTTCTTTACAATCCAGCAATACCCAACAACAATTTTCTCGTCCACAGTCTTCGTCCACAATCTTCGTCAAATCAACATCAGGTTTCTGAAATAACGTGTTTCGTAAACCTTATTTAAATTAAAATTTTTTCAGATAAGGAAGACTTACGTGAAGTGCAAAAATGCAGTGAAACAAATAAGACTTAGTGCAAATAAAGTTATATAAGCAGCAACAGATACGCGTAGACAGTTGGAATTGCAAGTTAACATACAGTATTACTGGCGCAGGTCTTGGTCTAAATGTTGGTCTAAAAATAGGATGTGTTCTTATTTTGCTGAAATTGACAACTGAGTTTTAGTCCCCGTAGAGTTTTAGTGCACAATAGAGTTTTAGTCCCAACACTTACGTATGGAACGGACAGAGTAAGGATAAAAACAGAGAAAATGCGTTTTTTTTTATTGGACCACAAATTGCTTCCAATTATTGTATTACATGACACAATATTTAAATCTTTAAAAAAAATCGTATCATTTTTTGATCCGTGAAATACAAGCTTTAGTTAAAATACTGACATTATTCGTTTATTGTTTCACATATTTACAATAATTTATTTGTTGAGGGGCTAAAATTGTAAGAGTTGTTAAATAAATAAATAATACTCCAGTTTTATTTATTTTTGTATCTGAGTGGATTAAGAATACAGGCATATACATAAAATAGAACCAAATCCCTGGACGAGTGTTTCCGACTCGATAGCCGGCTGCTCTCAGGTAAAAATTCTAAAAAAAATAATTTAAGTGGAGATAATTTTGCCTGGTAGTGTAGTGGTTGACGCGTTCATCTACCCCACTTGAGGTTCTAGGTTCAATTCCTGACAGGGTGGACATTTAATATTGTTTATTTTTGTGGTTCTACAATATTTAATAATTCCTGATTACAAGCGTAACACTAAAATATTGATCAGCTTACCTTCAATGTAAAAACAAAGAAATTATTGTGATTATTTTCTCAAATCTCGATCCGGGTTGTTGTCCCGTGGCTGGTTTCGCGGACTCGCGGTCCGAGGTTTGCACCCCGCACTACTAAAAGCTGGTTCTCGTTTTCTAATATCGATTTATTCACAACTCGTTGAAAATGGCTCCCAAAATTAAAACATGCAGGTAAACCATAAGAACGTAAATATTTATTTTTTTATTTAATAAACAATATAATGAATGGTGGTATTAAATGTAATATATTGAATGGTACCTAAGTGTAACGTCGAAAGCTTAATTATCTCAACTTGCTACGGTTACGGCTTTATTTAAGTATAGTAATATGGGTTGAAATTGTTTTAGTTTAATTTTGTTGTTAAAGAAGTTGTTTTGAAAGTTGTTGTTAAAGTTGTTTTGTTTTAAATAAAACAAAAAAAAATATTTTATCCAAATATTTCAATTTTAGGAGGCATTTTTAGTGAATTGTATATAACTCCTTATTATTATTGTGAATTAAGTTAGGGTAAAGCCGGATTCGGACCTTGGACCAAAGATTCTCAAGTCTCAACACTAACCACGGGACCAAAGCCCGGTTCATTCTAATTTATTTTGTTTAATCAATAAATATGATAAATTTTAAACATTTAAATCAATCAGTCAATAACAGGTCATAAGCTCTGTTGGCGTTGCCTAGTATGCATGTGAAATAATTCAATTAGATGAATTTCACTCGCATAAATAAAGGTTTCAGCTCTTTAACTTCACAAACATCAACAGATGAAAGAATTGAAGGAATATAGATGTTCAAATATAGGCAGAATGGTGAATGTTACACGGTGTGTAAAGTTGCCACTCAAACCAGCTATTGACAGGTCATAAGCCCTGTAGATGCCTAGACTTCTATATTACCTTCTCTTAAATGTTCTTTATCTCTGTTGTAATATGTTAATTAATAATAATTGTCTATGTATAAATGTGTCCATAAAAATGTCCACTGGGCGTATATATTAATAAATATTTTTTTTTTAAATACCTTATTATTGTATTTTGAACTTATCTATTTGAAATCAATAGAAGTTATTTATTTACTTATTTTTAAATATGATTACCAGACGCTCAATGACTGATGGTTTATACTAACACAAAAAAGTGCTTACGTACATGCAACGTTATTTATTTTACAACCCTCAAAATAATATTTTTTGACTTACTGTACTTCAGTAGTTAACATGAAACATTGTTGTTCGACATCACATTAATAATTATTTCTGAAATAATTATTTTACAGGGGATAATAAAAGGTAATAAAACTCATCAAGTTCCGGTATCATTATGATGCTCATTTATAAGGGCTAAAACGATTATAAATCAACCATCTTAAGTGCTTTTGTAGTATCAATATTGAATGTACAAAATATATACAATAATTATTTTTCGGGTACATAGTATGAACGTCTACATTGTTGTGTAGTAATTGGCAAGCACATTTCATTTATTTATTTTCATTTTCATTTATTTATTCAGATAATTAGAACATTAAAGAGAAAAGACCCAACTCATTCTAAATGCAATAAAAGATTACAAATTAGAGTACATAGTTATGTTATTAAAATAATATAACAAAATGTAAAAGGAAAAATTAAAAGTTAGAAAGTGCTTTTCTAAGGGAAGATCCATTGTCGTGAAATATGGCGACATCCGAGACGATGCGGTTAAGTAGCAAGATTGCTTTACCAACCGGCATAACCTTTGGCAGGTTGGTTCTGCATCGTGGTAGGTAAAACAATCGATGCTGTCTTTGTCGAAGATAGTTATCTGGTACGAACAGACCTACATCCATCGGAATTTCTGAGTTATGTATGCGACCACCAATCACCTGGAAAAAGTGAACACCCAAATGAACGTCCCTCCTCCTCCATATTGACTGATTTCCTAGTAAAAAGTCGGTTGTGAAGAGCCAAGAATAATGTCCACACTCTCTTAGGTACAGATGGCGCAGAACTTCAAACGATTTCTTACCGAGGAATTTTACTATGTCCTCATAATCTGAGTGTAAGAAAATATCTTAGCATTTCTAAGAACTAAACCAAGCATTTTAAGGGAGTCATATCATAGATAAACATTTGCTACCGTGCGTAAAATTTCGAGTTCCCTAATCCCGAGTAAGTTTGACATGAAATAATTATAAAAACAGAAGTAATTTTTAATTAAGCTGATAACAGCGTTACACCTTTTTTTCTTTTGAAATAAAAAAGTAAATTTCGAACACGCATAATTTTTTTTTATTTTAGTCGTAAAAAACTGTGTTAGAAAATGGGAAATTATGGTAGGACTTAATTTTATCCGTGTCGATATGCGCGTTTGCCTACCATGCGAGAGGTCCCGGGTTCGATTTCTAACATGGTTTTTTAATATTTTTTATAAAATAGTTGCTTTATTTTTTACCTTGCTTATAATATACAAGGTTTATATTTCAAAAGTGGATTTTTCTGCAATTAAATTTCTTTAAATTTATCTAAACTGTTGGGAACAGGAGGGATATACTAATGTGGGCCAATCGGGAACTTCTCAGCATTTGCTCTTGAGGAGAGGAAACCACTCAAAACTCTTCAGAAGAAGTCGGCCTGTTGGCAGCAGTCAACAGGCCTTCCGTTCCACTAGAGGAGTGTTTGGCATTTTCTTCCCTACTTTGGTTTATTTTACCAATTGCCTGCACTATATTGACCATGTATAATACTACCTCTCGTGTGAGTTCTTTATTACCGATGGGATGTCGCATAGATCTTCACCCGAGCTTCTGCATCGCGCCTCCAGCTGTTGTCTTTGAAAGCTAAAAAGGGGGCAATGCATCAACAAGTGAGGGACATCTTGAGGAGTTTCATCGTCGCATGGGCAGCTGTCGATCTCGGAGAGCTTGAAGCGATGTCCTAAGATGGTTGACATGCAATCTTTTTTTTCAAGGTGTTTATACACTGGAATATTATTCAGGGTATCTGGACTCTCACCAGTAGCTTGAGGCTACTACTTAGACTACATTACTGAACAATGACAAATGTAACACCAGAGCAGCTCAGAACTCTCCATTAGGAAGAGCAATAATTAGTCATTTTCAGAAGATGTACGATCTTGACTTATTTAACGACTCAGCTACAAACGAAAGCTTTTTATAGAGTCATATTGTCAACAATCATATTTAGCCTTTCATTTTTAGCCACAATTAATAACATTTTGCCTCTTTTTTTAAAAAAAAAAAGGATAAAAACAAAGATAAAGTATACCTTATCTCCTATACATATAAAACAAACCCACATTTTACACACATCACTCCATGAGCCACACTCCTTATTCTTAACCATGGAGATACCAACACAAATAGTCACGTGTTATTCATATCCTTGTCATATTTTGTTGTCCTGTTCAGAAGTTGTATTATATTATATTGTGTTGTGTACGTAATAAGTGCTGTGTTGGGTTCATGTTTTTTTTATAATAATATTGCTGTTTAATACCAATTAAGCACTGTGTAACAATACATATAAACAAATAAATAAATAAAAAAAATGTATTTAATAAATGTTGCAATTGACAACAAGGGGAGATCCTTAAGCCCACCATCCGCCCGCAGCTGTTATAGAGTCCTGGGGGACTCTCTATTAGCTGCGCATAGATGAAAGTTATTATAAATATTCCTAAGGAATACAAAATCTATGCAGATTAAGGATGAGGGAGGAGGACGTATGGACAGAGGCCAACACGTCGTCTCCACCCCTCAGGATCTCCTCAACGCCTCTGTTTTTTTTATTCAAAAAATATGTACGGAAACAATTTACATAACTAAACGTATCCAAATATACAAAAACAATTTCTTAAAACTATAGTAACATAACAAATATAACTTACCCAAAAACATAAGTAAAAACACGGATATTTACAATAAAAGAACGGCTTTGAATAAAGAAGGACTTCCTGGGTGGTCAGATGCAGAGGATCCAAATTCCAAAACAAAAGGACAAAACAAAAGAACGTGTGCGTTTCGCTCGGAAGGAAGCACAGTCCCAACTGAATGAGCATCCCACAGGAACAGTTGGAATTGACAGTGCTCTACGCACCACTATAAGTGGAAAAGGGAATGATCATTATCATATACGTATGAACATAAATGTGATATTATAGTGACAGGCGCCGTGGCGCAGTTGGTCAAACGCCTTACTATGAAACTGTCGACGCGGGTTCGATTCCCACCAGTTGTAAGAAAAAATCTATGAAAGATTTGTTCTCAATTGGTTTGGGTATTGTGGTGCATTTTTCATAATTTCCTTGCAGTTCCTTTACTTCCTATTTTCTAACAAATAGAGGCATAGCGGGTTACTCCTTCAAAAATATGCCTATAATATAAATAAACATAAATTAATAATACTTAATTTAAAAAAATTGACGCACTAAGGTTATGTCTTATATGTCATACATATTCAATTTAATAATAAAAAAATATTTATAAAAAATCATATATACGTTACAGAACTAAAATTCAAGAGGTACATATTATAAAAGGACAAAAAATACTTAAATAAACTCTCGTTAAAATAGTAACAATATCCAGAGCGATGTTGTTCCGCATAGCGGTAGCCCTTCCAACAGGCAGAACCAGCGGCAGGTTGGTCCTGTATATCGGAATATGAAACAATCTATGCTGACGCCGTCTTAGGTAATTATCAGGAACATACAAACCAATGCTCATCATAATTTCAAAATTATCAACCATAGCGCGCAACAATCGATAAAAACGTGTAGTCAAATACACATTTCTTCTAGTCTCTAAACTGTTGTGGCCAAGCATACCCTGGAAAAACTTGGTCGAGTAGAGCTAAGGATAATACCCGCACTGTCTCATGTAGAGATATCTCAGAAACTTGTTGGGTTTCCTCTATCATAAGAGAGTACTTCAGTTCATGTATTCGTCCCAACTCATCGCAAGACTTTGGTTCCACGGAGTCGGGATTTGTGTCTTAATAAATGTTACTTAAATATATTGTGAATAAAATGAAATAATAAAATCGCCAGTGGAAATGAAAAATTTACTAAACGACATGTAACCAATTTTACAGAAAAGACAATTATTGAAAAAAGAATAATAAGAAACAGGGGTTCGAACTGTCAGTAGGGTCGCAGTGAGTCACATCTTGCTGGAGGGTGGGATTCTATAAAATGCTGCAAACGCCCACTTGCATTCCACCGGCAACACTACTGACTAGTCCTACTCGTTAGCATCCACGTCGCGAACCCCGGGCAATGGGATCACACTCAAAACGGTGTAATCACACCGGATAACGAGGGGATGAAAGGCGAGTTTTTAGCGCCTCAAAACCAAAACCAACCGGCTAAGGGAAGGTAACCCCGATAGAAAATCCACCAGAGAAGGCAACGGAAAACCACTCTGGTCATCTTTTCCCAGGAATTACTACGGCGAGTACATCAATGAGCAGTCGTCCTGGCTGCGAAATGCAAAATTAGGGCAGGACAAATACATATGCTTTCGCTGTAGTGATCGCTGACGTCGGGGGAATCCGGCAAGGCACTAGAAGAAGAAGAAGAAGAAATATCATATTCAAATTTGTTAAGTAAATAACAGCATTTATCAATGTTTTTCTTGGCCAATAACCTTTCCCCCGCCCTTTCATGACCCATCCTTACCTAATATCAAGATAGAAGAAATACAAAATTGGATGATTTGGATTTGGAATAAAACAATATTACATTTTGACACTTCACATTCAATTGCATAAATAGTTCTTGAATCGTCGCGCGTCGTTGTAAACATCGTTACATTTCACGTGCATTTCGTCATCCAGTGCCCGAAATTGAACAACATTCACATCATATCAAAGGTAGGTGTCCATTTCATGTTCCTACCCTTTCTTCAAATATACTCAACCTATCACAAAACTGAATGAATTTCGATTTTTCCATTACAGTCCGCCTTTTCGTTAGCAAAATATTTTTTTTTAATTACGTAGGAATTACGCCAATACACGTAATACGTGTACGAGTTTTTTTTATTTATTCAAATAAAACTTTAATTGGCTCCTCTGTAATGTTGCTAGTGAATTCTGCCTTTCCACCGTCATTGTATTCATGAAATTGGATTGATACAGCGATATTAATTTCATAAATCAAGAACATTTTTGAGACGCGATAGATATGATTTCAATCCGTGATCTAGACACGACGCGCGTCGTTAGTACCGGCCTCACGCAAAGTAAGTAAAGCATCATGAACCTCACGAATAGTGGTAAATACAATCAACTCGAAGTGCGTTTCATATTTAGGCTGTCATAAATCATTCTAGAGAGCTCGAACATTGTTGTGTGGAACAGGTGGTAGGCGATAATATAGACCTACTCCATATAAAATGGCCATTTACCTAATTTCCACAAATGCACTTAACTGCACGACCGATATGACGTGTTTTATAATGACTGTGCACTTTGCTTTATTTTATAATACTCCTATGTTTATGTAGATTCGTAGGAATTTGAGCTTGACACGCACATGCGATACTTAGTCAAATAATTGTGCATATAAATTTAACATTGTGCATATAAATATTACAACAGTGATGAAGAACACTTTAGAGGACGTAGTATAGAAGTCTTGGCATCTACAGGGCTTACGACCTGTCAACGGCTGGTTTAAGTGACCACTTTACACACTGTGTAACATTCACCATTCTGACCATATTCGAACACCTATATTCCTTCAATTCTTTCATCCGTTGATGTTTGTGGAGTTAAAGAGCTAAACTCTTATGAGAGAAACCCTGGTGAGATTCATCTAATTGAATTATTTCACCTACATACTAGGCAACGCCTGAACGACTTAGGTTTTCTACATACTTAAATACAATTGATATAATATTTTATTTATTTATTTATAAATTTTATCATATATACATTTTTTTGTAAACTTTGCTAACAGAGGTCCATACCCCGTTCTAAGCTAAGCAATTGCATTTTAATCCATAACAATAATTTACAGTTTAATGGAACGAACAGACAAATAAAATATCAACCTACTAGTATACTCATATTAATATATACATATATACATTCATACAAATACATATATATATATATATATGTCTAAATACTGTCATGGAATTGGATACCGATATTTTTTTCAAATTTTCGACAGAAATTGTTATCCAAGCATTAGAAATATATATTTGTGCAAGGTGTTTGAAGTATTTTTGATATAAAATGTTATTTTCATTCAAATGTCATAAACGTATGAAATTTTGTACAGTCGGGGTCTACGTTCAGGCGCGCGAAAGTAATGCAGTAGTACATTAAAATTTAATTGTTGAAACGGTACTCTTGTTTATTAATTGCAAATACATTAAAATGCATACATGTAAGTGGAATTATAAGTAAAATGCAGTTTTTAAAACAATGGACTTGTTATTTACAAATTAAGAAGTAAAAAAAAAGATACGCACCATTAAAATTTCATTGCCTGTTATAAAAATATTGATAAAAAATAAAATATTTGGTCATTGAAATATTTTAAACTAGTAAAAAAACAAATAAAGCAATGTATGTTAATAAATAGATAAAATTAATTTTGAATAACATTAAAAGATTTTTAAAAATATGTATTATTATTTGAAACTATTACTTAGGTAACTAGTATAAATATACATAAAAATACATACTGATATTTAAAAATTGTTAAAAAAATTATTATGTACTCATAAATTAAATCAAGGAAAGAAAAGACAAAAATAAAATCAAAAAATTTTTTTTTACATGTATTTTATTATTGGTAGGTTGGAAGAAATTGTCATTTGGCTATAAGCACGCAGTATGTACAAAACGTTCGGTAAATTTAAAAAACGCAACAATTTAAATCTTGTAGGGAATCAAACCTAGGACCTCCTGAATGGTAGTCAAACACGCTAACCAAAAATTGTAAAAGTTTTGTAACCTGCTATAAAATTAACTCTTATTTCATTTTGTTATGGGTATCTTTATTTCTTAACAACTGAATGTCGTAGTTTTTTTTAAAAATAATATGCGTTCATCTTATTAGTATGCTAGGAATTTCTGATTAATGGCGTTTTTTGAAAAAACATCTTTGCGGGGTACCATTAGGAAACACTACCTACTCTAGTGTATGATTATATGAACACCAATAATTTACGAATACGAATAAATAAATCTCTATCTTGGACTTTAAAGCAAATTTCATAAATAAAAAAACGCTTAGAAAATTTTGTTCCGGGATATCATTATTTATAGGTATTTACGCACACAATAAATTTATATAAACATATGACTGATTGTACGTATGTGCATATATCCAAATAGCAGGGGCGAATCGTGTATAGAAGCGATTATGCGCAGCGTACCATTATATTTGACTATCCATAATAATGTTTTAATTAACTTTATTTACAGAAAAACAAACAAATAATTACTACTTCTTGTAAATCATTGCCATTATTTGTAGTTTTTCCCAAATATTAATAAAGCGCGCCCAACGTTTGCAATGAGCTAAGGAACTAGCCGATTACTCCAGCTTATTTCTGAATACAAATAAGTGTATTATATTTTAAACACCTTAAACCCAATTGCGGAATTTTTCTCCCAGAGTATACTTTCAGATTACACAAATTCTTTGAAGATTCTCGATTTGGAAAGCAATATTTCAAACATTATTTCTTAAGGACTGTTTTTCTTTGAGATGATACTTTTGACATATGACTCGCAACACATGTGGCTCTCGACGCAGCCGTTTTTGGCATTATTTATTTCCAGAACAAATCGGCCAGTTGACATTTCAATCGTTATGTTAATAGATAATACTGACTGAATTAATTGTGTTATTATTTATAAACTTTTTTGTTAAGTTATGTGTTAAATTAGTGGATTACATTATAGCTACACAATATAATAGATCACGAAGTAACGTCGTTTGAGTTGATTTCATAGATGAGAATTGTTGTATTACACAGAACCACAGAAAAAAATAAAAACATTTATTTACACCTACATAGTAGGTACAAATAAATGTTTTTTTTATTGCTTACCTGTAAACAAAATCACCGTTCGTCACTGCCAAATAGTCTATAAATGATCGAAACGTACCATCAAAATTGACAGTGTTGTTTTAAGAGTATTTCCTCATTCTTAAAAAGTGTTTTTGGATTGTTAAAAATATTTGGAACGCATGTCATAGACATTACCAAACTTACTGACACTCTCCCATTTTTGGTCATACCGTAATATGGGATCGCAAAAACGGTGCTTCAAATCATAAATAAAAACTCTCTCACTAATATTGACCATACCGTCAATTGTGACAATCGGTAAAACCAAGAAATAATATTTCTAAAACCAATTAATACAGTCAACCAATCCTGCCATAATCTTATATAGTTGTAGTTAGTCCGTAAACATTCTGCGGTATTGAATTTAAAAAATATATATTTTTGGTATGTATTAAAAAAAACAACCTGCACTTTTTAAAGGCATGTCAGCATGTGGCAAAGAGAGGATTTGGCACGAAGTTATGAAAAACATACCACAAAACCCAGACTAATTGAGAAAATCTTTCTTTGATTTTTTTCTTGCAATTGGCGGGAATCAAACACATAAAGCCTGTTTCACAGTTGGCCTTCTAATCAACTGCGCCACGGCGCCTGTCTCACTTAAATATCTTTTTACTCTACCGATTACATGTGCGCCTTCATTTTCAGATCGGAATTCAATTGCCTAGTTGCGTTTGCGGTCAACGCGGTGCATTGATTAGCGGACAGACTTGTTTTATAGGGGAATTCAGTACGTACATCAGTGGGGCACCATGCCATCATGCTCCATGGAGTCTCCTACATCGCGTGCCGCTACTCCTAGTGAAGGGGCTGACTGCTCAGTCTTGGTCCAATGGCCACCGCATCCGATACACCAGGACTTATTGAGTTCTGCGGAAACCGGGCCAAGCTTCAAGCGTAATATGGTGAGAAATTGTGAAATAAGATAGAGAAATCAAATCTAATATAGGTCCTATTTGATCTCAGAGTAATAATGCGCGACCCGCGTATAAATATGACATTTCACTTTATTTGCATACAATAAAAGTATTTCCAATTTTTTATTTAGTTTTTGGTTTAACGACAGGCATGTAACGGACGGTTTTATCGATGTGCTTGCAATTTTCGAGTTGAGTACCTACGGACCATTGTTTTGCTGCAAACTGAAGCTAACTTCGTGATTGATAATCCTAGAATAGTTTTTGTCCGTATGGAGGGCTCTACAAGCGGTAGAGCGTTATTACTCCGAGTATTTAATACGTACTTACAATTTTAAAAAAAAACATTTCCTGGGAAGATTAAAGACTAGTATGTTTATATATATCATGTAAAACAATCATATACTTATTTGTAAATTACCGTTTATCGATACTTTTTTTAAGTATTGAAGAGGAAATAAATATAATCAACCCTCCTATAACGCGATTATTTTTACCGTGTTATATGGAATCCTCGCTATAAGAAACCCTGAATTAATACTTATCAGATTATTCACACCGCACTTTATAATAAACCACTGCCGCGTTTTATGAAAGCCGCGGTATAAGAAACTAAAAATTTGTAAAAATTAATTATTCGTACTGCGTTATAAAAAAAACCACGTTAATTGAATTTCAGAAATAATGAAATTGTTTATAAATCAGAAAAATGTGTTTTGGATTACGTACATATAAAAAAATTCATTCTCAATGTCAAAGTTTTGAAAAATACGTTTTCTAAATAAAATGACAACAAATATTTATAAATGTACATATTTGAGTGTAGGTTTATAGAACATACAAACATTTCTTTAATTTATTTATTTATTTAACACTTCATAAGCATATACAATTTATATACATATAAGGGCGGGCGGGCATGTTGCCTCATCGCAATTTCTTCCTACCTACCCAAAACGTTCAGTTGAGGAAATTACAAGTACACGAACATGTTGACTCTTACAATTATTGACAAAAATTAAAGACAAAGATTAAGAAAATAAAAATCCATAAAAAAGCACTTTACTATGAAGAGTGGAGAGGGGATGGGAAGGAAAGATGAAGGATAAAGGAAAAACTTAAATATTTTGATAGTAACATTTCAATCTTGACATAAATGTAAATAAAGAAGGGGCGTCTCTAACATTAGTGGGTAGATTATTCCACAGTCGAACAGCTACTACTGTGAAAGAGGAGGCAAGAAAATTAGAGCGATGAAAGGGTATTACAAGAATTCTCTCGTCACTAGAACATTGTTCATTTAATAAAATTATAAACAAATACATTTGTTTCAAATGTTTTTTTCAATTGGCTTCAAAAGAATACGAGTAGATATGATTTTTTGTGTAATTTTCATGTAATTATCATGTGATTTCACATTATATAAATAATAAACAATATTTTGAGTTTGTCCAAATTTTTGTAGATGAGGACTGGATTCAACTCCCTGGGGAGCTGCTTATATTAACATATTACAACAGAGATGAAGAACATTTAAGAAAAGGTAATATAGAAGTCTAGGCATCTACAGGGCTTATGACCTGTCAATGGCTGGTTTTAGTGGCCACTTTACACACTGTGTAACATTCACCATTCTGCCTTTATTTGAACATTTATATTCCTTCAATTCTTTCACCTGTTGATGTTTGTGAAGTTAAAGAGCTGAAACCTTTATTTATGCGGGTGAGATTCATCTAATTGAATTATTTCACCTATATACTAGGCAACGCCTGAAAATGTTATTTTTTCAATTTCTGTACTTCTTCATGGACCAGGTAATTTATCAACAATATTTTGAACATTTAATAATAAAATAAGTCATAAGCCCTGTAGATGCCTAGACTTCTATATTACCTTTTCTTAAATGTTCTTCATCTCTGTTGTAATATGTTAATATAAATAATATGTTACGTATTTTTGCACAAAAACGTGATTTCTTTTGCTCAAGATGCCCATCATTCCTTATTGCAGGGGAAATCTAGAGTTATTCCTCGTTATACACGAAAACAGTTTATCTGCAGATACGAGTTGGATTTTCACTTTATTAACAAAATCAAGAGTATTATGAACACAACTAACAACTAACATTATTATGACCTACTCACATACTTTGATTCGACCTACTACTTTCAACGCGTATAACTGATCTATTACTTTTGTGAACAGAATTTTAAGTTTTACTATGTGGAAGTTCCGTGGTTTTTTTTATTTATTAATTGACAATTAAACTTAGCCAAAACTTTTTTTTTTTTTAATTATTTAAAGTTTTGTATTTTTTAAATTACTTCGCGTGAGATGTCTCATTCACCTTCTTGATGAGTTCGGTGATTTGTCAGTTCACTTACCGTAAAACTAAAAGATATCACAGCTTTCTTATCATTGGTTGTTTCGGGTGAACTAGTGACGTCATCCAAAGTAAAACGATTAAATTAAAAATCATAAAATTTATTTTTTTTAATTTTTTTTTAATTTTTACCGCGCGTAAGAATACATTTTTTTACATCCAATTTCTCGAAGCGGTGAATTTTCTTATTATTTTAACAAATCTATTGCTACTGTCACTATTTTTACCCAGAGAAAAAAAAAATATCTACCCTCATATTTCAATACTACGGCTAGTAGCTTGAAGAAATAAAAATAAAAAAATGGATTTTTTTAAATGTGTATTACAACAGACGTGAAAAACATTTTACAGAAGGAATATAGAAACCTAGGCATTAACAGGGCATGTGACTTGTCATTAGCTGGTCTTAGTGGCCACTTTACACACTGTTTAATACTAACCATTCTGCCCATGTTTAATCATCTACATGTTCTCAATTCTTCCGCCTGTAAAATTTTGCGAAGTAAAAGAGCTGAAACCTTTATAATATGGGTGAGATTTCTCCGGCTGAACCAATTCACCTACTAGACAACGCTCAGAAACGATTTCTTAATTTTTATACTTGTTAGTTTAATCAGCAATGTTTCGAGTATGTCCAAAGTTTGAAGATACCTAGACTTCTATATTCCTTTCTCAAGAATCTTTTCCCACTCTGTTACAACAAATTTAGATCTAATTAACTCCCTAGGGAGGAAATCAAGCCTGTCTGAAATACTCGAAACATTGTTGATCAAACAAATTAAGTTCAAGCCTTTTTTATTTCAGCTTCAGTACCGTAATGGAATTGCAATTATTAAAAAATCGTCTCAAGCCTGCCTTCCTATATCGGGAAGAAAAAGAAGAGGAAGAGGAAAAAAGTACAGGTCCTCCCACGGCTACAACGACAACCATAACCAGGTCAGGTCGAAAAATTCATTTTCCGGACCGCTAAAGACCTTAGCTAATACAGAATTCTGGAGACCACTCCCACTCTTCTTCCATGGCGTTATCGCTTGGGAGGGAAGTGTGTGGGGACCAAAAAGTTGTTGTCTATGGCCACAGTGCCCAATGGACCTATATAAGGGCGCGTAACACGTCACTCGCCCTTCTCTGTCTTCACCAGTATTCAAATTCACTCTAAAATATTATGTCTGTAATCTTTGTATTTTCGTGTGTAATAAACCAAAAATTGTAAGTAACTTGAATTATTTTATTTATTTATTCCTTGAGGTTAAATCCATTTAATCATAATATGTTTTACATGAACTAACAAATAGCTACTATCAAGTACAGTATAATAATAAATTCTCTACAATAATGAGATTTTTCTTAAAATTAATTACAATTCTACATATATATTTGTACTGTGTTTAATATTATGTGTGCCTATAACTGTGCTAATACTTTTTATCAAAAAAACATAAAATGTCTTGCTCTCATTACTAGGTGCATTACCATATGTTTCACTGACGTACGTAATGTTATATACTACGTCCATATAGGTACTCTCGCATTGTACATCCTCAGTACTTCGTAGTGGCTAATAGCATTATCTACGCAATGATAACGGTTTCTTCATAAGCTTATTAACACTTTGTACCCATATATTATTCAGAACGCCCTTCAAGACATACATGTACATTTTAGAAATAATATCCAAAAAATCAACTTTTTAACATCAATGGCACGTATCTCCAAAAACGTAAAAAATAAAAAAGTTCACTATTTTCTTTTTGTGGTTCTGCTTAAAAGTTAATGTTGGCTATTTATTTATTTATTCATTTAAAATTTCACTTGTTTAAATATTAATGAACTTATTAAGGCTTTTTAGGCTATGCCCATGTCAAGCCACAATAAAAATACATAGTTTACAAATAAACAAAATAAGAGTATCATTGAAATCAACAGAAAAAGAATAACGCTATCATCTGTACATCAGTAAGGATGGAGCTAATGTGAAATCATTATTTTATGTTTTTAAGCCAAAATACATATTGCCAAACTGTATAGGTACAGACAAAGGCGCCTTTTTTCTGTACTGGACCAATTTTTGCTCTTTAAAATACATCACGCTATGAAACCATTTTTTTTCCATACATATATTTTCATAATTTTTTTATTACATTAATACATCTTAAAATTAAGCTAAAACATTATTTGGAAAAAATGCTTACAACGGCTTCAGCGTCTGAGCGTGGGCCATTCCTTTTTGAATAATTTTGAAAGTTTATGGCCCATAAATATGGTATGACATAACCATTAAAAAAACTCAAGATTAACATATGCTGATATCACAAAAACAGAATTTATTTACAGTACGTATTTTATTTTGATTTTTTTTTCAATTGTGTCTATCTGTTCTTGTACCAGTGATTTAATGTTTTGTCATTCCTTAGGTAAAAGATTAAAGGATCTTGGACCAATATGTAAGAGTGCCTCTGTGCGAACTTAGTTCTGCATCCTGGAACTGACAGTACACTATCGGATCTATTGCTAATCCGATTTAAATTATTGCAAAATAATTTCCTATTTAAGCAAACATATTTCGGGCACTGAAATAAATATAATCTTCTGAAACTAAGGAATCCACTCTCTACGTATAGTTTATTACTAGTAATAGAACTAATATAGAACAATCTGTACTGGTACCTATAATATATTTATCACGCATGTATATAAAGAACTCCGTAGGTTTTTATTTATTTATTTTATTTAGAAAACATACAGTCATTCAAAATAAGTACTAAAAACAAAAAAATTTTAACATAAAAAGACCAATTAAGTTTTCATAAATTAAAAAGATATAAACGTTAAATGTGACAAAAAATAAAAAATGAATGAGAATTTTAAGTGAGAAAAGGATAATTGTTGACATTTGCGTTTTCCATGGAGGTAATAAATTAAAATAAATAAAAATACCGAATGTACACTCCGAGCCATCCACGCACACACATGAACGCACATTTAAAACATACACAAACATATACATTACATGCGGCACATATACATAGCATAAACCACTCAAGATGTACATTCAGCAACTATCCCAAATAATCGACCCCATGAAGAAATTTTCTGTACAAATGCAACGTGCAGTTAAAAATGTCTACATCAATACTGAGTCCGTTATAATTTCTACAGGTACGTCTAATGAATGAATTCGAGGTATAATTGTTTTTACAAGTTTATTGTATATATGATAAAATTATATTTTTAAAAAGTAAATTAATCAATTTATTTAATTTAATATAAGCTATTAAAATAATTTTTTGCATACTGTATGTAAATTAAACTGGTTTTGTTTATTAAAATATATTAAGAAATGTGATTGATTTACTAAAAGCTAACCAAAATGTTATTTTAATCAGAAACATGACTTTTATTTAAGCATTTAATGAGTTTGGTACACTAGCAGTTATACAATTTAATATATATGCATTATTTAAATATTATTAATTCATACATAACTATGCAATTGCAACAAAACAAAAATAACCACTTCTAGTAAGCACCCTAACTTATCATATCTAAACCAAAACCTATTCTAACTAGCAGAATCGCTGTTACATTCTTTGCTCTTATGTATTTTGCTAAAATATTTTGACGCTAAGTGAATTTCAACTCAGATATTTTCCGTATTGAGTGTGTTTTTTATTTATAGAGCAATCTGATGTCCATTGCGGAACAACTTTGTTCTGTTTTTGCAGTTTAGCAATATGCAGTAAGGATATCTGCAGTCTTCTCCTTAATCTGCGTTAATTTTTTCTTGTAATATAAAACTTTAACTTTAATATACTACTTTTTACTCATGGCTTATGTATATACCTATTTACTGTTTTTCCATTTTTTCTTTTTTTAATAAATGCAATGTGGAGATTACTTCATATGATTCTGCGTTGAATTCAGTTTTGGTGTATTTTAACGGGAATTTTATGGTGTATATTTCAGACCATAACTAATTAATTACCTAAGTCCCTTTTACTATAATTCGTCATTATTATTTATTATCCGAATTATCTATTTGTTTTTGCGTCAAGCATAAAAAATATATGTTTTTATGTGCATAATTTGTGTATTAGATATTTTTTTCGTTTAATTGCCTTTAAAAGCCTTATAATTAACGGTTTTTACTTTTATAAACCTTTAAATGAGAAATATTTTATCTTAATTGTGTTAAAATTAACTGTTTAACTCTTATCAATATGCGATATGACTGTCTTGCCACTTACAAGGCATAAATCATATCAATAGCTGTTTTGACTGTATTTTTTTAAAGTTTTTTTTTAAATGTATGTATAGAAACATTTCTCCACAATAACCATATTTATTTTGAAAATACAATTAATTATTCCTAGTCCATTTCATATATTTTTATCGTTATTCGTAGTATGTGATATTTCCCTATTTAAGATAACTCTTTTTTTTACCAAAGCATTTTACTCTGCTTTCTAGCCCATGGTCTAACTTAATGAGAAAGTGAATTTTTTTGTTGTTATTAGACTAACAAACTATGCAAAAAAAATATTTTTGCTATGTATGGCATTATCAACGTTACGACGTTTTTAAGTTTTTGTAATTTTTTAGTTACTTCCAGCGTGACGTCACTAGTTTTTTTCGGTGAGTTGTCCTGATTCTGTCCTGAAATCTAACACAACACCACCATTCGTTATTTTAAAAGAACTTGTGACGTCATTTAAAATAATTTGTTTTTATTAAAATAATTTTTCTTTCCGTATATTTAAGAGAAACTTTGACGTACAATGAAAGCCTTGCGGGAAATCGGATGCAATAAATGTTTTCTTACGCGTGGTAAAAATTTAAGCTTTAAATTGTACCAAAAAATTCCTGAAAACGTACGAAAAAAATAATAACAAACATTTTAATAAAAACGGACTACTTTGAACGACATCACTGGTTCATATAAATCAACCAATGAAAAGACAGTTGTGGGAGGTTTTCGGTTTGCTTGCCGTGAATCGACCAATGGGCAGAACTGATCGAGAATAAGCGAAAGAGAGCCTTTGACGTCACGAGCGGAGTTATTTTAGAAACAAGAAATTTCAAAAATCGTAGCGCTAATAATACGGTATTTAAAAATTGGAAAAAAAATGCCTTCATTTAATTTTTTTTTAATAAACCACAGAACTTACTCATAAAATGCTTTAATTTTCACTATCTGTAAGTTTTTTTTTGTTATATCCAATTACTCATAGCACTCAACTTCCTCATGAAGAAAAGCACATGTATGTAACTCACAGTTGCGCTCAGGGCCCAAATTTCAATGGAATGTTAACAGAGTTATCTTTGACTGTCCATAAAGAAAAATCAATATTTGTGTATGAAAATGAGTATATTTGAATAAACATTGGAAATATCTTCATCGGTAACCTAAAATTAAACATTTTTAAAAGAAAAAATTGTATGCATATTCTGCGTTTCATACAAAAACTTAATTTAACTTTGTAGATAAAAATTGAAGATAAATGTTGACTTCCCATTGGAATTGTCTGTCTCCGCTCCCAAGGGATGATGGCTTCCTTTTTTTATTCAATTGAATGATCACTGTACTATGTACGTGTGCAAAATCTATGGTACAATTTAAAAATCGTAACCTGCTCTAGAATCTTCGTTTTCGTATATTATGAAAACATTAAAGAAAAGTACTTAGCTTCTGAGTACGGTGATTTTGTAATTCGAGTAACGAACGAGAAGTGAGACAACGATATACAGTGCGTGAATGTGTTATAAAAATGACTTTTCGCGAGAGTGAGCGGGACGCAGGGAGGCGGGAGCCTGTGTGCGAGACAGATACAAATAAAGTTCATCGACACTAAGGTTAGTGATTGCCATACACTTGACATTGGCGTATACAATCAATTTATTTTAGGCGCTGTCTGTTCATAAAACGACGCTTTTTAAATGAGTTTATTTACTAAAACTTAAATTGGGCCTCACTCATGAACTAGATATAAAGTTACGCCTAGTCATAGCGGAAGAATTAGGATGTAAATAACATCTTTTTTCTACCACTATAGTATGCCTAGTAGGCGTAACTTTATACCAGGTTTATAAATCGAGGCTTTACTGACAATGCAACACTAAGTCATGAAAACAAGTTGCCGGATAAACGCATTTAAAGATCTTTTTTCTTTCAACGCATTTTTTCTTCCACAATTCTCTTTTATTTAATTTTTTACAAATTTTTAATATAGTCATCTTTATTTCCAAATTTTCGCAACAGAGAGGGAAAACATTTTTGAGAAGGGAATATGGAAGTCTAGGTATTTAAGCTTATAACCTGTCATTGGCTGGTTTAAGTGGCCACTTCACACACTGTGTAACATTCACCATTCTGCCTATGTTTGAACATCCACATTTCATCAACTCATCTCCAATCCAATATCAAAGATGTCTATGTTATGTGGTCTCTACGGTATCTCTATACAAATCATGTCCAAGGAAACATCTTCATTCTCTTCCTTAATATATCCTCCTTTCGTCTTTCCTTTTAATTCCCATTTAGTATTAGTATTGATTTAAGGTTATTTATATACAAATATTATTACTTCTATATTTGTGTATTTTAAGTTTTTTTACATTTTATTTTCCATTGAAAAAACAAAAAGAAAAATTGAATTTTAAAATCCCTTTAAAATCAATATTTTACGTTCACCCTGCCAGAAATTAAACCCATCACCTCAAAGAATTTTTGGCAAATGCGTTGACCAATACACAATTAAGCATCATCAAAATTACCATCATTTATTTATTTATTTATTCATATTTTTCGCTTACAAACTATAATTAATAATAAAAATAATGTGACCTCACTGGGGTTTCCCGTGCCGAGGACACTTAACAATTTAGTTTTTTGAAATTGCATTTAAGAATAAACAAAGAAGACTAACATAAAAAACAAACATAGTTAACAAATATTCAGACTGTTTTAAAAACAAGGTATTTATATACATCTATATTATTTATATTACAAAACACACAATGAAAAAAACAAAAACCTAACATAAGCTATACAGTTGTGGAGCAGTTGAATCAGTATTGGTATGGGCGAATGAGACAATCCATTTTACTTCTACCTAGCTCCACTATCCATTTTTAATAGCTTTTTTAAACATTTTCTCATTACTAATTGCTTTAATAGATAGTGGAAGTAGGTTATAGATTTTCATTGAATAATACTCAAAATCCCTTTGTCCGAAAGTGGTATTAGTTTGTATTTGTTTAAGTTGTCTATGTGTTGAGGATCTAGTGATTATATTATTTGTATGTGATGTATTGTGGGGGTTATGTCTTTCATTTGAGTAAGAGTAGTTTTTGAATCTATAAGTGAGTATTGTTTTAGCGTATAATTGTTAACTAATGCAGTGCACTATGTACCACTTGGTGCGACAAGGTGAATAATGATAATAATAATTAAGACTTACCTTTCTTATTTTTGTTTGGTGATTTAGCCTTCTGTATTTTTTTAATAAAAAGACAAATAGTCTCACATTAATTATATCAACTATTTTTCAAGCACTGTCGTCAAAGTGATTTATTTCAGTGAATCAAGTATACCTTTCTTCAAAGACGGCGACGTCACTACCTAATTTCATTAATAAATATAGCCTTTATTATTTATTTATTCATAAAGGTTTTAGAGATGTGGCTCATAAATAAATTCAGCAGTGATGAATTGACTTTTATTTTGACTTTAAAGTGATACACCTGTTATATTGTATGTAAATAGGTTCAAAGAAATAGTGCGTATAATCAAATCAGCTTTAGTTGAGGCCAACGCACACGTAGCATTTTACTTGTATTAGTTTATTTGTTTAAAACTTTAAGTACAAAGACATAAGTACTTTCGCGGACTTATTTCTAAAAGCAATATCTTCCAGCCAACCAATAAACAGACTGATCAAAAGAAGAGATTGGTTAAAGTTTTGTACTAAAAAACCATAAATATACATCAAAAGATACATACATATGCTAAAATAAAATCTTTAAAAAACCTAATTAATTAAAAATAACTGCTGTTTTTTTAATTAGTAGATAAGGCTTGCAAATATGAACATAAAAAAAAAGTACGTTCTATTATACGTATTATAAATTATGAGAAAATGTGGAATCAGATAATGAGTTTGGAAGGAGAGAAACAGAGGGACCTGGAAAAAAAAAGGATAAAAAAATCATTTGAGGAAAAAAGAAGCAGTAAAAACTCAAGAAGCTCAGGATTCTGGGGATATGTAATAATTAACAAATAACAACAGGGATGGAGAATACCTTAAATAAGGGAATATGGAAGTCTAGGCATTTACAGGGCTTATGACCTGTCATTGGCTGGTTCAAGTGGCCACTTTACACGCTGTGTAACATTCACCATTTTGCCTATGTTTGAACATCCAAATTTCTTCAATTCTTCCATCTTTTGATTTAAGTAAAATTAAAGAGCTGAAACCTTTATTGTTGGGAAAAGATTCATCTGACTGAATTATTTCACATAATAGGCAACGCCTAAAAACAAATTTCCAATTTTTAAACTTCTTCTTGGACCAGTTGGTTTCATTACAATATTTGAGTTTGTCCAAATGTTCGTAGACAAAAGACTGGATTTCTCCCCTTCGGGAGTCATTAAGATTAACAAATTACAACAGGGATGGAGAATACCTTAAATAAGGGAATATGGTAATCTAGGTATTAGTATGTGAAATAATTCAGTCAGATGAATCTCTTCGCAACAATAAAGGTTTAAGCTCTTTAACTTCACTAAAATCAACAGATGGGAGAATTGAAGAAATATGGATGTTCAAACATAGGCAAAATGGTGAATGTTACACAGTGTGTAAAGTGGCCACTTAAACCAGCCAATGACAGGTCATAAGCCCTGTAAATGCCTTGACTTCCATATTCCCTTATTTAAGGTATCCTCCATCCCTGTTGTAATTTGTTAAACTTAATGACTCCCGAGGGGGTGAAATCCAGTCTTTTGTCTACGAACATTTGGACAAACTCAAATATTGTGATATGTAATAATGTTTCAGGCGTTTCTTGAAAGTGGCTAGTTATGTTAGCTAATTTATATTTTTATACGTTCCGCAGCGTACAAAAGTGTGTTTTTATTGAACATGTAGGCCCAATTTACACGTATCGTTGAAATCCACACAGGACGGTAAAATTAAATTGGATTGACATTTATTATATAACTCAGTATATATTTATTTTATTTATGCTTTATTAAGTTAGTTCATAACATTTTCAGAACTAATATATACTTTTAATAACATTTCAATTTTTTATCAAAATTTCTCAAAAACATATTTTTTCAAATCAATTTTGAATATCTCAATGCTTTTTTTTCTTTTATTTCTTCTAATACCTCATTGTGCGGCTTTACATAGCTTCAAATACATGCGTTCAAAAAGAGATGAGTCAGCTTCATGCGTTTGCCTGACGTTAAAAAATATATGTAATTTTAAAAAATAATTAGAATACTATAAATATCAATCCACCCTCTTTTATATTATTGTGCCGTAAATAAAAATATTTCATAAACATTTAATTGAATAAACATCTGGACAACACGCTTAATGGTATATAAATCTATGCAATATCTCGCAGCAGCCTCCTGCAATGGTTTCTTCCCTTAGACAAAATTCAAGCTTGTTTATTTCTCCTGAAATTGGTTTTCGTTTTGCAGAATTCAATATGTTCATTGATTCCCGTATTCATACACATAACTCAATGTAAGGAATGTACATTTTAATCTCAGTTGCATAGAATAGCTTTCATGTACGGATTGCAGAATGCACTTCACCCATCATGAGGTTTGTCCATGAATACAGGCATAAATTAATTCAAACATAAATTTAATAGCTTGATTACTAATGCAATTAATATGTTATGAATTAAGAAAGGCCATTGGACATGTTAGTTAAATAATAAATCGTCTCTATAGAACGATTGCCGCTTCATTCGTCTCTCTAAAAACAGAATATTAAATTTTAAATCGGAGCATTTATAATATTTATTACGAAATCGAATACTATTGGTCCTCATTATTCTTTCATGACAACCATATAAGTTGTATACCACTTAATAAAAATCCTCCCACAATAAACGCTCTCGTTTGATTCAGCCAGATAAAATTAATCACTTGGTATTCCTAGAAACAAAAAAATCTATTTAGAAAATTAACGTATCGCTGTCGGCCAATCGATGCCTACCTTTTATTGCAAATGTATGATTTATATAACGTGTCCATCTTCAACTATTTGAAAATAAAGACTCTTATTTATTTATCAGTGCTTTATTATGTTAGTTCACAACATCTAAAGAACTGATACAAACTTTTAATCACATTACAATTTTTCAAAAAAAATAATCAAAAACTTATTTTTTCAATTTTTTTTTGGCAGCCTCAATCGTGCGGATTGGTTTGCAGCAAAGTCCTGCATCTCGTCCTCTATTTGTCTCTATTTTCTACAGCCCTCTTCAGCTCGACATATTTGTTATTTGCCCCCTCAGCCACTCCCTCTATTATGTCATGCAGGAGACCCTCATGGCGTAAAATGTAGCTAATCCATTAGGCTCGCCTCTCTAAGATGGCTTTGGTTAGGTGCTTCTCTTCTTCGATTCTGCTGAGAACTCGTTTTTAGTGATGTGGTCTATGTTTCCAATATTTTTCTGTAGCACCACATCTCATAGACTTCTAGTTTATTTTTTCTGTAAGCCACCATGTCTCACAATCATACATCAATATGCTCCATACATATATCTTGGCAAGTTGCTTGCGGAGTTTTAGATTTATATTATTTGTTTGTTTATAAATTTGTATAAACCACTTTAATTTTTTTAATTACACTTCGACCGGTTACGAGGTTACTACCTCATCGTCAGGAATTTAACCAACTTATAATTACACGCGTTGCTATTTATATAATAAAATATTGTACGAAAGAGACAGAAAATTGAAAGAAAGAGAGAGAAAAAAGATAAAATAAATCATAACGGGAATAGTTTTAAAAGAGGACTCGAAGTTAAATTTAATTGATTATTTATTATTTGAAGTTTTTGATTAATGGCTTTTAAAATTTATTATTACTCAGACATCTTATATGTTCTTTGATTCTAACTTTAAATTTACGTGAAGTTTTTCCAATATAGAAATTTGGACCATTTAAACAATTTAATTTATAAATTCCCGAATGATTTAATTTATCATCCTTATCTTTACAATTTGTTAATATTTTACCTATGTTATTATTAGTATAAAAAGCTGGCCTAATGTTGTTAGGAAAAATTTGTGCTATATTATTAGAAAATGAATTGATGTACAAAATTCTACGCCAGTTCTCATTTTTATTGGAAATATTTTGGGAACTGTATAAGTATTTTTTCCTATAGTTTAATTTAAGTTTTTTATTCAAAATATTGTAAATTAAATTTAGTTCACAGCCATTATTGAAAGCAATACTCTTTATAGTATTTAATTCTAAGTCAAAATTATTTTTATTTAGTGGTATTGAAGTAAGCCGATGTATCATAGAATGGAAAGCAGTGTTTATGTGATAAATAATGATTAGAAGATTTATGGATGACCGTATCTGTATATGTCGGTTTTCTAAATATTTAAAATTCAGTTTTATTTTTTGTATTAATTAAAGTTAAATCTAAAAAGTTAAGTTGCGAATTTGATTCAATTTCTAGTAAAAAAAAACTGAATAAATTTTCATGCTCACTATTTACCAAAAAAAAAAATATGCAAATAATGAGATATGTACGTAAAAAAGAAAGCTCATAATTTATACAATAAACATAAGTTTTTAAAGATGTGTGGAGAACGCTGAAAATCAGGTATCAGGATTGCCTACTATTTTCTTGTACAAACTAGAAATTTAATAATTATTAAAGAAGCTTAGGCATAAAACGTATATTTCATTTTGAAATATGTCCATTATTTTTCTTAAAATTCGTTACAGAATTGAAATGCAACCAAATGTGTACAACCTAGATAAAAATAAGATAAGCTGTACCACATGATATAATTTGCGATTCTGTGAAATTAACCTAATTAAAGATTGTTTTTATACTTCCACTTTTCTTTATTTAACTACCAGTGAAATAACTTGTTTGCTTTTTTAAAATTGGAGATTGATAGCGTCTATAAATATGATTAAAATTGAAAGTAGGGCGTTTTTTAAAACAATTTTCGAAACGTTTTTTAGGCAAGTAAAATCGCCTTAAACGATATTCGTTAATTAAGCTAATGGAGTTTTAGAAGAAAATGGGCATCTTTGCAGATACGGAGACATGTGGTCACACCTGACACATTACAAGATGTGGGGTAAGACGGACATATGTGCAAGATCATCACAGCAGATAAGTGGAGGCACTTTATCCGTTATTCTAGAAGTAGTCGATTGTTGAATTCATGATTAAATTCCATGATTTTGTTACACGCGCAAGAGACTATTAATTATTTGCCGATGTCAATTTAAATGTTCCAAAGGCTATTTACTTTTTTTTGTGCCACAACAGACTTCGAACTTCCTAAACTCTCCAGTATTTTATTGTTTTTTAAATATTTTTTTTTATCCCTTTACTTTCTTTGGTTCCTTTCTTTCTCTCTTTCCAAACTCATTATCTGCTCTGGTATTCCGAACGCAATTATGGCACGGTATTGCGCGTTTTTACTTACTAAATAGGCGTTAATGCGTTTGGAATATCATTCTTCATCCTTTAATACGTATAACATAACGTATTTTTTTTAAAGTTAATATGTGCAAGCCTTATTCCCTTTAGAAAACAGCTGTTATTTTTAATTAATTAGTTTTTGTTTCATGTATGTATCTTTTAACATATACGAGTATTTTTGTTTTTTAGTACATATTGAACTTTTTCGAAGATGGTGAATTGTAATTATATTTATTTATTCATGCATTTCATAATATATACAGTTTTTTGTTCACTTTGCCCAGCTGTATGAAACAGTACTTATGTTTTTCTTGTTGTATTACTGTAGATGTTTTATTATTTAAACTTTCTACTGAATATGCTGTATAATTTTTAGGTTAATTTTTTTAAATATAAATCTTGTATAATGTTTAGGTTAATTTTTTTTTATAAATCTTAGGTATTAGGAAATTTATGTTTTTTTTTAAATAAAAATAAATATTAAGCCAAATATGTTAGTATTATAAATGTTTGTAAAAGGCAGATTTGCCGTTTATGTTAATAAAATAAATAAAATATTTTTGGCCAATTCTTCTTTGAGCTGTCTGTTTTTTGGTTGGCTGGAAGATTTTGCTTTTAGCAATAAGTCCGCTAAAGTATTTACCTGTTCTTTGTACTAGAAGATTTAAATAAATAAATTATGAATACCACAGCACAGAATACCCAGGTTTAAGAAAAATCACATTTAATTATTAAAATATCACCGTTTATTCGTACGCAAAGCAGGCTTTTTATCTATTTCACCAAAAGGGGCCTTTAATTTTTCATTATTTAGGATTAGCTGGTCAAACCTGAAAAAGATCTTTCGCGGAAAATTCGGTTCGTAGAATAATTATGTGTATTTTATTTTTGCATTATTTATAAAAATCTGGAAGTCTATATTCTGGTGGTCAAAGAATACAGTTCGTGCAATAGAATCAGAATCATAGACGAGTGCTTTTGACGCCATGGCTACTCTCGGTTATATAACCTGAAAAAAAAATCGAACAAAGAAAAGTCCGCCTCATGGGGGTTAGTACGTTTGCCTGCCATTAAATAAATAAAAATAATGATAATACAAAACAACTTATCTGATTTTATTTATTTATTTATTCAAATATAAAAACTCAGTTACATTGGGTTGATCATATTTCAATTCTTTGGGTAAAAACCTTTGGTGAGCTAAAATGTATTATTTTATTTATTTTATTTTATCAACATAAACTGCAAATCTGCCTTTTACAAACATTTATAATACTAACATATTTAGCTTTTTTTTTTTTTAATTGAAAATGTAAAAATTAAATATGATATAATACTAAACATGTTATATCAGATATTCTATATAATAATGACAAATTATAATTATGAAAACGTTGTTTAAGATTGTACGTTTTTTTGTTTCTTTATTTATATCTACATTCATTTATTAAGTACCTTTGTCTTTACACAGTTTATAGTTACACAACCAGGAACGACCCATTCTTGGCCCAAAATTGTTTAAAAATTCGTGTTGAGTCAGAGACTTGTAATGCATCCATAAAAATACATTTCCATTTTAACATACCAGATTACCGATTCAGCAAGTTAAAGGTTCTTGGACTTACCACTAAAAAACACCTCTTAGCCAAATTTGTTCTGCTTTCGGTAAATAGTAATTTTTACTAGATGAATATCTCCTTATTATTCGTTAAATAGCACTAGTCTTGCTGCCGACCCTCATGTATGGGAGCGAAGTGTGAAATTGGAAGAACAGGGATAAACGTAGGCTGAGATAAGCATCATCGACAAAATAAAAAAAGGAGTTCAGCGTTGGTTTGAACATTTAGAGCGAATGGACAGCGAAAAAAGGGCTAAAAAGGTTGACGATGCGAATGTTGATGGATGCAGAATTGAGAAAGACCGAGAAAGATATCATCATCATCATTCCCTTTTCGCACTTAATGGTGCATAGGACATTCATTGGTACACCAATCGCTACGAATATTGATCTTTTTTTTGGTTACATGAAGATAAGATGATCAGTCTTACGCTTCAGGTACCAGTCCAGGGACTATGAAATATTCTAGTGTGAAAACACCCTTTTAAATAAATATTTTAAATCAATCATGTCGGGAATCGAACCCGAGACATCTTGCATGGTAGGCAAACGCGCTGACCATTACACCACGAGGCCGACAAGATATGGCATGACCAAATCCAATAAATGCTTGAAAATGGACATGTCAAAAGTTCTAATAATCGGTACGCGTTATGACCTTCTATCCTCTCTACCTACCCTTGCGGAGAAACAACGTGTTGTTTTGTTGTTTGTTTTCTAAATATAAATATAACTCACTCGAGTTCGTTTTCTCGGATTTCCATCTGAGAGTAAAATTAAAAAGAATACCATAAAAATTAATCCTCTTTAACAGTCCCATGTCGTGTGGATTTCTACTTACGATCTTTGTGAAAACGATCATTCGTGATGTTTTCATTTATTAAAATTATTTACAAGTATGCGTAGAAGCGTAATAACAGTTTTACCCATGTGAATATTAAACGTACAGTAGTAAAATTATATCATAATCGTGTCCCGTTATAAAACGAATCATTTTGTTTTATTTAAATTTAATTATGTATTTTTTTTTGACAAAATAAATAAGCAGACATTTTCTCACAGTCGTTTCGTCAAGTATTTTTCTTTAATTCTTATTATTTTGTGTTTTTCCTGAGCTTGATTCTCGGCAAGATGGATGTCAAATATTTATGCCGATCCTTTCAAACCCGAATGACGAAGTTCATTGCAACGGGAAATTGGACATAAAAATTGTTCAACAAATTACAACAGAGATAGAGAACATTTTAGAGAAGGGAATATGAATGAAAAAAACTGAAAATGCCTAAACTTTCATATTCCTTTCTCTAAAATGTTCTCCGTCTCTTTTGTAATTTGTATTTTGTCTACAAGCATTCGGACAAACACAAAATATTGTTTTTTTTTCTTACGCGCGGTAAAAATTAGAGCATTTCCCGGTGAAGTTTCTCGAAAATACATGAAAAAAATAATCAAAATAATTTTGATTAAAATAAACTACTTTGAACGACGTCACTAATTTTCCAAAATCAGGACAAGTCACCATAGAGAACTTGAAACGTCACAGGCGGAGTGATTTCGAAATCAGACAATTTACAAAAATCACATTGCTGATAACACTAACTGCAAGTTTAGTTCCGGAACTTAAGTTGAATAGAATACACGACGGGTGCTTAGTGCTGCATCTAGTGTTCACTTTATAGTATTAATGCAACTAACAGAGCTTAATGGAAGTTCAAAAGAGAATTCGACGTACAAAACTTATGAACTGAGATGTGGACTTTGAAAAAATATATACCTTTCAGATGCATTTTAATTTATACAATTGGCAAATACAAATTTCGGTAATCACTTAATATTGTGCAACTAATAGAAACGAAATCTTTATAAAAAATATTCCATTTAAATGTAACCTATAATAAACTTATAAACAAAGAAATGTTTGATCATTGTAAGGCAAACATACATGACAGATTATCGTGAGGAATCCGTTGGCGATGTTCCGCGACGAGAGTGCCTATAGCAATAACGTGATATTGCCATGCCTTATTTCGTGATAACATTCATATAAACATCATAATATCGTGATATTTTTGTCACGTACTTTTCGAATCCCGCAACTACAATGTATGAAAAGACAAAATACCAAACACGCATTACAAAACAGGTCCTGTCTAAACACGAGAAATTCTTAGCTAGCCGGGACCTCGAACTAAGAACCTTTGTATATTGCAAAAACAATAAATAAATTAAATTTTATTTAAAATACTTTTACAAATTATTTTCAATATGTTAACATCGATAAATCTCTTGTCGTCTTTGTGATACGGCCTCTATTGTCTAAGAAAATTTATTTTAGAAACTTAAATTATAATGGACTCAGTATTGATGTAGACATTTTTAACTGCATGTACAGAAAATTTCTGCATGGGGTCGATTATTTGGAACAGTTGCCGAATGTGCATCTTGAGTGGTTTATGCTATGTATATGTGCCGCATATAATGTATATGTTTGTGTATGTTTTATATGTGCGTTCATGTGTGTGCGTGGATGGCTCGGAGTGTACATTCGGTATTTTTATTTATTTTAATTTATTACCTCCATGGAAAACGCAAATGTCAACAATTATCCTTTTCTCACTTAAAATTCTTATTTATTTTTTATTTTTTGTCACATTTAATGTTTATATCTTTTGCATAATTTATGAAAACTTAATTGGTATTTTTATGTTAAAAAAATGTTGTTTTTAATACTTATTATGTACGACTGTATGTTTTCTGAATAAAATAAAAATAAATAAATAAATAAAATAAAAATTTCAATGTGTTACCGTATTATTTTATTAATTTCCTGCTTCATTCAACTAATACAATGCATTTTTAAAAATAAACAATACTGTATTTTCGCTTTCTGAACATCTTTATATTGACATGATTATGTTCTTCTAATAAAATATTTTTCTTCAAAACAAAGGTAAATTATTCGACAGAGTTACTCCGTTCGGATTCTTCGCTGTATTAAAAAGCGATTTCAGAATACAATAGAATAATGGTTATCTCACAGCCAATTATTTACGAAAAATGCCCTTAATTATGACATAAATTCAGTTTAAAGTTACTCCGAGATTACAGTAAATCATAACTCGGAAATAACGAACACAGAAACCCGTGGCCAATTTATAAATTGAGAGTTTCATTGTTTTTCGATCATTTGTTTTGTTTTGTTAATTTTTTGCACGTCTGAAATCAAGAATATAAAAACTACGAACCAACGCAACGCACTGTATTAATGAATATATTATCAAATAAAACATCAGTTTGTTTTTTTAATAACAGTGTTTCAGTGTTATATTTATTGACTTGGTATATTTATTTATGCATCTTTTTTCCACGGACAACAATAATTGATAGTAAAAATAATGTAACCTCACTGGGGTAACCCGTGCCGAAGACACTTAAACTTAACAATACTTTTTTTTCAATATTTTTACATTTGACAACATACGAAGAAGACCTTATAATATACAGAGATAATTGACAAGAATATGTTTATTATTTAATGTAATTATATTTTTTTACTCTCTCTCTTTCTACTGTTTAAAAATTTATCTGATTTTGGTGAGTTTTTTCTTTTTCCTAATACTATTTTTTTTATTTTTCAAAGCATTAAAACTAAATGAACATGTGTTAATTATTTTATACGTTTACAATATTATGTCTGTAATCTTTTATTTGAATCTTATTTAAAACTAATGTCTGAGCACCGGATGACACACCATTATTAAAAAATTTACCTCGACAAAAATAAAGTATGTTTTAATACTTCGTGTTTTTCTTTTTATAATGTACAAATATTGTAACAACTGTGTATTTTATTCAACAAAGACTCTAGAATATATTATACAGATATGTGTTATTTAAATAAACATAAAAAAATTATAAAAACCATAAATATCGGTCGAGAGGCCCGGCCCACACATTATTTAATACGTTAATTGTTTACTACAAATTGCGAGTGTTAAGGTGCGGAGAAAATTTGTTTCGCTGTTTTTTTTTTCGTTTTTTTACTTTTTTCAAACAAAGGCATCGTAAAAATATAAATAATCATAGCGTATTTTAAATATTTGTATTTTTTTAATGATTTAAAATTTTCTGAGCGTTAAAAAATTCCTTTAAAAAAAAAGTGATGTACAGATCTGGGTATGTAAATGTTAGGATATCTTGAAATTCTGAAACGTTGCTTAGTTTCTTTAACAACTTATCGTATTGAGCTTCCTTAAAATACATCATCAACTTTTATTTTTATTTTATTTTATTTTATTTGGGATTTTTACAGCTATTACATAAACAAAATAAGTAGAAAAATCTTAACAATGCTAGAGCCAATTTAAAAAATCCACTGTAAATATAATGACACATAATATATAAGAAAAGAAGTTTAGTAATTGTATTTGTGTGACGTTTGTATTCATGTGTATGTGAATGTGTGTATGCGTGAATGCATGAGGGAGAGGATACATGTGCGTGTGGGAATGAATGAGGGAGAGGGTGCGTGTATGTGGGTGTGGGTGCGTAAGTATAAAAAAATAATTGTTCAAAACTTGTAATTGTATTAAAAATGGCACAATAAAGAGCTTAGTAAAAAGTTAGAAACCTTTTTGTTAAAATGCAAATCAAGAAATGATATAAATTGTATTTTTTTTTAAAGTATGTTAAATTTCAAAACCGTATTCTGAAAAAAAAAAAGCATTTATTTTAAAATTTAACTGATACACATCGAATGAATAATGTGCGACGGGTCCTATACAATACGGTAGGTAACCACAAAATGCAGTAAATACGAAATAATGACAACAATAAAATAAGGTTTCCAATTTTCGATTACCTTCTTTTGGAAGGATATATTGTACAATAGCATGATAAACATTGTTTAATTTGTAAGAGTTTTGCGAAGTCTTATCAAAATATAATTGAGTATCAGAATACTCAATTATAAGAATCAAAATTCTTTTAAAAAACAAATTATTGCAATCTTCTCTGCATGTTTTTGTATCACAAAACCCAATATAATGTCGCAATATAAGTTATCCAAGACTGAAACACATTTTTATTTTGAAACAGCTATGTCAATATATAACTTCTATGTACAATGGACACACGCCTCTTATTAGGAAACTTATTTCCCAATACGGCATAAGTCAAAGATCTTAAGCATTTTCATGTGTTTGCTTTTCTAGTTATGCGTTTTGGACCTGCCAATGCAACAATGCGGTGAAACGGCAAAACGTAAAGAATTTATATACTGTTAAATGTTTGAACAATCAAAGGAAACTCTTATACGGGAATCGTCGTGTCATCATCATTTCCATATAGGTGCATAGGGCACTAAATTGTCACTTCAATTGTGGCGTATCTAGATCACTTTTATCAGCCTTACGTTTCAGATGCCTGTCCAGGAACAATAAAATTGAAATTGAACCATCGTTAAAACGAGTGTTTCAAGTCCATCCCCCAGGAATCGATCTCAGGACCTTTTAAAATACGCATATTCTTAGTAACCGGAAAACAAGACGATTCGCGCCCTATGAGACAAACGGCACGTATTACGTTAGCGCGTCATTCTCGTACGCAATTTTTGTTAGAAGCTTACTCTGCGGGCATGAAGTGTGACGTCAAAATGACATGACGCCAACTGCAATCCGTTTAGTATTAGCTCGTTTTTAAACCAGTAATTATCAATGAAATCTTATTTTTCATACATTGATAGCTATACTGTTAGACTTGTAAAAATCCGCTCAAAAATATGTGTATATTCAAGTTTATTCCCAATTTATGATAATACTTTATTGAGAATTAAAAATTGTTGCCGTTATCTATCGTGGAAACCCATCTTATACGCTATATATTTTTTTAAATATTTTTCTACGCCTTCAAGATCTAGACTCTCACCGTCGCTACCTCAAAGAATGATTGAAGATATTGAAAATATTGAAGCATTTGAAACGTGGTATAGAAGCATGCTTAAATTATCGTGAGTAGACGCAGCTCACAATGAACAAGTTTTAGTATGAAAACGCTAGAAAAAAATAAGAATAGTAAATAAATTTGAGAAAACAAAGGTAGAATAGATAGAGTAGAGTAGGTAGAGAATAAAATGACTCGCCTACATTCTGCTTTCAATGCCGCAGCGAGACTGATTTTCGGAATCTCTAAGTTCAATCATATCACTCCACTACTTCGGGATTTACACTGGCCACGTTTTCCACAGAAGGTGGAATACAAACTCTGTTGCCTTATGTAAAAGTCACTGCACTGCAATAATTGGATGGGGTGCAGAATTTAACAATCATGTCCAACCTTTAATTATATTACAAAAACTAATAGTAAAAATTATGCTTAAAAAAAATAAAACATATCCCTCTATCCGATTATTTCAAGAAGCCAAACTTTTAAATATAAGACAATCGTATTGTCTCCAATGTCTAAAATTTGTTGCGAACCGTCAGTACTTGTTTCCTCAAAACCCAAACCGCCATAGTCAAAGAAGGAAGCAAGAGCTGGAGATTCCGTTTCATAAATCAACACTAGGACAGAGGTATGCAAATGTCCTTGCCCCTAAACTGTATTACTCATACTTTATATACACAACGGAAAATGATAAATTAAGCCTCTCTTCTACTTATAATTCATTTATAAACTAGGTCAAAAATAGAAATGTCAATGTTTTCTTTTCCTGATAAACTTATAATTTGCTCTCCTATTTTTTCCTAATTTAATTATCAACTATAAATTCTTATTTTTTTGTTCTACATGTAGTCTTTATCTTTTCTTTTTCTTATATTAAGATTCTAAATTTAAAAAAAAAACTATTATTCAATTTTTACTTATGGGTTTTTTTTAAAAATGTAATATGCATTTACACCATAGATTTACGTATTCTAGATCAAGTATATCCACGCACAGGCTATGCCCATGTGGGATTTTTTTCTGTTTTCATGTATGTTGTAAAGTTATATATTGTGCAATAAAAAATGTACCAAATGTAAACGAAAAAAATTGCAAATATAATTTTAAAAATTAGAAAAAGACAAAATGAAAATTGCCATGATGAAAACCTACCCCCATTGTAGAGTGACACAATAAAAAATAGGTGGTAAAATCTTGGGTTTATCTACAAACATTTTTACAATCTCAAAATTCTTTTGTAACTCCATGGTTCCTATCACTTACTGCTTTTTTAAAATTCAATCAATTAATTGATTTGATCTTCAAACAGTGCTCCTAACGCGGTATTTATTTACGTGTAGAACTGTGGGTATACCAATAAGCTAAATATAATTCATGTTCGCCTAAGGACAATTCACTGGACATCAATCATGTATACCTAATGTAACAGGTTCTTGGCAAGTATTCAAGGCGGCCGTCGTCTGTTAAACATTAGTGAACACTAAATAGTCATGTATATAATTCATTCATTCCAACAGCTAATCCCTTTGAAAGAAACAGTTTTTTAATTGACATAAATGCGCAAACTATTTTATTTTATGTTATTTAGGAAACCGACAGCTTTACATACATATTTATAGTAAACAAACAGATATAGAGTATAAACTCGGAACTAATAACGGATTTCCACAAAGTATACAAAGTTAGTAAAGAAAATACATTACATATTAAATAAATACATATAAGTTATACATATAAAAATGTTATTTTCATGTACTCGTAAATATTTTTCAATGATCAAATTTATATATATTTTTTTTTAGAACAGAAAGTTATTGTAAATTGTGCGGGATTAGACAAGGATGCTTGATGAGAGGATAAGGAGGGGAAGGGAGAGTACATATTTATTATTATAATGTCTACCAAGTTACATAACGCATTTTAGCACCGAAATGTCACCTCTTTGCTTGGAAGGCTAACACACTGACCATTAGGCCACAAAACGAACGAAAAAATAATATAATCTAGGACTCAAAATGCCGACCAGTCTTCTGGTGGAACGGAAGGCCTGTCGATGACTGTCAACAGACCGGCTTCTTCTGAAGAGTTTGTTCTGTTGACTTCTGGAAATACTGAGACCACCATAAGGACATAAAGTATGATTATTTATTTTATTTCATATAACTTATTTTTTATATATTTTTTTTTTTTATTTCAATTAAAGTTCATTTTTTTATTCATTTCTGTTTTGTGCTTTTTTTTATTTTTATTTATTTACAATTTTAAAAAACCCGTTAGGGTTACATTAGAAATTTAATATTGTCTAGTCATTTTATGTCTCGTCTAGTCTAGTTAGTTCAGTCATCATGTGCTTTTTCAGATTGATTTTAAATTTGTCTCCATTAAAAGTTTTCAAGTAGTAAGGTAGGTCGTTGTAGTGTTTAAGTCCATTATGTAGTATTTTTGACTGTCCTGTGTTTGTCTTTGCTTTTTCAATATGATAGTGTTTTTGTTGTCTGGTGTTATATTTATGTATGTCAGCATTTTTGACTAATATTATGTCGTCGTCTTGTATGTTTCCCAGTGTTAAGTGCTTAAGTTTAAATTTTAAGTTGATTTAAAAAAAAAGAAGAAATATTTGCTGTCTTATAATTTACCCATTTATTTTATTTTAATGGCCATTTTCAACAAAGTTGTAAGTAACTCACTACTAGAAAATTAAAAGCAAGTTGGGGTAGTAGGATTCGAACCACAGACCTATGATCTGTGAGTCCAAGACACTAGCCACGGGACAACAATCCGGTTTGGGTAAAATTGGCTCTGCACTATCTAGCCATTTTGTTGGATTTAAAAAAAAAATATTATTAAGTAGTTTCCTCTTCTTCTTCTTCTTCTTCGTTTTTTCATGGCCTTTTCACATCTCAATTCGGGTGTTCTGGCCAGTGTCGAGTATTTTTGTTTTTTACATATATACACATGTTTTAGTAATATAATATGTACAAGTTAGTATGTTAGTATTTAATTTAATATATACATATAATAATAAAACACATTTACAACTTTACACCATTTACAACTAGATATTTACATAAGATTTTAGATACACGTTTATTAGGTGGGGACAGGAGAGTTAGAATATGAATAGGGAATGGGATATTAATATCAGAGAGGTCGGATAGGAAATCAGGATAACAATCATTTGTCCAAAAGATTAATAGATTAATAGATTAACTAATCCAAAAATAATATGGTTTAAATCTTCCTCATCTTGCTGACATTCGCAAATGGCAGAGTCCCGGACATGGATTCTGAACAGGGGAGAACCATTGCAGCAGTGCCCAATGCGCATTCTGCATATGGAGGATGTCTCAAACTTGTTCAGAATTACTTTGGAAAACCAAGGCTTTTCTGTTACATTTGGTTTCAGTTTGAAAAGATGTTTACCCTTGTAGTTTCCTCTTCACTAAAACAAATGCTAGAGATGTTCCTGATTGGCTCACTATAGAATATACCTCCTGATCCCTACACTCATAAAATAGAAGCTTATTAAAAGCGGATGAATCCACTTTTATGCATTATAAACCTTGTACAAAACAATCAAGGTAAATAATGTATGCAACTTCCATATAAAAAATAAAAATAAGACTACAATCCGCTACACATGACAACGCATTTGGGGGCGTTGGGTCACCGTGTGGGGTCACCAATTAGGTACTCCTGTCACCTAACTCTTCTGGCCAGTAACGGTTATCCGCGCGACAAGCGACAACCGACAACCGACAACTTCTTGTGTCTAGCTAGCGGCACCGTGAGAAATGTATGGACAATGTTTGACTTTCTTCTGAGGTGCATTCATCGTAAAACCATTTATAGGCGTGGGTGAATTCTCTTTGTATATCTATTTACAACTGGGGTCAAAAGTCGCGGGGTTTCTTTGGCATCGTATCAGCAGTGCGCGTAACTGATTGGCAATCGAATGAGATATTGTGAGAATATTGGGTAATCGAATAACTGACGTGTTAACACTCATAGGCTCAGATCAAAGGTCCATAGGATAATTAGTTATGCCAAATTTTAATATGCACTCACACCATAGCTATTTATTGAACAGCGTTAGGTACAAGAGGGAAAACTTAAACCACTTTATTTTAAAATACTTTGAGATCGGATATTTACTCAGTGAAAACCAAATGCCACCTCTTCCCCTCTACGGATGCGAATCGTGGCACCTCACTAGGGCTCGAAACAGCAAAATTCAAAGTTTTGAGAATAGGTGTCTCAGAAGAATCTCGGGTATGCGGTAGTTTGGCTTTGTGAGGGATGAGGTAATAAGAGAACGGACGCAGCAAACTCTGCTGACCACTGTTGTCAAGCATAGACGATACGGTTGGCTAGGTCATATACTGCGGATGCCTCCTGGGAGTCTTAACCAAGCTTGCCTATTGTACAAGGTATCAGGTTCTCGACGTCCTGGACGTCCACTGCAGACTGTTTGTCGGCAGTTTATGTCAGAACTTCGGGACGAGAACCTGACTTGGGAGGTCACAATGGAGTTGGCAGCCGACACAGATGCATGGAAGCTCTTTGTAGATACCATATGCTCAATCTTGCAAGCGAACATGGAATGATGATGATGGTTTTAATAATTAAATCAGCCGAGAGATATTTCTTTCTCTTAAATATCCTAAAAATATAGCTGATTTAACCAACTGGTTGAAGAAGAAGCATAAGAAAATCAGATGAATCTCACCCACGTAAATAAATGTTTCAGCTCTTTAACTTCTCAAAAATTGACAGTTTTTTTTAATTTTTTTATTTTATTTTATTTTATTTAGAAAACATACAGTCATACAAAATCAGTATTAAAAACAACAATTTTTTAACATAAAAAGACCAATTAAGTTTTCATAAATTAAAAAGATATAAACATTAAATGTGACAAAAAATAAAAAATAAATAAGAATTTTAAGTGAAAAAAAGATAATTGTTGACATTTGCGTTTTCCATGGAGGTAATAAATTAAAATAAATAAAAATACCGAATGTACACTCCGAGCCATCCACGCACACACATGAACGCACATATAAAACATACACAAACATATACATTACATGCGGCACATATGCATAGCATAAACCACTCAAGATGTACATTCAGCAACTATCCCAAATAATCGACCCCATGAAGAAATTTTCTGTACAAATGCAACGTGCAGTTAAAAATGGCTACATCAATACTGAGTCCGTTATAATTTCTACAGGTGCGTCTAATGAATGAATTCGAGGTATAATTGTTTTTACAAGTTGGTACATAAAAAAGGGAATTTAATCTAGTATAGCGAAGAGGACAACGGAAACCAATATTTTGTAAAAGATACGGCGAATCAACTATGTTATTGAGAATTTTGAAAAGAAAAATTAAATCATATCTAAGGCGCCTTTTTTGTAGTGATTCTATATTAAAATTGATCAAAGATGCGCCGTAATCATTTTCAATGTTACCAAAACGATATTCCAGGCTCCTTATAAATTTCTTTTGAATGTTTTCAATTTGATTAATATATACATTATATTGAGGGGACCATACTAATGAAGCGAATTCGAGTTGACTTCGCACATAAGTATAGTAAAGAAGTTTTAATGTATTTGGTGATGAGAATGGCTTGGAGATTCGTAAGATAAACCCTAGAAGTCTGTACGCCTTATCTACTATTGTATTTATGTGATCTCTAAATAAAAGCTTATCATCCATCAGTACACCCAAATCTCTCGCTTTCATTGAACGATTGACAATTTTCCCAGATAGTTTGTAGTCAAATAGTATACTTTTTTTCTTTCGAGTAAATGACATGACAAGACATTTATCAGAATTCAATAATAACTGATTGTCCTTGCAATAGCAACAGATTCTATCTAAGTCAGCTTGAAGAACTTCGCAATCATTTATTGAAGACACAATTTTAAATACTTTATTGTCATCAGCGTATAGCAAAAAATTTGAGTTTTGAATGCATAAACTTATATCATTGATATAAATAATAAAAAATAAGGGTCCAAGATGCGAACCTTGAGGGACACCTGATGGGATTGGTTTAAATGATGAATTAAATCCCTTTTGAACATCAGTATTTTAAAAGTTAGAAGAATTTATAAAATACTGATGTTCAAACGTAGGCATAATGGTGAATGTTACACTGTGTGTAAAGTGGAACACCTGAAATGACCCTTTCGATTTGGAATATGAAAAATTATCCTCATTCTTTTAATAAAAAATCTTTAATTAACTTACCTGCGAAATTCGCTTTATGGCGCATTAGTAATTTGACATTTTCACTATCGATATATATTGATAGTATAAATTAGCTTTTTATTTACCTTTTAGTGATACTCCGTACGCACGAATAGTCATTTGTACGTGTACAATCCACAAGTGCAGACACATTTGTCTAATGGGCATTGTTTGTTCCGTGGACAGACATTGATGTTCACTCACTGCTTTTCTGGACCCGCAATACAATAAGACGATAAAACAATCCGTTAGGACACAATAATAAATTACATTAATTTGATTTGAAAAACGTTGCAAAATGGTCCAAAGAAAACATATACCCCAAGTATACGATATTAACACTTCTGGGCGCGATTACATTGGGAAGTTAACAGAGTTATATTCGACTGTCTATAAAGAAAAACCGATATTTGTGTATATATACCGATATTGAAGATGAATGTTAACTTCTCATTGTTATCAGGTCCCTGATAAGGCTTTATTTTGTGGGTAGTATAAAACACCTCGGAGTGTATTTAAATAGAAAATTAAATTTTTAAACAAATTTCCAATACGTGATAATTTCTTTTCAATATATAATTTATGGCTAGATGAAAGATACAAACAATAGAATACTTTTATATCTGATAAAATTAATACACCCACACTTTAATCAGGAAGTTCAGCCCTACAGGAAATCGGATATAAAAATATATTATTAAATATTACGTAAAAAGTACTGCGTAGTATGTCGAAAATGTATGGAAAAACTCATAAAAATGATTTTACCAAAAACGAACTAATTTGAACGACGTCATTAGATCATCCAAATTAACCAACGATAAGAGATTTGTGAAAAATTTCCGGTTTACGGTAAGTCAACTGACCAATCAGCAGATCTTACTGAGAAGAAGGAAAAGAGAATTTGAGACGTCACACACGGAGTAATTAAAAAAAAAAAAACACTTTATAAAAGCACAGCACTGATTTTTTTTTTTAATTTTGGGTCAGTTTAATTTTAATTAACAAATGAAAAAAAAAAAACCACTGAACTTCCTCATTAGTGGCCTTTGATACTATTTTATCTGATGATGGTGAGAATGAACAGTAACGTAGGACGCGGACGACCAAAGGAGACGTGAAATGATCAGAAAAACCAAAATCTTAAGTCTGGTATGACAAGATGTATGAGTGTGGAAGAAGCTAGGAATGCATATCAGGATGGACGTGTGTGGCAGTCTATCTTCTCTGCCTACCTCAACAGTGAAATGGTGTGATGGTAGCAGTAATAGAAGAGGAAATAAAAAACATTCAAACTCTGCAAAATTAGCAGAAATTAGCTTTCTTGCTGTAAAGCAATATACGAAATATTATAATGTGACAATTGTCGTTAATAATATAATTAAATCTAAAACAAATATAAAAACATAATTTCATTTTAAAAACAATTTCAAATGAAACTAGAAATATTAAATTACAATTCAGGAAAAAATAAGTGCGTCAAATCTCATTGTTCAGGAGTTTTAAATAAATTAAAACTTTACTTTACTTTACTAAACCTCATCAGGATTTTTTTTTTTTTAAAGAAATATTAGCGTTCTTATTATTGACCCAAATACTTCGATTTTGGTGACCATCTTCAACGAGTTCCTAACTCACTATTGGAAAATGGAAACCAAGTTGGGTTAGAGTGGAATTCGAACCTCGGACCTCTGATCCGTGAGTCCGCAACCCTATCCACGGGACCACAACCCGATTCACGCCAGAACCTCGAGCATGATAAGCAAACGCGCCTATCACTACGCTACACGTCGGACTCATCGCCACTCAATTTCCTTTTCCAAGTTTTTTTTCTGAGAGCAGCCATCGAGTAGAAAACACTCGTCCAGGGTTCTTGTTCTATTAACAGGTTAAGTTTCTTAACTAACATTTCTCGGTGATAGGGAAAATAGTTTATTTAGTTTTAAATATCGCAAATACGGAATTATAAATCTGGCTCTATTTTATACACAGAACTGTATTTTTTATCCGCCTACACACGAATAAAACTTTATCGACAAATGCCGGTAAATCTTTTACCGTATCTTTGAAATAGAGGCCCTGGTACGTAATAGAATTGCAGTAGTTGGATGATCTTCAGGAATGACACAATCCTACGCATTTCCGGCCACAAGAGACAAGTACAAATTAAAGTACCTACACAGCTGGAAAATTAATTACAAAATATAGAAACATGCATTCGTTTATATCTGTTTTCTTTTAATTAGCGGATTAAAACTATAAACATGGAAACACAGTTTTTAAAATTACGCGTGTATTAGTACTTACCTGCATACATTTTCATGAGAAAATATACAATTATAATGTAAAAGTAAACCATTATAATAACACGACGAAAGGAATACGATGTAAAAACTGTAAATATTAAATAAATCATTTAATTCATCATGAGGGTAAAACTGAATTTTAGTATTCATTTATTTAAACGCCATGTAGGCTTTTACATTTTTTACGTATATTTATATTTAAAGAACAGACATATATTTTACACAAAAGTAGCAAAAAAACGAAAATAAAGTAATTAGAAAAAGAAAATAAAAATAAAAAAGAGATAATAAATTGATACACTGCCTTTTAAAATTCAAAAGTGTTGTATTAAATATATCTATTTCATTTGCGTATTCATTTGCAAACACATGAATTCTCTTTATAGGCGAGTGTGCACTGTAGTTTGTTGTATATGCATTTATATAGAAGAGTTTATTAAATCGAGTAATCCGGCCGGGCACTCGCAAGTTAATTAGTTTTAACAGTTCGGCACAGTCAAATATTGAATTAAATATTTTAAATAAAAATAACGAATCATTTAATTTTCCTTTAGTTTCTAATGTGTGTAAATTTAAATATTTATTTAAGTATGTTTAATTAATATGTTCAACTGGAATACCTAATTAAAAATTAACGAAACGTAAAAATTCATGTTGAATTCTTAGGATATAATTTATATGCACTTTATAATATGGTGACCATATAACCGGATTGTATTCAAGTTGGCTACGTACTAAAGTAACATATAAAGTTTTCATTACATAGACTGAGTCAAGGTCTCTAATCTTTCGCGACAGATATCCGAGAGTTTTCATGCTTTTATTAGTCATGATCTGTATATGTTTAATGAAGTTTAATTTTTCATCAAATAAAATACCAATATCAGTCATTTCAGTCACTTGCTCTAAATTTATAGAATTGAAAGTATAAGTTGAAAACAATTGGGTTCTTATTTCGGCAAAAAATCAAAACTTTGCATTTGTCAACATTAAGGAATAAATTGTTCTTTCCACACCATACATTCAAACACTATAAGTTAGATTGCAGATTTTCGCAATGACCTGTTTGTTAGCTCTCTATAAGTTTTAATATCATCAGCAAACAGCAAAATTTCAGCATTTCGGAAACATAGTATAAATATATTACAACAGAGATGAAGAACGTTTTAAAGAAGGTAATTAAGAATTATATTTTATTTATTTGATTTTTTGTTCATAATTTTAATAGTACATTGGCAGCCTTATTGCCAAATGGCAATTTCTTCCAACTAACCAATAAAATAAACGTTTTATTTGTTTTATTTATTTATTTACACTCTTTATCAAAATGCAATTCCATGTTCACTTTGCCCAGCTAACAAGGGTACATACCCCGTTCCAAGCTAGGCAATTACATTTTAATATATTATAATAGTTAACTAATTAATATAGAGCACAGACAAACAAAATATAAACTTATTCGTATACACATTTTGATACATATACATACAGACATACACATATATATATATATACATATATACACATGTACATACACACACACGTACATACACCCATGCGCATACACATACATACATTCATAAAAACATATGTGTGTAACCACTACCATTCTCAATATATATTGTTGAATCATATTCAGTACTCTGAATTCTTTGAAGAGCGAGTTATTTTTATAATTCAAGTTAAAACATATTCAAAAGAAAAAAAAAAAAAAAAAACTAAAGATATTTTTAAAAAAAAATGAATGTATTTTTATATAAATTACATTTAATCAATACTATTACTCAATGGGAAAAAGGAAAAAAGATGAAAGAGGAAAGGAGGAGCGATTAAGGAAGAGAAAGGAGATATTTCTTGCGACGTGATTCAAACCGAGATAACGTGGTAACGTCTTTGATGGTGGAGGGGAGATGATTTCACAGTCAAGCGGCATGGACACTATATGAATTAGAGAAGAAAGAGGAATTGTGGATAGGTATTAAAAGAGTGTCTTGAAAAGTAGAACGAAGAGGTAAACCATAAACTGATAAGCGTTAAAAAAATTCACGCAGGTATACCTATAGGAGCGTTAGGACAATGAAGTACATTGAACAGAAGTGAGAGGGAGTGATAGTCTCTCCGCTGTCTAATTTTGAGCCATTACAGTTGCCTACGATAATAAGAAATGTGGTCATATTTCCTATGTAAGTCTAGGCATCTACAGGGCTTATGACCTGTCATTGGCTGGTTTAAGTGGCCACTATACTTACATACTGTGTAACATTCACCATTCTGCTCATATTTGAACATTTATTTTCTATTTCTTCGATTATTTCATTTTTTGATTTTTGTGAAGTCAAAGAGCTGAAACCTTTATTTATGCGGGTGAGATTCCTCTAATCGAACTATGTCACCTACATACTGGGCAAAGCCTGAAAAAAAATTTTTTTCCATTTCTATATTTCTTCCATTCCATTGCTATACTGTTGATAAATTCACCTGGTCCATGAAGAAGTATTGAAATGGAAAAAAATAACATTTTCAGGCGTTGCAATGTTGATGAAATAATTCGATTATATGAATCTCACCCGCATAAATGAAGGTTTAAGCTCTTCACAAACATCAACAGATGAAAGAATTGAAGGAATATAAATGTTCAAATATAGGTAGAATGGTGAATGTTACAGTGTGTAAAGTGGCCACTAAACCAGCCAATGACAGGTCATAAGCCCTGTAGATGCCTAGACTTCTATATAACCTTCTCTAAAATGTTCTTCATCTCTGTTGTAATATGTTAATGTTAACAGCTCCCCAGGGAGTTGAATCCAGTCCTTGTCTACAAAAATTTGGACAAACTCAAAATATTGTTGAATTTTAATAGTCAGGAATTTTCTTTCATTTTATTACCCGGTGTCTTTTTTTTTTTTTTAAATCATTCTGTGAAAGAAAACGATACAGTAATGTTTTAGTTCAAGAGTTTTTCTCACGATTTATTGTGAATCTCAGCATTGTTTTTTTATCCACGCCTTTCAGAAAAGCATGAGACTCTTGAAATGGGTAAAACAAAAATGTGTAATGTGTAATGAGTAGAACTCCATATAAGGGAGACTAAGTAATGTAAGCCCGAACCGTCAAATAATACACAAAACTTGTCAAATTTGAAAGAAAACGTGTAACAATTCAAAACAGAAAACAAAACTTAGCGTTAAAGCTAGTTCTTTTCTCGGTGGTAGGATTTGGTCTCCTCGACGCGTGTTTTTCATCGACTACTGTCTCTGGCCATTTTTCTCCAGTTTCTGGTCCCTCTAGTTCTCTTTCACACGATATATAAATATCTTCCTTGATCTGTCGCTACCATTGGGGTACGCGCATATTGAATCGTCCGACCCGTTGCAATATTGGCGCTTTAAGAATCACAAAATTATTTCAACCTTTACAAAATTTCAAATCTCGATTAGAAGACATTATGCTATGTGCTGATGAGGTCATACACTTCTTCTTCTTGCAGTGCCTTGTCAGGTACTCCCGATGTTGACGATCACTACAGCGAAAGCATCTCGGTCCAGTGCTACTCTTATATTCCGCAGCCAGGCGACTGCTTATTGGATGTACTCGTCATGGTGATTCCTATGAAAAGATGACCAGAGGCGTTTCCCGTTACCTTCTCTGGTGGGTTTTCCTGCCGGGGTTACCTTCCCTTAGCTGGTTGGTTTTGGTTTTGAAGTGCCAGATACTCGCCTTCATCTTCCCGTTATCTGCTGTGATCACACCACTATGAGAGTAATCCCATTGCCCGGAGTTCGCGACATGGACGCCAACGAGTTGGACTACTCATTAGATTTTATAGAATCACACCCTACAGCATATGACTCACTGTGGTACTACTTACAGTTCGAGCCCCGGGTCGCACACAGATGGATTCATCGTCGTCGACTCTATCAATTGATAAGACGAAAAACAATTTTACTATATTATTTATTGTTTCCATATTTACTTTGTCTAAAAACATTTTGAATTTATTTAAAAAGAAACACAAAGTAATTTTTACTACAAAAGAGTTTATCAACAATATTTTGAGTTTGTCCAAATTTTTGTTGACTAGGACTGGATTCGACTCCTGGGGAGCTGATAACATTAACATATAACAACAGAGATGAAGAACATTTCAGAAAAGGTGATATAGAAGTCTAAGCATCTACAGGGCTTATGACCTGTCATTGGCTGGTTTATTTATTTATTAATGAAATCATACAGTCTTTATATAAAACAAGTTACAAAAGAACAATTAAAAAAAGTAAGACCAATTACAGATTTCACACTAATGAATGCAGGAGGAGAGGGGAAAAATAATTTAATTCTAAAAAAGTAAAAATAAAAATATTTCATAAAAAGTTCATGAGTTTAAGTGGCCACTTTACACACTGTGTAACATTCATCATTCTGCCCATATTTGAACATCTATACTCCTTTAATTCTTTCATATCTTTATGTTTGTGAAGTTAAATTAAAAAATGATAAATTCACCTGGTCCATGAAGAAGTATTTGAATTGAAAAAATAAATTTTTCAGGCGTTGCCTAGTATGTAGGTGAAATAATTCAATCACACGAGTCTCACCCGCATAAATAAAGGTTTTAGCTCTTTAACTTCACAAACATCAACAGATGAAAGAATTGAAGGAATATAGATGTTCAAATATGGGCAGAATGGTGAATGTTACACAGTGTGTAAAGTGGCCACTTAAACCAGCCAATGACAGATCATAAGCCCTGTAGATGCCACACAGTGTGTAAAGTGGCCACTTAAACCAGCCAATGACAGGTCATAAGCCCTGTAGATGCCTAGCCTTCTATACGACCTTTTCTGAAATGTTCTTCATCTCTGTTGTAATATGTTAACAAAAGCAATATGTTAACCAAATACATGAAAACTTCTTTACTATACTTATGTGCGAAGTCAACTCGAATTCGCTTCATTAGTATGGTCCCTCAATATAATGTATATATTAATCAAATTGAAAACATTTAAAAGAAATTTATAAGGAGCCTGGAATATCGTTTTGGCAACATTGAAAATGATTACGGCGCATCTTTGATCAATTTTAATATCGAATCACTACAAAAAAGGCGCCTTACATATGATTTAATTTTTCTTTTCAAAATTCTCAATAATATAGTTGATTCGCCGTACCTTTTACAAAATATTGGTTTCCGTTGTCCTCTTCGCTATACTAGATTAAATTCCCTTTTTTATGTACCAACTTGTAAAAACAATTATACCTCGAATTCATTCATTAGACGTACCTGTAGAAATTATAACGGACTCAGTATTGATGTAGACATTTTTAACTGCACGTTGCATTTGTACAGAAAATTTCTTCATGGGGTCGATTATTTGGGATAGTTGCTGAAAGTGCATCTTGAGTGGTTTATGCTATGTATATGTGCCGCATGTAATGTATATGTTTGTGTATGTTTTATATGTGCGTTCATGTGTGTGCGTGGATGGCTCGGAGTGTACATTCGGAATTTTTATTTATTTTAGTTTATTACCTCCATGGAAAACGCAAATGTTTAACTATTCTTTTCTCACTTAAAATTCTTATTTATTTAATTTTTTTGTCACATTTAATTATTATATCTTTTTAATTTATGAAAACTTAATTGGTCTTTTTATGTTTAAAAAAATGTTTTTTTGTTTTTAATACTTATTTTGTATGACTGTATGTTTTCTGAATTCTGAAAATTCTTATTTATTTAAATTTTTTTTGTCACATTTAATGTTCATATCTTTTTAATTTATGAAAACTTAATTGGTCTTTTTATGTTAAAAAAAATGTTGTTTTTAATACTTATTTTGTATGACTGTATGTTTTCTGAATAAAATAAAAAAATAAAAAAGAGTTTAGTACATTATAACACAACTAGTTTCAGGTATTCTGAATTACCTATCACCAGGTGTAAATCATCATGTAAATCATCAGTTTATATTTACAAGTGATGATGGCTAATTGGACGTAGTTATGTAGAAAGCGTCCAACCCTTAAAATGATAAAAATTATCAATTGGCTATTTCGATAGCAGAGTACGATAGCTTTATGTGCTGTAAACGTTCAAGCTCCAAGTGATATACTTTTTTTGTCAATTAAAAAATTTTCTAACCCACATCATGGCTACCGCTATTATATTAACTTTAAAAACGTCCAACTGGTTTGACTATTTTCTGCGGTTCTTTTTTTTTTTAATTTCTTTAATCGGCAAAAAAAGGATAGCACTTTGAGCTTGGACGTTTTCAGAACATAAAGAGATCGTAGTATGCTGTCGAAATCGCCATTAAACTCATTTTTAGCATTTTGAGGGTTGGACGCTTTCTGCATATCTAAGTCCAATTCAGAATACCTGAAACTATGATGATGGGTAATTCAGAATACCTGAAACTGGTTGTGTTATAAAATATTAAACTCTTATGTGGAAAAATTACAAAGTGCATTTTAAATAAACAATTTTAGTACGCTTGAAAGCCAGCGTATTTCTAAGGAAGTTTAAAAACTAAATGTAACGTCATACTGACGTAGTAACCGCAAAATATTACATTTCTAATTGCCTCCAGGGACTCGCGTATGGAATTGCATATTGCAGTTTTGAGTCCTTATGGAGATAGGTTGATTGGATGCCATTAGTGGCTATTTTTTAGTAGAAGCACCGGATTATAGAATTAAAAATACACTATTGGTATATCTAATAATCTAAAATAAATATTCCCATAAGGAAATGCTTTAATTTACCAAGTGGCTAAATGCTATGTGCATCTGATTATTAGATACTTTTCATCATGTAGGGAACGTTATTTTTTACCACGTGGTAATTCAACTCAATCCAATTCAATTCATTTATTTTAAATATTACATATACGTTACAAAAATATATTCAATACGTACATATTATAAAAAAGATAAAAAATACACGAAAGAGACTCATGTCAAAGTAGTAGAAGAATCCTGCTCCGGAAAACCCCTTCGGATACATGGAACAAATCAATATCCAGAGCGATGTTGTTCAGCATAGCGGTAGCCCTTCCAACAGGCATAACCATAGGAAAGTTGGTCCTGAATATCGGAATATGAAACAATCCATGCTGACGCTGTTTTAGGTAATTATCAGGAACATACAAACCAATGCTAATCATAATTTCAGAATTATCGATCATACCGCGCAACAATCGATAAAAATGTGTAGTCAAATACACATTCCTTCTAGTCTCTGAACTGTTGTAGCCAAGCATACCCTGGAGAAACTCGGTCGGGTAAAGCCAAGGATAATTTATTAATTATTATCTTTTTCTGAAATTAATGTATCAAATATTTTTGTTTACCAGATATTATGTTAATATCTTATATATACTTACTGTAAACTAATTTTTATCATTTGTTTTTAACAATAAGTTGTTAATACCATTTTTTTTAGACGTATAAGTATATGTAAATGTATATATTTTTTCTTCAAATTATTTACAAGTTATTTGCAATTTGCTTTTTAATTCAATTACTTTTCTTATATCCATATTTTTTTTTTCTTTTTTACTATGAAAAGTTTCACTTTTTATTTTGCATGGCAGTGTGCTTTTTATCATTTCTACATGTATACAAAAAAGCGTTGTTTATCTTTTAAATTATTACTATGTTTGTACTTACCTGTTTATTTTTTTGTAAATGGCCCTTGGGCGTATTGTAAAATTAAATAAATAAAAAATAAATAAATAATACCCGCATGTAGAGATATCTCAGAAACTTCTTTTGGATTTTCTCTATCATAAGAGAGTACTTCAGTTCATGTGGCCCCCAAATCATCGAGCCACTCTCGAGTCTACTTCGCACCAAAGAGTTGTGAAGAGTTCTCAGTGCGCGGGTATTTTCGAAAACCCCGGCAGTACGCAGAACAAATCCTAACATCTTCAATGCATTACCACTGATTGTCTCTATGTGTTCATGAAATGTCAGAGTGTTCACAAATCTAATCAAATGCAATATGTTCATACATATCAAAGCTAAATCCATTACTATTTCGACTTTTGTTTTCGTATTACAAGACTGTCATTTTTTTGCATTTTCGATAGTTACTTTAGTTTTCTATGATACATTTTGTATGTTTGTGTTTGACATTTTTTAATTTGATAATTATGAGAAAGCCTGTAATTTTACTTTTATGGTATATTTTATCAATAAAAAAACGTATGTTTCTTGGCCATCCAGTATAAAATAATAAAAATAATATAAAGATCTCGCCTAAAAACTTCCCCTGAAAAAACAAGGATGTATCTGTGTTGAAAATTGTACCAGTGTAACTTTTTCCAATCGAGTAATAAAACTTCCTGCCGCAGACCCAGGAACGATCTGTCTTATTATTGCTGATACGCAGGGGGGTTATTTGAACCGAGGTGCATTGGATCTGTGCATTTGTGGAGCTCAAAAGATGGCCCATCATCGGCAAGCTGCAATGACCAGCTATTGGCGAACAGCAGAGTGACGGTGCGAGTTGCCTGTCCCTGGGCAAATGCCTATAATATGGCTGAGCAAAGAGGATACCCCAAACTGCTATCCGTGTAGCTTAAATGAATTTAGTATTGTATATGTGGGCACATCAAACGGATTTTTGGTTTTTTTATTTTGTTTGTCAATAGCCATGGCTTGTATAAATGCGGGCTGCATATAGAGTACACTTCAAGATACCACCACCGCAAGTGCTTCGTGTAGAGGCAATAATTGTTACTAGTATTTAGAAGAGTACAATGCGCAACAATGATAATTAAATGGTTTCCTAGAAGCATTAGGAACTCAATGGAAAACATTACCTCCTTCTACTCCAGCACTAAAACAATATATCGCGCGTATTCAGTTTTATGACTGCGCAATAACTCCATTTTAACGCTTTTACTATATTAGATACTTTTTGAACTTAAGTGAACCAACAATAGTCGGGTTATTGTCTCGTATCCAGGAGGATGAAGAACACAGTTCTGTCTGTGAAATAGAACCAAAACCCGGGACGAATATTTTCGACTCTATTACTATTCTCAGAAAATCCGAAAACGGGAATGATAAAGTATTAAAAATCGGTCCACCTTGTTATGCCGTGGTTGGCGTCTTTGCCTACCATTCTTAAGGACCTGAGTTCGATTCCTAACAGGGTCAATGTGAAATATTGATTTTTAATTTCAAAAATATTTTTTATTTGTGGTATGATATTTTACACTATTTGTTTTAAAAATTTGTATAAACCACTTTAATTTTTAGTCATTCGTCAACCTGTCTCGAGGTTACTTCCTCATCATCAGGACTTAAACTAACTTAGAATTACTCGCGTTTCTATTTATATTATAAACTATTCTTATAAAATACATGACATTGGTCGTAATGAGTCGGAGCGGTTGATGCATTCCGTGGATTGGAGATTCTTACTGGATGGTGAAAATAAAATATAAAAATAAATAATAATAAAAAAAATACTAGGGTGCAGAAAAGGGAATGATGATGATATGATTCCTGTTGACTCCTGATCATAAGTCCGAGGTTAGATTTCCATTTTACGGCAATTTAATTTCCATAATCCAACACGCTTATTTACCTAGTACTAACTGAAAGTATCTACAAAATATAAATATTTGGTCAATTGAAAAAATTCAATAATTAATGGAACCTGAATTTCTTACAATCTTAAAGATATCGTCCCATCGGCTCAGATGATAAATGCTGCTAACCCCTTAAAAACATCTACAAAAAGTGCTACAAACACAATGCATAACAACCCAAAAGAACATCAGTAGAAAAATTTGTGAAATTAATTTAGATTAAATAATATTTACAATATTTTGTTGAGTTTGTCCAAACGTTTGTAGACAAAATACTGGATTTCACCCTCTTATGATTCATTAAGATTAAAAAAATACAGCTGAGATGGCGAACATTTTAGAGAAGATAATATGGAATTCTAGGCATTTACCAGGCTTATGACATATCGTTGGCTAGTTTAAGTGGCCACTTTACACCCCGTGTAATGTTATCAATTTTGTCTATAAAAAAAACTGAAATTCGCAATTTATTATTTTTACAATTTTTATTATTTCTTCTTCCTTTTCATTTTCTTCTTCAACCTTGTTCTCTCCACTGCTGGATAAAGACTTCTTTCAAACGTCCATTCTCCATTCCTTCCTATCACCCGCTTTTGTCATCCATGTTTTACCGGCTATCGAGGCAATGCCATCGACGACTCATCTTTTTTGTGGCTTTCAAACACTTCTTTTGTTTGCATTTTTATTATTTGTGTTAGTTTTTTATATTTTTTATTAATATTCGTATGAAACTATGTGCAAGCGATCGTTGCTTTCTCATACACACTTGATTGTATAATTTAAAACAAAGAAAAAATCATTAAATAAAGCTTTTAAGAAATATACGCTTAAATCAAAATGGTAAGCAATAAATAAACATTATATCCTGGATTGTGATAACCGAAAATTTTATAGAATCATCGACCATATGAATTACGCCTTTGTGAAAACCAAAACTAAATACCGTTATTAATCAAAATTAGTTGAATTTACAACATTGAGTTAAAAGGTCGTATCTCAAATTTGACTTTTGCCATTAATTTATAGTTTCCTTATGAGGGCAGTAATCAACTAATCGTTTTAACTACGTGGTATGAGCTTTAAAGACGGTAAACTGTGCAATTTTCGTAGAATCGAAACAAGTACATATGTTAAATATTAAGGCTCTGTGTGGAATTGAGTCCTAGACCTTCCCACAGAGATATAGTAATTATCTAGTCCCATGAATGATATGTCTGTACGAGTCTCCTAGAATCGTAGGGCTAGGGCGCTGCCCTATTTTCCTAATGTCTTATGACGTCTCTAAACATATTGATTTTTTTCACTATTGTTCAAAGGGGAGGGATTTTCAGCTGTGGACCTTTAACTTCTCCGCATTTGGCTAATGAAGAAAAACTCACAGAAAACTTATTTAAATTATGCCGGACTATTGATAATCATCAGTAGGCCTTCCGTTACACGTGGAGAGATCACTGCATTTTGTGTCCAGTTATTATTTATTTATAATCATTGGTGGTGATCTAAGGCACATGTACACTGGATCAGTATCAGGCATAGAAGAAACATTCACATTCTATCACTTCTTCACAGTATTAAAAATAACCCCACTTCGCCTGTTTATCTGAGAAAGCTCATCCAACCTCTTTCACATTACGGACTATCTCTTCGTTCTAGTAACGAGAGAACCTTTTTAATACCCTGTCATCGCTCTAATTGTCTTGCCTCCTCTTTCACAGTAGTAGCCGCTCGATTGTGGAATGTTAGAGACGCCCCTTCTTCATTTACATTTAAGTCAAGATTGAAATGTCACTATCTAAATATTTAAATTGTTCCTTTATCCTTCTTCTTTCCTTCTCATCCCCTCTCCTCTCTTCATAGTATAGTGTTAATTTATTTTATTTATTTTTATTTTGTTAATCATTGTTTTTAATTTTTGTATAAAATTGTAAGATTTAATATGTCCGTGTATTTATAATTTTCTCGAACTGAACGGTTTGGGTAGGTAGGAAGAAATGGCCTTAGGGCAATATGCCCGCCCTTATATGTATATATATTGTATATGTATATTAAGTGTCAAATAAAATAAATAAATAAATATTCTGTAATTAGTTGCATTGACTTATAACAAGAGGTAGGTAGTATCTTAGATGATTAGAACAGTAATGAAAACGTGGGAACCAGAGAGTGAGAGACGAGGATGTGTTGTTGTCTATGGCCGCAGTGCCCTGGACCTATATAAGGGCGCGTAACACGTCACTCGCCCTTCTCTGCCTCCACCAGTATTCAAATTCATTTTAAAGTATTCTTTGTTTAATTTCCTTATTTTCGTGTGTAATGAACCAAAATTGTGAGTAACTTAAATTATTAAGGAAAAATACGAAACTAGTCTTAAATAGGAAAAAGGAATAAAATGAGAGACATAAAGTGTTTAAAGAAAAAGAATGGTTTCTTCGGGCGTGGTTTAAATGTATTCGCTGTCCCTTGAAGCCAACATTTTTTCAATGTTGATTTCTTTATTTGTAACTACAATCATAGTAATGTATTATATAAATAAAAGACGAGTGATTCTTTAATCCACAATTTTTTTGGATTAAATTATCACTCATCTTTTATTTATATAATAAATTACAATAAACTTCAATCAAGAATTTTCACTTACAAACTTAAATCATAGTAATTAATCAATTGTTATTATTATGTCACATCGATTATACAATAACACTTCAATCTATGCATCATATTAAAATGAACATATTACAACAGAGATGAAGAACATTCAAGAGAATGTAACATAGAAGTCTAGGCATCTACCTGTCATTGGCTGGTTAAATTTGGAAAAAACTCAAAATATTGTTGATTAATCAACCTGGTCCACGAAGATGAATTGAAATTGAAAAAATAAAATTTTTAGGCGTTGCCTAGTATTTAGGTGAAATAATTCAATTTGATGAACCTCACCCGTATAGATAAGGTTTCAGCTCTTTAACTTCACAAACATCAACAGATGAAAAAATGGAATAAATATAGATGTTGAAATATGGGCAGAATGGTGAATGTTACACAGCGTGTAAAGTGGCCACTTAAACCAGCCAATGACAGGTCATAAGCCCAGTAGATGCCTAGACTTCTATATTACCTTCTCTTAAATTTTCTCCATCTCTGTTGTAATATGTTAATGTTAACAGCTCTCCGGGGAGTTGAATCCAGTCCCTGTCTACAAAAATTTGGATAAACTCAAAATATAGTTGATTTAATAATTTCACCTACATACTAGGCAATGCCCGTAATTTTTTATTTTTTTAAATTTCTATACTTCTTCATGGGCCAGGTGGATTTATCAACAATATTTTAAGTTTGTCCAAACTTTTGTAGACAAGATCTGGTCATAAGGTCATAAACCCTGTAGATGCCTAGACTTCTATATCACCTTCTATAAAGTGTTCTTCATCTGTGTAATATGTTAATTTATATTTCACAATAAATCGATTGACTAAACTTAATTATAAATTGTTTTCAAAATTTAAGACCTAAAGCGTAATTCAAAAAAGATGTAATTAAATACAAAGTCAAACATACAAACAATTTAATGTTCATTCTAAGATTACCACATTTTAATAATTTGAATTATTTATTCAATTTATGCATCTTGTTTCTAGTGAATTATTACGGACATGGCTCACTATCATCCTGGAGCCATATCAATAATTTAGAAAAATTTAACGTACGTACCTAACAAATTTATTGGACTTATTAAAATCACGTGAATATGTAATTTGTACTTGAACTATAGAGGAAACTGGGAATTGTTGAATAATAATTTGTGAAGAAGTTCAGTTCTACGGAAAATCGGATTGGTAGAAATAAAAAACTGGGTAAAAATAAAAGCATTTTATTCTCCGGCGCAGTTTCTTAAAAATGTACGAAAAAAGTGATAAAAATAAACTACTTTACTTTCAGCGCTGCGGAGCATTGTTTATTCATTACATTTTTTAGTCAGCCTCCGTGGTGTGATGGTTAAGACGCATGACTCACGCACGGAAGGTTTCGGGTTTGATTCCCGGCGAGAACACAAAATTAAATGTGATTTTTCTCAAGCCTGGGTGTTCTGTGCTGTAATTTTCTACTACAATTGGGCCACCTGGCTTGTTGTATTGTATAATCGTAGCGTTGTTATGTTGTTGAGATAGATTTCCGGTTCTAGCCTGTTTTTCGATGTTTTGCTTATTTTGACATTTAGTCAGTACAAATTAGCGTCATAAATGTCAGAAAAACTTATTGAATTGATCTCGTGACGTTTTGTCACGGGCGGTATATTTTTAAAGTTTTGATAGGAATTTAAAAAAAAAACTATTGAAATACTAATTATTTAATCAATTAAATACGACATGTTTATCTTTTTTTTAAAATTATTTTTTGCTTTAAAATGAAACCAAGAAAACGTATTTATAAGAGACAACTTAACTCCCTCGTGTCATTTTCTTTAAATATTTTTTCAAATCTTTAGTATCAAAAAATAATAATAATAGTTATATTATAACAAGCAAATGATAAATTATTTTATTTTCATTTTGTTTTATAATATTTAAGGTCATTGATACAGGAAACTCCTACCTCAGTTGGAAATGACAGTAAAAAAATTACGTTTTGCTTCGATGTGCATTAATTACGTATTGAATAATTTAACAGAATCGGAAATAACTAATTAAGGGTTCTACTGCTTTTATAAAAATGTCCAGTGTTGTCTTTACTTCCGAGGGGAGAATCGAGGTCATCTTCTATTTCCCTCGCTGTTAGCAATTTGATAACCGTGATACCAAACAAAATGTGATTTTCACAACCTAATGTGTTCTTGGATGAAATTGATCATTTGATTTGATAGCGGCGTTAAAAAGTGGAGAAATGTTCCCTGATTTCCCCAATTATTTTGGATTGGTAGACACCGGTAAAAAGACCCGCGCCAAGGGGTCACGTAATCTCCAATCACTTGGGAAGGTACTTTATGGTAAATTTATTGTTATTGCTTATGGTGCCCGCACCATAGATATTCAATAATAATACTACTTAAATACCATGGCGCTTACTTCTGGGAGAGTACTCCTCTGTCAGTACGAAGCTGTGGCCCATTCCAGACGGATCGGATCGGATCGTAGAAATCCACACGGCACCGTGGATTTATTTTTACTGTACCGTTATTTATCTTCTTCATATGTGTATATTGATGTGCCATACGAGATACCTTTTTTGTGTTTCTGATATATTTGTGGTAATATACTCATGTGTCTGTGTCAACTAATTGCTCGTCCTATCTCAACACAGGACTTTCAGTTCCATAGAGTTGGGACTAATGTTTCAAATAATGTGTAATAAACTACACGCATGTAAATAAACAAATACATATTTTATATTTACCTAATAATAATATAATAATAATTAGCATATTTCATACCCATGAATTTTGTTTTTATGTTTTAATGTAAAATATATTTTTTTCTTTAGAATCAATTTTTATTCTAAATTTTAATATAATATATTATTTTTTCCTTATAACATTTTTTAAATGCTTTTTACAGTATTATATTATGTTTGTAGGTACTAACCAATAATGTGTATGTTATTTATCTTATTATTGATTTGAGTTTCACTTTTTGTTTGAATTACAGCATACTTTTTTGGTCCTAAGTTGTTACAAACGTTTTTTAACTTATTATGTTATTTTTTTAATTGTTGAAATACCAGATCTGTAAATCTGACAGGTTATTTAAAAAGGTCAGAGATTGAAGCGAGAAACTCCATTCGATATTTATAGAAAAAGAAATAAAAAATATTTAGCAGCTTGTCCACCACATACCGCACACCGCATCTGAGGGCATAAGTCTCACTACATACACAGAAAATTTGCTCGTTGCCGAACGAGAAAAACTGCCCGAAGGAGCTCTCTGTAATCTGGTAGCTTTAGCATATTTGTGCTGAAAGCAGGTAATCCAGAAGAACATAATATGCACTTCATTGGATTGAGAAAAGGGGGAAATGAATTTTTAACTGGCTGGGATTAAATTGACTGGACAAGATCAATTCGCTGAAATAATTACAAAACTTTTTAAAAGCTTCGAAATTCTTTTTGGAAGCCACCAGATCTGCATATCTGACAGGACACATAGCAGGGCCACGGATAGTAGCGAGAAGCTCCATCCGGTAATCATAGAGAAGGAGAAAGGGACAAGACTACAAAATGTGTTCAGAAGATAACAATTAATAATTGAGGGTACTACTTGCAAACCCGGCAAAATTCATCTTTCTTTATTTTGAACAAATCACAAAAAACTGATAACTTCAACTTTTTTTTAAACTTATTTTTTTTTATTAAAATCAGTAAATCTTTTATACGTAAGCAGTGATGACATAAGCATGATTATGTCAAAAAACAGTAGTGAGATAGTAAATTTAACTTTATACATTGCCAACTTTGCAATATTTAAGTAGAGGTTGCCATGTTTGCAACAAAGCCGATAATTTAAAAGCTAAGTCTTACAAATTAAGCCATATTTTTAACTGACAATGTTAAAAGTATTGTAAAAAATTGTATTTTGAATAAGTTATAATTAATATCTCTTTTTTTTTAATTTTGGATTTTGCCGGGTTTGCAAGTAGTACCCTCAATTAGCAACAAAAATTTTAAAAAATCTACCTTGTATCTTTATGATAATTTACCCATCTGAACTCAGTGATGCACAAGGCGCTGCTTGAGTACTCCGACCGGAGCGTATCTGGATTATTTTCGTTACAAGGAAGGTAAGGCGATTAGTCATACGCTTCAGATGACAATCCAGGAACAATGAAATATCGTAGTGTAGAACCTCATTTCAAACCAATATCTCACATCTACCTTGTCAGAAATCGAACCCAGAACTTTAAGCATGGTAGGCGATAGCGCCACTACATTACGAGACGGACTATCTCCATTCGATTTACTTTTTCATGATTTTTGCCTGTGAGTAGCCATCGAGTCAAAAACGCTCGTCCAGAGTTCTTGTTTTAATTTCACACACCGAACTGTTTCGGACTAAATTTAAGTTGCTTTTGGATCTATTGAATCAACTTTAATTCTAAATAATCTATTGTCTAAATAAGATCACGAATGAGAAACTAAAATCGGATATCGATGGATCAGTAAAACAAGTTAAAGTACTGATTGTTATAGGTTCCTTAGAACAAAGCCGACAACCCGCGGGTTAAATAAGGAGCGATAAACCACCACGTTGTATGTAGATGTGTTATTAACTTAACAACCACATTCAGTATTCAGTACTGGCTAAAGCTTCGGGTAGAGAGAATTATTTATTAAGGCACATTATGTGTCCGAGTTAGTTTTGTGGTCGACACAACTCAACTTCATCAAGAGAAGAAAATTAATGCTAATAATTACAATTTCAAAATTAATTATTGGCATAACATTGTCATGTGGAATCCTCACGCCACAAGAAGAGGCTTGAAACTATATTCATACAGTTTTAAAAAATAGCAGGGTGAAAATTGAATCCACTATGCTGGGTAAACCAATAACCGGTTTCATCGCTCTCGCGACATCGTCTGACAGATATTGTTTTTAAATACTTTAACTCTAAGCAGGGTAGCCAGACACTCGAGGTAAAAATAAATAAAAATAATAATAGTTAAATAAAGGTCAGTCATATTTAGTAAAATTTCGTTTTCGGGATAATATCGACGCTGGAAAAATAATAAGTTACCAAGTGATCTAAAACATTTAAGTTTGTAAGTGAAAATTCTTGATCGAACTTCATTGTAATTTATTATCATACATACATAGCAGACATACCGGTCACTGGATATTCCAAATTTGTGGATTAAAGTATCACTCGTGTTTTATTTATATAATAAGTTACCAAGTGACATGTAACAATTTTACGGAAGAGCCAATTAAAGATTTTTGAAATTTGTTTTATTATTTTTTTTAATTTTAAAGTATTTAGTATATATTTTTTATTTTGATTATGTAGGAATCACGCCAAAGTAATACGTAGGGTAAACCAGAGTATTGTCGGCACCCCCCAGTAATTGGCACTCTCTTATTCAAACTAGGTTATTAATTTTAGTATTGAAAACGGAGTACTTAAATTTATCTAGTTTAATTGTATTCTTGAATACTGGCCACAATTAATCGTAGTTATTATTTTGATATTCCTATTTAAAACCACAAGTCAATGTGTTCTTCTAAAACGTGCGAGAAATCGAGAGTTTCTTAAAAATGTTTTAATAATAGAGCTGTGTTGAACTTTAATTTTTAGCAAGGTTAATACAAAACTTAACTACATCATGTTTACCAATGATTGAAAACATGTTTATTAAGCTATTTTTGTATCAAGTGTGATTATTTTACTAAGAAATTATGTTTTTTAATAGTTGCCAACTATACATTTTTTTTTTTACAAAATCAGAGATTGGTACTGTGCCAAAAACTAACATGTTGTAGTGTTATTCGTTAATATTTGAATTATTGGCACATGCCAATCAGTATTTTACATGCATTATTGATAGTTTGTTTGTTTGTTACTTGCGACAAATAGAGTTAATTATTTTAGCATTTAGTACAAAAAGGATTGGCTTATATATAAAAAGAAATACTCCGAAGAATTTTTTTTAAGACAAATTTTTAAATAGAAAGAGCGTTGCTATCTTCATCTGATTCAGATTGAATTATACAACAACAACAAACCATCATTTCTTTTCCCCGTGGGGGTAGGCAGAGAGGATAGAACCCCATATCACTCTGTCTTTGCATACAGACATCACTTCGTCTACATTTATACATCTTCTCATGCACGCACGCCGATTATTACTACTCTTGACATGTCCATCTTCAAGTATTTGATGGACTTGATCGTGCCATGTCTTTTTCGGTTTTTCTCGTTTTCTGCATCCATCAACATTAAGATTGAGTTATATTTTGTCTTTTTGTAATAATATTAAATCCATTCAATAATTATAAAAAATACCTCGTCTTTTATTTTTTTCCATATACACGGAAATTTTAAAGGTGTCAATAACTGACAAAATTCCTGTACCAATAAATGGCTGAAATAGTATATTTTCAATCATCTTTATTTATCTTAAAAAATTAAAAGATTATCTTAATATCAATAAAAAGTTTAAAACCAACTAACATTTGTTGATGAGAAAAAAAATGTTTACTTTACCCAAAATATTTTTTTTACTGGATTTTTACTTCATTTTCCGTAATTATAAAGTATTAAATGTAATGTACCTTTTTAGAAAATAGGTCATGTCACTAACGGAAGTATTTTTTATTTATTAAGAAGATAATGTTCCTTAACAAGCGTGTCTGAGATTCGTCAGAACCGCCAGATCAGTTTTAGTTTATTTTTCTTCAAAGCAAATGCACAAAAAAAAATAATACAAAACAGTTAATCCAAATATAAACGAAATTACAAAATAAGCATATCATCATTCCATATCCGCTCCCTATTTGGAGCATATGATATCCAAAAAGCGCCTCCGTGCATCTCCATTAGCTGCCAACTCTTTTGCGTCCTCCCAAGTCAGGTTTCCGGCCCAAAGTTCTGACATAAACTCCCAACGAACAGTCAGCAGTGGACATCTAGGACGTCGAGTGAGTAAATATCCGATCTCCAGACAACCTTCATACTGTTGAATGTGGCATCTGCTACTCCTAACCGCGCTCGAAGTTCTTTTTGAATGCTACCATTTTCTGTTACGTATACTCCCAGGTATTTGAAACACTCGACCCTTTCGATGATTTGGTTTGACAGAGTCAGAGGAGTTTAAGCATCAATGCACTGAATACTACATGGTACATTGTTTTTCGCATTATTTATTTTTAAACCCATGCCTGTGGAGTACCAATTTAGCTTATCTACAGTGACCTGAAGACCCCCGACTGAATCGTCAACTATAACCGAATCATCGGCATACGCATAGTTTTTTGGAGGGGGAGATGACTATTCCTCGATCAAGTGGAAAGCTAAGGGTGAAGACCAAAAGGATTATAAAAAAGAACGGTGCAAGGACGCAACCTTGGCGAACTCCGTAATCAGTATATAATGCATCGTAAAATCCAAATATGTATCGCACATCCGATTAAATAGTTTTTTTTTGCTTTTTCCAGACCACTGACCACTGTCAAAAGAAAAAAAGGCCTCATGCTTTGATCACATATTTTGGCTTGAGATATATGCCCTTCTTTAACTTATTATGGAAGTAAAGATAGAAGCCAGGTGGGGTACGGAACGGAAAAGAGCAGCATGGCTCAGAGATCTCAGACAGTGGTGCGGTGTGCCGGATGCAGCAGCGTTGATTAGACTGACCCAGGAACGAGACGTATTCGTTATGATGGTCGTCAACCTTACCTCCGACGCCTTTCGTACAAGTCGCCAAAAGATAAAACTCGATAATAGGGAAATATCACCTTTTTTAAGATTTTTAAAGTAATAAGGTCTATTAAATACTGTCCAGTAAAAAAAAAATATTATAATTATTAGTAGCATAAAAAATACACTTTAAATTTGTAATTATCACGAATCTTGACGTCACAACAATAAGGCCAAACACGTCGCATTTTTCTAGCAACGTATTTTTATTAAATTTATTTTTTACATATAAGTATAAAAACATTTCTCCACAATATCCATATTGATTTTGAAAATACAATTAATTATTCTCAATCCATTTTTTTTTTTTCGGTATTCGTAGTATGGGATATTTCCCTATTGGGATTAAGTCCTGGTAGTTTTTTTATTTATTATTATTTAAAAGATAAGAAAATAATATACGGAAGAATACAATAGAGTAACAGAATGGAAAATATACTTTTAGCAAATTAACTTAGCGCAATACCTTGATTTTATAAAGTGAAACTAAACCAGGAAGTTTTACGGATAATTTTATCTAAATCATGGGTACAGTGAAATGCAGTTAAAATTGCGATATTCGAAATTGAAATTTTAAAAAGATTAATTCGTTTATTGACAAAAAACATTGTTTTTTTGTATAAGTGAAACCGATAGGATGACCCACGGTCTTTAAAACGGTTTCGAGTATGTGGAAGAAGTACTTTCACCAAACGAATAGGTTACATCAAATTTCATCATCATCTAATGAATCGTATATAATGTCTGGGTAGGTGATAATTTCATACGAAATTGTCAGAACTGTATTTTATTACTGTAAAAGAATTAATTACACTTGATACACGTCTTCAATAAATAATTGAATTTCATAAAGCACTTAAGATTGTTATCATAAAATTGATGTAGGTATGTTGACAGCCCTGTTGCGCATTGTATGAAGACATCACACGAGGGATAAACTTCTAACTCCCAAAGAGAAACAATACTTCTGATACACTATGTTCAATTGGCTAACATATGTACGGCCGGAATTTAAATTAAACAACTGGACAAATAATTTTAATATTTTTCCCAACAATTTTTCATACCTTTGATTTCAGGAAAACGCAGCAAGTCGGCTAGGAACGGACTCGAATACTCACGCATAGCTATATCTTTACCGCTTGAAGCTCTCAGAAATCAACAGCTGTCCATGTGATGACGATACACCCCAAGATGTCCCTCATTTGTTGATGTATGGTCCCTTTTTCAGCTTAGAGCGCACGCAGCTAGAGACGCGATGTAGAAGTTTGAATGAGGACCTGATAGATATCGCAACCGCAATAAGTCATAAGGACTTAGCACATGAATGAATATCATATAATATGGTAAATAGGAAAGATAATTGTCAAAATAAATAAAAATAGGACACAAAATGCCGAACCAGTGTTCAAAGTGGTACGGAAGGCCTGTTGATGTCTGTCAATAGACCGTCTTTTCCCGAATGATTTTTCTATGGTTTCCTCTTCAGCAAGCAAATGCGGAAAAGTTCCTTAACAAGGCAGCAGCCGAGTATCTCGCCAGATCCTCATACAATAGTCGGAGCAGTTAGAAAGAACATATCTCTCGCAGTAATTAAAAGCTTTGTACATAATACGCAAAGAAAAATTGAGCAACTCCCATTTAAAAAACAATTAAAAAATACCGACAGCATGTTCATTGTCTCTGGACTGAAACCTGAAATGCCTTATGCATTATTTGTTTTATAATGCCTCATTTGGTGAGAACAAGGATATGATAATGCCTTTTAAAAAGTTTGCAAAAAATGTTTGTAATATTATTACCTACTTTTCTCGTGTCTAGGCAAAAAATGAAAACAGTTTTGCGTGTGGAATAGAACCAGAATCATGAACCAGTACTTCGACTCGATTACCCTCAGGAAAAATCCTGAGAAAATCGCGTAAAGATAAATCCGTCTTGTGGTGTAGTGATTGGCGCGTTCCCCTACCTTGTCCTGGATTCGATTCCTGTTAAGGTCAACATGAAATATTGGTTTAAAATGTGGTTTCACAATGAAATATTTCAGTTTCTACTCTGTCTTATTTATTTCTGGTTTAATATTTAAGAAATTTTGTTATTAATTATTTTATATACAGAATGTTGGCTTAAAATTTCGCACTGTTTTATTCTGTAGAATTTGAATGCTTTAATTTCCCCTTCATTATATAAAAAAAGTATCGACAAACAGTAGATATTTTATAAATGTGTATAAAATTATTTTATAGGTAATAGTGCGAGTAGTTTTATTTATCATGTTTCCTAATCTACCCATGAATAGTATTTATTTTATTATTAAAATTAATTAGGTACCTATTAGGAATGTGAGTGCTATGAGATATTTAATTTCACAAAACTTATAATATTGTATCCTTGTGGTATATTTTATCTCCGAATATTGATGATGCATTAATAAAGCTTATGAGCTGTCATTGACAGGTTAAAGTGATTAATTTCCATACTGTAACACTCGTCTCTATGTTCGTGGTTTTAACACAGGATAATGATCCTATCCGTTTTTATTACAATATTTGAGTTTGTCTAAATATTCGTCGACAAAAAACTGGATTTCTCCTCCTCGGGAGTCATTAAGATTAACAAATTACGACAGGGATGGAGAATACCTTAAATAAGGGAATATGGAAGTCTAGGCGTTTACAGGGCTTATGACCTGTCATTGGCCGGTTTAAGTGGTCACTTTACACACTGTGTAACATTCACCATTTTGCCTATGTTTGAACATCCATATTTCTTCAATTCTTCCATTTGTTGATTTAAGTGAAGTTAAAGAGCTGAAACCTTTATTGTTGTGAAGAGATTCATCTGACTGAATTATTTCACATACTAGGCAACGCCTGAAAACCATTTTTCAATTTTTAAACTTCTACTTGGACCAGCTGGTTTCATTACAATATTTGAGTTTGTCCAAATGTTCGTAGACAAAAGACTGGATTTCACCCCCTCGGGAATCATTAAGATTAACAAATTACGACAGGGATGGAGAGCCAATGACAGGTCATAAGCCCTGTAAATGCCTAGACTTCCATATTTCCTTATTTAAGGTATTCTCCATCCTTGTCGTAATTTGTTCATCTGTTTTTAAGTTAAAAAGTTGACCCCTTACTTTGAGTGCTGCAATACGGTGTTATTTTAAATAATTAGTTACTTTTTACAATTTTAGTTACTCACTAGGTCTACGGACTTTTAGATGGAACGCAATTATTAGCATGTCTAGCCTTCGTTTCGTATGTTCGTTCGTCTGCCATACACTTTTCTCACTTTAGTACTATCAAAATCATTTTTCGCTCTCATTTTAGCTACGATACGAACGAACACTCTGTGATGGGCTAACTACTCAAGAAATCTTTATTGCTTATTCAAAATATTGCGCAAAAACCCGTGTGGGCGTTAACAGAAAAATTAATAAATAATTTGAACAAAATATATGTGAATCCATTTGACCCATTGACCCGAAGTGGGAACTCTAATGATAATCAGTAATTTCTGGTCAGAATATAATGAAATAATCAGTTCCTAGTTCCGTTGCTTGTTGGTTGAGTTGTTAGCTCGAGGTATGATGAGTATGTAGGTTAATGCATCGACAGTAAAGCTGTTAACTCAGCAATCTTTTTACTTAATATGCAATGTGTTAGACACGATAATGTACGCGCATGCGTCTTTATTAGCTTTTCTTTTTACCTGTGTCACTGAACTCGATGCTCGACTAACGATTTATTCTGAAAAAACACATTTTTTAAAAGTAATAATCGGCTAAGTCTCTAATTTGAAGGCTTGTCACAAGGTACGAAAGAGAATATATGGAAGGAAGTTATGAAAAATACACCATAAGACCCAGACTAATTCAGAAAAACTCAAACTGGCGGGAATCGCACTCGGACAGTTGGCCGTCTAACCAATTGCACCACGGTGCCCGTCAAGCTTACAATTCGTATTTTTCATAATTAATATTACTCTAACCATTTCAAACAACAATTTCAATTTAAAAAAAATTACGTGTTAGATAAAATTGCTAAACTACGTAAACTTCTAACGTAGATAATTAATAAATAATATATGCAGGTACTAAAGTCCGCCTCGCGGTCAAATGGTCAGCACGTTTGCATACCATGCAAGAGGTCCCGACATGGTTAATTAAAAATATTTATTTTAAAAGCTGCTGTACCTTAATCGTAAGAGTGATAATATGACCTTCGTGTTACAAAAATGATCAAGACACGGTGCGTTTTGTGTACCAATGGAGTGCCTTATGCACTATAAGGTACGCAAAAGAAATTATAATTATCACCATAAAAAACCGAATCAACTATTCATGAGGATGTTTACAGCTACCTAAAATTGTTTTTAAAAAATCAAAACGCACTAACTAGTAAACCGCGGGCCGACTAATATCCACTCGATTTCCTGTTTCAAGATTTTTACCTGAGAGTAGCCATCGAATAAAAAAAACTAATTCTTTGGTTCTATCGAGTTGCCAAAAGAAATTAGGGATGCTGGATCTATCGCATCGTTTCGTGGGATGGCGATGGTTTTCGTTAAAAACAAACATCCATATGGCTAGTCATTAGAAAGCGTCTGAATAAATTAAATTTAAAAAATTGTTTTGTATTTTGCAAATTTATTTATTTACTTACAGTTTATTACACGTTTTTTGAGACACAAGTCCCAACCCAATGGTATGAAAAGTTCTATGTTGCATTGGGATGATTAATCAGTTAGAACAGACATATATCACCACAAATATTATATAGTTTCGAAAATATAATAAAATTTTTAAAAGAAATATATGGCACAAACATTCGTTTTAAGTTGAACAAAAAAGAGAGATAAATGTATTCGAAAAATCATCAAAGAGTTTCCTACCAAATCCCTCATAGATAAATGAGACAATATTTATTTGCTAAGGAATAACTGATTGTTAAAATTAATTTTGTACAACTATCTACATAACAATCAACTCCCAGGAATCGAACGAATCTCAACTTTTATGCTTCTTATGCCGGTTGTTTTAATCAACAATATTATAAATGTTTATAGTTTGGGACTGGATTCTACCCTCTAGGGAGTTATCGAGATGTATGTTTATTGCAACAGAGATGGAAAAAGTCGTGTTTTATAATAAACTGCATTGTTAGAATTGGCTGCGTCATATGGAATAATTGGATGAGGTGGTTGTTTCTAGTCGATTTCAAAACCATTGGCCATTCTCCAAAAAACACAATTGAAAATAATCCTAAAACTGCCACGCACCTACCTCTCATATTTTATTTTAAAGAACATATTTACGGTCAGACGGTTTTATGTTAGGGAGGTTCTAAGAAGTATAACTTCTAGTCATCAGTAAAAAAATAGGGGTCCGTCAGTAAGGTCGTAATGAGTCACATCTCGCTAGAGGATGTGATTCTATAAAATGCAGCGAACGCCTAGTTGACACTACTGACTAGTCCAACTCGTTAGCGTCCACATCGCAAACCCTGGGCAATGGGATCACAATAACGAGAGGATGAAAGTCGGGCTTTTCACGCCTTAAAACCAAAACAAACCAGCTAAGAGAAGGTAATCCCGACAGAAAATCCACCAGAGAAGGCAACGAGAAACCACTCTGGTCATCTTTTCCCAGGAATCACTACGGCGGGTACATCAATAAGCAGTCGTCCTGGCTGCGAAATGTAGAATTAGGGCAGGACAGATACATATGCTTTCCCTGTAGTGATCGCCAACGTCGGGGGGACCCGACAAGGCACTAGATGAAGACAAAAAATAGAACCCTACAAAATATGAATACAAGATGTGCAATATCATGAACTTTAGGGTACAAAGCAGAACTGCCTTTTTTCAAAAGCATTTTATAGTATTGGGCCCCAGGGTTTTTAAAATGTTGGACCCTGGCATAAAGTGATCTGTCAGCTACAATGTTTATAAGATGATTGGGTTGTGGTCCTGTGGCTAGTGTCTCGGACTCACGGACCAAAGGTCTGTGGTTCGAATCCCACTTTACCCCAACTTGATTCCATTTTCTAATAGTGAGTTATTTACAACTCGTTGAAAATGGCCCTCAAAATTAAATATTTGGGTAAATCATAAGAACGCAAATATTTCTTTTTTAAAAAAAAAAAAAAAAAAAAAAGATGACGGTAAACATGTGGATAAGGAGTAGATCTTTTTATATCCTGTTAATTATTTCTATGTTTATAATTTTTCAATATCTCATTGTTCTTTTTATTTATATTTATTTATGTTTTATAATTTACGTTTGTTTTAGTTTTCTCATTATTATTAATTTTTACATTTGGGGTTTTTTTTATTATTAACGGTATATTTTCTCATTTATATTTATGCTTCAATTATTATCGGTATTTTTTCTAATTCACGTTAATTTTTAATTTTTCAATTTTATTATCATTGATTTGAATTGATTAAGCATCATTTAATTAACAAACACATGTAAAAAAAAAAGGTCCTTCCTAAACACAGAAAAATTCCCAGCTAGTCGGGACTTGAAACAAAGAATCTCTGTGCATTTTAAAACTGCTAAATAAATAAATGAAGACATTGTAAAAAATAACAAATAAGTAAAACGTGTCTGAGTACGCCATAAGCCACAGATTCCGGAGTGTCCTTACTCTGCTCCCAGTCAGGTACTAATATGGATAATCATATACTACCGCGCAGTGGTTCTTTATGTACAGTTATACAATATTCTACAAGTTCACTATTCACCTGCGTACCATAATATAACTAGTCGTATAGTAGATTCTTAAACAATCAAAACAATGCAATAAATGAAGATGATTCCAATGGTCCAGCATAGTCGACCACAGGGTCGACTATGCTGGGAAGTCTGAGGTTTAAAAGACTGTGAGGAAAGCAGCTACCTACTACCTACTGGAGACAGCTCCAGCAGAAAGTGGGAAAATAATGAGAAGGAAATATGGAAATCTAAGCATATACATGGCTTATGACCTCTCAAGACAAGCCTTGTCTAAAAATATTTGGACAAAATTAAAATATTTTTTATTCAACTTACTGATATAAGAAGTATTAAAATTAAAAAGTATTTTCAGGCCTTGTCTATCAGGGGACATAATTTCACCAGATGAATCTCAACTACATCAATAAACATTAACAAATTACAACAGGGATGGAAAACATTTTGGAGAAGGGGATATAGAAGTCTAGGCATTTACAGAGCTTATAACCTGTCATTGGTTGGTGTTATGCCCTATGGTGGTATGTGAAGTTCAATAATAAGACTTATTGTAGTTGACTGTGGTTTATTCTGAATGCTTATTATATTGTGGTAAGAGAGCGACTGTTTGCTAGGAGAGACAAATCTAGAATGACTTGCCAAGCTGTGTGGGTATGCAGACGACTGTAGACTGTAGATATATTGTTGTCACCAACAATAAACCTACATTCCTTACATATGAAGAAAAACTTTTCAGTCATTGAAAACCAAATGTCGCCTATATACCGCCTCCATAACACCTATTATCCTGTACGGATGCGAATCATGGTACCTCACTAGGGCCTAAAACAGCAAAATTCTGAATTTCATTAATAGATGTCTCAGAAGAATCTCGGGTGCGCGGTGGCTTGACTTGGTAAGAAATTAAAGAAGTTCTCTAACGGACGCGGACGAAACAAACTCCGGTGACAACTGTCATCAAGCGGAAGCGATACGGACGCGGACGGAACAAACTCCGGTAACAACTGTCATCAAGCGGAAGCGATACGGACGCGGACGGAACAAACTCCGGTAACAACTGTCATCAAGCGGAAGCGATACGGACGCGGACGGAACAAACTCCTGTGACAACTGTCATCAAGCGGAAGCGATACGGGGAAATTCGCGAAAAATGTGAATTCCGTATTGGTGGATTATATTGTAACAATCGCTCTAGTCTTTTCCATCAGATCAAAACCAACCAACGAAACTCTCGCTAAAATATAGTTAATAAATAGTTGGAATGGTTGCTAGATTAGTCCCAAAGTGTAAAGATCGATAGGTCTTCACAGAGACGAGTCGACTCACAATTTCGATAACTGTCCGATGATGATATTGGCCATTGGCCCATTTTAGACGACCGCGAAAATCCATGCGGCACGATAAACTTCCGTAGGGTGGATTCATTTTCATTGTATCATTTTGATTTATTAAATTGTTTATTTTATTTAGATTCAGCGCGATTCTTACCATCCTACCATGCAAGAGGTTTCGAGCTCGATTTCCGACATGTTTGTTATTTGATCAAATTATTTTTTTGATCATCTTACCTTCATGTAATAAAAAACATCAAGATACGCTACGGTTGGTCTACCAATGCAGTGCCCTAAACACCATAATTGTTTCGGTGGATAGAGAATATAGTATTGTGTGTAAAATAGAACCAAAACCCTGGATGAGTGTTTTCGTCCAACTGATCTTCACTTGATTTCTCTCTGCAGGATTTTCGAATGTAAATCGCTACTACATATTTTTTTGAAAATATTTATTGTAATTAACAACAGATTGAAACTTAAATCTACTTATTTTGATAAACAAATAACCGGTTTCATTGCGTTTGCGTCATTATCAGACTGGTGTGGTTTTTAAGTTCAAACTATATAAAAGGCTTTGAACTTTAATATGCGTGGAAAAAAACACTTTTATCCACCTTGATCTGAATTAATTACTCTGGATATAAAAAATATTTTTATTCCGTAAGGAATTTTTTGATATTTTTAATGATTTTTATCTTTTATACAAAAGAATTTCTTCAACGTTAATTTTTCAAAATCAATTGGTCTCAAACTGATAATTAACTGACAATATTCATTTCATATGTGTTATTATCTTACAGTATATATTTTTATTGAATTTTACAGAAATATGTTTTAAACTTGTCTTACAAATTTATAAGGGCGACAGAAATTCGCTCCGAAACAAACAAACCAGCCAGAATACAGATGTCAGATACATAAGTTAAAAACGATTACCGACGCGACGTATACAAAAAAAATAGAAAAATACGTAAGAGTTTAAAAAAAAAAATCGGTTCAGTTTTGAGGCGCGGACATCGGGACAGTGAAACGTCGATTTTGTCGATTTCAACCAGCCAAAATCAGTCGGTCGCGTCGCGCATTTGTCTTTTTCGCGTTGTATCGGGGAGGCAACTGCGAGAAAGTGACAAAAAGATCATGTTCAAATACGTATTCGCCAAAATTCTTACCTACCGCCTTTCCTCTTAACTCAAAAACGACAACTTTGAACTTGTTTCATGGTTATTATTAATAAGGTGCGAAATAAACAATATACGTATGTATCTATTAAATATATTTGAAAAATATCTGTACTGTTAAGAGGATACGCGATCTGAATTTTCTTCAAACAAACGTATTTTCTCCCGTGTTCATGCGGTACTAAAGCGATGATTTTCTTACAAACTACCTTCACGTAACAGCTGATTGAACTACGCTTCATTTGGGAGTGGAAATAGGATGATGATAATGATGATGAATTGTGTCGTGTCGCGTATCGCGTGTCGTGTGGATTCGTTCGGCCGACCGGTGTGAAGTCGGTCACCGGCTAGAGTGCTAGAGGCTAGCGGCTAGTGGCTAGTGGCTAGTGGCTAGTGGCTAGTGTCCACCTGGCCGGCGCGGTGCCGCGGGGAGGAGTGTCGGGAGTGCAGCCGACCCTACAAGGGCCGACTGGACCGGACGGGACGGTTCCCAGAAGGCTTCTGCCACTTTTTGCACCTCAGCCTTGCTCCTCGCAACTGTCCCGTAACGCCAACGCCACTGGCCCCCGCCACGGCCATCGACATAAAATAATGTATAAGTACGGGCGGGGTGGCGCGTAATTGATAAACCCATCATTTTATTTACAGATAAAAACGAGCGGAAGCACTGGCTTAGTGTTGACTACATAATTTATATACCACCATTTTTGTGAAAATTCCCTCAAGGGCGCTGTACAATAAACAAATATCCCAGCACGTCTTGCGTAGTTGAGATTCTTCTTCCTCGTCTCTAATTGAGTTAATAAATATCAAACCTTCAGGGCCTTCCTTGTCATTATTATCTAACAGACTTTCGTCGTGATCAGCCATGACGCTACGCAGAAAAACGTCGTCGTGTGTGATAAGAAAATGTTTCAATTTCGTTGCACTTATTAAAAACAGAACAGATAGTTACTCAATTCTTTGTTTCATTATTAACAAGTGGACCTGACAGACGTTGTCCTGCCCAAACGTTAGCTTGCCTGCTATTAGCTGGCTAAACAAACATTTTTTTCGTAATTAATTACACACGTTATTTATTTTGGACTTTTTTAAGCTATTTATATATTCATAATAAGGGTTAGTTTTTCGTTTTATCTCCTCATGCGATTGGCTAAGAGGCCTCGTCGCGCTCAAATCAAAATCATGCAAAAATCACTACTCTAGTACCAATAATCTATAGAGAAAATACAGGAATATGTGTTAATTAAGAAAATTGAGCCCTCTAAAATTATGGCCTTCAACCCATGCCTAACGCAAATTTAATCATTTATTATTTCATTTGTACCTGTATTTAGTATAAGAAAATGTTTTTACCATTCTTGGAATGGACTGTATAAGCCCGTCAATAAATAAATAAATAATAATAAAAGAAAAATGACTGTATCGTGAAAATGTGCAAAAACTTTCCGGAAAAAAGGAAAAATACTTTTCATTGATATGTAGGTACCTAAGTACTTGTTTATGATTGAATTCCAAAACTAAACATTTTTAATATTCAAATATTGGATTTAATTACATAGGTAGGTACCTTGGTACTTGTTTGTGATTGAATTCCAAAACATGAAATAATAATTTTTCAAATAAAGAATTCTTTTTGCAAATGTCAATTTCTACGCTACTTACCGGCAATGGTGGATTCTGTGTTAGAATTCGTTTTTCAAAAATGTCTAGAATGTCGGTTAAAATTTTTTACACATTACTTAAAATCCAACAAAAATATGTTAACATGTAGAAATTGTTAGGAAATTATTCAATTCAGTATCAATTGAAAATAACCGATGTTTGTAAACGTTAAAATATAAACTTTTTTAATTTCCAAAAAAATTACATTTTCCAATTTTTTTGGAATATGCATTTCAGTCGAATGCAACCCTGGAAAATTGATGAAAACACATATATGCTTCCAACATTTTTTCTACTCAATATATTGAAGATGTTATTATTTGTAAACCTTCAGTGCGTGAATTAGAAAGTTTTGCAAAAAACCGCATGTATCTGTCTAGCCATTTTCGAGTTTTTGCGAGACACAACACGGCGATTCATTTTTATATATTTAGATTATTTTTTTATTCATCTAAACCAACTGACATGTTATTTAATTATTTATAAATCTAATATAATAATAATAATAAAACTTTATCAACCATAATATAAACAATCTGATAAATACAAAAAAAAATATTTATTCTTAAATAAAACAAAAGCATACACTGTTAAATGGCGGACTTATTGCCACTAGCAATTTCTTACGAGGACAAAAAATTATACATATAGTATATGGCAGCCGTCCGTCTTCGGAATATGGTTGTGATGTATCACTTAATTTGAAAACTGAGAAAAACAGCTTTTTCCTTCACTAAATAGTCCTATACGGGAACAGCACAGTCGGCCAAAGCTCTCACATTTACTGTAGATAGCTGATTTCCTCGCAGTCTTTTAAGCCTTAGACTTTCCAGCCGAAGGTCGTCGTGTGCCGCTTTTCCCTCCTTTACGGCTCCTCTCCACACGTATCTATCCCTGGCGAGATCTTCCCAATGATCAGTGTCAATGCAAAAAGGCTTCATATCACGTTTACAGGCATCATCGCAATCGCGGACCACCGTGGGATCTTTTAGCATCACAAAGTTCTCCGTACATAATGTTTTTCGGTATTCGGCCATCTTCCATTCGACTTGTAGGGTCCACAGTCCATAGTCGATGACACACACGTGTTAAATTAGTTCACCTGAAGTAGACTAATGACCGACGATGCAATGTCATCATTTTCTATCGAATCCAATACAACTTGTATTACAACTCTAGCAATATTGCACATAAAGACGGGATCGTCGCCCTGCAGTACATTCACATCATCCCCACTATGAAGAAATGAACTACAAAGGAATATGGTCTATAAAGAGACCACAGGACGCAGACAATATCAGTCAGCTCATTCAATCAGCCTAACAAGATCAGTGGAGTTCACTCAGTTCCAGCATGTAGTTCAAGTGCAGTTACTTCTACCTATCATCGCCGCTACGCTCGCGCTATACAACCAAGTGCTGTATCTTATTCGCCATGTAATAAATACGCATTGAACACCAACCTCGTGTCTTCTCTGTCAATCTCTAACTGGGGTAGGAACTCCAACCAAACCCTCAGCAGCCTGTTCCTACATTGGTGACCCAGACTCACAAGACCGAGCCATCGCAGGCGTCTTTCTTTTCAGATCGCCATCGCTGAACACATCTAAATGCGGATTAGTACATCTGCATTTGTAACTCAGCCAAATGAAAAGCGCTGATTTTATTTATTCGGTATCTGTAAGTTGGCCAGGTTTGACCCGCAGTACAGGAGCGCGCTGAGCACACAGGATTATCATTTTTCCAAACTCTAATATTACTGTGCGTCTAGATTAGGCAGGCCATGCCTAATCTAGACGCACAATAATATTAAGTAAGCCCGTGGAACGCACAAAGTTGGCCTCTTAGTCGAAATAAAAACTCGGTCAAATTGCGATATTTCAATTATTCAATTAATCTAGTCATATATCTTCTACTATGTCGTATCTCATGACTGAGGAACGTGACCGGCATGTCGTATTCTCGAGACTGCAGTTCTCCACTTGTCTCTGCACCCCGCATTTCGGAGAGCTGCCACAAACAAAGTGCCTGTTGCAGTTTTTATCTGATCGAACCGACGCGTGCCGCGTGACTTCCCTCTGCGCTGCCGACCACAACAAACTTCTCCGGGCAATCTTCCTATCTCCTTGCGAGGTGACCAAAATATCTGAGAACTCGTCTGAGGCACGCGGTCGAGAGTTTGTTTATCATCTTCAGTACCTGAAGAATAGAGGCATTAGTGCGTCTGGCTATCGAGGATATTCTTAGCATACGTCTCCAGCACAACATCTCAACGGCATTTATAATGTTGCATTTTTTTTCTCTTTTTGACCAGATATATAACTTTTTAATATATATTTCTTCACGAAGAAATCGAAGCTTGCCCACCACACACCGCATCTGAGGACATGTCTCCTTGGCGGTGCCCACAAACACGGAAAAGTTGCTCGTTGCCGAACGAGAAAAGCTACCCGAAGGAGCTCTCTGTAATCCGGTAGCCTTAGCATATTTTTGCTGAAAGAAGGTAATCCAGAATAATAATATATTATCATATATAATATGCACTTCATTGGATCGATAAAAAAGGGAAGTGAATTCTTCACTGACTGGAATTCAACTGATTAGACTTAATCAATCCGCCGAAATGATTAAAAAACTTTTTAAAAGCCTTGAAATTCTTTTTGGAAGCCACCAGATCTGTATATCCAACAGGACCTATAAGGGGTCCACGGATAGTAGCGAGATCTTTCCATTCGGTTATCATAGAGAGGAGGAAAGGAAATCGATATATAGCTGCAAACCATCTACAAATACATTCTATCTAATATTGTGTATAGCACATTATTGTAGAGTTAGTACTCGTAAAATGTGCGACCGGCCACTAAATTCATCAAGAGAAACTGGCGCTTTGCGACAAAATTGTGAAATTGAACTTGGACCGGCCTATTCAAGATAATATATCCATATTTTCCCCACAAATGATCTCCATTAATTTTGGATTACAAGGTCTATAATATTCTTAAAAGGTTGCTAAAAGCTTTATTTCAAAGGATTTCTGTATCTTTTTTCCTGTTTTTTTCTTTTTACGTCTTAATTTATTGCGTTTAAAAAGGGCCTTCAAACGTATATGCATCGTACATAACAATGTAAAAATAGATATAAAATTAGTAAAAATTTAATTCTACCACGTAGCCAATAAATAAAAATATTGCTGTTAACGCTTAAGAGTTGCTGGCCACTCTGTGCATCTATTGGCAATGGTCAGTCCATACAACATGCAGTATAATGTATAATACGAATATATGTAATATGTACATTACACACACGCACAGTGAACATTCCTTGCCAATATAGTACGCTATTAGAGGAATCTCACTATGGTACAAGCGCGGTGTGAATCTGCACCGCGAGGTGATGGAAAATCGGACCCGAAGGAACTTCGCTTGTTTTAGAATATTCACTCACTGAACTTTATATATTATAATAGGGAAATATTACTTTTTTTACATTTTTAAAGTTATAAAGGTTTATGAAAAAGTTTTTTTTTTTAATTTTGAATTCCCGCAAAAACGGTCTTTCCATTGGCCACGCCTCTAATACGTCACGATTCATGTTTATTTGTTCCTGGCCATTAAAATTAATTTCGAACTTTATCACGAATCTTGAAGTTACAACAACCAAGGTCAAACACGTTGCATTTTTCTAGCAACGCATTTTTAGTAAATTTATTTTTTACTTTTATGTATGAAAACCTTTCTCCACAATATCCATATTGATTATCCAGATTGATTTGAAAATACAATTAATTATTGTAAATACATTTTAATCGGTATTCGTAGTATGTGATATTTCCCTATTGTATGTGTGTCCAGTCATATTGATAATATTTGTAGTTCTATGCTATTCGTCACTGCATCGTGTATCAATTATTTTTTATTACATGAATGTAAGACGACCTGTCTTACGCTTGGTGCCAGTCCGGGGACTGTAAAATATTGCAGTGAGGGGATCGAAAAGCCAACCGACAAAAATATTTCCAAGGAATACAATCTCAGTCTCGATAGCTGTCCAGGATTAGGGGGAGGAGGATGTATGGTCACTGGCCAACCCGTCGCGTCATTCCCACCCCTCAGGTCCCCCTAATGCCTCTTTTTTTTATTCAATAAAAATTATTCTTCTTCCCTTCCCATCCTTCATAGAACCTGTGGTGTAGATTTTTATTTTCGTTCGAAATTAATTTTAATGGCCAGGAACAAATAAACATGAATCGTGGCGTATTAGGGGCGTGACCAATGGAATGACCGTTTTTGCGGGAATTCAAAATAGCAAATTTAAAAGTATTTTTTATGCCACTAATGATTAGCAAAAATTTTTTTTTTGTTGGACAGTATTTCATAGACCTTTATTACTTTAAAAATGTTTTTAATAAAGCGATATTTCCCTATTGACTTGGTTTATCTATGGTTAGTTTGGTTTGCTTTTCGTTTTGATTTTGCTGTGGGATTTTGGATTTGTGAACAGAATAACGATGCTACATCGCCATAGACTAACGGATCGTCATATTTTTTTCATACTGATAGAGACCGGTAATAGAAAGAAGCTACTTTCTATCACGGAAAAATATTTTTTTCCATCCGGAACTTTTTTATTGATAAACAACAAAACTAAATTATTACCTCACTCATTTCTCCTTAATACCATGCGAGGTAAAAACTAGTACACGATTAAAGAAATAAACAATTAAATGAATACAAAAAAAACATTGCGGTTTGAAAGATTACAGTATAAGAACACCTTTTTAAATACATATTTCGTGTCAACCTTTCAGGGCACTGAACCTTCTGAGATCACTTGCACGGCACGCAAACGCTCTGACCAGTGGACTACGAGGCGAGAAAAAAATATAAACAGACAAGACTATCTCATTGAACTAGGGGGCGTAGGTAGGTATGAGTTAGTAATCAGAGATCGACCGAAACCAAGATTTTAAATAGTGTATAGATGTTTTTTGTAGATATTTCTGGATAAAACTCCATAGTTAATGATTTAGATAAAATTACTCGTATCATTAAAAGTTCTTGGTTTGGTTTTACTTTTTATTTAATTTTGACCAACGAGCGCTTTCGCCCACGAAGGCATCTTTAGGACTGGAGTGCTCCTTGGCCAAAATTAAATAAAAAGTTAAACTAAACAAAGAAGTTTTATTGATTATTTTATTTATAATTTTGTCTAAATCATTATTTAAATAGGTTAAAAGTCAGTACGCCCAAAATTAGGCATTTTTATTGGTAAACTTGACGAGTTCATTAATATAAGTGTTAAATAAAATGCGCAATTAAATAAAAGGCATAAATTTCATGAAAAAAAAATGTTTATTTTTAGCGCTTTTTGGTTTGTTATTTACGCATATAACTTATATGTAACAACAATGTTTTGAGTTTGTTCAATTTTTTATGGACAAGAACTGGATTCAACCCCCTAGGGAGCTGTTAATATTAATGTCTTCGTGAGAAGAAGAACGTGTGTTCTTCGAGTCTGTTGTAATATGTCAATATTACAACAGACACTTTCTAGGGGGTTGAATCCAGTCCTTGTCCACAAAAATTTGGACAAACTCAGGCGTGAGGCTAATCAAAGTACCTTCCTGTAACAGATGATCGAGATACGCTTCGTTTTATTTAACAATTGAGTGCCCTATGCACCATCTGCTGCGAATAAGGGTCAGGTGATGATGATGATTATCTGTGAGTAGCCATCGAGTCGTTGACCTTAAACACTGAACTAAACTTGTACACTTTAAAAATGAATGATTTAATACAATATTTTTTTCTGAATTCTATCCACAGTAGTTTATTAAGAAATAAACAAAATTTCTTTATAAACTTTATAGAAACAAAAATACATATGATACCTGATAAATCAGATAAAACATTGTAAAACAAACATCATTTGACGTAAGCGTGTAAAATAAGGTTTTTTAGTAATAATATTTGACGAATAGAGATATCGGTTTTATCTGCATCGCTTCGATCTTCTAAGCATATTTTTTAATTAGCAGTTAACCTGGTTCCGCGGAAACACGTAGATAATTCAAAATTATGATATGGGTGTCGAATTACGTGCCGTACAGCTTTCGTAACATTTCTTATGCAACTAATAAACTCATTTTGTACATCAAAAGTGCCGAGGTACTAAACTTGAAGAAGCTCGTAAGTACAACAGTACACTTGTATATTTTATCTCTTTAGCTGTTCTAGAGTTAGTTTGAAACACGGCTTACTTTATCGCGTGAAATGGCGTTTATGGTAACTGTCAGATGGTCTTTGAAGATAAGTTTTACCTAAGTATTTTATGATAAAGCATTGTTCGACGTGGGAAGTTTTCATATTCAATTGCTGCATTTCTTAAACGGAACTAAATAGTATTGTGGAAAAGGTAGGAAATAGACATTTTATCGCTATTCGAACATTCAGTAGCAGTTTACGCGCGTGACGCTTTTCCTACCGTTCAAAACCATTTACATCCCAGTCATTTATTTTACGTGTCAACGTCAAAAATCTGAATAGATTTTTAAAATCTTTTACATTTTTCCTTCATCCTGTATCAATTCAAAATGAAACAAAAACCATTTTTTTTTTATTTAGATAGGTTTTTTTCTAATCAAAACGTGATTTTGTTGACAGTGACTCGAGTGACTCATGGGTATTTTTTTCTTATTTTAGGTTATATTTTGTTTATTAAAATTCGGACTTTTTTTTAAAAAAAAAAGGAATAACCCGCTAAGCCTCTATTTTAAAGGTTTGTCAGCAGATGGAAAAGAAAGGATATGGAAGAAAATTATGAATAATACACCACAACACCCAGACCAATTTAGCAACTGCAACTGACGGGAATCGAACCCGCGACGTCAGTTTCACAGTTGGCCATTAAATCAACTGCGCTAAGTCGCCTGTCGACGAACAAACTAGTCCTAGATTCAAGGACTACAGCGTACAATGAAAATAAAAAGGAATTGTTTTGTGGTATTTTCTTATATTTGAGAGATGCCTATCATCTTTGCCTCCTAAGTTATAAGAAACCCTAAAAAATATGTTAAAGACAATAATTAATCTAAGAATATAGGGACTTAATGGAGGCAAATAAATTATTACTAAAATAATTTATAAAACATTTAAGTTTGTAAGTGAAAATTCTTGATGGAAGTTCATTATAATTTATTATATAAATAAACGATGAGTGATAATTTAATCCACAAATTTGGAATATCCAGTGACCGGTGTCATCGCTTTCGCGACATCTTCGAGACTGGTATCTTTATTAAGGAGTTCAATGTATTTATACAAAACAGAGGTAAGGATAGATAATTCAAAGTTATATGAAAGTAAATTAAATGGAGTTATTTTTATCTTAAGGATCATTATCAACATTTTTTCGGGTTAACTAATGAGGTGATATAATGCTATTTTAATGAGTTTAAGTATTTTATTTTATTCCAAATTTGTAGATTAAAGCATCACTCGTCTTTTATTTATATAATAAAATAATTTATACTTTAATACTTTACGAATGTAATAACCGATTTAAGTTTTGCACACAGCTGTGTGTTTCAAACGTGTGCACAGTTTGAAATTTAGTAATTGTCTATTCAAAATATATTTGTTAGGTAACCTACCCGCCAACTAAAGTATTTACCTTTAACATAATTTATATAATAAGTTTGTCAGTTTGTTTAAAGTTTTTTTTTGCGATTGTAAATAAGTCGATAAGATTAATTTAATTCGATTTTGTTACAGTGGGGGAGAAGTAGATTTGACCGGATAAATACATTAAATTATTGTTTACCGTTCCGTTCCATGGTCAACTGGGATGGAGTTAGCTTTCTTACTAATTTCTACAATTTACGTCGGCAACGATGTGTTTTACCAATACAATCCAATGTTAATATTTATTTTACTTATTTAATTGTATAAACAACATAAACAGAAATATGACTGATACAACGTGAATTGCGAGATAAATAATAAATCAAATCGTATAGCTAGATCACAAACAAAATATTTTTCCCTTATGTCACCCGGAACGAAGAGAGGCGCGGGTGGGGAGTGTTATATTGCAAGCACGTATTACACGTCGTACTCTCAACATACTGACTCCAAATAAATAATTATATTTTTAAGTACTATTATTTAGTGAACATTGACAGCAATGTTAGTTTTTATAGTTTCGCATAGTTACAAAACAAGTTTCATATTGTTATTATTTCAAATAAACGGCACTGTATGCCTTTTATATGTACGAAGAAAAATAAAATTTAAAATATGCATACAAAGAAGATTGTTAACAATTTTCGAATAGGTACTCAAAAAGTGTAAAAAACAAATGAATCAAATTCAAATGGAAATAAAGGGAAAAAGTTAAATGATCAATAATTTGAAAACACTCAGGAAGTGTGAACACATAAATAAAAAAAAGGATAAAGAAAAATATTTACCAAAGAAAAAATATATATAGGCAAATTGAGCGCCTACCTGCCATCTGGCTAGTGGCGCGATCATATTTGTTAAGTTTACATTTATCTCAATGTATTATTAGGGAATAACTTATATTTTCGTACAAGTCATAGATTGAAATACTTTGTACACTTCCAATAATTTAGTTGACCAATAAGCGTTTTCACCCTCTAACGGGCATCTTCAGGCTGGTCTGAAGTCACCAGTAATAAATTAATGGAAGTTTACAGAGTGTTTTCATTAAAAAATATATGGTATTGCCTAATTCAATGGAATTTCATTAAAAATGATAATGAATAATATAAATCTAATAAATGCATTATGTTATAAAAAATTAAATGAAAACAATAAAACTAACCTAACCCGAAATATGTACTGCCCTCTACAACCGAAATGTGAAAGTTTTCAAATTGAAATTTGTTGGTTAGTGTCACAATTAACGATAGAGGTCGTTAGTTTGAGTACGATTTATAAAATCGTAAATTTCCACTAGATATTGTGGCACCGTCGCGCTTTGGCAAAGTAAAAAACTTCATTAGCGCGTATTATTATGGTTGTCTCATACCCGTTTAATTTTTAAATGTATTTTGATTATCATACAACTATTAGAAACAATCAGGGATGACATTCATTTTGCATTGATATCGTTGATAATTTACTTTTGTTTTTTAAAATAATTTTTCAAATTGATTTAACAAAACTTTATAGGTACCTGCACAAACTGTTTAATTAGAGAAAATTCTGAATTTTAATAAAATTGTGTGTTCAAAAGGTTCTTTGTTAAGAATTGTTGTATTTTTATTATTGCAAAATAATGATTGAATCCTTGTTTTGTTTTTATTATATTAAGGAGTTCTAGTGCCAACTCTAATGTATGGGAGCGAAGTATATGGAATTGGAAAAATGATGATGAAAGTAGGTTAAATGCTATCGAAATGCGATCCCTCAGGCGAATATGTGGTAAAACGATGCATGATAGGTGCACAAATGTCGAGATCCGTGAACTGTGTAAGGCTGAGACGTGCATTATTGACAGAATCAAGAAAGGGGTGCTGCGTTGGTTTGGACATGTAGACCGAATGGACGACGAAAGAACAGATAAAAGGATGGATGCAGAAAACGAGAAAGGCCGAAAAGTCCATTAAATACTTGAAGATGGACATGTCAAAAGTAGAAAGAATCGGTGTGCATGCATGAGAAGATGTACGAATGTAGAGGAAGCGAGGTCTGTATGCAAAGGTAGAGTGATATGGCGTTCTATCCTCTCTGCCTATCCCTACGGGGAAATGGCGTGATGGTTTGTTTGTTTGTGCCCATTGTAATATTTTTGCCATTTTTTTTATATTTTTCGCATATATATAAAATACGAAAATGTTGCTATTGTCCCTTGGTCTTTTTTATTTTTAGGTCACATAAGATCCGGTTTGTAGAGTTTTGTTATAATCTAGTTTCTGATAAGTTTTCTTTATTTGTTATTTATTATAAGAATCCTTTTTAATGTTAAATAGGCAATATCAGAGTTTTCATAGATTTTTTCTTATTTTTTTCATGTTTTGTTAAAATTGTATACGTGGATTATGAGTACATTTGAGTATAACCTACTTTTTTGTTTTATTCTTGAATGAATATTTTATCATTATGTCCGTATTGTTGTCATTTAAGTGTTAATTGCAGTCTTTTTTGTTTAGTTTTGTTGTCTACATAATACACTTTTAATTTTTAATTGCATATATATGAATTTGTAAATATGTAACATATATTTCGGCTGATATTACAATGTTTTGATAAAACAACCTCAATAAATTATGCTTTTGATTTATTTAATTCTTACAGAATGTAAAATTTTCTTATATTTTTTAATATATTTTTAAAAAAAAATTTAAAATAAATATTTGCATTCTTATAATTTTTCCCAAATATTTCATTTTGAGGGCCATTTTCAATGAGTTGTAAATAACTCACAACTCATTATTAAAAAATGGAATCAAGTTGGGGTAGAGTGGGATTCGAACCACAGACCTTTGGTCCGTGAGTCCATATCATTTCTACAAGTGATAAATCATAACCTCAGTAAATATTTTCACTTCTAAATGCCAGTGTCGAGAATCGAACCTAGAAACTCATTATTTATTTCATTATCCTGGATAATTTTTTGAGAAAATCACCAGGCGGCTCCAATTATGTTAAATTTTAATAATATAAATACTACAGGAGCTAAACCACATCTCTCGCAAGATAACAGAGCGCATAGGCGATTAGAAATCTAGCCCTTATTTATACTTAACAATAAAAATGACTAAGTATTTTTAATTAAAAAAATATTGTTTAAAGAAATCATCTAGATTAAAACATGTTAAAAAAAAAAAAAGGCACTGATTGCGACACCACAAATATCTTACTGCTGGTTATTTAATTTATACAAATTAAACAATCGTTTTTAGCTTTGACCACTTTTTGTATTTATTCCTCAATGACTTCCGGTTCTCATCCAGTTTGATTTATAACCATGAATTTTTTTTAATAGATAGGTACTTACACTTTTACTCACATTTCCTTGTTTTGAGTTTTCCATACCGTTTTCCAATTGCAGAAAAATATGTTGTTAGTTTACGAGGAAAAGTTACATTTTAGTTCTATTTTTGTAGATGCTGGTAATGCAAGATTTTCCAGTTTGTTTTTTTTAAATCTTTGTTCATTATCAAAAACATGTTAGTCAGTAAAAAATAGTTGGTGCAAAATTCAGAAATTAAATATAAATACGAACATAAGTTAAGTGTTTCATCTATTGGTATATTTAACATGCCTCTTATATTATTTTGAAATAAAATAAGACTCATTCTTTCTGGCTGCGATATGCTCCCACTTGCTATTTAATTATGCTCACGCTTACACACACTTGAACACTTACTCTCACACAAATACAACTCTACACTTACTCTCATACAAAATACATACAAATACACACAAACACACCCTTTTGTTGCACCACAATTTAATATGTATGATTTTTATTTAGAAACTTAGCTGATCTGTCTGTAAACCGCATCTTTTTTATGTTATTATATTCATTGTTGACTGTTTGTTTCTATAAAATAAATAGAGATATAGATAATAAATAAAAAAATAGATAATAAATAAATAATATTGATATGCATATAAATAAATAAATGAGAATAGTAAATCGTCATTTTAATTCATTATGGATTGGTACTTATGTGTTATACTAATGCGAATGAGGAACTTCAGCCCTACGGGAAATTGGATACAAAAAATGTTTTCTTACGCGGGGTAAAAATTAGAGCATTAAATTGTACAGCAAAGTTTCTTGAAAATGTACAGAAAAAATAATAAAAAATATTTTGATAAAAACGCACTACTTTAAATGACGTCACTGGTTCATGTGAATCAACCTATGATCTGAGAGCTATGGAAGATTTCTGGTCTGCTTGTCGCTTTTGGACCAATAGGAAGAACTGAATGAGAATAAGCGGAAATGAACCTCTGACGTTACACGCGGAGTTATTTCAGAAATACAAAACTTTGAAAAATCGTAGCGCCGATAATACGATATATAAAAATTTAAAAAAAAAATTTTTGACTTAGTTTAACAGTCTATTAACAAATAAAAAAATTTAAAAAAACGACTGAACTTCCTCATTATGCGGGGGCAAGAGTGGCATCAACCACACTAGTGTCAGATCACAAACTCTGGACAGGGATGGAATGGGTGGAACCAAAAACTATACGATGCATGTGAAGGCCTTCGGCAACTGAGGTCCAGATTTGGCGCGATCAAACGCAGGTTATGGTTCCAGATTTAGAGGCAGTTAATTATTACGGACACCTGAGCAGTAGCGCAACCCAATGTTAAAGACTACCTCCCCGGCCCTTGCAAGAGCGTGTAAGACCTGCTCGATGGAAGCACTCTCAGTTCTAACAGGCTTTTCCCCTTTGAAACTAGTCCAGCAACAATCCGCAACAAAATAGAAAGAAAGCATTCCTCTGTGGTTTGTTACATTTGTCTTTAAATTTCAGCCCCGGGCTCACTGCTCGTTATTCCTACTTAGTGCAAACTACATATTAATACAATACTTCTAATCCAATGATGTCAGTTGCTTTCCAGCAACTGACATGCGCAAACATGATTACTTGTACCCATGCATACACAGAAGGCAATACGACAACCTTAACCCTCAGAACTCCTTTGACGGCAGCCAACCGCTGGAAATAAAAAAACGCTACAGCTTCAATGCCGGGAGACACCTGTCCCGAGCGAATTGTCATGTAAAAAACGCGGTATCTAAGTTTCTTATTTTTTCACATAAAATGATACTACATATTACTACCATCTATTGGTGAAAAATAAACCTTAAAAATACAGAGCAAAATAAATAAAAAATTTACAACTTTTATTTTAACGGTTGAAAAATACATGTCATGTCAGAACCGAAGATGTATGAATGTGGAAGAAGCTAGGAATATATGCCAGGATAGACGTCTGTGGCGGTCTATTCTCTCTGCCTACCCCTACGGAAAATGGCGTGATGGTAGTAGTAGTAGTATTTGAACGAGAATGTATGGAACAAAATGGGACCTAAACACTTCGACGAAAAAAGCAGGAAAACGTAAAATTGATGAACGTAAAACCGTAATGTTGACAAGTACTCGGCATATTTTTATACATCATCATCAGTGGCGCTACAGCCCGTTGCGGGCCCTGGCCTCCTCCAGAATATGTCTCCATTCCTCCCTGCACCCTGCGGCTCTTCTCCAATTCGTCAGGCCAATTGCTCTAATGTCACTTTCCACATTTTCGAGCCATCTTAATTTTTGTCTGCCTCTGCCTCGTCTGCCTTCCCGGAGTGGTATTTTTTGGTGTAGGATTATCATTCATTCTGTGGACATGGCCCGACCATTGTAATCTTCTTACATACGATTACGATACAATTCAGAAAAATTGCCCCATGCGCGCCGTCAAAACCTCTCGGTCTCTATTGTCATCAGTCTGAAAGAGATACGAATTCCTTATGGAATGAGCTTATATTTTCTCATCCTCATTCAAAAATTCTTATATTCGCAAGATTGAAATGAGCTTTGTTAATTATTATTATATTGTTCTCTCGTATGATAAATCTTTTTGCATGCAGCAAAGAAAGAAAAATAGATTTAATTTCCAAAAAGCCTTAAAAAAAACTGTGTTAAATATTCAATAATAAGTATCTAACATAAATTAATGGTTATTAAGTCCAACAATTCATTTAATTAATATTTTATGAATTTGTGTAACACATTGGAAACATCTATAAAGACAAAGTAACTGCCTCCTATAGATATATTTTTATTCGAATTTTTAATGTGAAAATTATTGTGAAATACACATGTAGACTTCGTAAAAAAAAAAAGATTCTCCCATTCTTAACCCCTTCAGCCGCGACTGTGCGCATATAAATTAAACAATATAGTAATAATTAAACTTAAATATTATGGAGGTATGGGAGAATGCAAAGAAAAAAACACACCTAAAAATAGGGAAATGTGTAAAGTTGTGACCATGGGTCTATCAACAGTGGCCTCCGTGGTGTAACGGCTAAAACGCTTGACGCGCGGAAGGCTTTAAGTTCAATTTCCGGTGAAAAAACAAATATTAAATGTGATTTTCCTCAAGTCTGGATGTTCTGTTCTGCGTATTTTGATGAGAAAAAAAAGAAAAAATATACAGAAATATGATAAGTGTAAATATACTTTTTAACTGTTCATTATATCAAATATATATTTATCTATACATATATATTGTTTTCCAGTAGAAGTACTCGACTAGATCGCTGGATGAAAAAATAAAAGATCAAATACGGTGCATAAAGTTTTATATGATATAATAGTCTTCATGTACAAGCAGAGTAATATTACATTCGAAATTGTCATCATCTAGATCTTCTCAAAACCGACTCATTATTATGCAAATATTTATTCTAAAATAATGAATAGAGCATTAGGGGCCGGGGGCGTGTGTCCGCACAGCAGCACATGCGGGCACACCGCTCGTCACCCCTGCTCCTCCCATTTCCAGTCTAAACCCGAAACATTCCCATTCAGCTAACACGTGAAATGCCAGCATCAAGTGCGAATCGCCTCAAGTTGTAAGTAGAACATCGCAACTTCTGTCTCTCGCGGTCTAGCCGCATGTCGCTAGACGCAGCGACTTAGATAGTAGTCCGTATAAAACAACAACGGGAAGTGTATATTATCCTTAACAACATCACCCTCGGCGCAAAACATACTATAAGGGCGAACCGTTAACGTATCGGCCTGAAAAATTATATCAAAATCTAATGAAAAATAAAGGCTCGTCTAAATAGATCTCTAAAAGCCGAACGTCTTTAGCGGTCTGAAAATATTCCGCCGGAACAAATAATCCTAACATACTGGGCTATATGGTCTCAGATCAGGAAACTCAATAAGGATTGCATTAGGGAGAACTATTCCGCAACACCTCTTCTATAGCGGGGTGTCCTAATAGCGCGCCTCAGTACGCAGCACTCCCACCACCCACCTCGGTGGGAGTAGACCGTAGACCGCCTTCCAATAATAGATATCTTTGTATATAACAACAAAATCCTTTTCCATAATAACTATGACCACTGTATTAAATAAAAACAGTGTAAATAAGATTCAATAATGCCATCTTTAATATTTTTATCCATATAATATCTTCCTATTTTCTACACCTCCTTCATAGCGAAAGGACCCTTTAGAATTCAATAACCGAAGCGTGCCGACCACTTCTAGGAATTATATAAAGTTAAAAAAACAACAAACGGTCGACAACGCCTCCACCAACTAACCTCCGTGGCCGGATGGTGTGGATCCTAACATTACATGACTAAAGTCGGTTATATTAATCCGTTCATTATGTTTGGCGAGCAAACATTGGCAGTGAATAGTGTCGGTAGAGGAACTAGTCTCTCCGGGCTGAGGCCACACGTAATAAGCGGAGTAGTCTATTCGCGTCGTGTACACACACTCGACGTGACTAACTCGGTAACAAAATTCATCTAGTAAAGCATCCAAAGAAACTCTCCATAAACGGATACATAAAGCATGTTGAAATGCAAAAATTGCCATTTAATGGAATAGGTTTTAAAATCCGGTGAAGCGACGTGAAGTAATCAAATGTAGGGCGTGTCAGCGGAGGTTGGAACCCGAGTCCTCAGGCTGAGCCCGGTACTGCTAGTGGCTCCACTTGCTCTGCCAACCCTGTGAACAAGTGAACGGTGTTAGTGAGGATTGTACCGGCGGTGGGAAGGAGAGTGTGAAAGAGTGGGGTGTACCTGTGGTTTCTCCGAAGTGTGGTGGTGCGGCGGTACAGACTCCCAGGGTGGAGGGAGCTGGTTGGTGGGGATGTAGGGGAGGTGGGGCATGGACAGCCCACTCGCACCAAATGCATCCATCTGGGTCTGTAAAATGTCATGTATGTTTATTATGAATACCATAAATGAGTCATAGAGTTACGAAACACAAAAAAAAATTGGGTGAGTTACAAAACTTACAGATAGCGACAATAAAAGGTCCGCACTTAAAATTCAATAATTATAATTTTTCCTGGAATTGACTATTGAACCCCCGGATCGAGGCTTTAACAGAGCATATTCCAGAAATAATATGATGATTCTGCACCTTGCCACTGAGCGCGTGCTGTGAGTTGTATTATTTATTTTGCTTAGTTCTATTGCTATTTTTTGTTTACTAATTTTAATAATATTAGATTCTAATAAGATTTTTTTTTTCAGATCACTGACTATAAAGAATCTTTAGGGATTAAGTCTCTCGCATGGCCTGGGAAATGTCCCCAATTTAAATTTGATCGAGAATCTATGGGCCATTATGAAGAGGAAAATGAAAATGAAACCTAGAAAAAATACTACTGATATGAAAGCTCTAATTATGGATATATGGGATAATGAAATATCATTGAATTTATTAAAAAACTTATATTCATCAATGCCCAAAAGAATTTCAGCTGTTATAAAAGCCAAGGGGGAACAACAAAATACTGATTTATTTTATTTTATGTATCATATGCACAAATTATTCGTTTTAATCTTTTTTATATAATATTAAATCATTTTCAAATAAAAAATTGTTTTAATAACTTTTTTCAGGTATAATATGAACTTCGAACATTTAGTGAAATCGTCAAATTCTTTTTGATGGTCAAATAGTGTTCCATTTTAATAAATAAAATAAAAAAACAAAAAGATTAATTAGGTAAAACATGTACCTAGGTATAATTTTAAAATACTAATTTTAAAAAAATATGTTGCATTAAGAGTACAAATCGAATTTTATAAGATTTTATGGATGCGGACTTTTTTTGTTACTCACTGTATAATAAATTGTTTTTTATCATTTACTTAAAAGCATAAAAAACTTCCGGAGCGGATTAGCTCTAAACAAGATAGATGGTTTTTTAGAATAATTCAGTTATAAAAAGAACAGATTGACATACAGGTGGAAGCAATAAAAATATTTCAATCCTATCCATTAATAACTATATGATGTTTTCCCACACATTCACCCGAGAGATTGCATTAAGGTTATAATTGAAATAAGGTTATGAAAAAATTCTAAATTTCACTATAATTTACAGGAATACAATTGAATCGTTTTTGAAGTCATAAGTGCCGATTATAGATTTTTATCTTTGTGATTAAAATTAGGAAATATAAAAAAAAAGTTGACTAAAAAATAATAATGGTGGATCCTTGTATAAAAATTATTTTTGGATTTAAAAAAAATAAAAAATATATTGTTTGTGATCCCAAAGATAAAAAATATTTTAACCATAAAATTTACATGGCTACACTTACACTCTTTAGCCATAAACTTATAAAGACATGTATTTTCAAATGTCAAAAATTATAACATAAACTTTGCAATTCGATATTAAGTATTATTCTGTCCATCTTTTTGTTTGCGGGCGCCTAAAATATAGGTCACGAGCTACCAGGTGCCCACGAACTACCGGTTGGACACCACTGCTCTATTGGATATTCTAGTAATAATGAACAGACAGAAGTCAAAAATGTCCCACCTGATACCGATCCATGTCGTCGTAGTGCTGGTGATGGGGAGGGGGCTGGTGGTGCGCGGGGGGCGGCTGATGCAGCAATGGCGGCGGCCCCGAGAACGAACCCCAGTCCTCGGCCATGTGCTGCTTCCAGGCGCGTTCCGTACCTATGGGGCGTGGTTTGCGCTCCTCCCCGTTGGCCTGCGGAGTCTCTCCGTCCGGCGAGCCCTGGAACCCGCCCCCGAAGGACGTCCAGCGGCTCATGCTGGACAGGCCACCCATGCCGCCAGACATCTGATTACGAGCCGGCTGAAAAATGTTACTACTGATTATACACCATTTAATGAGGAAGATCAGTGCTACGGAAAATCATACATAAAAAAAGGTTTTCTAACATGTGGTAAAAATTGGAGCATTTAATTGTAAGGTGAAGTTTCTCAAAAATGAATATAAAAGTAAAAAAGAAACAGATTTCCAGATTCCGGAGTAGCCATGTTTTTTGATGTTTAGCATGTTTGGGGTACAAATTATAATTGCATGGGGATTAACTTTTAAATATCAGAAAACTAATCCGATCATGTCTGTGCCTGCGATTGTACAATAAACGTCGGCGGATTGTACAATAAACGTCGGTTAAACCCGTGTTTTCATTTCTTCTTGAAAATTATGTTTCACGGTTTAGATGTGTTTTTTTGTTTTCCGACTAATAGAAAATTACCCAAAATTTAAATATTTGGGTAAATTATTAGACTGCAAATACATATTGTTTCTAAGAATTTAAGGAAAAAATAATAATTAGTGTCCTTAGTCCTTATTAAAATACACGAACATTGAGGTTTTTTAATTGAAATACTCATCCAAATTAACTACATTTTTAAGTTATTTATAAAAAAAATTAAACTTGCCTCAATACCAAAATTTGTACAAGTATAGACAAGAGTGAAAATAATAATAAATACAATATTTTATATTTTGTGAACATGCAGATTATTTTTAATTCTATAATGGTCACCATTTAAAAGGACTTGAAAGTCCCAGTTGTTTGATCATTATTACTATGTAGTTAAAAATCTACAATCCAACAACCAGCATTTAACACAGAAACTTTCCAAATAATTAAAGAGAAGAGTGGGAAAAGGGGTGGTTTAAAATACTAAAAAATAAAAATTGGAAGAGCATCAATTGGTAGTACTTACACTGACTTGGTGGAAAGTTGGTGGTGGTTGGTGGTGCTTGGGGGGTGGCGTGGAAGGAGGTGGGGGACGGTGGCTGTTGTATGCAGACGCCAGAAGCAACGCATGCAGCGGTCCCACTTCCACACCCCCGGGGTACGCAGATGGGAACATGGCATTCTGAAACAGACAGATTTGAAGATTAATCAGCTGCATATGTATAACGATGACAGCAACACAGTATTTCCTCGATTATAACATGCACGTTTTTTTCCTAATTTGGTGTTTCTGAATTCTAGGTGCGTCTTTTAATTGATGGCATCTTACGATCGGTGTAAAATTTCGTAGTGGAGATGAATCATCAAATGATTAAACACGTTTGAGTAAGAATAAAAATTTATATATCGAGGAAGACATCATTTAATTTTATTCTTTGTCAGTTTGTATAAAAAATGTTTATAGATTCATTAGCACTAAAGCATTGCGAATTCCTAGTGTTACCTGGGCAGAATGTTGCATGAGGTTGTTTTGCGGTGGTTGGCTGAAGTCGGGGGCACGGGGGTTCAGTCTCGAGGGCCCCCCGGGTAGGTTAGGGAATCCCACTAGGCCCCCGCTTGTCTCATACACATTACCCATGGACATTGGAACTTGTTGCTGTAATGACAATATTTAAATTACTATTGTGAATTGCGAACAATAAAAAATGCGTTTGAGATAATGACACACCAGCAAGAGCAGTTTGCTCAGAGTAATAACACGCTACCTCTATAGAGCCGGAAAAGCATTCTAGAACAATTATCAACCACGAATTAGCTATAGTTTAACACAAAATAACGGGCCGTAGGTACTTAGGTCGAGAATCGCAAGCACAGAGAAAAAACCATCGATTACAAAATTTGCTGTCAAATAAAAAAAAATTGTTTTATGCAATAGAGCAAAATGGCATCTCTATATCTATAGCGCATTATTACGTTAAGGCCATTTGCCTAAAATTGAGTACAATTATAATCATAAAAAATTATTGGTTTAATAAAAAATAATAATGAAAAACCTGTATCAAATTTGCTTGTTAGCACATAAATCTATATATACAGAGTGGCCGGAGAAGTGACGTCCAAAGAAAAAAATTTGTTGCCTCGTGTTAAAGGGTATTTGAATCACCCATATATATGGTTACGCGATATTGCATAGTTTTAGAGTTATGATTTTTTAAATTGGTTTTTGAAAATTTTCGACCGGATCGGTTTTAATATTTTTTTTTTAATTTGTAGGTTTTTTTGAAATTTTTTTTTGACAATTCCTTATAATTTCTACCCATTTATTTCTTTTTACTGGATTTTTGGTAAAACAAAAATAATATTAACTGCCATTCAACACATTTTTGAAAATCACATTCCTAAAAAAAGTGCACCTGTTGGTGAGCAGAGCAGAGTTTGACATTTGCAAGCAGAACTCTATATTTGAAAATTAGTTACCTGTATGTTTTGGAATTTAAACATAAATAAGTACTTAGGTACCTACTTATCAACAAAAAGTTACACCATTAAAGAAAACCGAACCTGTTTCTTTGGTTACGTCAACGCATCATGAATCAATCTTTGTATATATACTTAATAATGTTTTATCTTGAGAGGAAACGCAGTCTGAATTTTCTTAATACGAACGTATTTTTACCCTGGGTTATGGCACTATAAATATTTACCATCGGCGTGTCTCAATAGTTTTGTTTTATAGATTAATAGTTTATTATAAGAACTAGAACCATCCAAAAATCCATCAAAACGTCCAGTTTTATCAATTATTACAAACACACATTATAACTATTTTTGAAAAACATATAACGTACCAATTCAGAAAATTTAATTCTGATACTCTGTTTTAAAAAAATGATAAAATCGGTTTAGTTTTGCGGTGCGGTAAATGGGACAACAAAACATAGATTTTGTTTTTTTAGTTAAGCAAAAAAGGTCCGAAATGCAGTTGTTTTGTGCAGTTTTTACTGAATTTTTAGAAGTACTAAAATAATATTAACTGACATTCAACACATTTTTGATAATCGTATTCTTAAGAAGAGCAGAGTTTGACATTTGCAAAAAGAATTCTATATATGAAAATGAATTATTTTAAGTTTTGGAATTTAACCATAAACAAGTGCCTAACGGTTTTTGCACACTTTCACGAACCATCAGGTATTTTGGTTTCAAATTAACGTCAAGCTCACGTCAATACCCGGCTGGGGGTTAAAGAACGATGAAATATGCGTTAGGCATGACTGAGTGTTTGGGCATGAGTTAAGTGTCATAATTTTAGAGTGCTCGGGGTGCGTGTGCATTAATATGTCGATGGTTTTATTTAAGAATACCGAACATGTTGATATGGTTAAGTAAAAGTAAAGTTTAACATTAACGTTAACTTAATTCCATAAATTTTTGGTTGTGTTCATTTAATCTATATACGGGTCAAATCAAATCTAGCAATAGCAAAACTTTGCCGGGTTCAGCTCGTATATTATACAATTGATGACACAGGTGGAAGATGACCCAATGTCCATTAAGTCGTTTATCCGGCCAAAACATATTTGGTTTACTGCATGCCTTAGCTATCACCGCACAAAAAATGGTCACTCTAGGTTGTAAACAGATGCCTGGTTTTGGTATAGAAAATGTACAACTTGACTCATTATTACTCATGGGATGTAAGAACGCTTAAGACATTGACTCATTCAAGGGGCCATATTAACATGACCATATGCAAATATATAAATTTTTTTTACCTCATCAAATAGCTGAATAGCAAATACAATTTTATAAAAAAACAAAATATTTTTTGAAATTCCAATCACCGGTTGAAAACACTTAAAAAACTTTAACAGTGATTATCTCAAAACTCACTTTTGTGGGTTAGGTTGTTCATCCACCTGTGTCCTCAATTATAGAAATAAAAGACGAGTGATACTTAAACCCACAAATTGGGTCAGACTGTATACGAATAAATATTTGAAGATAGTATTTTGGACTCTTTTGTATAAATAATAATAGTTTAAAAAACCCAATCTTGCGCTGTTCCCTTATTACTGAGAACCGCAAACAACATTGATAGCTTCAAATCTTGTCAGCTTTACTTCTTCAGTTGACTAGGCGGATGGCGAAGAGCCTGTTTCAGTCCTGATTTGGTAAGTCCAACAAGATGGTGCTCTTCCTCACCAAACAACCAGGACAACTCTCCCAAGACTTCCTGATTAAGGTGCCCATAGAATTGAAGGTTATGCTTTAAACAGATAATGGAGTCTGCCTTTTTGTTAAATCTATTCCAGGATCGAGACATTTTTACATCTGGCCATCCATGAAATTCTCAGAATCACATTTCAAGTCTCCTGTCTGCTGCTGGTCCATGTTTCAGCAGTATACAAACAGAAATTACTAAATAGTATTAATCAACTGAATCAATTATTAAATAGATTTTATTAACATCAATGCTTTCGGCTCTGTTACACAAATACTTTTTTTCTTTGAACTTAACTCTCCTGTAGAATTAAAAAGAAGATAAAAATGTGTTTCTTACCAATTCCTTCCAACAGATCTTGAATGATGAAAAATATTCCCTTCACAGAAACTATTGTCAAGACTGATTAATTCATAACTAAATCAAGTCTCAACAATAGCTCCTGAGAGAAGAACAATCTCAAGTATGATATCTATAAAACAAATAAAAATGAAAATAAATTATAATTTATCCTAGTTATGACTCACCATCAAGTTGTGATTATTTCTGGGCACTTCGGATTGGTAGATTTGTCCATTACGCACCATGTTCCCCATGTCCACGGATCCTATTCCATTCCCTAAAACAAAAACATCCTATTTGATGAGAATGAGTAAACAAAAGGAGACAATAGGAATTTCGGAGCTAGATTTGTATCCATATAATGGCAACAGTGTATATCTGTGGTCAAACGCAAACCTATTGAACCTATTAATCCTACTAATTGGCCATCGTCGGCCTCTATACATATTACAGAAGAAGGAATAGTACTGAAACATTGCGTAATAATTTGACAATAATTATGTATATTTTGTATGCGAATGTCGGAAAAATTTGTGCTGGTAAATATATTTTTAGCATATAAAAAATATTTTTTTTTTAAATACAAATTATTTTACAACAAGAATCACAATAATTAGTTGTTCCCTAAACAACTAATTAACAATAACCCTGCTGATCTATAAAGATGAGTGAAAAAACAAAAATTGAGAAATATCAATGTCATTTATTTCAAAGACCACATTTTAAAACTGAAAACTCACCAGCAGCAGAGTTAGGCATTCTGATTGCCCCAATTGAAGAAGCTCCTTGTACTAAGTTGCCACCTATAGATACTAGCCCTGCACTCCGAATTCCCACTTGGGAGCCTGCAATTATTTGAAATCTCATTAATTAAGATAACGCTCCTTTGTAGTATTACGATGCAACAGCGAGTGACCATGTGTTAACGTTAGGATGAGAGCAATTACCGGGAGGCAGGTCGGAGTACTGGGCCATATAGGTAGGGCCGGGAGGGCCGGGGGGACTGCTGCTGTGGGAGGAGGTCCGAGAAGAGTGAGACACGGGGGAGCATCCGGCGGTACCTCTGTAACCGGGGGCCTTCGAAGCATCCACCTAAAACCAATAAGACGGTCAATAACTCCAAACATTCTTAAAAAATCATTTGAATCCAAGAAATAAATCAAACTTGATAATAAAAATTTATAATATAAGAATTTTTTGTTATTTTTAACATTTCAAATAACAACTTTTCCTTATGAAACTTAAAATGTCAGCTTAAGATAGCGGCGTAATTTATTGTTTGGCATTTAAAAATGTGAAGAAATTAAAAGACCCAATCAGAAGGTGACAAAAATCATGTCATTGAAAATTTTTGGCATTAAATTTGAGTGTTTATACAAAGTATGATAAAATTAATTGTAACCGCTAAAAATGAATGTTGAATTACGGGAATTTAAAGAGAGGTTTCACTGTAAATAAGTTACACATTTACTGTTATTTATATATAACAATGTTTTTCATTTGTAGGTTATATTACTTAGACTTACAAAAACCTATAAACAACCAGAAAAATTAACATTTTTTAATGATGCTATATTTGTGAAATGCTCTGTAGTGAGAGTGCAAATATGCAGTTTTTAAAAAAAAATGCAGTTTTGTGATGCAGCCTTTGTTTTGTCTGTTTTAAGTACAAAATTTTTGTTATTACTCTAAGAATGTTGTGCTCTTTTCCAATATGGGCATTATTGCAGAGATATAAAGAGGCCAACCAAGAATTGAAATCTATCAGCAATTACGCTCGGTTTTTACATGAAAATTCTCTAAAAAAAGTCTAAAAACGCGAAATGCACGGCAGTTGAGGTAATTTTATTTCCACATAAAAAATTAAAGTCGAGCAACAAAAAAAAAACTTCAAAAATATACATATTATTCGGCATCTACTGTGATGGAATAATCAGTTACTTCTTGCACTAAACTTCAGGATTGATTGCTGGTGTAATCGCAATAAATAATAAATGTGTTTTTTTCATGTACATAAACATAAAATATGTTACCTGAATGGGAGGGTTGGGATTGGTGTTCTGACTGTTTTCGGAGACTTCTGAATTTCCCCACATCATTCCACGAGAGAAATTCTTGAACAATGAGTATTCCAGTGTCGCACCACCACCTAAGTTTGGCTGGAAAAAAATATGCTTTGGATTAAAATCTAAATTACTTTCAAGATAATATGCATTTAAAAAATCTACCATTTCTACCAATTCAGTACCACAAAATGGTAGATAAACAAAACAAATTTATGTTTATATGATTCCACTAACCATAAATACAGTAAGTTATGGGTGGATTTCTATAGGTGTAATATCTAGTCGTATTAATTAATAAATTTATTTATTTTTTATGAAACAACTAGAAACATTAAATATTTATTGTAAAGTAATGACTTGACACCGAGTAAGGTGTTCATCTATAACAAACAAATTCAATATGTATAAAATAATTAACAAAGACCAAAACCACCTATCAATTGATCAATTCACTGATCAATCATAATAAGATATAACTTCTGGCTACAATTATTTACTAAAATAATGTTTTTTTAATATTTTTATTTTACTTTTTGTACATAATGTTAATTGTACATTGGTGGGCTTATAGCTAAATGGCAATTTCTTCCAACCAATCAATAAAACAAAAGTTTTATTTTTGTAATTCAAGTTACAAAACATATTCAATATAAAATAAAAACAAAAAATCTAAAAATATATAAAAATATAAATAACTACATTTGTAAATAAAAATAACCTTAAATTAGCCTTACAGTCTGAGAAAAGTACTAAAAAAAATGCTCATAGCATACCTCTCAAAAAAAAAATTGAGAATGTCATCTATGTTTTAACACGCCCCAATTGTCAAGCATAAGAGCGAAAATATTTTTTCTTACTTGATTGGAATATGGAGTAGAGGTGTTGATGGACAGTTGAGTGTTATGGTGCATCAGCTGCTGCATCATTTGCTGCTCTTGCTGCGAAGGTAGCTGTTGCTGTTGCTGGGGGGGTTGGGGGGGCGCCTGCTGGGGGGCAAACAGCGCTGGCGGCGACGGCACAGGGGCTGCCCTGCCGGGGGGAGGAAGGCAGCTGGTGGGGGGCGCGGGGATGGGGCTGAAAGACACCGGGGGCTCCTGGGCGGGAAGCACGGGGACCTGGGTCGGCTGAGGAACACTCACTGGACTCTGTTAACAAACAAAACAAACATACATTTAAGTTATATTGTACACTCCATATAGGCATTTAAGCATTGCCTACTGCCTACCTTACATAAATCTGTGATTTGGATGTGATCGCAATATTACAGGAGATTAATTTTTCTGGCGTTTTGTGGCGTTATAATGAACTGTTTGACGTGTTTGATAATGAATGTTAATAAAAAAACATTAACACCTATCAAGTTTAGTTCCATATGACAAATAAGTAAAAAAATTGAAGTTTTGAATTACATTTACATTAACATATTAAAAAAGCACTCTTTTTCAATTCTACAAAGGTACAAATCTTAATAATTATTGGTTTTCTTTTGTTAGACATATATTTTCATCAGGAAATAAATAAACTTAACAACCTCTCAGCTCCATAACTAATTAAAACGAGATCATTTGCATAACACCTTTAATCCTAAAACTAGTAACCATTGTTTACATGGTGCACGCACATATGTGTATACTTCACTTAAGGTGACATCAAAAAATATTTCTTACAAATTCATTTATTAGATGTGTCAAAACTTTGGTCAGCCATTTCTTAAAAATAATCATTTTTACTTATAGCTCTATGAAACTGAACCATCGATATGTATATAGAATAGTTATTTTTTTAATTGCATCGACCCTCTACAAAATGTTGACAAGAAAAAAACCCCTACCTTACCTAAGGTTTTAGACCCTACTCAACCAATCAACCAACCAATGAGGAACTTCAGCCCTACGGGAAATTGGATACAAAAAATGTTTTCTTACGCGGGGTAAAAATTAGAGCATTAAATTGTACAGCAAAGTTTCTTGAAAATGTACAGAAAAAATAATAAAAAATATTTTGATAAAAAAGCACTACTTTAAATGACGTCACTGGTTCATGTGAATCAATCTATGATCTGAGAACTATGGAAGATTTCCGGTCTGCTTGTCGCTTCTGGACCAATAGGAAGAACTGAATGAGAATAAGCGGAAATGAACCTTTGACGTCACACGCGCAGTTATTTCAGAAATACAAAACTTTAAAAAATCGTAGCGCCGATAATACGATATGTAAAAATTTTTAAAAAAAATTTTTGACTTAGTTTAACAGTCTATTAACAAATAAAAAAATTGAAAAAAACCACTGAACTTCCTCATTGGGATGTATTATTTTTATTATAAATCATTATTTTGGTATGGACGTTGTCCTAAAATCAGATTTGATAACAAATTTTGGCATCATTGATCTCAATAAAAAAGTTACTATGGTAACGTCATCTCAATTTTTTCTGTCCTCTTGCTTTATTTGCAGACTCTGTGACAAGTTTGACGCAGCTTTCAACAGCTTGAGTATGGCATGAAAAATAGAGAAAAATCAAACCAGTAGAGTTTTATCTTGCAAAACTGATCAAAATTTGTCGAAAAAGTCATAAAAGTTCTAACAGACAGTTCGTTCGTAAGACTTATTTGTGAATTGAATAACCATAAGACCCAGTTTGCACAAGCAAGCCATCGAAAGTGACTGAGGGGACCAGGTTCTCTTGCAGCCAGATCCGGAGCATATTGTCCCGCCTGAATTGTTCTGTTAATGTCCAGAAAGTACTGTCAGTCGTAACTTAGATAAGTTTTATTTATATTAATATCATCTAATATAATTTATTTAGTATTTAAAATAGGTAATTTCTCACAATCAGGCAGTTGTTCGGTAATTTTCCCAGAGAATGACGCTGGTCCCGTCGTCTCTTCAACTAAGTATTTGAATAAGTGTCTGAATGGTAGCTCATTAAAGTGAAGTAAGTAAATGAACCACTGCAATGGGGTGCCGAATTTAAACCCCTTTAATATTCATATTTCACTATAGCTATTACAGAAATAATTCATTCAAACCAACTGGAGATACTTGTAAACTACATTATGAAGACATATGAAATATGGTCCTAAACATTGATTGTTCAAACATCGATACATTTGCCATACAATATAAAAAGAATTATTGTCCCGTGATTAAGAGAAACACATTTTTCTGTCACATAGAGAACATGTCGATGGCTATGATAGAAGACAACACATACAAGAGTCGAGTTATTGAAGAGAACTTAAAGCAAGAACTCAAAATCCAAAGAGAAAGTCTTGTTAAAATTTTTACAACTCAATTTTCTATGCCATAAGTCGAAAGATGAGCCAAACTTAACACACGTCTGATCATGATGAAAGACCGTTAGAGAATGAAGACGTGGAAGGCGAATTGAAATGCTATCTTCCTTGCGCTAGTAATGTGTCTGTTTAGCCAGTCTAATTAGCCAGGTAAGAATAAGAAAGTTTTTTGTCAAATTAAAAATGCAGGATTTTTTCCCTGGTTATATTTTATCACTTGGTGTGACAGCAACTTCGCCGTACAAGTTAATGATCAACTCAAACTCTTATCAAGTGCCTACCTGATTTGAATGATTTCTATTTAGACCTATATTTTTAATAAAATGTACCTGGTGGGGGTGTATCTGCGCGACGGGCTTCCTCTCCTCCATCGGGGGAGGGGGTGCGATAGGGGTGGGAGCAGGCGCAGGGGCGGACTGGAGGGGGGCGGGCACAGGGGCAGGGGGCGCCTGCGATCCGGGGCCGACCAGCACAGAGCCAACGCTACTGGGAGGACTGTTGCTGGAGTTGCTGGTGGTGCTAGTGTTAGCACCGGTGCCGTTGTTGCTGTTGCCGCTGGTGCTCACCCACTGAAAAAAGTAATCATGTATTGATATGGAATTACAGTAAAACATTGTTTTTACGTTCCTCGATTTTACGTTTTCCCGCTTTTTACGCCGAAATGTTAAGGTCCCATTTTTTTCCATGCATTCTCATTCAAATTAATGTTTTTGTGTTTATCATAAGCCCCGGTTTTACGTTGAAATTTTTTCAAAACTCATTCAATCTGTCAAAAGATGTCGAGCCGCGCGCCGCCGCATGAATGGAGAATAAAATAGAGGCAAATAAAAAAATGTGTAAATTTTTGTTTAAAACTAAATTTAAAAGTAGGTGCAGTGTAATTGACCATTTTGTTGAAGTGTCTAATTTTGACATTTTACTAAATTGTGACATGCAGTTGACGCATGTTTAGGAAGAATAAAATATTTACATCAATTAATTATGGTGCAGAAAGTTTAAAAATTTGGTAACAGAAATATTATTTGAAGTTATAAACCTAATGTGAAAAGATGATATTTTAACAGCTAATTCTGTGGTACCATACTAAGAAAAGTGATACCTTATAAATAAAATTTCCCAATATTTAGGGAAAAAATAGTTGTATGCATTTTATGCAAATTAAAACTTTTATTTTCGTGTTTTTAAGGTTAAGTACCTATATAAAATTGGATTGTTTGTTTATTTTCACAAGTTCTTTTTTTAATTCAATAAAAAAAAACCAATATAGTATTGATTAAAAAAAAATTCAAAACATTGTTAATGAAATCATAGGTAAATATCAATAATCCCCAATTATGGCACTTTTTCAGCAGTAAATTTAGTATAGTCTAGTACAATAAATATATTTTCATGTAATTTCTTTTTTTCATACATTTTTCATTTCCTCACTTTAGCGTTTTCTTGGGTTTTACACTTTTTCTGTGGCTCCCTTGAAAAACATAAAACGGGGGTTTTACTGTATTTACCATATACGGGCAGAATAGAAAATATGGTTCTGAACAAATAAGGTTTTCTACTCAGTAACTACTAGCAGGTAAAAAATTATCAATTTATTCGCAATTTCATTTCTCAACTCAATCGGCAACAAAATATACATTTTACAACAGAGATGAAGAACATTTTAGAGAAGGTAATATAGAAGTCTAAACATCTACAGGGCTTATGACCTGTCATTGGCTGGTTTAAGTGGCCACTTTACACACTGAAACATTCACCATTCTGCCCATATTTGAACAACATTTCATCTCTGTTGTAATATGTTAATATTAACAGCTCCCCAGGAACAAACCCAAAATATTGTTGACGAAATATACATTTTAGTTCCTAAAATGCCCTTTTGAGGCAAAGACAAATGTATGCTAGGAACCATTGAATCACTCCTCATATTTTCACGAGCAGTATATGATGTTTGCGTTAAAGTTTTATTGCACTCTAGGTATTTAAATTAAGCTTATATTTACATTAGATAAATTTATGTTCTTCACATAGGTAAAAACAATCCTATGAATACTTGAGCATTAAAAATATCTCCGCATAATCATATCAATGGATTTAAAATGGGATGTTGAAATTATATCGCCACAAAAGCCAAGCTACACTAAAAAAATCAATCTACAGGGAAAAGTCCAAAAATGTACTACGAAAATACCCAAATTACTCTTGAAAGGGTGGCCTATCACGGTAGATTAAAAAAGCGGGCTATGTATAGCGTGTGAGCTCGCCAATATATGACAGTAAAATTTTTATTGTCTTTGAATTTCCTAGAGTTTTAACCATCGAAAAAAAAGAAGATTGCAAATAAAATCAACAGACAATGGAAATTTGATGTGTATTATTTTAATAGATTGTTTAGAACAGAAAAATACATAGAGAAATATGCATTTTTATTTTTTGTAATAAAAACAGTCTAGTAAATTCGAATAAATAAAAATACGCTTTATATTAACAATATTAATTAAAATGCAAAAATAACATTGAATACTTGAAAAATAAATATTACTGAGTGTTACAAATATAATTTAAAAAACGGATAGCGATTAAAAGTAAAAACTATCTTTAGTTTAATTCTTATAGCGATAAATACATAAACATTATAAAACAGGAGTTATACAAATACAAAAATAATATTGTAACTAGGCGGCTACCTACACGGTTAAATTTCGAAACACCACGCAATTTCTTATCTCGGCTACGCTATGTAAAATGAAAAAAATATTTAAATTAATAATTTCATCACGTCATGAAGTCACCCCTGGGTAGCGCCTGCTAACGTCAATCAACAAAAACATCCTCGTTTTAATTACAATATTTCGGCTACGCCATAAATCTCTTTTTTTAAATAATTTCTCACGTCACAAAGTCGCCCCTGGGTAGCGCCTGCTAACGTCAATCAACAAAAACATCCTCGTTTTAATTACAATATTTCGGCTACGCCATAAATCTCTTTTTTTAAATAATTTCTCACGTCACAAAGTCGCCCCTGGGTAGCGCCTGCTAACGTCAATCAACAAAAACATCCTCGTTTTTATAACAGTATTTCGGCTACGCCATGAATTTCTTTTAAAAAATGTCAAAACGTCACAAAGCCACTCTCTGAGTGTCGCTACTGACATCATTTACAAAAACATAATTATTTGTGCTTTTTTCAGGTACGCAACATTTTTTTTAAATACACCTACCTAACCAATAAAATACTATTAGTAATTAAACCAAGGTGTGCTTTAAAGTTCCGTATGGCCAAATAATATTATTTATTATTAGAATATTATTGACATGTAGTTCAAGCATTGCTGCATTCACGTTGCTTTACTTCTGAGAGCTCAACTGCTATGTTTTTCTATGGTTATGTTAATGTCATCTGTCATGTATTGGCGAGCTCACAGGCTATACTTACGCCAAAAAAGCACTAGGACTTATTTAATTGGAAAAATGACGGAAATTTAAATTAGAAAGAAAAAAAAGATACTAAATTTTTACGTAACACCAATTTACAGCATCCTAACTGGAAGCTCTAAAGTCCTCAATTACACCTCAATCCCAAAAAAAACATTCCTTTTCTGCAGGGTGGTCTCAGACTGGAATAAATTGCCAAGCCTGATTGTGTATTCTATTTCGGTCAACCAGTTCAAAAGCCGTTTGGATACTTTTTTGAAAAAAGAAGAATGCAGACAAAGAGCAGTACACGAGATATAGGCACACCAGCAAAGGCTGCCTGCCAATAACAAATAAAAATAATAAACTGACTGTTGACTGCTGTTTAGAAGGGCGGGTGTTCGTGGCTGGATCTGCAGATGCGAGCTTAGCAGCAAATGTACCCTGCTGCTGTTGTTGCTGCTGCTGCAGCTGCTGCTGGCGACCAGAGGCCATGATGGCCGAGGTGTAAGACATGGTGGTCTTGGTGGACAGCGGAGGGCCCGGGGGTTGGCTGGTCGGGGGAGCGCTGGCACTAGCAGCAGCGCGCTTTTCTGCTAAAATAAAAATTACCATATTCAGTAAACTTAGTATGCTTAAAATCGTGGTACGATTTGAAATATTGTAATATTTATTTAAAGGGAGATTTTTCACAAAAATATTTCAAAGTTACCCCTGGATTGGCATATAAGATATATATATGTATTAATCATCATTGAATCTTAAGACTGATAATATTGCTTTCATATATTATAATAAATCAAGATACGCTGAAATTTGTGTATTAATGCAGTGCCCTTTGCACCATATTAAAAATGTAAGTGACAGTGGCATATCTTAAGTTACATTTTGTATTTTTAGTACTTGCAGGGTTGTTTTTTCCGGTTAGTAAAAATATACTTATTGGAATCAAGTCAAACTTAAATTGCCGACAGTTTTTAAATATTTGACTATTTTTGTGGATTAATATTACCATATTTCAAAATCATTATTTACTATTTATGCAACAATAAGCTAAGAAACACAATCACAGTGGTGAATTACAGAACAAACCGACTGACAAATATAAACTTTTAATGTTCAATGCCAAATATTATTTGTGCATTTTTAATTTTTATTATTTATTTATTTATTTATTTTAAGAAAGGATTACAGGTAGGACAAAACACAGCAACCTCGGAACAAGATGTAGTCTATTTTAGTGATATTGTTTAAATCTAGAAAAACTTTCACCAAAAAAGCCCAGATTATCTCTCAAGTTTAAAATACGGCAGAGTCGGAACATTGGTGAATGCAAGCCATAGTTTATGCTGTGCTGATCGAGGAACAGCAAATCATTACATCACAACCGGTAGATCAGAACATTGAATGACACTCGATTCAGTAATAATGGTACTTAATAATGGGTATAACATAGGTATAATATAGAGTCAATATTGTTTTGACGTTTTTATGGACTTGAGATTTTTAGCACTGACTCCATATCTCAATAAGTGTAGTCTCCCCTCTCTAGGACTCGAGGCCAATCATCCATGCCATTTTTTTAGCATACAATGTTGCACCGATTCAACATGATTTATCCATTCAATTTTATTCTTGTATATTTATAACGTAAATAAAAACTTATTTATTGTGCATGCAGACAATTGGTAGAATTCCATATTTCATTTAGTAATGTATCCAAAATAAAACAAGTTTATTGGATTGTAATTCTACTTTATTTTTTATAAAATATACAAAACAAAGTTTTGTTTGAAAATGTCCTAACAAGACGAAACGCGTCACAATATACCCTTTGTATATTTTATAAAAAATAAAGTAGAATTATAATCCAATAAACTTGTTTTATTTTGGATACATTACCAAATTAAATAAAAACTGTTCTTCGTCCAGAAAAAAACATGTAAAATGTATTCCTCAGCGTGGGATTATTAATCCATCCAGTCAACAATGCAGTATAATTATTACTACTACTAGTATCACGCCACTTCGGTAGGCAGAGAGGATGGACCGCCACACACGCATATCCCGACATACCTTCCTAGCCTCTTTCATATTCATGCATGCCCTTTAGCTGTGTCTGCTTTTAACATGACCAGAATTTAGATTTTGGTTTAACTGATCATGTCACGTCTTTCTTGGTCATCCTCGTCCTATGTTATCATTCATTCTCACCATATACATTTGTTTTACTATTCTTTCGTCATCCATTCGTTCTACGTGATGATCATCATTATTATCAATCGATCAAAAAAGTTGATTGAGGATTATCTCAGTAACACTTTCTTAATCTCAATTATACCTGTCTCAGAATTGCACTCATTCATCATTCATAACCCTGTCGTACATCGATTTTTTAATTTAGAAAGTTTTAATATCAATAAATTGCGATTATTATTATTATGGATACCTTATATAGCGCCATTTTCGTAACAAAATACCTCAAGGGCGCTTTACATAGTGATTCTTTTAAATTTGTAATTTAATTAAAATAATTTATTTTGTTGTCACATGCTACGGATTTATTCAAATGATTTAGAGAACAAGTGAGTTTTAAGTTTTTTCCGAAAAATCACTTCACTTTCACAGCCTCGCACCTCTGCTGGGAGAGCATTCCATGCCATAGGGCCTGCGACCGCAAATGGGCGTTCACTAAATTTAGTGCGCTGTTTGCGTAGAGGTATAATAACTTTTCCTCTCGCCGTAGACGTAGCTGATCTAAGCGTTAGACGCCTGTCAGCTAGTTCATCTGGAATGCATAGTTCCCTTAGATATTCCGGAGCAGAGTTGTGCAGTGACTTATACATAAGCCAACAGAGTTTGTATTCGACCCTCTGTGGGAAGCGTAGCCAGTGTAGTTCCCGAAGTAGTGGAGTGATATGACTGAACTTAGAGATTCCGAAAATAAGTCTCGCTGCGGCATTCAATACAGATTGTAGGCGAGTCATTTTATTCATTGGTAGACCTGCATAGATACCATTACAATAATCGACTCTAGACACTACAAACGCATTTATTAATTGACGGGCGGCATCAACCGGCAAATTTTTGCGTATGCATTTAATTTGTCTCAGCATGAACTTATCGTTCTACTAGTTTGAGCAAGATGTTTAAAGCATAACAGTAGAAATATTTAGAGTTATAAAAAGGATGGTTTGAAAAGTTGTCATAAAAGTGTGAAACAATTTTGCAGCGATCTATATGACAATTGTTTTTAGTGATGCCATATAAATAAAATTTTCCAACATTTAGGGGAAAAACTATTGCAGGTTATTTTATGCAAATTCAAAATTTTATTTTTGTTTTATTTTTATTTACACATAAAATAATTTTAACATGCTGTTTTTAAATCAAAAACAGATTACATACTATTGTTTGAAAAATACAAAATATAAAAATATTTTTAGTGAAATCATTGAAAATGGTCAAAAAAATATTAACAATCCCCTACTATCACTGTTTTTACAACTTTTCTGGAAGTATATGTACAATTTAGTGTAGCAAATTATTTTTATGTAATTTCTATTTTATCCATACATTTTTCATTTCCTCACTTTATCATTTCCTTAGTTTTTTTTTTCTTGCTCCCTTTAAAAATGTAAAAAGGGAGTTTTACTGTAGTTTGTTTTTATGAAAATATATTTTTTTTTTTTGTACATTTTTAAAGCTCTAATTTTTACCGCGCGTAAGAAAACACTTTTGGCTGAAGTTCCTCATTAAAGAGGCATGTGTCTCGGCCACTACCCTATGGGTGGGGCTCTAGATGTTTACCTTGTGCTACGAGTCTGGGCGCTGTGGCAGCGCGGACCGTGTGGTGCGGGAGGGGGAACTGCTGGGCAGGGGCAGGGGCCTTAGGGGGCGCGGCAGGCGGGGGAGCAGGGTTGGCAGGCGCGGGCTTGGTCACCAGCGTCAGCAGACCCGGTACCTTGCCACCCACTGCCAGCTTTGTTTTCGTATTCAGCTGAAAAAAAACATTTGTTAATTCGGATATTGGATTAAAAAAGTAAACAGTGGTGAGAAATGAATTGTTTACAGGGATCAGAAAACTGAACAAAATTTGTGATACATGAAGGAAAATACTAAGAGCGCATTGGGTGCCTGTAAAACTAATCGAGCTTATCAAAGCCCTTCACTCGAATAGCGAAGACGGAATCAGAATTAAAGATATTATCACAGACCGGTTAAAGGTCAACACTGGAGTTTGTCAAGGTTACGCCATTGCGCCGTTCCTTTTTATAATCCTTATGGACTTCATTCTAAGAAAATCAATTTCACTAGATCGAGTAATATCCATCTCCACCTCCCAAAACTCTGCAACCTGCAGTATGCCGATGATGAGTTATAGTTCAAGATTCAGTCAGGGGTTTTCAAGTTTCTATTGATAGGCTAAATAAATAAGTACTCCACGTTCATGGGTTTAAAAACCAATACTGCAAAAACTCATGAGCTGTGTAACAGCTCATACCTTGATGCCCAAAATCCCCTGACTCCGTCAAAAGGGTCGAGAGTTTTAAGTACTATTGAGTATCGAGGTTCGATTTCACTCTACCATAACTTGATTTCCAATTTCTAAAAGTGAGTTATTTACTTACTCGTTACAAATGACCCCAAAAGTTTTAATATTTGGGTAAATCATAAACATGCAAATATTTCATTTTCAAGTATTAAGTTTATACATATGAATTTCAATTTACGGTGGGTGGATTTCAGTGTTTTTGTAAAAATTAATAATCAATAAGTTAAAACTCTTACAAAAATCACTTATATTTTCGCAACCAAAAATATGGCGTATTCAAAAATCTCATTAATGCAAAACATTAGAAACTACACCTTTACGAACATTTCATTCAGAATTAGTTTTTGTGTTTTCTTTTAATTTTCAATTTCTTTGGGCATATGAAAGCAAGATTTGTAGGATACTTACAGAGAGCTGGTGGGTTTTATCCCACACCGAAGACGGAGCAATGGGAACAACAGGTTTGGAGGTCCGAGGTAACATCTGCATGATGTCCACATCGGGGTCACGAATCATAGTCGCTATTAAAACATGTGCCTGCTTTGTTGCTTCTGCTGAGCCTCTGATAAAAGAAAAACAATGTGAATAAAACATTAAATTACATTTCACAGCATTGTAAAAATGAATGCAGTGGAAACTAGACTCAAATTCCATAGACTTTTATCCAATATTGATAACAGCATTTTTTCTCAGACCTGTAGGTATATGAAATTTTTAAAAAAACAGGTAATTTTTTTTTTAAAAACGGGTAAAATTTAAAACAGGTAGAAAATGACAAAAAACTTGAGCCGGGTTGTGATCCCGTGGTAGTTTAGTGGACTTACGGTTTAGAGGTCCAAGATTTGAACCCCACTCTTGACAAGTTGAATCCCATTTTCTAATATTAAGTTCATTACAACTAATTAAAAATGGCTTCAAAAATTTTAATATTATTATAAAAACACATCATTCTTTTTTAATTGAAAAAATATATATCCTGCCAAGAACAAGAAAATTCCTCAAGTTTTATTTGAATCAAAGAAAAAAATTAAATGCTTGTAAATGTGCTAAGCAAATTTTGTATGTTCTAAGAATGGAGTACCTATTTACTTGGCATTGTGCTTTGACAATGGTTGTTTGGAAATCGTCAGGAATAAATTTGTTGTTTTAGTGAATTAAATTGATATAAATAATTTACTTGATGGTGATTGTTCTCTCCCCTTGTCCCTTGCTCTGCTTCTCCACCTCAATGTGAGCTCCGGTGGCAGCTCGGATGGCGTTAATATTGCTGCCAGCTCGACCAATCACGCGAGAGATGGCGTGCAGCGGCACAGATACTTTTTTACACCTTAATTTGAAATATATACACTTTTATTCAGACATTTTGTTAGATAATTGTTTCAGAACACCACTGTTCCTTTGTTCAATTCGTAATGAAAAAAAATAATTGCTTGCTTGTATGAGTGAATCCGAAGAAAGACATTTAGTCTTTAAAACGGATTCAGGTATGTGGTGGATGCTTTCAATGTTCCTTTGTTAACTTTTTTATAAATAAATTTATTTATATTTACAAAATATATCTTTTAAATGGGGGATAAGTAGTAATGATTGCTGGTTTTGACAAAAAGCTATTGTTTTAACATGTCGTCTATTTAAGTTCAATACCGCGGATAAACCATTAAAAAATTTGTGAAAATGTTCGAGAGGGACAAAAAACCTTGTGATTTTGTAAAAAAAACAAAGATAAAAATAAATGTCAATGCAGTTAATTTTGTGTTGTTGATTTATATTAGAAACCTATTTTTATTACAGTATGCGTCTATGCGACATTAATTGTGGCAGTTGCGTATGGCTTATTCGCTATATTGCCTTTAAGTAAATCGAGTATGTCTTATCGCTGTATGAGATTTAGGGATATACACAGTACTACTGTTTTGCTTCTTTAGTAGGAAGGAATCATTCGCAGAACTAAATTTAATCGAAGCAGTTTATTAGTCAATTTTGAAATTCAAATATACCAATCAATACGGCTTGTCCATTCAATTTAAAATGCCAAAAAAAACCTATTTTGATATTGAACTTATATAGACGATGTTACAATATTAGTATATTGAAGTACAGTAAAACCTCGTTTTTACGTTTTCCTGCTTTTTACACCGAAATGTTCAAGACCCATTTTTCTTCATACATTATCATACAAATATTCCCCGCAATGAACGTTTTTTACATTTTTCATAACCCCGGTTTTACGCTTAAAATTTTTCGGAATTCATTTGATGTGTCAAAAAAGCCCAAATTATGTCATAATAATGATGCCGCGGCCCGCGCAACCACCTAAGAATAAAAACAGGTAAACAACTAATAAAAGATAAATTAATGTCTTAAACCAAATTCAAAGCAGGTACAGAGTAATTGACCTTTTTGTTTGAGTGTCTTCCTTTAGGGTTAGTCTTAGTTTTCATTCGAACAAAAACGTCATATTGACTTGTACAAATCATGGTACGCAGTTGACAAATGTTTAGAAACAATAAAGTTGTAATATCATCAAATTGCGATGTTTAAAACATAATAGAAATATTTAAAGTTGTAAAAAAGATGTTTTAAAAAGTTGTCATAAAAGTGGAAATAATTTTGCCGCGATCTATGACAGTTGTTTATAGTGGTGCCATAGAAAAAAAAGTGATACCATATAAATAAATTTCCCAACATTTATGGGGAAAATTATTTTAGGTTATTTTTATGCAAATTCAAAATTCTATTTTCGTTTTTTTTTTACACATAAAATAATTTTAACATGCTGTTTTTAAATAAAATTCAAAAAAAACAGATTAAGTAATATTGTTTGAAAAAATATAAAAATATTTTAGTGAAATCATTGAAAACAGGTGAAAAGAATATTGATAATTTCCACTTATCACCGTTTTTACAACTTTTCTGGAAGTATATGTACACTATAGTGTGATAAATCAATTTAATTTTTATGTAAATCCTATTTTTTCCATACATTTTTCATTTCCTCACTTAAGAGTTTTCTTCAGTTTTACACTTTTTTTCTTGCTCCCTTTAAAAACGAAAAATTATCTAAAAACGTAAAAAGGGGGTTTTACTGTTTTATTTTTTAAGAGGAATAACCCACTAGTCTTATATTTTTAAGAAGCTTGTCAGCAGGTGGGAAGAGAAGATATGAAAGCAAGTTATGAAAAATACACCACAACACCCAGACTAACTGAGAAATAATATTTCTTGGATTTTTTTATCGCTATTGGCGGGAATCGAACCTGCGACACTAGTTTCACAGTTAGCTATCTAACCAACTGCGCCACGACGCCTGCCTATAAAACAGATTTTGTTTTTTTTTCAACAAGCCACAAAGATATGGAACGGGGTAATATAATGGATTTTATGGCATTTTTATTTAAGTGTAAGATTAAAAAAAAACCATTAGGCTAAATGAATACACGATATACAAATACATAGTTTAGCAAGGTTCTATGCAAGGTAATAAAATATTTATTTACCCTGGATCAACTGAGGAGACTTGAACGCTAGATTTACGTACAACTTCCTTCCAGCCTTCTTCCCTTTTACCACTTTGCTTAGGACTTTGCACTTTTGTTGTGTTTACTATGTCATTCTCATAGCTGGAAAAAATAATTATCTTGAGGTAGAAAAACTTATAATACATTCAATTGTGAAAGGTCATAAATTCAAATGTTTACAATAAAGAACTGCAGTAAAATATGAATAATGTTTATGTATTTTTTTACACATTTTTTTTATACATATATATATATATATATACTTACAATAGAAATTGTAGGAAAAAAAATTAAAAGTGTATTTTTATATCTTTCAATCCTATATTTACTCACTTTTTAAAATACAAAATGAGAATTGACAATTAATCTCTATTATTACAAATTGCAAATTATTTTCTCTTATTAGGTAAGGCCTGGCCAAATTAAATTTATGCTCTTTACGAATATGTATGTACAAAAATATTTTTACAAGTTTTTAGTCGAGATATTGTTAGTAGAGGAGTAATATTATTAGTGAACAAATTATAGACCAGGATTTTTTAATATTAAGGTTAGTGTAATCTGATGAAAAAGTAAATCATTCTGGATATAAAAATAATATTTCAGATACTCACTGGTAAGCGACAACATTTTGCATTTTCTTTCCTTTGGAATTTGGCGATGTAAATAGATTTTCATTTCCAGTTGCTTCAAAATCTTCTCTGTCCGCAGGATGCCCGCTAGATTCGAAGAAATTTACTTTCCAATGGACATTGGCGTTGCTTTTCAATTTGGATTTCAGATCATCTTCTTCTTTCCTGTAAATACACAGCGTGAAAATCAATTCTCGACACAAGGGGTAAAAGGCGTTCAAGATTCCGGAATGCAGCATACTTACTTTTCGCTTTTTTCACATTTGTTTTGGGCCCAACTAAGAGCCAAGTCGCTGGATTTAGCCTGTTTTTCTTTGGGGAGTTTGCTCCGGACATCGTTCACTACTGCGTAGGCAACCGGGGCGACATTCTCTTTCTCCTGTTTAGTGTTTTTAGGTCCCTCGTTAGAAGTCACACCGATAACTTTGTCCACCTTTATTATCTTGCTGGGGACTTTGGTTTCAACATGTTTGGTATTTGAAGGCGCGGAAATTGCAGTGACGGGCGAAACTGCCTTCTTCTTCTTCTTATTCTTGGTCTTGTCTTGCGCCTTGACGTCACTGGAGGAGCAGGAGCCCTGAGAATTGGCGTCGATGCCCGAATCTCCTTCTTCCTTGTCATGTGGAGCGGGGGAAGGGGAAGGGTTGGGTCCCTTGAGACCGACCCGACTGACCACCTCATCTCTGTCACTATCTTCCTCCTCGACTTCGTTCTTTTCACTATATTCATTGGCTTCATTTTCTTCGTGGAATTTACGTTTTTCCTCCTAGAAATAAAACATTTTGAAATAAGATGCCATATTATGTTACGATTGATATTGAATAACCTGACAAACACAAATCATAATGTCTTTATTTCGCAATAAGAAAGGGCTGAATGATATAAGCTAGGTGCTGGATATAGAAGCCACAATCTCAAACTGGACAAAATCCAATGCGATCTAAACCTACAAACGTATATCCTGAGCAAGAGGGTTGTTTATAATTGGAACAAACTGACACAAGAACTGTTGATGATAATAAAAATGAACTGCTCAGTAAAATAATTATAATAAAACAATAAACAGAATAATCATACATACACTGATGTTTACCTTCTTTTCTAATTTCTTCTTCTTTTTGCGCTCTCTCCTTCGAGCAGCGGCGAGTCGCTTGGTCTCTTCCCGCGAGCGCTCCTGGTCCAGCTCCTCTAGGAGTATGGAGGCGTTCTTGTTGGCTCGAGCGGCTTGGGTCTCCTTGGCCGCGCGGATGGCGCGCACACACTCGTGGCACTTTTCTAGCAAATCCTTGTCCGACAGAGTACATATATACCTAGTCATTTCTTGGTCCGAGGGGAACTGCGTCACTACTCCCACCATCCATTTTACCGTCTTGACGTGACCTTTTCGGAATGCTGCCATTAAACAGGAAACCTAAAATTAAAAGTGATTATAGAACACGCATTCACGGACATAAATGTTCTTATGATCCAATATTCCACGTTTTTCTAACCTTCCTATTGTCTTGAGAGTCGATGTCTGCTCCCGCATTGTAAAGCATTTCAACTACACTGAGGTGTCCCCCATTGGCAGCTAACCACAGGGGAGAATTTCCTTTCTTATTTTTAACTTCAACTGCTGCACCCCTGAAATTAAAAAAAAAAATGAAGTCATCAACCACTGAATGTTCAAATAACAACCACAATTTATCAAAATTTAGGAGGAGATAATTACCTTTGCAACAAAAGTTCGACAAATCTAGAGTGGCCTTTATCAGCGGCAATGGTAAGGGCTGTATCCCTAGAGGAAGGAACCGGTGTGGCATTAACATCAGCTCCCTTCTCCATTAAAACTCTTCCAACTTCTACATAACCTCCCGACGCTGCTTCCATCAAAGGGGTAAGTCCAGTCTGTTAACAAAATTATCAGAATCAGCGAATACGGTTTAAGATTTGAATGGTATGCTTTCGTAAATAGCATTTTGCAAAAGGGTTTTGATTTACCTTGGCCCGATGCTCGACGTTAGCTTTTCTATCGAGCAACAAGCTAACTACTTCGTGTCGACCTTGAAAGCAGGCCAGGGTAAGGGCGGTATTTCGGTTAGTTTCTATCTGGGCGTTAATGTCGGATCCCATATCTAGAAGAAGTCTTACGGCGGCTAGAAATTTAAAAAAATACATTCATGAAGTTATAAAATAAATTAACACGCATTTGTGAAACTTAAAATTTAAATTAATTTACTAAAACCAATTTGTTAATACCCATTAGGAGAGAAATTACTTGTCTGTAATCTATTGAATAATTGCAGATAATAGAATATTTTATAATTGTTTCTTAACATCATTTCTAATGGTTAAAAATAATTGCAAATTGCTAAATTTAGATGAAGACTCACCGGTATGGCCGTTCATGGCGGCGAGCATGAGCGGCGAGATGCCGAGCTTGCTCCCGGTGCGGGAATTTATCTCAGCCTGGTAGTTGAGCAGCAGTCGGATGATGTTGACATAGCCTCCGCTGGCAGCCAGCGAAAGAGGTGTGTAGTCAGACACATTGCGGTGTTCCTTGTTGGCCCCCCGGTTGAGCACCAACTCCACCACCTCGTATCGCCCCCCGGAGCACGCCAAGGAGAGGGGAGTGTCCTTGGTACGCTCCGACTGTGCTTCCATGTCTGCGCCATGGTTCAGTAAAATATCCACCACCTAGAATATTATATTTTAACTTGAGATAAAATTCATATATGATAGAAGAAAATGGAATACAAAGTATGAACAAATAAATAACAAGATTTCATTATTTATTTGTTACAAATGACCAAATCTGACATACTTGAAGATGGACGTGTCAAAAGTCGGAACAATCGGGGCCTATGCATGAGAAGATGTATGAATGCAGGTGAAGTGGAGATCTTACACAAAGACAGAGTGATGTAACATTCTATCCTCTCAGCCTCCCCCTATGGGGAAACGCCGTGATGGTTTGTTGTTGTTGTAACAAATAATCTTATAACTCCTGCAGAATTGAGAGCATGCAATTCATTATCAGGTTCTTTTCTATTTTTTCGGTTGCTAAAACTATTTAAGATCTACTCGGTTCGTAATACGGTAAGAAATTAGATGTGTTTATGAGATGGATCTCCTAATAACTTCCCCTGAGGAGACAAGAATATAAACTGATAATGCAGAAACACTCGCGTAAAGATGTGCATCACTTGGCAAAGACTTATTATGCTGTAAACACGGAAAAGGAGAATGATCAAATGTAATTAGTATGATAAAAAAATCTTTACCTTATCGTGACCTGCTGTGGCAGCCAGGATAAGGGGCGTAAATCCCTTCTTGTCTCGGTGCTCAATGTCAGCCCCTCTAGACAGAAGTAGATCAACTAGCTCATCATGCCCACCGGCGCAAGCCAAGGTCAGTGCTGTATCGTGGTTGGAGTCTGTCTCGCTATCCACGTCCATGCATGACGTTGGTTGCTGCTGCTGTTGCTGATTTTGCTGTTGGTTTTGCTGCTGAATCTGCTGCTGTTGAATTTGTTGTTGTTGGGGTAGTTGCTGCTGCTGCTGCTGCTGCTGCTGCTGCTGCTGCTGCGGTTGCTGCTGTTGTTGCTGTTGCTGCTGTTGTTGCTGTTGCTGCTGTTGCTGCTGCTGTTGTTGCTGTTGTTGCTGTTGTTGCTGTTGTTGCTGTTGTTGCTGTTGTTGCTGTTGTTGTTGTTGCTGCTGCTGCTGGTGTGGTTGCTGCAGTTGTTGCTGCTGCTGGTGTTGAGGGTGTTGTTGTTGCTGCTGAGGGTGTGGCTGACTGGTACCTGCTGGTACATATGGCGTGTTGCTTAAATATTGTTGGGCTGAAAATAAATACAAAATATGAAACAGCAGGCAAACGTAAAAAATTTAATGTAATAGTTTAGGCTCCACTGTATCCACTGAAGAAAACAGGGATTATGGTTATCAAACATAGTTACACAAAATCCTAGCAGTTTGATGTGATGTACTAAGATTTAAACCAATATTCTATGAACAAGTAAGGTGATCAATACAATTTTATTTTGTAAGGGTAGGCAGAGAGGATAGAATGCCGTATCACTCTGTCTTTACACACAGATCTCGCTTCCTCTACATTCATACATCTTCTCATGCGTGTGCACAGATTATTATGACTTTTAACATGCCCAATTAAACCAATCCCATCAGGTGTCCCTCAAGGTTCGCATCTTGGACTCTTATTTTTTATTATTTATATCAATGATATAAGTTTATGCATTCAAAACTCAAATTTTTTGCTATACGCTGATGACAATAAAGTATTTAAAATTGTGTCTTCAATAAATGATTGCGAAGTTCTTCAAGCTGACTTAGATAGAATCTGTTGCTATTGCCAATCAAGGATGCCAATAAAGGACAATCAGTTATTATTGAATTCTGATAAATGTATTGTCATGTCATTAACTCCAATTTCCCGATGCACTGAACTTCCTCGTTAAACATGATGATAAACATTGAAAATGGATATCTCAAAAGCCAGAATAATCGGTGCGTGCACATGAGAAAATGTAAAAATGTAGAAGAAACAAGGTCTGTATGTGAAGACAAAGTAATAAAATAGTGTTCTATCAAGGTGCCTACCCATACGGTGAAGTACTTTACTTAGATGCATCAGTTACAACCTGTTTAGAGATAAAGAAGGCTCACCCTGCATGAGGTGATGCGCCGGATGCTGCTTGGAATCCAGCACCAGGTCGCACAGGCCGGGCTCCTCGTGTAGCCGCTTGAGGACAGACACGGGATGCAGGTGGTGGCGAGGGAGCGCCAGGAAGTCCGCCAGCTCCAGGGACGAGCAGTCAGCCCCGTCCAGAGCCTCCAGGGGTCCCATAGCCTCCAGGGCCTCCTCCAGACTAGCGCCCTCCAGCTTCTGCTCCGCCGCTGCCACCGCTGTAAAACAATAACATTTTGTTTAAAAAAACAGTCGCTAGTCTACCTGATAAATTACATTACAATTTTTAGAATTGAGACACTGCAAAATCCGCCTTTATATTCAACCTTAAGAAGTGTTAATTTGTTTAGTAATCAATTAGATGGTCAATAAAAGAACTAATTTAATAGATTTATGTTATTTATTGACAATTCTTGGTGGAATTCCATTGTTATTATATGATAACTCATATTTTAATCTACATTTTAAGGGTAATAGCGCTAATTGGTCTAATAAATTAGAGGAGGTGTTAAAAGTATTTTTAATTTATAACTTCAAGTTAAAACTAATTTTTCATTATTTAAAATCAAGTGCATTAGCTATTCACAAATAAATTCAATATTATTGTTCACCTCGTGGTCTAGTGGTTAGCGCACCTGCTTTCCATGCACGAGATCCGGGTTCGATTCCCGACAAGGTTAAAAAATATTATTTAAAATGGTGTCTCGGCCGCAATGTTTCAGTCTGGCACCTGAAAAGTTACACTGCATATGCACTACCATCATCATCGTTCTTCCTTTTCCGCACCTAACGGTGTATGCCTGCCCCTATGTTTCTCCGTGGGGGTAGGCGGAGAGCATAGAACGCAGAGGATAGAACACAGAGAGGATCACTCTGCCTTTGCATATAGATCTCGCTTTCTCTACATTAGTACATCTTCTCATGCACGCCAGCCATTATTCTGAGTTTTGTCATATCCATCTTAAAGTATTTGTTGGATTTGGCCACGCCATATCTTCCTCGGTCTTCTCTGTTTTCTGCACCTGTCAGAATTCGCCTCAAAAATCTTCAAAAATGTCCAAACCAATGCAGAAATCCTTTCGAGATTTGTTGGATTTCTCTAATAAAATTAAGTGAATGCAGTTACCGGTAGCGACGTCATCCAAGCTGAAGGGCTCGTCGGTGGCGGAGAGGGCCTGCAGGGCGGGGAGGGGGGCAGGGGGACTCCAGTCCGAGGCTGCCAAGGCCGCTAGAGCCTCCTCAGCAGCAGCAGCTATGAGCTGACAGCGCGCCTGCTGCTCCGCCAGGCTCACGCCGCCCATACTGCACTGTGAACATGATATTGGCCGTATATTACGGGTGAGCATACAGCATCGGCTGTAGAACAATTCAGACAAGTTATAGAGAAACTAGTGGGTGAGGATCACGGGTCCTCTCTAATACGCAAAATTAGAAAGTAAAAAACTTATGTTCTGAAACCATATCTCATAAATGGGTATGTATACAAGACTTTATGTTACTAATAAATTTGACATAGGATTGCCGAAACTGAATGTGACTCCAACATTTTTGTAATTAATCCCCAAATTGATCCCTTCGGTCCTAAACTCCTGAAAGATTAACAGATTATTGTTCCTGTAATTTTTATTTATTAATTTACTACACATTTTTTGGGATATATGTCCCAACTCCATGATGAGTAATTAGTCAACCCAGACATACGAGTATATCACCACAAATATAATATTGTATGAGAAACATAATTTTTTTTTTAAATAAATATATGGCACATTAATATGGTAACAGCAAACTCAAACATTCGGAAAATCATCAAGGAATTTCTCACTCAAATCCCTCCCACTAAGGAAAATCTAGTCCTTAACTCCTGTGCTGTATGTTGATCTTTGTAAAAGATCAATTATCTATATTAAAAGTTTAATAGTTTTGTAATGTAGGGAACTTATACTGTCATCATAGGAAAAAAGAACATGATTACGTCGAAGTAAATTCTGAGGAAATTAGCTTTTGTCAAAGCTAAAGATTTGAACTTGTGGTCGCTTTGTGGACAAAGATACTTCTTTTTTAACACTTGGAAAAACATATGAATCGGGTTGTGGTCCTGTGGCTAGTGTCTCGGACTCACGTATCAAATGTATGTGGTTCGAATCCCACTCTACCCCAACTTGATTCCCATTTTCTAATAGTGAGTTATTTACAACTCGTTGAAAATGGCCCTCAAAATTAAATATTTGGGTAAATCATAAGAACGCAAATAATTCTTTTACAAAAAAAATAAAATAATATATGCTAAATATTTTTTACTCCATTTCTTTTTATTGCAAGTTTTCCCTTTCATTTCTGTAGAAAAAAATATGGAATTGGTTTAACTGTGGTTTACAGTTTGGATTTTAAAAAAATATTGCCTTTTTTGGTCACATACCACTGACTGCGTCCCTATGGAAAATTGAAATATTTTTATTATCGTCAAACATTAGGAGTTCTCTGGCTGTTTCATTGTGGCCCCAAAATTAAATAAATAACTGTCCTTCCATTCTAAACTACGGTAACGATAACCTAAACTAAAATGCAAAAAAGGAGAAATTTTATATATTGCCAAACAGCACTTACTTTCTCCTGCAAGATCTCGTGGCTCTTCTGCTGCATGATGAGTAGCACAAGACTCCGCAGCTGAAGGGGGGGCATGTTCACAAGGGAGGGGACCTTCTTCTGCAGGTATGCTATCACATTGTTCAGATAGGGGATGTTGGACAAGGCATTGTTGTTGTTATTGTTGCCTGCATTCACCATCGCTACACAAGTGTACATAAAACAACTTTGAAATAAACAGACAAAAAAAAAATGTACAGTCAAACTTGGTTATTACGAGGAAGACAGTACTGACTGAATTTGCTTGTTATAAGCATTACTCGTTATACCAGAGAAAGGTTTAAGCAAATCCAATCGCCATTGCATATTGTCACATCGATGACTAAATGAAAAATATTATATTACATATTCAATTTAATTACAGCAAAAACCTCGGGAGCAACAAAAAAGTGTAAAACAGAAAAATTAAGTGAGGAAATAAAAAATGTAAGGAAAAAGAGGGAATTACAAAAAAAATTATGAATGATCTGGACCAGGGCTGTCCAAAACACAGTCCGCGTCTTATATTCGAGCAACCTGCGATGTTTTTTTTTATCTACAAACTAAAAATTTTATTTTCGTGTTTAAAATTATTCAAGCACGTTTTTTTTTAAATTTAATAATAATAAAAAAACACATTGTGGTATTAATTTTAAAAATTCAAAATAATTTTAATGAAATCATAGGTAAATATAAATAATCCCCAATTATGACCGTTTTTACAATTTTTCTGCAGTTTTTAATTTCCTCACTTTAGCGTTTTGTTTGTTTCTGCGGCCCTCGAATCTATTTAGTTATTTGGATTGGCCCGGGATCGTATCTGGTTTGGACACCCCTGATCTGGACTATAGGCCAGTAAAAAAGTAAATATTTCAGAGTTACAAGAAAACCGCCTTACCAGACTGGTTTTGCTGCTTGGTAGTCTGCAATGGTGCTGCGGCAATATTGGTGATGACGCTGACTTGTTGGGCGTGTGCTGCTGCTGGTGTCATCATATGCGCCCCGCCATGCTACAAGAGAAAACACGTTCTTCAAATCAAACTACTGCATATTGCACTTCTAAATGTAGATGCACGCAGTGGAATATCAATTTGAAATAAAGGCTTCAGCTCTTTAACTTCATTAAAATCAACAGATGGAAGGATTGAAAAAATATGGATATTCAAATATAGGCAGAAACGGGGAGATTCACATTGATTCATAAATTGAAAATAGTTATGCAGAAAGCAGCCAGCCATAGAAAAGTGAAACTGAGATAATAGCACGTTTGTGACGAGTGAATAATCTAATCTACTCGACAGTTTTTGTGATCGACACTATTTTAAGAAGGTGATTATTACAGTTTCTTGTATGAGAGCAGCCTGGCTGTTTTTAAAAGAATGTAGAACTTACCTTACTGCACCTAATAACACCAATATCTTATTTTTTTCAAAATTGTGGACTGGCTGCTTAATGCATAATTATGCATAATTATGTTCAATTAAATATTTTATTTTTTTCTTCATTAAAAATACAAATAACTTAAGTTCAATTATCCATCAATATTTATTTTGTCCCCTTGAAATATTCACCATTAGAGGCAATACACATATTACCAATGTTTTTCACATATTACCAATCTTCATGTCACTTCTTGTAGCCCGTAAAAATGCTCGACGCAGAGTGGTAATTTGAGTTTAGGGAACAAGAAAAAGTCACACAGCCAAATCTGGTGAATACGGTGCTTGGGGAATGACTTTTATATTGTTTTTGGCCAAATAATCGCGTACAAGGAGATATACATATGTGAGACAGCCAATATATGTGATACAAAAACCATGAGTCATCATTACATAAATCTGTCCTTTTTTTATGAATATTCCCCCTCAAAGGCTTCAATACGCCTAAATATATTTTTTTATCGACTGTCTGGCATGTAGGAAGGAACTCAGAAACTCGGAACTCGAAGGAAACCGTCAACATCATCTTTATTTTTGAGTGACTTTGGCGTGTTTTTTTGGGTTTTGGCTCAGTTGGCAAGAGCCACTCCGAAGATTGACAACATGCATACGAAATATCCCTTCAGTGACAGATTTGCGTTGATAATTTTGTAATCTTAGCACAAGTCGCCCCGCAACATGTCTCATGTTCAAAACATGGTGTATAATGCTGTGCGCTGATCCAGTTGATATCTCAAGGTTGGCAGCTAACTCTCTTATAATCACTGGACGATCTTCAAGCACTATTTTCTTTTCTTTTTTTATGTTTTCTTCCAAAATTGATGTGGTCGGATGAGGCAAGTCTTCAACCACTTCTCACGAAATTTCGTTGGAAAGAAAGTTTAAGGCAAATTTTTTGCTTAAGTAATTTTAACACACCAAAGATCGACTTGCTTACACAGCTGCCAGAAACAAACTACATGACAGATCATGCTAAAAATTGACACGCATGTCTATAACAGTCCTACAAACCTTTTGTCATTATCTTGAGTGCGGTTCTTTTAAATGACAAATTCCGGGTCATATTTGAACATAACAGTTTGTAAAATAGGTTAATTTTTTTACTAAAATTTCACTAAAATTAATTACTAAAATTAATAATAAATTTGAACTGCATGAAAGAACTGAAAGATTTAAGAATGGGAGAAAAAAATGAGTGGTATAATTGTTAACTGTCTTCTGTATGCAGATGATACCGTGTTTCTTGCTAGCAGCAAAGAAGACTGTAATTCTTGGTAACAAAAGTCTACGATGTAAGCAAGAAAAGCGATTTGCTTATGAATGTTGATAAATCGAAAGTGATGGTTTTTGAAAGGGATGAAAATATAATTAAATGTGAGATCGGTGTGAACGGAGATATTCTGAATCAGGTAGAAGAATTTTTGTATCTGGGAAGTATGTTTGTTTACTAGGGGGTGGAAAGACCGAGAAAGATATTGAAAGACGGGTGAGTGCCGGGAACAGTGTGAACGGTGCACTGAAATCTACTTTGGAAAAACAAATGTTTATCGCAGGAGGCTAAACTAGCAGTTCACAATGGAGTTCTAGTGCCAACTCTAATGTATGAGAGGAAAAGTATGGAATTGTAAAAATGATGATGAAAGTAGGTTAAATGTTGTCGAAATGCGATCCCTCAGGCGAATGTGTGGTAAAACGATGTATGATAGGTGCACAAATGTCGAGATCCGTGAACTGTGTAAGGCTGAGACATGCATTATCGACAGAATCAAGAAAGGGGTGCTGCGTTGGTTCGAATATGTACAGCGAATTGACAGCGAAAGAACGGCTAAAAGGATCTACGATGCGAATGTTGATGGGTGCAGAAAACAAGGAAGACTGAAAATGACATGGCACGATCAAGTCCATCAAATACTTGCAAAGATAGAGTGATATGGCGTTCTATCCTCTCTGCCTACCCCTACGGTGAAACGGCGTGATGGTTTGTTTGTTTGTTTGAAAATTTCACTGCTTTTCATTAGTAAAAGTGTGACAATATTATTGCAATGGGACTTTTTTCATGTAAGAACAAACACAGATATTGACATAAACACATTTCATTACTTATTTATGCCTTGACTGGTTCTATCCCCGGGATTCCCTAAATTATAAGAATAATATTGTAGTCACCATTTGTTGGTCTTCGAGCAGGGCTTGTTGATGGAGCATGAGGGCATTCCGCTGTTCCATCATCTGCTGTTGGTGCATGGCAAGGAGCTGTTGCTGTTGCTGCTGGATGGGCTGCTGTTGCAGTCCAGGGGGTGCCGAGATGTGCTGAGAGGGAAAATATCATAACAACAATTCTCACATTTATTTGGGGTAAAACAAAACTATCTCTGATGATGAAAACTAATATTCCATTTTCATAAAATGTTCTTATTTCGTTTTTGTCATCTTTACATCAAAGAAACAGATACTGCGTGAACCTGGTTTAGTTTTAAAATTCTACATTTTAACATCTTCAAACTAACCTTTAAACACAATAAGGAAATATCACATATTAGGAATACTGATAAAAATATAGGAAATGCATTCAGAAAAATTAATTGTATTTTCAAAATCAATATGGATATTGTGGAGAAATGTTTTCATACATAACTTTTAAAAATAAATTATTTAAAAATATTTCCCTACAAAATCGCGAAATGTTTGGCCTTGATAATGAGGAACTTCAGCCCTAAGGGAAATTGGATACAATAAATGTTTTCTTGTGCATGGTAAAAATTGGAGCATTAAATTGTATGGCAGTTTCCTGAAAATGTAGGAAAAAAATAATAAAAGACATTTTAATAAAAACGGCCTACTTTGAATGACGTCACTGGTTTATATGAATCAACCTATGATATGAGATTGACGTCACACGCTGATTTATTTCAGAAATACAAAACTTTTAAAAATTGTAGCACTATAATGCGATATATAAAAATTTAAAGCAAAAATTTTTGGCTTTGTTTGATAGTATATTAACAAATAAAAAAAAAAATACTGAACTTCCTTATTGTGACGCCAAGATATGTGATGATGTACTATTTAAATTTAAACTGTCACAAACAATGTTCAAAGTTTACACAAATCGTGACGTATTAGGGGCGCGGCCAATGCAATGGAGAGTTTACGTGGGAATTCTAAATTCTAAATTTAAAAAAAATAAAAATTATGCTACTAATAAGTAGTAAAAGAAAATTTTTTTTACTCAACAGTATTTAAAAAAAGTAACAGTGATATTTCCCTATTGAGTACTTGGTATTCATTTTATAATATAAAAAAATATTCTAAGGAATTTTACGGAGAGATCGGGCGATGAAAGTAAATCGAAAAAGAAACAAGGAAAAATTAAGATCAAGTATAATATATAATATGTATATATAATTAATAATTTACTCTATCTGAATAGAGCACAATCTACTGTACATTAAAAATAAAAATCATGAAAGAAAATAAAGGATTTTATAAGGGTATCTAGGTAACATTTTGAAATGTATTTATCAACATTTGGAAAATTAAATATGCAAAAATAAACCAAATTTTACTATTTGAATCCGAGATTTGGTAGAGAATCATAGTTTAGATTTAGAATTTTTAATAAAAATTAATTGCTTAGAAAAACTATGGTGCACCTTTAGAGGGGTCAAGATTGTCTGGGAAGGTAAGAACGTTTCTCGAAAATTTACAGAAAATTTTATAAAAAAGGTTAGTGATACACCTAATATTATTATGGGATTATAGGCAAGTGGTATTTGCTCAGAAACCTCTATCTTGTGCACTTTATGTATTTTTTCTTTCGTGTTTTAAATGAAATAATGAATGAGTCTACATACCTTGAGGGTCCGGGGTGGTTGCGGAAGTTGGTGCTGTAACTGCAGTTGCAACTGTTGTTGGGGATGAATTTGAGGTTGTTGGGCTAACTGCTGCTGCTGCTGCTGCTGCTGCTGCTGCTGCTGCTGCTGCTGCTGCTGCTGCTGCTGCTGCTGCAACAGTTGCTGCTGCTGTTGGTGCGTGGCATCGTGCGTGTGTTGCTGCTGCTGCGACACTGGTGGCACGACGCCCGGTGTTGGGTTACTCACCTTTCTTCCATTCTTTCCTTCCTTCTTCGATACTGGTTTCGCTTTCGGTCGATCTTGGATGGCTGTATTCTGTATGGAAGAAAAGACATGAACAGAATATTGCATGAAGTAAAAAATAATAATGCTCTACTACCGCAGAGGAAAACTGATGATAACGGAGGCTCATGAGCCAATCAATTCAATTTTGAATACTTTGATGTTTGTTATCGCATACTCCATCGCTTGCCAAATGCATTGAAGAAAATAATGGTTCAACAATATTATGACATACTCAAAATATTGTTGCTTATGCCAATTTATTGGTCTAGGATGAAGTATAAAAAATCTTAACAAGTATTATATGAGGCGCTAAGAGCCATAGGAGCTTGAACGACAATTGACATAAATTTAATCAAGTATGTAGGTTAGATAAAAAAAAAACATAAGTTTTAAGGCACACTAACTCAAGCGCCAAAAATATTAAATCAGGAATCTGGATAAACAAAATAAAAACTGTATGGCTAAATTTAAGTTGCAAAAAAATGCTAGACAAACAAATATAACCGCCAAATTTGTATGAGCTGTCAATAATGTATTTCCTTTTCATTTGTGTTAAGAAAAAATTGTAACATTAACAGTAGTTCTGTCATTTTATATATAAAAAAAAAAACAAAAGTCATAAATGTTTGGAACCTATTTTGCCAAAAACTATGAAAAAAAAAATGTCTCTTCAGTTTCCCTGGCTCTCAGTGCCTCATAAACTGATAAACAAATATATAAATTGGATTAACGTAAAGAGTGGTTGTATTTACCTGGCTAACTTGGCTGGCAGAGTTGGGTGTGGTGTGGTGGGGAGGGTGGTGTTGCTGCTGCTGCTGGAAAAGCTGCTGCTGCTGGAGTTGCTGCTGCTGCTGCGAGGTCGGGGGCTGCGGCGCTGGCTGCTGCTGCTGCAGGGCCTGCTGCTGCTGTTGCTGTTGCGTGTACTGTTGCTGCTGCTGGGGTATTTGGAATGCATTCGAGTACTGTCGCGCCAACTGCCTTCCCACTTTCAAACCTGGATAGACAAACAGGTATGTTTTAATAGAACACTCAACTTCATATTGATTGAACTGAGTCCTTTCAAATGAAAGTATTGTATCACATAACGGTGACCAATTTTATCCATGTTTACAAATTCCCCGAGAGGTTCACTTTTGATGGCTGTCAAATAAATACTAAACAACGCAGCGTCTTGAAACTTCAAACTTAAGCTTTTTAAGGTTAGTACTTTTTTTCAAAGAACGACTACAATCCCTCGAAGAATGAACAGATCAATGTGAGACCAAAAATCGAGATTGTAATTTGCTAAATGTGACATACCTTGTTGTTTGAGTGTAAGGTCCAACAGCGGGATGGGGGGTGTAATGGGCTCCAGTTGGTTATTCATGAGAGACATGGAACCACTGGGTAGCCCCTTTAAGGTTAACTCTCTCTCCACCCTCTGAGAAAAAATTCAGTTTATTTATTTACACATATGCAGCGAACTTTTTAAAACTTTTAAACAAAGAGGTTAAGTTAACTTAAAACTAGTTTAGATTTTTTTTCTGAGGATGATAACAATACCAACATTCAATTAGAAGGTGAAAAATATCTAAAAATTGCAACAAAAAAAATCATTTTAAATACATCCGCCCATTAGGAAAAAAACTACATAGATAAACAAGGTAACACACTGTGACATCAGGAGTAAAAACAAAAGCAGATTCATTAAAATATAATCATTGTGCCAAAATAACACTAAATTACAAGTAAATAAAAAAAATTACGTATTTTAATTTTTAAAAAACACATAACTGCCTTTTTATGAAATTTTTAGGAGGCTTAAGAGGTCAGAAATGAAATTTCAAATTACCTTCAATTCTTCTAATATTTGTTGTTTCTGGAATATTTGCTCCTCTCTAGATGGCTTCTTATCTTGCGTAGGGGCTGCTACTGACTCACTTTCGTTACCCATTGGATGCATTCGGACAACCTTCTGGAACATTTCATGTATTAGCATCACACTTACTAATATAGGTCTAAATATTGAAGAAGACGATAAATGAATAAAGGACAATTGACTATGCATAAAAGAATTAAGGAATCCATTAGTCGTTAAAGTAATGCGTGAAAAATAAGGTACAGTTAGCAAATATAAATAAATATCCCGTATTTATGATTTTATGAAAGTAATAATGCTGTGACTGAAAGAAATGTGCTGGAGAAGGGACAAGCATTAGACTTAGAATAGAAATTTAGCTAATCCAAAGTCTTAAAATAACATTTATGACCGTTAATATATTCTTGACAGACCACGAAAACTACTTAGTTTTAAAAAGATTACCCTAAAAAAATACATGAGATATTTCTCACGATCGAAACTCAGTGTGCCGATTGCCGAACGATACGGGTCGCACAGTCCGGTCAAATAAATGTATGGTTCACCGAAACACCACTAACACGCTGAGTCAGCTGACCTGATATTAAATTTTCTGTAAATCGTCGTATACACGTACGATGCAAACGAAACTCACAATATACCATTGTGAGCTGTGAGCCGCCTATTAGTAATTTGAGCAGCAGCTCAACAGCTAGCTCTAAGCGTTTGAATTGTATTTTTTAACTGGTTCAAAATTGAGTTACCCATGCCTAATACATTATGACACTGAATTGGTTCAATTTAAATATACATTGGACGTCTGTTTCACACTGATTTTTTTTATGTTTCAAGATAACGTGGTGCAAAAAAAAAGATTTTTCAGATTTAATAATGCAACGGCAATACTAAATATTTGTTTTTGATCTTTTCTATACCCCTTGCATATACTTACTACTCAGTGGGCAAGCTCAGTAGCGAGATATGCAGAAGGTTCTGGAAATCTCAAGAGATGAAATCTATGTTGTACCTATCTACCATTATTATATATTATAAGTATACTCTTTTTAATACGATATTTAATGGAACCATGGTGAGTCCAGCGTACTTAAAGTACCAGTTACGTATTTAAACCCTTCTGTTAAACAAATATTTTTGTAAATTTGTTTTGACGTTACAGGTAACATATAGAAATTGTTCAACATGTAACGTAATAAGATTGTTACCTGCGTCAAGTCAGGCGGAGGGGGGAGGTGGTGGTCCTGCGGGGGCGCCGCAGGCGGCAGGGACAGGCGGGACTTGCGCACCACCATCTTGTGCTTCCCTCCCGCACTGCCCCCGCCCGCCGCCTGCTGCTGTTGCTGGAGCTGCTGCAGCTGCTGCAACTGCTGCTGCTGGAGCTGCTGCTGCGCGAGCTGCTGCTGCTGTTGCTGCTGCAGCTGGAGCTGCTGCTGCTGCTGCTGAGGCGTCAGCTGCGGGGGGGGCTGCGGGGGCTGGGCGCCACCCGCCGCGGGAGGGGAATCCGGCCCTTCGTTCTGAGGGGAGGATAGGTAGAGGAAGCCGTCGTTCCATCCTGAAAAAAAACATTTTTAATCGCTTTTGCTTTTTTTTCCAGTTGAAAATGTGAGAGGGTTACAAACGTCCTGTCCACGATCACTGTTTTTGGGAAAACCATCAGCGAAAAGACTATTTCTTTAATTTGCAAATTGAACTTAAAGGAAATCGTTTTTTCGCCACTGGTTTTGTTGGTTTTCCCAAAAACAGTGACCGTGGACAGTAGCGTTTTTGCTTTTAACCCCATCATCAATACGCTTGGAAGTCTTGGAAAAAAGATACTCACCTTACCTAATCTTACAATTATCTTATAAATTATGATATAATTTACTCATTATTGCTAAAGTTAAACCTAAAACACATATGGAACTTGGCATCTTAACATTTTTACAACATATATTCCTAATATTCAATGAATATTGTTTAAAGTTTTTTAATCAAATTATAGAATACAATAATAATTTAAAAATAACTATCCTATGAAAATAATAGTTGTTGTTTACACAAAGGTGTAAAAGGTGTAAAAGAAAAATTATATTTTGATATCAAAACTCTAATATAAGAGTCGAAATGTGATGAAAAATTGTATGTACTGGTCAGAATGCTGCATGCGTGACTGAAAAGGAAATGTAATGAGGAAGTTCAGTGCTACGGGAAATCGGACATAAAAAATATTTTCTTACATGTGGTAAAAATGAAATATAAAGTTTGAGAAACTACACTTACGAATCGTTAATTTTGAAAATGACCAAGGCAAAAATTTATAATATCTATCAAAACCACATTGGAAGGTACAAATTAAGTCCGTGCAAGTCAAACTAGTTTTATTTTTATGGTTTTGACAATTAATTTTTTTATCAGGAGTATGTTTTTTCTTTCCCCTGTAAAATAATTGATTTTATTCTTTGGTATTAATGAAAAGAAATTATAGTGTTGTCATGTGTTGTAGCAACCGGCAACAGATTTCCGGTTTTCAGGGTAGCTGTGTTTTTTGACGTTTGGCGTGTTTTTACTTTTCGAGGGTACAAATAATTTGTTTTTAGAATTGTAAGCGGTTTTACTTTTAAATGTCAGAAAAACTCACGGAATTGAACTTGTGACGTCGCGGGCGGTATAATTATGATGTTTCAGCGGGAATTTTAAAAATTTCAAAACAAAAAAATCGTGGCGATGATAATATTTGTATTTATTTTTGCTTAGTTTGGGTCCAAACTTCCTCATCGGGGCGAATGGGAGGAGTATGTTGAGAGGAAGAGATCGGCGGTAGTCCTACCTTCCACATAGTACTGAGCTTCCTCGGGGTTCATGGGTAGCAGGTGTTGGGGGATCGGCACTAGGGGCTGCAGCGAGCGGGGGAAGCCCATGGGAGAGTACAGCCCTCCGCCAGCCGCCCCCGCACCGTCCTCACTACCTGCCGCCACTCCGCCACCCACATCCACCACTGGAAACATTTCAAGCTTATAACATCCTACACGTACAGCCGATAAACAAGAAAATGCTTATTATGTAAATACGATTTACACAAATATTTTAATTTGGTGAGCATTTTCAATTAGTCACAAATAACCGTGTTCGAAAGTTTTGGGAGAGAGTAAAGAAACTTCGACCTTACTCTCTCCTATCTCAGATCTGACCAAGGGAAACACTAAATTTTCCAAATTTTCATTCTGCCTTGTACTTATCTCAAATTTTATAAATAAATGACAAAATTAACAATTTACGTAAATAGTCAAGTAAGAGTTAACCAGATAAACATAAGCATATATAATTGAAGAGCGTATATGACAAAATTTATTAAAATATGGAAAAGGCCATGATTCCATTTGAAAATAAACACGTGTGATGTTACATGTAAAAGTAGTAGTAAGGAAAATAGTTTTTTTAAGAAACGCCTTCATTTCTAAGACAGAGGACATTTGAATAACAAAGTTTTAAATAATGTTACTACTGAGTCTGATTGCATTTCACTTACACACTTGACAACGCAAGAAAAATATAAAAATGGTGTATATACAAAGCGTTTACATGATTTTCACCCTGAGTATTTGTGGCACTCTGTATAACACAACAAGTAACATACTTACATATAAAAAATATTTACTTCGTTACAATTATTAAATTTAATTAAATTTAGGAATGTAATGCCGGGTTTATAAATATTAACATGCCAAGTTATTTTTGTTATTTCCATTGTAAAATTATCGTAATTAAATTGGTTTATTATTTACCATCCAGCTATAATAAGCTTTCTGAATGTTAAAAAGTAATTCCTCCTCCGTTGTGTTGGATAGGCCGAGCCAAACAAGGGGATTACGAGGCAGTCGCCAATAGACCTGAGGCTTCAGAAGCATAGGGCTGAACCTTAATCAGAAAAATGCTTCAGATACTGGTATCTTTTAAACCAGACTAGATAGGAAAGATTTGAAGACAATTGTTATTGCTACATGTTCAGTCAAGTAGTGTTCACACGAGGACTGGACAATATTATCCTGTCCCAGCATGCGACCTGTTGTCCTCGTGAACAGACATTTGGAGGATAGGACAGTGGACTGAGACAATACTCTAGAGATAGACGGGCAGGCTATCTCCGCAGGACAATGGATAACCCCCACGACTAGGCGTGGCCGCATGTCCCCGAGCACGAATAAGACAGTAGGAAAGTAGTAAATTACCTAGAGTGTGCGTATCACTCGTACGCAAATGTCGGCATAAAAAATGCCTTTTTAGTATTTAGTTTGTCCTCTAACAGTTCCAATATTTCTTGATATAAAAGAAATCATATCCAATACATCTAGGTATAAGAGAAATCGCCCTGTCGTGCACGGTGACTGATCATTGAGCTGGGACAGGACAATATCATATTATGATTTAAATGCATCACACGTCTGTTTGTAGCATTCATGGAGGAGGGTTTTTTAATGGTTAACTCAAAAATACTGATTTAGAAGATACCTAACCTAGTTGTAGTGATTACCCTACGATATTTTCCTGTCTATTGTATTGTCCTTTAGGGAGTGACTTACCAGCTTGCTGCTGGATGATCTGCAGGGGCGGCGGAGGCGGCAGGGGGGCGGGCGCCATCATGATGGAGTGCGGGAAGTCCAGCAGACACTGTACCACGGCCGTGTGGCCGCCCTTGGCCGCCTCGATGAGCATGGTGCTGTTGTCCTTGAGCTTGTGAAAGGGGTCGGCAGAGTGCGCCAACAGGAACTTGACGGTCTCATGATGGCCGCCCGCGCACGCCAGCGACAGGGGGGTGTGGTCATTGTTACTGGTGCCGCGGTTCACGTTCGCCCGCTTGCCCACCAGAAACTGGACTGTGCACAGGTGACCCGCTCGACAAGCCTAAAATGTTTAATTTATCCGATTATTAAAAGACTTAACTAATCACCGGAATGAATTCTAGAAGCCTTATGGTCTCTTTACGGATCCACACTAACAAATTTTTAAGCTACATACAATACATGTATATTTTTTTCAATCTGACTTAAATAAGGTCTCTGGCAAGTCATCAGTCGTCCTGTTACCATTTACTCTCGACATATCTATCATCGTTTTTTTTTTTTTCATTTCTATATGAACATTCTTTATCCGCATTGGCAGGGAGAAAATAACAAGAAATTAAATTGTTATTATTATTACCTTCATGAGCGGCGTGCGGCCACCCTCAGACTCGTGCTCGAGGTCAGCACCGTACTGCAGCAGCAGGTCCGCCACGTCCGTGTGGCCATTCTCCGCCGCGTACGTGAGCGCCGTGTCACCTGACTGCGTCTGCGCATGCACATCCGCGCCACCCGCCTCCAGCAGGTAGCGCACCAGCTCCAGATGACCCTCCTGCGAGGCCTCCATGAGCGGCGTGGAAGCGCCAAGCTCCATGTCGGCGCCTGCCTTGATCAAAAAGTCAGCCACCTGTGGGAACGGACAAACTGTAGCTACAATCAATGCCTTAAAAGGAACACTTTGTGTTCCCAAACCGGTTGGCATGTAAATTTTTAATTTATAAAATATTTTTTGCTTTTTAGAGTAAATGTTACAAATGAGGTGGCTCACAAACATGCAGAACTGAGATAATCGCATTCAAAGTTTAGCTATGTACATGACCCTGAGTACGAACGGGTAACGGTATGAAACAAATTTTCAATGGTGTAGGCAAGGTTCATAAAGTTAGCACTTCATTAACAAAACTGGTTTATTACTAAAGAATATTTTATTTAAAATTTTACTTCTAACATTTTGCACAAGATAAAATCTAATAAAACAGTATTGTTTACCTCGAGAAAGCCTCCGCAGCAGGCCAGGGTAAGTGCAGTCTCCTGCGTCTCCTCAGTTTGAGCGTTGATGTTGGCTCCTTGACTGAGTAGCAGAGCTACCATTTCTTCGTGCCCTTCGCGAGCGGCTTCCATCAGTGGGGTATACCCCTCATCATTCACCTGTAGGATAAAAAGAAACCGTTCAAAGAAAATTCACCCGAGTAGATGATAGGCGTGTAATCACTATTGCTGTTACAAAGTGTATAGAATTATGATAAAATCAAAACAATGTCGGCCTCGTGATGTAGTGGTCAGCGTGTTTGCCTACCATGCGCAACATTGTTGATATGAAATATTAGTCCCTGGACTGGTACCTGAAGCGTAAGATTGATCATGTAACAAAAATGATCAAGATACGCTGCGATCGTTGTACCAATGCAGTCCCAATGCACCATTAAGTGCAGAAAGGGAATGATGATGATAAAATATGTTGAAAATGGTATGTTTAACTTGGTTTGTATCGTTTATAATGTATCCAGAATGAAGTGTCAAAATGTTACATCGTTAAAACCTACTGTTAGGGAGGAACCCTAGAAACAATATTTTTTTTTTGTTTTGTACTATACACAATAAGAAAAGTTTATTTATTTATTTTTAAAGCACTGACTTAATAGTCAAACATTTGACTAATATTTATTTACATTAGTTGAATAAAGTATATGATAGATTTTACAATCAAAACAGATTATTTTTTTGAAAGGGAAATATGGAAGTCTGTGTCCAGGGGAACGAAGAATACAGATGTGTGTGTGTGAAATAGAACCTGAGCCCTGGATGAGTGTTTTCGACTCCGTGGCTACTTTTAGGTAAAAATCCTGAAATGGCAAATCGAGTGAAGAACAATACGTTCCGTAGTGCAGTGGGTAGCCTTCGCCTACTATGCTCGAGGCCCTAGGTTCTATTCCCGGCAGGGGAGATGAGACTGACGCTTGAAGCATAATACTGATCACCTTATCTTCTATGTAATAAGTTAATTTAATACTTAACCATTTTCTGCAATATGGTAAAAGTATTACATTTTGAAATACAATTCAATTCGAAATAAAGTACTCCGAAATTGACGATACACAACGCAGCATAATTTTTCAAGTTTATACAGCTGCCAGTTATAGTAAGGAAACACACTTGATAAGAAACTCGTGTCTACATTGACCTCCTTCCCAGCCAAGCTTAAAATCGCTCCTTGCACTTGTCACACTAAATTGATGCAATTAGTCACTGCAGCTAATAAATTCTGTGGAATATTTTTCTTACACAATGCATACATTCATTTTGCACCGAGTAAAACACATTTTATCGGCCTCTTGGTGCAGTGGTCGGCGCGTTTACCTACCATGCAACAGGTCTTGGGTTCGATTCCCGACATAATTGGCATGAAATATTTATTTTTGAAGGTTTTATATTTATTAGAATATTTCGTGGGTATACTGGCAAAAAACTTTAACTCCCTGATCCCTGTTTTGAGAATCCGTGTTTTGAGAATTTAAGCATTTAAGTTTTGTTCTAATTTTACTCTATTAACATCTTATTTAAATATAGTAAGATTGTGTTTTTAATTTATCTGTTTCTTAATTTTATATTGTTATTTAAGGCTTTTAGCCTGAATAAAATGCCCGGTATACAACTTAACCTTAAATTTATTTTTAAAACTACAGATATGTGAAATTTAATATGACTTAGTGTACTTTGCCAATTTATAGAGCGTTAAAAACATTACAAAACTGCATCATTAAGTCAAATGTGCATAATTTAAAGTTAACGTTTTGTGCCAGTATACCCATGATTTGATAGTCCCTGGACACCTGAGGCATAAGACTAATCATCTTGCCTTTACGTTACAAAAAATTAACAAGATACGCGGCGATTGGTGTATCAATTCAGTGTCCTATGCACCGTTAAGTGCGGAAAGGGAATGATGATGATTATGAAAAAACATTTTCCTTTTTTTTTAAATAGCTATATTTGTATTGCAAACCAAATATTTTTATAATAAAAACTTATATTTCCATTCGACTTTAAGCCCCCACAAATCATAAGCCCTCGGTTGATACTCCATAAATAAATCGAGCCAGAAACACTAATCCTTAAGAGATCTATGTTCATTAAAGTAATGTAATGCAAACAATTTATTTATGAAAAACATTATTTGTGGAATTTATTAAGAGTATAGATAGATACCCTGAATACACATCTGCGTGTTGCATTTTGTCGACTAAACAAACAATCAATTTAGATACACGAAAACACCCACTACACTTGACAGACATTACCATATGAATTTCTTCAGACTGAATCACATAACATTCTAACAAAACATAGTAGGCATTAATAATATTCCTTTAAAACACTAATTAACATCACTTTGTGAAGAAAAAACTAACAATATATGAGTAGTGTAGAATCAATACTCGCATTTTACAAAAAATAAGTTTTGAGAAAAATGCAAAAAACCTTTGTATTACAGAAATGATTTGATAATTAGATTGCATTTAATTTATATATTTAAATATGTATAATAATGTTTATATAAAGAAATAAGGACAGTTTCAAAAATGGGTAGCGTGAGTTTTGATCCCAAGTTTTGGTGTAATGTATATAGTGAAGACAAGGAAAAATAAGGTTCTGATAATAATGTCATATATGTCGCCGCCAAATAGTAAACTCGGCCATTTAAGCAGCTTGTTCATAACGCCACATTTTGACCGTTATAAAAGTAACAGTGGCATATTTTTCTCAATTTATGCATATTTTCCAAATTTGAGCTTAGATTCTTCACTACTCAAATATCAATATCAAATAATTAGTAGATATGTTTCTTCGATTTTTTTATTTTCCATTTTAAATTTTAAAAAAATGTAATGTTTTAAAATTCATATCCAAATAAATTTGTATATTGCTGTAAATTATAAATTTCTAATAAAGCATTAATAATCTGATTAAATAACATCGTAATTTACCTCTTCGATGTTTGCTCCCCTTTCGATGAGTAACATCGCCAACTCCACGTGACCTCCACAAGCGGCCAGGGTTAGTGGACTCTCGAAGCTGTCAGTGGGCATATTAACCTGAAAGAAAATATGGAATCATACTCATTCTTCGAGACTAGATTTTATTGTATGGTTATTTGTTTTGTTTTATTTATTTATATTGAAACAGTGGAAACTCTCGTGGTTTTATAACTGTGCTCATGTTCAAACTGCTTAAAAATGTGTTTATTTGTGACTATTCCGAACAATATCCAATATCAATATAAATAAATTTTAAGTAGCACAATGCTACTTATCTAGGTTTATTTAAAAATACAAATAACACTTTTTTTCCTGTATCACATAAAATTACTTGAATACGAAAAATAATACACACATTTATCAAAAATATAAATGAATGTAAAATAATTAGAATCAGAAATTTCGAGCGGGAAACTTGTTTTTTAAATGGACAAGAAACGGGCGGATCCTTCAGAACCTACACACATCTGCATCTACCATCTCCCAGGAAGCAAGCAGCTATGAGCCAAATGTTTTATATTTACTAGGCAGAATATAACGGACACTGAACACCTAATATACCTGCCATGCGCTCTGTAGCTGCAGGATATGTAATCTGGATTTGTAAACTATTAATTATAAATTAAAAGCACTACTTAGTAAAAAAAAATATGCAGTGTAAATGGGGGGGGGCTAGATTTTTAAACGTCCGTGTGCTCTGTAGCTGCAAGATGTGATGTAATCTAGCTCCTTGGTGACTATTGAAATTTAATCTTATTAGAAAGGGGACTAGAATCCCAACCGCATATGCGCTCCATAGCTGCAAGGTGTGTTGGAATGTTTATTGTACAGAGCCCGTGAGGTGATTTTCACAAAAATGACACTACATAAATAGCATTGAAGTTCCTCATTTGTGCTTAGCTTTTAAGGAAGGAATTTCCTAATGGGAATGGACGAGGAAGTTGTTATTATATTACCTGTGCCCCGCTGTCCAGTAGCAAGCGAGCCACCTCCACATGACCGTCCATGGAAGCCTCCATGAGTGCCGTGTGCATCTCATCAGTCTTGTGCTCCTGGTCAGCACCGGCCGCCAGCAGAAAGCGAACCATGTCCAGGTGCCCCTTGTAACAAGCCAGCGTCAGAGCTGACTCCTTGAACTCATTCGAGTGGGTGTTGATCCCTGCACCATTATTCAGTAAGATCTGAAAACATTTCATGAAGTGTTGAAACTCTTTTCAGGTTTAAAAAAAAGCATGTGCAAAAAGAAAATATCTTGCATCTTAAGATCGAATAAGCCGTAAAAAAATTCAAAATATTCTCCAAAAAAAACTAGTAGTGGTGAGGTAGATGAACCATTGCCACATGAAAAATTTTAAATGGGTGCAATGTAATTTATCTTTTTGATGTGCTGACCGATTTTCTTGAAAACTTCTTTGCATTGAATTTTGACACATTTTTAAAACTCACTATAGTGAAATTATTATTTATGTTTCAATAACATCTTTTCTAACCTAATACTGTTAAGAGCTAGCTGTAAGAGCTGTTATGATGCAGAAAATTCTTGAAGGTGTCAGTAGAAACATTATAGGAGATAACGACATACTGTGAAAAGGGAAAGCTTAAAAAAATCACAAAAATACCTGAGAAACTAATTTGCTGCCACCACAATAATAGGCTCATTGTAATTTAAGATATATTTAGTGAAACGATCATAAAGTGATACTACCATGCAGATAAAATTTCCCATCTTTTAAGAAAAAACCACCGTAATTCATATTTTTTGTGCAATTTGCAGTCCCCTGAATGAATTTTCATAGTAAATTCTACTGTTCATTCGCAAAACTATGTATTTCGTAAAGTTATTCGTAAAAATAAAAGGGTTTAATGAAATCTAAGAATTCTAAACTTATGGTTGGCAACTCCTTAAAATTTCATTATGATGTTTTATTTTGACTAAAGAATGCAGCCTGTGTGAAATATTCGAAGTTAAACAATGTCCTTATCTGGAACCTAAAAACTGTCACTACATGTTGTTCCTTTGTTTTTTTACAAAATTTTTCCACTAAGTGTCGCAAGGTAAAAGCATAAGTTCGAATTAATTGTTAAAAATGAAATTACGTCAACCCATAAATGTGAGCGAGACATCTAAAGTCTACGTAAACATGTGCTGGCCACTCCATACTGCATTATCGTAAAATGTAAAAGGTTGCAGCCCACGCGCAAGACTGATGACGAAACAATGTAAAAAGGGTACATTCAAAATACGAATATCAGTATTTGGTCATGTGTCATTTTTTACATTTTTACAAAGTAGTAAATATTCCTCATTTCACTGTTTCAACTTCAAGACAAAATTCACACCAAGGTACATGGCAAAAAACACATTCAATAATGCGTATAAGGTAAAAGGGCATTTTCTAAACTCGTTTTACGAATTCTGGTAAGGCTGCACTTAAACTTTTTTACAAAATTCACTAGTTTCCATAATACGATCTTTGAATTTACAGATAACATTTTTTTGTCGAAAGGTAGAACAGTTACGGAATTGAAAATATATTTGCACTATTTTTAGTAATGTTATTTTTAACCTTTTCATATGCATGCATATTTTATCTTCCAAATTTAATTCCTAATTATGAGAGGACACGGAAGAGGGATGGTTTTAGCTAGATTTTTATTGTATGTTTTTGTTATTGAAAAGACATATATTATTCTAAGTCTATAAGATCTCAGTTCTTTGTTGACATTCTCGAGAATAATCACATTTTTTTCTTTAATCTTTCATAAAATCATTTGTGAATCTTAGCATATAATACCGTTTGCACGCCATATTCGTATTTTGGATATTAAAAAGATAAACCCTATTTTGCTGAAATGTAATTTTTAAGTGTTTTTGTGCATTTTTCTGTTTTTTTGCGAGGTATTATATTATTGTTATTGTTTGCATATTAGTAACTTAAGATATTTTGTGATTTTACTGTCATATAGCAAATATGCCATCGTAACTGCCAGTGTAACCGCCACAATTAACTTCGTATCGATAGTAAAAATAGATTTTCAAAAATAAATCAACAACACAAAATAAACTGCGTTCAAATTTATTTTTTGTTTTTTTTACAAAATTGCAAGGTTTTTTGTCCTCCTAAACATATTGACAAATGATTCTTCCGCAGTATTGAACATAGACAATATTGTATTTAAAGATATATATATATTTAAAGGAGGAAAATATTTTATATTTTGACGGTTTTAACAATTGTAATTTCTCTAGCAGAGGTATCTATCTGATTTTCAAAAGTTTAAAAAAAAATTATGTCTTATTCATACAAAAAATAATGACTAATTTGAATAAAATTCTTTATTTATTTGCCTTATTGAACCTTTATTTATTTGCCTTATTGTTTTACAATGTACGAAGTAAAATAGGTAACTAATGTTTCATTTTAAAAATTACCATAGCACAATCTACTTCTAAAATACATATAACGAATTATATATATATTTTGTAATATTAATGTTACAATATATATAATTTTATATAGCTTATATTGTATAGGTACATAAAAGTAACTAATGCAGATTTTATGCTCTTGTATCTGAACCTTTCTAACAGTGTCCTTGAATAAATTTACTACGTATAAATAATTGCTGGTTCTGAATAATAATAATCTATTACTTTTCTTTATAATACAAACACTGGTTTTGTGAAAAAAAAAAAACACATTCAAAAATGTTTTATTTAAAAATTCTCAGAAATAAATTCCTGCGATCATTTCTTGAACATGGAATTCACATTAGGTATGAATCGGTGTAAGATAACATTTAGAAGGGTTATCTTTAAAAATGTAATTAAACACCATACATAACAAGTCATATCGCCTTTCATGAAATACTGTATAAAAGCCATTAAGAGTTCCCATGAATGTGGATATAATTTTCTGAACTGAACATTTTGTGCACATTCGCTTTAGAATATCTCAAAATAAATAATGAATGTGTGGAATTTACGAAAGATAGTCCCTTATAAACAGTTCTGGGAAACTGCAGGCGGTCGACACTTTCTCTATAGTAACTCATTTCTAAGCAAAATATCTACATACATGAACGTGGTGCAATTTTATTTTATTAAAACCCGCTTTATGGCTACTACATTTGGCTACCATGCAAAAGGTCCCAGGTGAGATTCCCGGAGTATTAACATGAAATATGTGTTTAAATATATTTTTTCACAGCAATATTTCATACATAGCATAATCTCACCTTCATACATGAAATGATTAAGATATATCATCGCCTTGAATACAATAATAACTTTACAGGAGAGAATAAAAACTTCATAAATCAGAGTTTTGTATGAAACTTAGGTGTTTTATTTTTAACCAAATATTTTGTAGGTATACATGATTATTAAGTGTTTTGTACAAACAAATATCAACTACTGACTTACTGTGTATTCCAAGATATGATTTTTAATTTTATCTTTCAATTTTAACTTTTTAATTTTAATTCTTAATTTTAACTTTTAATTTAAACTTTTAACTGAATTTTAATTTAAACTTTTCATTTTAACTTTAACTTTAACTTTTAATTTTAATCTTAACTTTTGATTTCCACTCTTAATTTATACTTACTTCCATCTACCACCTGTATCTAATAATTTATTGTTGGTTGTGATTTTTTACAAATAAATTTAAATGTTCATGGAAGCAGAGAGAGAGGGAGGAAAGTAGAGTAGCTATACAATGTCTTCTCCTTTTTATGTACTTTTTATGTAATATTTTTATTTTTACTTTTTTTAAAACACAATTATTTTTCCCCTCTCCTCCTGCATTCATAATAATTAGTGTGAAATCTGTAATTGGTCTTACTTTTTTTAATTGTTCTTTTGTACTTTGTTTTATATAAAGACTGTATGATTTCATTAATAAATAAATAATTATGCATTTTCTTTGAGATACACGTTACTTTGATTGTAATGTATTTTATATCTTTTCTGTCAACAATTTCTTCATTTAAATGACAGAGATAGATGCTAGGGAAGAAAGGGAAAGGAAAAGAATAGTTAATTCAAGGAGTGAGGAATATACTCTGTATGTATGTTTCTGTTACCTTTGCAACGGGGACATGGCCTGCAGAAGCAGCTTCCATGAGGGGGGTGTGGCCATTCTCATTGTGGTCCTCCACATTAGCTCCGGCCTCCAAGAGTGCGGCCACCACTCCTTCGTGGCCGCCGGCACATCCGTACATCAGGGGGGTGTTGCCTGCGCACATTTCTTCCGTTGTGACTTATTAACATTTATTTACTAATGATTTGACATACGAGTTCAAAAATATATATATTTATATATATATTGCTATTCTACTTTGGGGTTTCATGTGTAAACAGATCTATTTAAACTGTGCAATATGCATTATAAGAAAAACGGCAGAGGTGTAAGAAATATTTTTAGTTTAAATTAAAATATATTTATTTGCACTCATATATAAAAAAAAAATTTTACTTAGATTCTTTCCTCTATAAGAAAATTATCAATATGCGATATTTAAGGAAAGGTGTATATTTTTATCATTGAATATTGCAGTTAGTACAATTTAAATACACGTATGCATGCTAACAAGAAGTATTTAGAGAAAACAAAAGAAGTATATAGAGATCCAAAAATTAATGGTGAATTGGGGTAGGTACGTATGGAAGTGTTTTCATAACTACAGTTTTACAATTTTTTTAATTAATAAGATTTCATTGTTAAGATTGTCTTTTTCAGGTAAAATATTTTTTTTGAAATACACAAAAAACAAATAATCAAAAAAAAAGTCAACATCACGGTTCTTTTTAAAAATATTAAAGTGAATACCATTAACTGCACATACCTTTTTTCTACTAGAACGAGGACATTTATATATTTTTTTGGACCAGTTTCAAAATAACAAATATTACACATTATTTAGATACCCGAAACATATGAGAAAGTATTTATAGGTAAAATACCCAGTAGCAATTTATTCCCAATATAAGTGTAATAAAGGTTATAATAACATTTTCTGTGATTATAAGAACTTTGTACTAAATAACAATTTCCGAAAATAATATCTATACCCATTTATTTTACTATGGAAAAATCTAAATTTAAATATAAGTGTGCGTGCGAAACCATTAATTGGCCTAAGGAAAAAACAAGTATGTATACTCGGAACATGACTTTTCTTTTCAAGATATTCGTCTAACAATCAGAATAACCAAGCGGGTATTATTTTGAAAAAATGTTTAGTTTTTTTTTTTTAAGATTAAAGATACAAAAGAATATTGCATAGAACAAACCAAAATAAAAGGGTGGCCTTTTAGTATACATAACGTTGGGGCAGTGATATATCCATACATAGTGATTATGACATCTATGTATTATGAGAATTATAATTTTCTTTATTCCGATCACAAATAAAAAAATACGTTTATGTTACTGATTGGCTCCAGTTTTTATATTTTTGGTTTCCAGTGAATAAACAGTATTTATAATGAAAGATAGTTACCAGATGAGGATTGTGCATTGACATCAGCGCCGTGTGCGATGAGCAGCCTCACAATATCTTGGTGACCAGCACTGGCTGCCTCCATCAAGGGAGTACAGTCCCCCTTGATGCCACGGTCTTCTACGTTAGCGTGCATTGCTAGTAACACCTGTATAAATCACCAACAATTTATTTACTGCGCTTTACTAAATTCTAGGAGTCTACGGAAATCCTAAAATTATACATAAAATTATATAAGATAAATAAAATACTATAAGATACATAAAAAATGTTTAATTTTGTTCACAATTTGATTCAGAAGAATCTCTACATGAACAAATGTCTAAAAAATATAACAATATATGTCAGCTCTTAAAAAAACAGATGGAATAATTTTTAAAATATTTTTTATTTATTTTAACATACTATGTGAAAAAACTTCTTAAAGTCCCTGTGTGGTAACCTAAGGTTACCCATAATAAATACATTTTTCTTAGCCTTTAAAGTAAAATAATTGTGAAATCACCTTTACATACTCTTAGATTATAACCTTAATCATCATAATTATTCATTTTGTATTAGAAAACACCTAAAATATAGCATTAAAATGCAAATTATAACGCAATCGTCATAAAACAATATTTCAAGTGACAATTCGCACAGAGCGATATCTGCGAACTGCGTATTGTAGTGACCAATTCCTTATCTCTCGGACTCTCCGCAGAATAGAAATAATAACTTCTTGAACACTGTACAGCCGTTAAAAAATGTTGTCCAATTTTTTTTTAAAGTTTAATGACATCATCTTATTTAAGATTATTTTTTTATGGAAAGGGTCTTGTCTCAAGTGTAATGACATTATTGTTTATGTTTACAAAACACAACACTACAGAATAATAAAACTACTTGAGCGACGATTGATTTACTCTCCCAATGGAATCCCACAAAAAAAATATTCCTGCTTGAAATTCATTTAGGATAATAATGCTCAGTTCATTAACCTTCTTATAGACATTAATTATGTTAAAACTAACAATCTTCTTGCTCATGGTTATTTCGAGGTTTAAAAATAAGTTTATGAGATGTTCTTCAAACGAATTAGAATATTTAACTGAATCTTATTATTCAATAAAATACAAAATTTATATTTTTTAGTACCTATACGATATCGATCTTACTATTTTATTCCTCGGAAAATAAAACTAAAAATGGTACATGAATACACAACATATTTTTTTAAATAACAGTAATCAACAATACACCTTTTTAAATAACATATTACAACAGAGATGAAGAACACTTTAGAAGGTTATAGAGAAGCCTAGGCATCTGTAGGGCTTATGACCTGTCATTGGCTGGCTTAAGTGGCCACTTTACACACTGTGTACCATTCACCATTCTGCCCATATTTGAACATATATATCCATTCAATTCTTTCATCTGTTGATGTTTGTGTAGTTAAAGAGCTGAAACCTTACTTCTCTAAAATGTTCTTCATCTCTGTTGTAATATGTTAATATTAACAGCTCCCTAGGGAGTTAAATCCAATCCTTGTCTACAAAAATTTTAAAATACTCAAATTATTGTTGATAAATCCACCTGGTCAATGAAAAAGTAAAGAAATTGAAAAAATAAACATTTTCCGGCATTTCCTAGTATGTTGGTGAAATAATTCAATTAAACAAATCTCACCCACATAACTAATGGTTTCAGAGTACTTGACATTTTGTCATTTTCAGAGATCACGATGGACAAAATATTTCATTTAAAATTATCTAATAAACCTAAAAATATGATATCATTTGTTTCTGGTGCGTAAAAAAATCACTTGAAGATGACAAAAAATTTCATTGTTATATTCAAAGTAGTTGACGGGATATTAATTAATTAAGTGCAATTTGCAACGCCGGTTACATCATAGGAACGGGCGGGTTAATAAACCCCTAGAAGGCTCTTACGATATACAGTTAAAAGTACATAAAGCATTATTGAAAATAAAATCATAACTAAATATACACTAAATATCTAATTCATTCTAAAAAGAAGAAAAGGGAAATAAAGTGAAGATGAGTTGAGAAACATATTAAAAAGCGGAGAATTGAGGGATGGCTATTCGATGGATAGGATAGCTGACTCGATTGCAGCAGGAGTGGTGTGGAGCAAGTCCAACAGCTCAGCATAATTATTAGCAGTTCTGGGGATGCTCACTAGGGCAGGGGAGAGTGGTGGGTGAAGTTTGTCCTCTTGTATACACACTGGAACATGTGTTGGAGTCTAATGGTCCGCGTGGGTACACGAAGTTTATCAGAGACAGTAATTTTGGGCAATCTATTAGGGTGCATATAACTTTTTGCATTATAGTGAGGTCAGCAATGTTCCTTCTGGTGGAGAGTTGGTGTTTGGTATTGGTGGTATTAGTGGTATTGGTGGTGGTGTTGGTGGTGGTATTGGTGGTGGTATTGGTGGTGGTACTGGTGGTGGTATTCGTGGTGGTACTGCCCTTGTTTCTATTTGCTACGTAGTTTTATTTTCTTGTTGTTCAGTTTCTTGTATACGTTTCTTCATGTAACTGTTGTCATGGCTAAGGCCGTATATTTAATAAATAAATAAATTACCCACCTTTGTACCTGATAAGATACCAATTTATCTTTATAGAATACCCTCGAGGGTTCAATTAAGTAATAGTCTATTGTAACATACTTAAAATAATTATTGCTATTTCATATTTGTATGCATCAAATACATCCAATAATCTAAATTTCTACTGAAAATAAATTACTGATTTTATTTTCTATAAAAGTAAATAATAGTGTGGGCAGAGTGATTAAACACACTATTTTAGCAAATATAATTCGTGCAAATCAGAATTAATTTATATTAATCTTTGAATGGAAGAATTTCACAGATGAATATATTGTTTTGTGTTTATTTGTGAAGTCATAACATAGCTAATGCATTTATAGAGATAAGATAAATATTTACGAGATCAAACTGGATTAATATAGTGTAAAAGGTGCAAGAGAGCAACTTAAGTGATTATAAATTGGTATTTTATTTTATGCTAAATTTTTTCAGTGATATTTCTTTAAAAGATATGGACAACGGATAATAGACTAAATAATGAGACTGTTTCAATGTTAGAGGTAATTCAACTAACGAACACGGTGATACTGCAATACCGCGTAACTAACTATATAGGATTTTTAGGCAGGGGTTAAAAAGCATACTGTTAATATAATAATAAGAAAGCACGAAATTAAAGATCTTGGGATTGTTTTAGACTCGAAACTACTTTTTGAATCGCATATCAATAAAATTACCTCCAAAGCATTGAGCATGTTAGGTTTCATAATTCGAATGAGTAAACACTTTGATAATTTAAAGGCTCTAATTTCATTATATTATACGTTTGTCAGTAGCCATTTGGAATACGCATCTCAGATATGGAATCCCCAGTATGCCACATATATAACAGGAATAGAAAATATTCAAAACAAATTTATAAAGTACCTAAAATACAAAACCGGTATTTCTTATGTATCAACTCTCACTGCCTCCACCTTCCATGGAATCACTTCTCTACAATACCGAGTGTGTGCGGACCAACTACTGCTTCACAAAATTATGACAGAAATAGTTGACTGTACAGAACTACTTAGTTTAATAACAATACATGTACCAGCCAGGATTTGTAGACGGTACCACCTGTTTCATGTACCAATAAGAAAAACATTGTACGTTAAAAATACTTTTTTTTCGTAGGACTTTTTCAGTGTACAATACAAAATTAAAAGACATTACATTACAGATTACACAAACATCACTCTGTCAGAATAAAAATTTACACTAAAAATGAATTATGTAACTTGGTAGACATTATAATAATAAATATGTACATCTCCTTTCCCCTCCTTATCCTCTCTTCGAGCATTCTTGTTCTAATCCCGCCCGATTTTCAATAACTTACTGTTCTTCAAAAAATAAATCTTTTGATTATTGAAAAATATTTACGAGTATGAGTACATATTAAATAAATACATATGAAAATAACATTTTTATATGTATTTATTTAATATGTAATATATTTTCTTTACTAACTTTGTATACTTTGTGGAAATCTGTTATTAGTTCTGAGTTTATACACTATATCTGTTTGTTTACTATAAATATGTATGTAGAACTGTTGGTTTCCCAAATAAAATAAATGTATTACTTGTGATTTTAATGAACCAAAAATACCGCTGGAGTATAAGAAAAACTATAATTATTTTGAATAAAAAGAGTAATAATGAAAAACTAACATCTCTTAGTCCCTATAAAGAATTTTTTGCAGTAAAATATTTTTTGCAAAAAAAACAGGTTACGCGGTATTGTAGCATTACTGATGACATATTGAAAGAAGGCTATTCTTAAAGTTTCATAATGGAAATACATCAGAATACCCATAAAAATAGTTTTTGCATGCTCGAATATGACTGTAGGAAAAATTTATTAGAAGCTAAAGGAAATAAGTTCAGTTTTGTCAAACAAATATAAGGTAATCAGATGAACACCAAAATTCCTAACAGCTTATGCAGCCACAAATTGAATGTACCTAACTACTTATGAAAAACATCAAAAATTGAAATGTACTAATCAATTGAATATTAACAGCCTGATACCCGTTGATAAGAGTGGTGAAATTCCTGGATCAATACTGGCTCGTTTAGTATTAAACCAGTATTCAAAATGTGTGGTAAAAATGAATTAATTTAACCTGTGCCAGTTCGTAATATCCAGCGCTGCAGGCAAGAGACAGTAGACTCTCCCCTTCCTCTGTAGTCTCGTGTACCGATCTTCCCTCTGTGAGGAGTTTTCGTACTGTGCCAACGTCTCCGTCAGAACACGCTTCTGCTAAACTGGGAGCACACTCGCTGCTTCCACCTCCCCCACTAAAATAGCAAAGTATTTTATACATTTATTTGTACAATAATAAAATATTGAAAAGTAACAAAAGTAGATAAATTGGATGTTAAGATTTAATGATTCATTTGATCATATTTTATGTATTTAATATTAGAAAAGGTGCTATAATCAATTTCGAAAAGTATATGCATTTTTTCTATTCATTTCACTTGATTGTATAATGTTAACGATTTGTGGCGCGAATCTCATTTATTTATTAGGTGTCGGTACAACTTTGTTTCTGTTGTTTTTTTCCCAAAATTCGAGGCCTTATTGTAACAAACTGGGTATATATTTATGATTCAAAAAATTGTCCATTGCTAGCCACTACTTTCTCTCATCTTGCAGGCAGCGTACGAATCTCGCATTAAAAAAACTGGTCATCTTTTGAAGCGATCCACGAATCGATCTAATTTTTTACTTCTTCATAAGACCAGAAGTGCTGGTCGGCCAGGCCGTGTGCCATTGATCGAAACAAGTGATAGTCAGAGGAAGCAACGTCTGGATAATACAGCGGGTGGGGTAAGACTTCCCATTTCAATGTTCCAAGTATGTCTTAATCACTTTCGCAACATGGGGTCGAGCATTGTCATGCTGCAAAACCACTTTATTGTGTCTCTCGTTGTATTGTGGCTGTTTGTCATTCAATGCTCTTTATCTATTTATTTTGACTACTGATTACCGCTGAAGCCATCTACAGGAAAACGGCAAAAGAAAAGTTGAACACCTAATTTTTTAAATAATTATTATATTATCTTAATTGTAAATTTAGCATAACATTGTTTTTTATAGATTGGATGAGTTACCCTTTATCAGTGTTGGTGTTGCGCGGCTGGTCAGTGCGCATGCGCGTGAGAGCTGCTGCGGCCTCGTCCAAGGCACAAGACACTGAGGAGGTCAGGCGCCGCAGGACCTCGGGGTCTGCCAGGTGCTTGCCTTCCCCTTGGGACAACTTGCTGATACCTGTGCCAACAAAATATACATATTTATATCATGGATCAATAAAAAAAAGTAATCCAGAAAACTTATGGCATAAATAATGTATTCTGCGTGTCTTTGAAGGACACATTTTATATTCACAAAATGAGACAGAAAAAGGCGGATATTTTTCTTGTCTTCTCTACCACTCGTCATAATAACACTTTTTTATTTTTTAATGTATAGTATTAAGTTCCGTGCAGTAATTAAATTCTTCAGGTGTTGATAACATTTTGAAAGAAATTGGCAGCAGTTTGTGGAGAATTTATCCTGATAAAATGACGGAGTACAAATGGAACCAGTTATTAAGGCAAAGTATAGTCACTCAAAGGCGACGAGCATCCTGGAAGGCCAAACAACGCCACAACACATTAACACGTTCGGTGCGTCGGACACGACTTCTGTGTCCATGCGAAAATTGTAGCCCCGCATTGGTCAAGGGAGCCGTGTCATGTTGGTGCTTTCAGGGTTCCCAACCAAATATTCTACAGCATGTCTACAATTGCTGTTTTTTAGTAAAAAAAAAAAGTAGCACTGTAAAAAATCTGTCAGTGTTAGTAAGTTCTTGTCACAGTTCGGCTGTTTCGGGACATTTCATTGAAACTCTCACATAAAGGCATGTTCACACTAGTGTATTTGAAATATGTTCATCAAACGACTTATTATATTTTTAATTTATTTCAACAGAGGGAAAACATTTTTGAGAAGGGATATGGAAGTCTAGGCATTTACAGGGCTTATGACCTGTCATTGGCTGGTTTAAGTGGCCATTTTACACACTGTAACATTCACCATTCTTCCCATGTTTGAACATCCACATTTCCTCTTTTTTACTTCACAAAAGTCAACAGATGGAAGAGTTGAGGAAATGTGGATGTAGCCACTCTCTTATTTTGCTCTTGTTACATTGTGGGTTAAATTTAAGTTCTTTTGGCATCAAATTAAAAATGCCAGGTATTAAATAATTGAGTTAGTTAAAAATGAAAATAGGATAAGTGGTAGAAATGTCCATCACTTTCTATCTCATTTTGGGAATATAAAAGAACACCCCTCGTAGATATTTCAACAGCAAAAGACATCAAATGGCTGGAATTTTCAGATACTCACACATGAATGAATAAATAAATAAATAAATACGGATGTTCAACATAACGAATGCTAGACAGAGAAAATGATTGCTTGAAACAGTTAATAGGGTTTGACTAGTGTTTTCCAACTAGTAGGTCGCGACCCCCCAAGGGATCACGACCCACAAGTTAGTGCCAGATCTTTTAAGATTTGGCACTATCCCCCCCTTAGGACCTTAAAATTATTTAACTTTGACATATTAAAAAAACTTTAAACTCATTTCTTTAGACTTCGATATTCCAACATGTTACATAAAAACAACATGTAAAACATTCGAATTGATAGCAATAAAAGAAGGGAAGATATATTTTAAACAACCAGTGACCACTTTCATAGTTTCTGCGAAATCTGAAGGTTTAACTATTATTTCAACCATTTTGGAGAGCATCAATTTGATGTTCTCGATGGATATCTCAGACAGCTTCAGCACAGACTGTTGTAATTCTGGCTTCCAGAACCAACCTACCTCTGATTATGCCAATTGAAAAAGCAGTCAGGCGGCTGAATATGATCACTTTGGAGGTCAACATCTTTCACATCAGTGAAACTGTTTAAGATTATAAAGATATTATTTATGTTTAAGAGGAAAATACTCTTGCTATTGGAGAGTATTGTGCTTTTATAATTTCAAGCCATTACTCGAGGGTTGTTTTATTTGTAATGTTATTTGATCCAACAAAAATGCATTTCAATTATTGTTGTTGGCTATTTCATTAAAAATCCCTTAGATAAGAAGGAAAGGTTTTAGCTCTTTTATTTCACAAAAGTCAACAGATGGAAGAGTTTAGGAAATGTGGATGTTCAAACATAAGCAGAATGGTGCATATTACAGTGTGTAAAGTGGCCACTTCAACCAGCCAAAGACAGGTCGTAAGCCCTGTAAATGCCTAGGTTTCCATATCCTTTTTCAAAAATGTTTTTCCTCTCTGTTGCAACAAATTTAGGAAATCTTTCACTTGGAAAAGAGATACAAGTGGAAGAAAAACAAAAGAGTAGTGGGTGATAAATACGAGCCCGTGGACAGGATTATAGAATAAAGCCCAACACCTGCTCTCGGGCATGATACAGTAGAAGGAAAAGTACTGAAGTTTAAATACTTCAGGATTTGGAATATCTTGTTGGCACATACTGATACACTCATAACGGCGTTTCATAATAATTTCATAAATATATATATAGTTAATTTGCTTTAACAAATGAGCCTGTCACGCTGACACACCACTGCGCAAAACTGAACTAAAGAATGTACTCTTTACTAAAATGGCTGACATAGATATCATTTTACATCGTTTCTTATAATCAAAATTATTTTTATTATACTGTCAGTTTTCTAGTAGTCTGACTCAACACAAATGCCAGTTATATTTTGATGAGCTGTCCAACTCCAGTAAATACAGATATATTCTGATTATTAATTTTATAATAGTTTATGATATCATAAACAATACATTTTCCTCACTTATAATTACATATTTTTAGTTACTTTAGTTCCTAATTAATCAAAACGTTTTATATGAGCCCAATAATATAATTAATCTAATATTCTTAAACAACAATGTAATTGATGTACAAATATGATTGACTGGCAACAAAATTAATAATTTGACGAGAGTAAAATTTGTATGTTCTAAGTTTTATCATAAAAGAAAATGTATTTTTTCAAGGGATAACCCGCTAAGATTTTAGACTTGTCAGCAGAGAGAATACGGAAGGAAGTAATGAAAAATACACAACATCCAGACCAATAAAGAAAAATCTTAACTGATTTTTTTTTCTTGCAACTGGCGGGAATCGAACCCGCAACGCCAGTTTTACCAGCCACCTAACTAACTGCGCCATTTTACCAACTAACATACCAATTTGAACTTGCAACTGAACCTTTATGGTATGCAAATTAATCAACAGGAAGACAAATAATAAATCTAAATTAATGGATGGTGTACCAAAAAAGGTTTTTTTCTAAAGCTTTTATATTTTTTTCACAACGGACCAATATTTTTTATATTTTTATATTTTGGACACTTGTGCAATAATTATTTACACACATGTCCACCCTCATTCCATAAAAACAACCACTCACCCACCCTCTCACACACTTACACTAACACAAACCCACTTGCATGTATTGTACGAGTATTTGATGTATTTCTGTGGATATCTGTTATTGGTTTTATTCTCTGTATATTTTATTCGTTATATTTTTTTCACATGTATTACTGTTGATATCCTAATAAATAAAATTTAAAAAATATTAAAAGAGTCCAGTTACATCACAAAACGTCAAGGTTTGAGAAAAAAATACAGTCAATAATATGATCTTACAAGAAACCAAACCCAGAAATGTTTAAATCAAGTGTTAATTAAATTTTTAAAAAACAAATGTACTACTACATATTCTATCTTTGGGTTGAAATTATTAAATTATACATTGAATTGGGTTGTGGTCCCGTGGCTAGTGTTGCAGACTCACGGATCAGAGGTCCGAGGTTTGAACCCCACTCTACCTTGACTTGATTTCCATTTTCTAATAGTGAGTTATTTACAACTGGTTGAAAACGGCCACCACAATTGAAATATTCGGGTAAATTATAAGAACGCTAATTTCTTTTTCCTTAAAAAAAGTCTTATAAATGAGTTATTGTTGAGGCAATAAAACCTAATAATATGCAGTAATGGTGAGTGAAATGGCGGATTGGCTCAGACACCTCAAGGATTCACTGTCATTATGCATACCAAATCAAATACATCCACACATTCATTAACTGCTCAAGTTTCAGTTGTTAAGAATACAGAAAGTTTTATTAAATAACTCAGCCAATGATATTTTACCACAATATTTGGTGACTTCAGACCATAAGAATATGACTTTGATAATAATAATAAGGATAACATCTTAATATTTGTCAAGTTCAACATATTAAAAATGTTTCCATATTAAATCCTTTTTTGGATTTAGAAATTCCAAATAAAATTAATGCTAGAAGCACATCAGATTAAGATGGTTTTGCTAACTAAAATTACACGGTAAAACTAGAAGTAAGATTATTAAAATTAAATAATGATTCTTGGTAGAACTTTATTAATATTTAAAAAAATATAAATGAATAACAATGGATAACTCTATGCAACATTAGTACTCATATTATATTATAATAAATTTTATAATTAAATTTCTAATACAGAAAAAAATCACTGTTTTAATATATTGTCTACTTAAAAATCATGGCCTTTGCAGTTGCAAGACATGTACCTGCATGTTTTATAATTAATAAATAAATTTGTCCTCTATACATATTTTTTTATCAAAAGACTTGCTAGCGAAAACATAATTTAAAATGTAAATAGAAAGCAAAAATTTCAACCGGCCATGGGCTCTGTAGCTGCAAGACGTGTTGGGATAATAATAATTGTAAAGCGCCTTTGTGGTGATTTTTACGATAATGGCACTATATGAATCATTGTACTTTATAATAATGATAATAATCTAAAACACTATATTGGTATCATAAGTTCAACTTTAAATATGGGGTTGATAGAAAAAATATGCATTAAAAAAAAAGGTTTTTGCTAACACAATATAATACTTGATTAACATGAATGTTTAATTAGCATAGAACTGAGATAAAAAAAACTAATGTTATATGTATTATCATAAAAAAATTATCATATTTCAAACAGTTATTAGGTCAACATAAAATTCTTAAACAGAGTGACAAAGTTTTTTTACAAAGTGGTACTAAATTATGATAGATGTGTATGCAAGAAGTGATTGGATGGTTCCATAATGGCACAAACTGGATGGTATGATCAATGCCAAGACAGTAGCGAAACACTATATTATATAGTATGCATGTAGGTACATCACAGTGCACTTTACATAGAATAAGCTGTGACCTTATTTTTTAATCAAACAATGAAATGTGACAAGATTAATAAGAATATCTAGGTGGGGGGGTAAGTATTGAGTTCTTAAAAATTACTAAACAGCTGTTTTTTTTGTAAAATTGTGATGAATAATTTACATAAAATGAAATACCATTATTTAAGTATTTAACTGCCATGCTACTATTTATATTAGCTAACAGCGTTGTAATATTGTGCAAGTTTTCATAGGAACATTATAGGTTTTGTCGGGACAGACGGCACAATAACAATAACAGTGTCAGTCCCGATATATCCAGACGGATGGCGACCCTAGTCATAGGTATTTCATCCCGAAAAAAAATATCACTCCCTCGGGAAAATTAGTGGACAAATCTAATTATTATTTCACCCCACAAAGGAGCAACGTGGCACAAGCTACTTTTTATCCGGAAAAAAAACATTCCTGTGGAAAAATTCTTAGTGGAAAAATTAATTAATATTAAAACAGACTATCGATGCTACATTGCCATAAACTGACGAATGGTTGTGTTTTTTTTGCATAGCAATAGTTTAAGGACTAGCGTGATACAGGCTACATTTCATTCAGAAAAAATATATCATTCTATCTTGAAATTTTTTTATTGTTAAATATCAAAACAAATTCATTTACTAATTTCTCCCTAATACCAGATGAGCGAAGCCACAGGTAAAAGCTAGTATATTATAAATTTTGAATATTTTGAATATCTTACAATTTTGTAAGATTGGATCATCATAGATAAATCTACAATTCAAATTAAATTCCTTAATTCATTGTATTTTTGGCAAACTATTCATATTTTGGTTGAAATAATTCGCGTATAATTTAATAACTTCAGTATCATATTGGTCTAATTTTAATTAAATCAGCTTATATCTTAAATCACATGATAAAATTGGTTCTGAATGTAGGAAAATGTAAGCGAACAGATACCATATTTAATAAATTTAGTAGACATTCACATTTATTAAACATAGTGACATAAAGATCAATTTATTCCAAATGTTTATATAAGTTATCCATTTGATGTGCCTGAAGACTAGATATAAATTGCACTTTCTTATAGGTCAATGATCTATTTTATTATTTTTGTATTTTCTTTAGAACCCAGATAGTCTACATGTATAGCACTTATTTCATTTTACAAAACATACAGCAAATACAAAATCGTAGCAAGAGTATATAAAAAAGTACAGACCAACTATTTTTAAACGTAATTGAATTTACTGTTTTTCTATTTCATTTAGATTCATAACTAAAAGTGAACAATTTAAATGGGATTTAGAAAAGTGTTCTCGAATCAGATAGTTGTAATTAAAGACAGCTAAGTCTACAGTAAATAAATACCTGCTGCTTCCAATAAGGCCTCTAGTCGAGCTTGGGTCTCAGGATCGACAGTTCTTTCTGAATCATCGTGGGAAAGTAGAAAATTGGAGTTGTCACCGGTGGCGCCACTTTCTGACCCTTCCCCGTCCTCATCAAGTTCACCCTGGCAATACAGAAATCAAATGTTAGCATAATTCTAGGATACAATTAATTTTTTTATAGCCACAATAAAAGAAATGTCAGAAAAATTATCAATTATAAAAAATGAATATTATTTTAAGAATGTGATTTAAGACACAGTTGGCCAAACTTTTAAGAATTTCGACAAGAAAACCTAAATGTTAATCCTTTAGCAAGAAACATAGTTTTTTTCATATTTTTAAGATTTTTTTTCAAAATCATACCCCACACAGTTAATCTACTTATTTCCCATGCAAAATTTCAATACAAATTGTGTTCATGAATTAAAACGTATTCTCACTCTATATTTTTTGGAAAAGTAATGGATTTATTTTTAAATATATTATTAAATTTAACTTTGTTTCCTGGAATACGTGATTTTTTATTTCTTTATTTTAACATGTTAGAGATAATTTAAATTGTACATTGGTGGATTTATTGCCAAATGGCAACTTCTTCCGACCAACTGATGATGATGACTTCACCAAACAAAGGTATTTTTTATTTCATTTAAGTTCTTTTTATTTATTTTTTTATTGCTCTAAATAACTTATAATTTTTAAAACACTAATATTGTATTAATTTTTTTATTATTATTATCTAGTTATTCTCAACATAACTGTTATATTTATGTTTAGAACATAAGATTTTCTCATGGTTATTGTTATATTTTATTTAGGGATGTTATGTTTATTTTTTACTTTTTTGGTTTTTGTATTATATGTTCACTAAATTGTTTAGTTTTAATTATTCTATTATTTCATATTATGTACTACATTATTATAGTGCACTGCTGTGTTTATTTCTGTTCTATTATTTCTGTAAATATTTTTTTTGTAAAAGGTTCTTTGAACCCTTGATGTATAAAAATAAATAATTTTTTTTTTTTGGTTTAGCTAATTCAGTATCAACAAACACATTGAGCATTTTCATACATCTCATAAGCCAAAAGACAGCAATATATATAATTAACAACTGCAGTGTGGATTTCATAATAGTAGCATGCCAGAAAAATACAATAAACATGAATCATTTCGTCTTTAAACTGTATCTTTTTTACGTTATATCATTGTCGACTGTTTGTTTCTGTAAAATAAATAAACACAAATATCATAATCCTCGTGGAAGATTACAAAATAAAATCTGTAGATTGATAATAGTTTAAAAAAAAAACAAATGTTCAGTGGTATAAATTCCGTGACAAAAGAATTTTTTGCAGTCAATTTATGTTTATAGATATAAATAAGTTGACAATTTTCAAGACATGACACAATTTAGCTACAGACACTGTTGTAAGATTAAATGTTTTGTAATAGTTGCAAGAAAGTTATTGAAAGGCGAGTCTAAAATCTAATTTCGTTTTATTTAAATATTACCACTTCAATATTGCAATCTTTGTTATCGATGCTTCTACTGAAAATGTTCATAGAAGTTTAATGTTCAAACTTTCGGGTATTTTTAAAGGCCATCACAAATTATGCAATAATCATTTTAGTTAGCATCAAAATACAAATTTCAATTTTGTTTATTAAATCCAGATACTTTAAAATATTTTTTTTTATTCTGATAATATATGATACTATTTGGATGGTGTTTTGCAATAACCGACTAAGCAACAAAACACTGTTTTTTTATCGGTTTTTAAGTTTAACCGTAAGATTAATATGAATTTTTCATTCTGTAATAAACAGTTAAAGTTTTTTTAAACAAAGGTAAAACGCATATATATATACACATATTTATGTAAAAAACTAACCGTTTATTACAGAATGAAACATTCATATTAATCTTAAAGTTAAACTTAAAAATTGAAAAACAGCATTATGTTGCTTAATGGATTATTGCATAACACCGTCCAAATAGCATATTTTATTTACTTTAGTAATGTAGAATGTTACTAAAAGAAGAATAATTGAACTTATAATAGATATTCATGTTACAATTGAAATTTAATAAACCTAAAAACTAGGGGAATACCACCGTATATGTTTGAACTCCACATATAACTAATATGTTTTTTTTTTAAACAAGCACAGCAGAAAATCAATCATTATTATTTAATGATAAGAGTTGAACAAGTAAAAATTTATCAAAACATTTTTGTAGATAGACTGTCAAAAACGTTAAAACAACAAATATTAATTACAAACATTTATGCGAAAATGTTAATCATTTAATTTATTAGTTCATATTTTTATTTAGTTAATAGTTGAGCCTATTGACAACCTAATAAAAACTAGATTAGTTCAAGAAAAATGGTATAGGACTTTACAAAAATACAATTTCTGTATAGAATACAGAGAAAAGGCAAATGATATTACCAATCTCAAATGAAAATTTATTCAGTTTTGATAACCAATCAGCTCCATAGGGGTAAGTGAGGTTTGGATAAGTAGGCTGTTAGGTTATGTTAGATAACAAGAAGACATGTGCTTTTGACAAAACTACACCATATTTTTGTCGGTACAGTTTACTAATCTTGGTTGACCTATTTATGGATTGTGTATTCAATTTGCACAATTTTAGGCAACCATGCATGTTTTTATAAAGACAACTGTAATATTTGTTGTGAGTAAATTATCCAACTGTCATCTTATGAGTGCAATAATTTATTTGTTACTTTTGTCAAATCAATACTGACTATTATAGTAACAAAAAAGAATTTATTTCAGTATTTTTCAGCCACAACTAACAAGTTTTATTTAGAGGATTATCAATTAGGTTACTGGCAAAATGGGAGTATAAATATTTTGCGGAACAATAGCATAAATTATTGTTTATGCTTAAATGTTATATTATATGTTTGTAAAAGGAAAAAGAAGATGAGTGTATCGATAATCTCATGAATAGACAACCCAAGGTGAGTATTTGTATAAATACAAGGCCACATGATGTCAACTTCAAAAGTAATTCAAATCAATTTTTCTCGCTGCAAATCATTATCAATGTGACAAAAAAAAAATTACCAAAATCTTACAAGAGATATTTATTTTCAAAAATATACAGGCAAACATATATTATTTTTTAAAAATTCAACCTCATGAGTATGATTGCTTTGGAATATTTTTTATTAAAAATAAATTTTCCGAAGAAACAACACTTCTGCATTTGAAATGCGTAACTGTTTTTATTCCCCAATAAAATTTAATAAATCTCATATAAGTTGTAGTATCTGTGACAGTAGAAATCCTCGATTAAGTGGAACCTCGAAATGTGTTTTTTTACTTATCTCCCTTTTCCTTCACTTACAAATATTTCAGTATAAATTCATTTGGTCGCCATAAAAATAATGCAATAATATATAAGCAAACAACAGCCATAAAAAATAATATGTATAAATTCTTTACATGCATTTTCAAACCATGAAGAAAGACCAGATCAGAATGATTATTCAAAAAATACTGTTTTATTAAGTAACGGATTCTACGATAAGGCACCACCATTAGTTGAATCCACAACATTTGTATGGGAACAGCTATCGGGGAATACTATACAACTTCAGTCACAAATATTATTTGGGCAGACACGAAATGTATATTTGCCAAGAGGACACACAAAAATGTAGATTGTTAAAATGCACAATGCGTTGTTAACTTTGAAATCGCTACACTTCAAGAGGGAACAAATCCAATGTGTTAAAACAACCGGGTAATGTAAGAGAAAGAAACTCAAAATAAAACCTGTCTGTGCCCTTATTGAACAATTGAAAACACAAAATAGCTATGACATTTCCAAGTATTTAAATTTGGAACTGGTGAGCACAAACAAATATTATCCGAGAGTAGATTATTTAGCTTATTAGAGATGACAGTAGCGAGATTGAGTGTGAGAGGAGCCTCCGTCACTTACCAACAGGTCTGGCCTGCTAAGGCACAAACAAGCCAGCAAGATCTACAAACATCAGAACAAACATTACAACTTTGTCGGAGACAGTCAACGGTGCCAGCTATAGTCATATTGGTATTGGAAACATTTTCCCTGTGACAGTGCCGTGAGTTCAATAGACAAATCCTAATTTTTATTAAGTAGATCATCTTGGCAAACATACAATTAATTCAAAGAAATAAAAAATATCGAACACATTGGATGTCGGAAAATTTGATCGATTTTTTGTGCAAATAAACGTGCAAGTGCAAAGATACGTCGAATATTGCGCTACAAGGACGACATTACCACCTGCATAAGAAATGGAAACAGAAAATCCCAGCAATAAACGTCCTTTGTTCGGAATATTTTTCTAGTCTACTGACGTGTTGGTCACTTAACAAAAGTGACAGCTTGTCACGAATGAAGGAAATGATGTGTTTAAATACTTTCATCGAACTTTATTCTAGGTACGCTGTCATACGTAAAGTTCTATTCACGCCGAATAATGTCCATCGACTTATATAATGTGTGCATTATGAATGCATTTAAGCGACTTATTTGCCCGATACAAGGGTCAGCACTTTCCAGCGGCGACGTATCGTCGTAAAAATAATTAATTATACGATCATTCTCGGCATCCGCGGTACTGACGGTGTTATTCTGCCAGAATACCGAATTGTGCCATTACGACGTCGGACGGCTATCTAGATCTTTTGAGGGCATGAGATAATAAAATGGTCTTTATTCTGCCATAATTAGCCACACGCTACACTGCGCTATGAAAGTATTTATATTTAACCAGGTAAAAATAGTTACGTTGCAAGAAAAGTATTCACAGAACAGACAACATGTACGCAAGATGTCTCTCACTCAGCGGTACCAATATTTTTCGATAATTGTTAGTGGCTATATCCGTTAAACTAATTAGAATTACCTCAGAAACGGAATCTTCCTCACTTTCCGACGAATCCGTCATGAATCTGGGCTGTAATTCTGAAAAAGTCTCCGTTTCGGACTTGGCCGGACTCGACGTAAAACTTTGGGGAGTCGACGATTTAACTACATCAAGTTGCACATTCACCTTATCACGATTTTGATTTTCAGATTGTCCAACATTCTGCATTTTTCAACCTAAGAATAACTACAAAAAATCCTTTGGGAATAGACAATACTATTTCACAATAACACCACTTTAATATATTCGGTTAAACAAATCATTCTCCGTCATTTAGCCAGGTTGATGCCCGCCATGTCTACCACAATGTCCACTATGGCGAGTTCCCGGATGCTTCAAGTGGGCTGAGAACAAATTCGCTCTGGTGATAAAAAATAGTACTAGAAAGCGGTTCTCCTGCACTCTAGTGGTAATATATGGCGGCGGAAATATTTAGTATTGGGTGAGTAAAAAAATCACGATTCATATCAAGAGCCCAAGGGCATCGGATTTATTTTCTACTATTTACTGTGTAACCGTACCTACTATTTTATCATATGTATTTATACAAGTAGAAATAGTATAGTTTCAGGAAGAAAACATGCATGGCATTATTTGAAACAAAGAAAGTGCATAGGTACCTATTGTTTTTTTTTATTACTCTCATTCTATTATTTTTTAATTTTTTTAATTCATTAAATTATAATTAAATCTGATGTTTAAAATTATCGTTCATCTAATTTTCTCTATTTTCACTTAAAACCCATAGAGGAATATTGATTGTCTTAATTTATTTTCTTTTTTTAAAAGAGAGACACAAAAATATGTTTGTATGTTTACTGTACACACTTGTATATATAATTGTCTTAGAACCATAATTTATTCGGAAAATCTTTATTTGTTGGGTATACACCATGCCTTAGATGTACGGGATTTTGCCACTTAGATTTTTCAAAATTTATTTTAGCGTAATCTGTATCAGAATACGCGTTTAATTATTTAAAGAAAAAAAAATCTTGTATGAGTTTTCGAAGTACAAAAATTTTTGGTTGATTTTTTATCACATTTTAAATACCTTTGAGTAACCCTAGAAAATGATTGAAATCCAAACTCATTTATTCGTGTAATTTTTAACATTTCATTTTTCCTTACGTTTTGGATTTCTTTCTTTTTCTATTTCGTTGTTTTAAAAAAATAAATATATTTTTCTTTTTTACTTTTTAAACTTTCTTACTTTTTTATAACTTACTGTACAGAAGTTTCAACAATTTAAAATGATTTTGATCTTTAGAAGTCTTCGTAACAGCTTTTCATGACATTTTAGATAATATACTAATGTAATTTTATATCGTTTACGAGAATAGTTATTAATAATGAAAGCAATGATTTTTTTCTAAAAGAAATGGTAATACGTAAATAAAGACTAACTTAAACAAATCAAAATCGTTTTACTCAAACAATGCATCGTAAATTTCCTCAATATAGTAACTTTGCATACTTGATAGCTAATGAAACGCATTCACGAAATAGTACTCAGTGCACATTACTTTATCTAGTTAACGTTATAAATAGTTTATTATTTTATTTAAAATTTCTATTAATTTGATTTATTTGTGAGAAATTACACATAAATTTAAAAAAAGTACATTTACAAAAAACTCAATGATTATTGCATGATTTTCACATCCGGCACATCCCTATCAATCATATGGGTCGCCAACTAATGCTAACTTCATGCTATTCTTTTGTGACATAGAAAAAAATCTTGAAAATTTTATCTTACGCAAAACAAGAAATGAATAAAAGAGTTGATAATTAACGTTTTTATCAACATTTTATTGTGACAGATGATTATTTTATTTGGCTTCGTTTATAAATGTTGAATGTGGAACAGTGATATAAATCAGGTTATATATTTGTAAATATGTTAGCTTTATTTATTATAAAAGTAATGTAAATTGAACACTGGCCTTGATGCATTCATTAATATCGTTAGAGTGCTCGCATAATGATTTCTTTTCGTGTCTTTAAATACCAATTTACTTAAAAATGACGCGGGATGGTGATATTCCAACTATTTTTAATCCTAAAAGAGTGAGAGCACCTTCAGTGGTTGTTACCAGCGATTCAGATGGCAGAATAAATGGACCATTTGCGAATATTGCACAAATTCATCACGCTGATTCAGGTAATCTTGATAATAATCCACTATTTTATTTGCGCACACTAAATTTCCTTCTCGTATAATGTTATTTTGATGATTTTGTTTACTCTCCCCTAGCAAGTCTTAGTAATATTACTAGAGAATGTCATAATTTCACCGTTTGAAAATGCATACCTACTTAGTTTTTAAAATCAATAATTTTAAATTTATTACCATTTACACTTTATTGAACTATAAATTGTGAGTATTTTACTAAAGATTCTTATTGGATCAAAGATCCTCGAATTGATTTAGTGTCTGTGATTTAATTTGCCTTACATTTTTAACAAATCAACAAACGGATGTATGCATTTTGAACTGGATTGTGGTCTCGTGGCAAGTGTTGGGGACTCATGGATAAGAGATCTGAGGTTCAAATCCTGCTTTAACACAATTTGGTTCCCATTTTCTAATAGTGTGTTATTTACAACTCTTTGAAAATGGCCTCCAAAATTTAAATGTGGGGATAAATAAAAGGAATGCAAATATTTACTTAAAAAAAATATATGAATCTTCAAACATAAGTGAGATTTATCTTACTGAATTATAATACCAATATTTTTCAATGTATTTATATACTTCTTGGAGTAGTTGGTTGAATCAAACTTCCATATTTCCTTCTAAAAAATACTCCCCATATCTGTTTTAATAATATAAGTTAATGTATCTTCATTGAAAAATAAGCATAAAATCATTTTATATTATTTTTTACACTTATCAAACACAAGCCTGACTCGTTTTTGGCAAGTTCACCCTGAATTGTTATTTTATCTTTACATATGTTTTGATGTTAAATAAAGGTTTTTTATAAAAAATAAAATCATGTATGTAGTACTATTAATTTATTTATAAACAGTTTATTATACATTTTTTGAGATATAAGTACCAACTCCATGGGACTAAAAGTTCTGTGTTGAGTTGGGACGAGTAATTAGTTAATTACACTATGTGGAAAGTGGCCACTTAAACCAGCCAATATATAGTGACGGTGGAAAGGAAAAAGTTACCAAGCGACAGTAGCAACTTTCTCAGAAGGGTCGATCGTTTATTTTTTCAATTATTGAAAAAACTTAAATTTTAATTATGTTATGCCAAAATAATAGGTAAATATGAGATTTTTTTCCATTTAAAAAATACAAAAAAACTTTAATTGGCTCTTTTGTAAAGTTGCTACATGACGCTTAGTAACTTTTTCCTTTCCGACGTCAATATATATACATATACAGGATGTTCTTTAAACCCTGTCACATCCGAAACCAAGATGATCAGTATGGGCAAGAAGACATATTAGCATATTTAGAATGAAGAAAATTAAAAAAAAATAATATTTAAATAAAACAAATGGTTGCTTACCTCTGCAGGGGAGAAGCGAGGGGGCGCGGCCATGCCGTTAACGGTGTATCATACTCCCTCCTCGTTTCTCCCCTGCAGAAGTAAGCAACCATTTGTTTTTTTTCTATATTTTATTTTTTAAGATTTTAGTCATTCTAAAAAATATTTTAATGTGCCAATATGTCTTCTTGCCCATACTGATCATCCTGGTTTCGGATGTGACAGGGTTTAAAGAACACCCTGTATATATATGTCGATACAATAATCAACGTATGTGCATGAGAAGATTTGTAAATGTCGAAGAAGCTATGTCTGTTTGCAAAGACAGAGTGATGTGGAGTTCTATCCACTTTGCCTATCCCTCTGGAGAAACAGCATGATAGTGTGTTTGTTTGTAATTTGAAATAACAGTTTCTACTATTATTTATACTGTTGTTTAGACATAATAGAATTGGACTTGGTTACTGTATTTCTTGAAAATAAAGTTTTTTTTTTGTTAGTTGCTAGCAGTCAGCATGATGCGAGCGAGTGTCAAACTGATGTCCCCGACCAGCCGGGAAGTAATGGAGGAGTTCGGCACCAGTTTCAACTTTGCCGGAAATCGTGCTGCTCAGAACTCGCTCAAAAAGTAAATATTAGTTCATTAAAAAAGTAATACAATTTTACTTTGTCAAAAATAAATAAACAAATACTGGATCGAACCTTGGACGCTTAACCCTTTAATGCGCAAATGGTAAATGTGGTCACTTGAGATCACCTAAATCTTAAATCTTAAACTGATCGATGAATGTGTGGAAAATATGAGTATTGATGCAATGTGGGAATGTTTGAAAAATGGTATGTGTGAATCTGCTATGGAAATATGCGGTATAACGAAACAAGGAAGAAAGAAAGGTGATGCTTGGTGGGACGATGGAATAAAAAAACTAGTGCAAGAAAAGAAGGAAGCATGGTTAAATCTGCTGACAGTGAATAAAGCGATTGGTAATAGGTATGCAGAATTAAAAAGCATATATAATGAATGTAAGAAGAGAGTGAAACAAGGTGTGTGTGAACGAAAAAAATTGTTGAAAAAAAAAGAGGGAATCAAAATGACCGAGAACTTCCAAGAAAATATAAAGATATTCTGGAAAGCGGTGAAAAATTCCCGAAACAGTAATGAAAGTGGATGTATGACAGCTATAAAAGGAAAAGATGGGAAAATGGTGACAAATGATAGTGGAATAAAAACAAGATAGAAGGAATACTTTGAGGAGGTGTATGAAACACATACAGGAAATATAAGCACTGCAGCACCTCCTCAGGTAAGTTTAAATGCATATGATGGTACGACAGAGATAAGAATGGAAGAAATAAGAATTGCTGCCAAATATATGAAGAATGGAAAAGCGCAAGGTTTTGATAATGTTGCTACAGAATTTATAAAGGCGGGCGGTGAAATAATTTTTGTATGGCTGCACAAACTTTTCAACCGATGTTTAGAGGAGGAATACACTCCTCCAGACTGGAGAAGGGCTGTTGTTATGCCTCTATACAAGGGAAAAGGTTCAAGAGTAGAATGCGGAAATTATAGAGCAATCAGCCTTTTGAGCGCTGTTGGCAAAATGTATGGAAGAATACTGATTGATAGAGTAAGAAAAGTTACAAAGGATAGAGTGTGGGATATTCAGAGCGGTTTTATGAATGGAAGAGGATGTATGGATCAAATATTTGCTTTACGAAACATGACAGAAAAATTTCTTGCTAAAAACCAAAAGCTTTTCTGCGCATTTGTCGATCTGCAAAAAGCGTTTGATAGAGTTGACAGAGAAAAATTATGGAAGGTGTTATCGGAGTACGGAGTAAGCGTAAATCTAACACGTGCTATTGCTTCTCTGTATAAAGACAGCACAGCATGTGTTAGGGTAAATGGATCATACACATCGTGGTTTGACATTCATAAAGGAGTGAAGCAGGGATGTGTTATGTCACCATGGCTGTTCAACGTGTATATCGATAACTGCATGAAAGAACTGAAAGGCTTAAGAATGGGAGCAAAAATGGGTGATTTAAAAGTCAATTGTCTTTTGTATGCTGACGATGCTGTACTCCTTGCTAATAACAAAGAGGAACTGCAATTCTTGGTAACAAAGGTCTACGATGTATGCAAGAGAAGCGATTTGCTGATGAATGTCGATAAATCGAATGTGATGGTTTTTGAAAGAAATGAAATGACTAAATGTGAAATCACTGTGAATGGAGTTATACTAAAACAAGTAGAGGAATTTGTGTATCTGGGAAGTATGTTCACTAGGGATGGAATGACTGAGAAAGATATTGAAAGGAGGGTGAGTGCCGGGAACAGAGTGAACGGTGCACTTAAATCGACCTTGGAAAATAAATGGTTGTCACAAGAGGCAAAATTGGCAGTTCACAACGGAGTCCTGGTCCCATCCCTGATGTATGGGAGCGAAGTATGGACTTGGAAAAACAGGGATGAAAGTAAGCTGAATGCTGTCAAAATGCGATCTCTCAGGCGAATGTGTGGTAAAACTATGTACGATAGATGCACAAATGTTGAGATCCGTACATTATGTAAGGCTGAGACAAGCATTATCGACAAAATCAAGAAAGGAGCTCTGCGCTGGTTTGGACATGTAGAACGAATGGACAGCGAGAGAACAGCTAAGAATATTTACAATGCGAATGTTGATGGATGCAGAAATAGAGGAAGACCGAGAAAGACATGGCATGACCAAATCCAACAAATATTTAAAGATGGACATGTCAAAAGTCGGAATAATCGGCGCGCGTGCATGAGAAGATGTATGAATGTAGAGGAAGCGAGATCTGTGTGCAAAGATAGTGTTGTGGCGTTCTATCCTCTCTGCCTACCCTTACGGGGAAACGGCGTGATGGTTTGTTTGTTTGTTTGTTTGTTTTGAGATCACCTATTAAGCCTATATCTCATGTAATATTGTATTAAACTTGGTCCTTATTACTCATTTTTCTATAGATGACTCGGATAAAAAAAACTAAATTTCAAACCCCCTCTGCACAACTCGATCCCCATTTGTCTAGCATAAGAATGGACTACGTCTGTTAATAAATAAATAATATGTAATTTAGAAAATGGTCTTAAAATCTAAATATTTAAGTAAATAATATGAGAGAAAATATTTCTCTTCAAAAAAAATGTAACAAAATCTTTGTTAATCTGAGAGTACTCTAAAATGTGAACAATTATTTGTTAAAGTATGTTTAATTTATTTCAGATGTACTTTGGTATTTGTGTGACTGTTTTGCTAACGGCATCGTGGGTGGGCTCCACTCATTGCATTAAATATTTATACTTGAGACTCATAACATCTCGCAGTTTGGGTATTCCTGAGAACAAAAACCAATCCGTATACAACAGCAATCCACACCCTCTGCAATATGTAAGTACTTTGAGAATTGAAATACAAAATCCAATAAAAATTCAATATCAAATTTAACTTAATTTGAATTGACGCTTACACCCGCCCTTTTTTTTCCACTTCATGGTCAGTGTGTTTGCTTACCATTCAAGAATTCTCGGGTTCGATTCTTCGGGTTGAGATGAAATATTTAATTCAAAATGTGTTTTTGCACTGCAATATTTCATAGTCCCTGGTTGGTACCAGAAGTTTAAGACTGATCATCTTACATTTATGTAATAAAAAAAATATCTAGATACACTGCCATTGATATACTAATGCAGCGCCCTATTTACCTTTAGGTGCTGAAGGGGAAATGATTGATGGATTAAAAAAAGTTTGATATGTAATAATTTTAAAAAAAAATTTGGGTCCCATATATTTGTATACGATAAATAAAACTAAATGATATCCATAGATGTTAGATATATTTTTTACTTTGTAGAGTCCTTATAATGCGCCGTTCTTCACTACCTGGTTCTGTACCAACTTCAGTATATTATTTTTTCCCATCTATGTTATTGGAAGGATGATAAGGAATAGGTGTGATTCTCCCAGTGAAATTATATCAGAGAGTTTAAGGAATTTCCGAGACAAGGGATTTACTGCAGGTAATGTAACAAAACATTGCTTAACTTAAGTAGCAGAGAATTGAACATTTTTATTAAATGGTCAATGCCGAGAGGAGATGTGAAAGGCAGAGCGATTTTAAAAATTAATTTACTCTTAGTATCTACTATGGCAGACCTGATGTACAGGAAGAAAAATGAGGTTGAAAAACAATTTAATAAATTTGGTTATAACTTTATAATTCAAAATATAATATATCACCTAATTACAATAGAATTTCATCTAGAATGGCAAATATTTGTTTTGTTTTTTCATATTTAAAAAAAATATATATTTAGTGCCGTTAATTTACAATTAAATAAATATATAAAATTGCACTAAACATAATGATTTATTGTGGCTTTTTAAAAAAATAGGTATATTTTTAAAAAGCTAAGCTAACCTATGAGTTGAAAACTCTTTACTATTCGATTAGCGTAAATTGTACAAAATCTAATGGTATAAAACAGTATAAGCAATAAAAAATAAAAGATATAGCAGGTCCAAGTAGCATGAGTACAACATGAGTTGTGTGTAAAAAGAATAATAGGAACATTTGATTTTTAAATGCATGTTTTTGCTGCGGAAACAATATAATTTATAGATTTATCATATAATTGTCATTATTATGTTTAAATTTTCTTCTAGCACGGTTTTTGACAAGATGCAGTCTATTCTGTCTCCTTTGGGTAGCGACTACATACATGTACTTACATTCATTGCGTATCCTGTTAGCCACAGATGCGATGGCATTATTTGCCACAAATGTCTCCTGCGTCTATATGCTCTCCTGGGTCATTCTTCATGAACAATTTGTCGGTGTGCGGGTGAGTTGTGGATTATTATACACGCCTTTAAAAACCCTTGATCCTATGTCCAGGTGGAATCAAGAATACAGTTCTGCGTGTGAAATAGAACCGGAACTCTGGACTAATGTTTTTGGCTCGATGGCCACTCTTAGATTGGTTAATAATTGAGTAGAGATTAGTTTGCATTGTGATTGAAGTTTGTAGCTTAATTCCTTAGAAGATCGACATAAAATATTTATTTAAAGGTGGTTTTGCACTGCAACAATTCATAGTCCTTTGTTAATTATTTTACCTTCGTGTAACAAATTATAGAAATACACCATCAGGAACAGAAAAAGAAATGATGATGACGATTGAAAAACTTTAGCATTAAGTATAATTGAATTCTATCTATTATTGAGCACATTTTGTTTACAGATTGTTGCCGTTATTTTGTGTGACACCGGTATAGCCCTCTTGGCATATATGGACGGTATTACAAGCAGTCCTACCCTGGGTGGAGTTGTGATGGCAACATCCGCAGCTGCTGGTTATGCAGTATATAAGGTAAGTAATAATTTTAACCAATATTTACCCTAGCCGGACCGAAGGGGGGATTCAAATCTCTCATAGACTGATTTTAATTCGATAACTCAAATATTATTAAAGCTACGAGTATTTGCCCTATATTTTTTGTAATCTTGAAAATAATAGAAAGAAGCATTTTCCTGTTTTTGTTTTTAAATTTTCAAAGTTTTTTTTTTTTTTTAATATTCCAAAAAAAACCTAAATAATACACGGGTCAATTTCACTTTATGTACATAAGCATTCGGCAAACTAACAAAATTGAATAAAATACACAAATTAGTAAAATATTTGTACGTAAAAACATGAATAAATTATTACACGATCATAAACAGTTCCAACGTTTTATTCTCCTGTAAGTAGGCGCTGGGGTCGTTTGGTCCCCCCTGTTCGGATCATGTGTAATTTTTAGATGCTTAGTGAGGGAAAGGTTAATCGTGACTTATCACTCCTACAAAACACCAATATTATTTGTAATTAATTATTTTACTTAGTTTAAAACAAATTTTGTATAACTTGTCACTTTTCTGCATCAAATCAAATGTTGTAAGAAAATTACAATTACCATTTATTTAATCATTATTTAAACGCCAACATCATTAATATTCAATGAAGCCAAAAAGTAATTCACTCTAAAATTAATATCAAGTTTAGTGATATAATCTCTTTGAGAAGTGAAATTGAATTGAAGTGAAAAATTCCTTCTTGATAAAATCTTTTCCTATCCTATAAATATAACATCACTCTTCTCCTTCCTTGATCTTAAAATTAACCACCACATAGGAAACGTCTTGTGTGAGAATGGAGTCAAATTTGAGACCTTAGTCTTTTTCATAATTCTTTGAAGTAGGTGTTCTTCGTATGATTAATTGTCTACGAGTTGCGAACACAATACATTTATTTTGTAGCATAAATCATCCTTTTAGGATAGATTGCCTATCGTTGAAAATCTATTCTCGTTATCATTTTAGGTTTTGTTCCGGAAGGTTATTGGAGATGCTACATACGGGCAGGTGTCACTATTTTTCTCTATCATGGGACTACTGAATGCTTGGCTAATGTGGCCCCTTTGTCTCACTCTATACTTGACAGGTGTGGAGACACTATCTTGGGAAAGACTATCGTGGCCCATATTATTAGCAGCCAGTGGAATGTTGCTCGGTAGGATGTCCATATTTACCATATTATTTACCACTTTTCCTAATCAAAAATATATTGGAATTATCTCTTGTAAAACACCATGCTTTGAAGACTGAGAGACAAGTTTAGCATTATATGATTAGTCAAATTAATTGCTTAATTTGTTGGATATTGTTTTCTTAATATAATATCATCGTAGAAGTCTATAAAGTCTTTAACTTTATTTTATGATAGGTTTACCCAAAGCTGTGACAATGTAGCTAAATAGGAAATTATCTCATTCTCCCAGTCTCATTGCGTAATTCACATTGATATTTAAAAAATGAATTTCTTTTTTTTTTTTATTGTTCATTAACTACACATAACACAATTTTTTTCATTTCTTCCAGCTTTTAATTTACTCAGCCTTTTTGGAAAAGCCGTAACCTACGATCTCTTTATTACTCTAGGTCTTATTACAGCAGTTCCAGTATCCGCAGGTATTTTGAAAGCACTAGTATATGTAATTTTTTCTAATAGCTAACTGTCATAAAAATTGTACTTCATAATGATGTCATTGCATAGCTTAAGCAAATTATTTATATTATGTCATGCTATATGAGTTTGCTTTTAAAAGATTTTTACTTCATACATCGAGATGATGTAAATGAGACAAGGACAGTCGAGACTTATAAACCGTGGACTGAAATTAAACAGTAAACTACCGGACCAAATTAAACAAAACACTCGAAACAACCTATACAAAAGATGTTTGAAATATTATCATTAAAAATAGAGAATGAATTTAAAATAATATTTTTTTTGTTAAATTAATGTAATAATCAGTAAGGTTTTTAAACGTATATATTTTTTAAATATGAAATTTTTAAATTTATCATATGGATGTAATCAATATGCATTAAAAAATGTAATCGATATCCTTTTTTTTATACAATGCCCTAGTACAATATACATGGATGCAAAATCTGATTTGATTTAAAACTGTTAGTTTATCTCAATTTGTTGCAACAGAGAGAGAAAACATTTTTGAGAAAGGAATATGGAAGTCTAGGCATTTACAGGGCTTATGACCTGTCATTCGCCACTTTACACACTGTGTAACATTCACCATTCCCTCAACTCTTCTATCTGTTGACTTTTGTGAAGTAAAAGAGCTGAAACCTTTATCATGTGTGTGAGATTCATCCGGCTGAACCGATTCACCTACTAGGCAATGCCTGAAAACAATTTTTATACTTCTTCTTTTATCAGTTAGTTAATTCGACAAATTTAGATCTAAATAACTCCCTGGGGAGGAAATCCAGCCAGTCTGCAAGCATTTTGACACACCCAAAAGATTGGATCTATTCATCGAGAAGACAAAAAACCCCTAGTTAAATTAAACAGTGTTACATTAGAACAGTGTTTCTTCAGAAAGGGTCTTTCTTTAAAAACGGTGATTTTTTAGAACGCTTTTTCTTTAGAATGGTGTTTATTTAGATGTAATGATTGTTTCTTTGTTTTTTTTCAATTTGTTCTAATGAGGAAATTGAAAATCATAATTATAAAAGTATTATAAATTTTTACTAAACAAATATTTTAGGTTTTTAAATTTTCTTTTTAATAATAAACATTCTTATATAATTGTGTATATTTCCAGCATTGGATGTGGTGTTGTATGGTGCTAATTTCGCCGGCATGAAATTGGCGGGGATTATCCTTATAGCGGTTGGATTTTTTTTGGTCATGTTTCCAGATAATTGGCCAGACTATATTACGAGGCTGCTAAGGTATGTTTAATTATTAGATATAAAAATTATGATGACTTTTCTTCAGAAATATTAACATTTTCCAGCAATTAAAAGTTTTGGAAGGACCTAAACCATTATTTTATAAAAGAGAACAATCTTAATAAATATTCCATCATATTTTTATCATTGTTCAATGCTGAAATGGTCAAATTTCATTTATTCATAATTTCAACATGCGGTCTAATATTTCACTGTCACAGTACGTATTGATGAGTTTCATACCATACCATGTATTAAACAACCCCCTGTTGTAAATAATAGCTTAGTATGACTAGTTTCACAAGAGTTGTGTAAACTGCACAAAATATGTAGAGTAAGTTTGATATCTGCCAATGTAAAAAAAGCAATAACATTACAATTCTGAAAACAATTCACCCTTTACCTGAATATACCCTTTCAATTAATTATTGAAAAGAACAACATTCAATCCCAAATAAGTCTTTGAAGAGTAAACTTTGTATTCTAAAGCTTATCTCAATATCAAATACAATTTTAATAAATACAATAAAAAAAAACATTAAATTTTCGAAAATTATTTCATTTTTCTATTTTATAAGTTCTTTTATAATGAATCATTAAATTTTTGTGATGTCTTGGGTTTATTTATAGAAATGAATGAGTTTTATTTATTTATAAACATTACATTTTAGACATGCATTATTACAATAATTCCCTAATAACTTTTCTGTCTATTTTACACTATATTAATGATGGTCTATATTACTAGAGTTGGAACCCATGCTCTGTGACTAAATTTAATATCCCATTATAATTTTTTTGTAAATTACATATTATGTTACATATGTAAATTAATAATTGTATAAAAAAGTTTAAATTTGTAATATTTCAACTAAAGCATAGTATGGTTCATAAATATAAATATACAATACATATAAATATACCTCAAGCATCATCAAAAGCAGTGTATAATATATAAAACATACACATAATTTAATATTCCTCTTGTTTTATGTTAATATAAAAATGCTTTAAAATTTAGCTTCTAACCTCCAGATTTAAAAAAAAACTTTCTGATGTTTATTAGGATAACACATTTTTTAATAATTTTACTCTGCATTTATGAATGCAGGCAAACGTCAGATTTAATACTGCTAGACATGCTAGTGATAGCTTTAGTTGTCATCAATAGAATTACTTCATTTTTATTATCAAGTCAAACATCAGTTCTATTGTTCGGAAGGGAACAGCAAAATCGTTGTTTTGTCATCAGATTTAACATACTACATTATTATAATATTAATGAATACTATCATTAACCACTGCTTCACAATGTATATGTCTAAAAATTACTTTCTTGATTGAATGAAACTTGTTTTCTGTATTATTTATGAGGATATCATAAGGATTCTGGATATCCCCTTCGGAATAGAAAAAGTCAACATTATGAATTGTGAAATGATTTATAAATCTGACATGGCATTTGCATGACCCGAATAAGTCCCTGAATTTGTATTCTACCTCTAGTAATGTTATCCATCTGTTCTACTTGACCCATTCAACACTAACATTATTTCTGTTCTCATTTATTTTCAACTCCATTCTGAAAATAAATTGTTCCAGAAATATCATCATGTTGAGCCACAGTGCAAGGTGAGATAACAAAATTGATTTCGGCTATAGTTGTTTTTAAAATCTTATAGCTCAAAATTAAGAAGTCTAAGTGATGTACATAGTCAATTATAATAATCAAATCATTTAATTATTTAGATAGCTAATTTATTTGATTATCTTCATAATTGATCTAGTCACAACTCACAACAGATTATTCAGTTGGGAAACCTTGTATGAAAGGAACTCAAATAGTAAAAATAATTAATTAGATACTAATAAACGCCATGTATATTTGAATCTTTGATAAAATTTGGCTAGTAAAAACAGAAACAATAAAAATAATATATCAAAATAAATTAATCTTAAAGTATAGTTTTGGAAATAAAGGTCCTTTATGATAGGAATTATAGCCACTTAGAAATCAATTAGTTAACCTTTGTTCTTCACATATTATGATGTAGTTTGTTTATGAATATTGCATAATACAGCAACATCATCAGAACACTGCTATTCTGAATCTTCAAATATAGTACATATTTATATTTTTATGAGAAGAATGCGGGATAAAATAAAATAGGAGTAAATTTTTTTATTATTTGTAATTTTTTGGAGTTTCGATACAAATGTAAGTAAATACTTATCAAGTGTTTAGAAATTATCAATGTCGACGCCAACACAAAATAATTTTTAAATTATTTGATTATATTTATCAATAATTGGCCATGTACATCTTTAGAAATAAGTATATATTTATCAAAGACCATATAAATTCTAAACATGGGTAATTAATATTACTCAAGTGTTTTTTTAAGAAACATGTGTATTAGATAAATTATATTTTTTAAATCTTCAACGTACAAACTGTCTTAAACAATGAAGTGCACAGTAATTTCTTATCAACCAAATACATTTTGTGTATATTTTTACATACATATGAATACCTGATCCACTATACATTGGCGGTTTTATTTATAACAATTTAAATATTGTTTGTCTAATTTATGAAACTAAGATGTAAAATCATGTTTTTTACCCTGTCTAAAATTATGGCACTACTGCATCATAGTATTCCTTAATAACATACCCTAGTCTGGTACGTAAAATAGATATTTATTTAATTATATATATAATACTAATACTGTTGTTCCGACCAATGTGCTCTATGTTCTATTGTAAGCAGAAAATCTAAAAAATATAAACCAACAATCTTTTTAATTTTTTAAAATTAAAAACAGTTATTCTTTCTTCATTTTTCCCCTAACCATTTTTTTAATTCTGTGACCCCAGTGTTTTACTGTAAATTAAAATTCCTGCATCATTAAATCACTTAAAATAAAAAATAAATTAAAAAACACATTTTTTAATGCCTTGAAACAAATGGTTGACTTGAAATTACTGTAATTGAAGTTAAATCAGTTTTTATCAAAATCCCTATTTCTTTATATATGTAAATGTTAAAAGAATAATAATTTATTTTTGTCGTTACAGTTTAAAAAATATGTGATTATATTGAAGGCCTTTTATTTTTGTATTACCTCATCAAGCATGAACTTATAATTTAACATTTTTATTTTTAGTTTTCATCAAAAAACTAAATAAATATATTCATTGATACCACATCAATGTGTTCATTATATTAGTCTATTCACACTGAACAACATATATAATTATACATACTATTACATATTTATCCTAAAAGTATTATAAACTTATAATATTAGAAATCAAACACTGATTTGAGTCTACTGAACACTTGAATGAATTTTCAAATGAATTTTCAAACATTTGTTTGAAAATGCCCTAACAAGGCGAAACAATTGTCACGAAGTTTTTATTTTTATATGTTTATATTTGTAAAAATAAAATAAAGTGTTCAGTAGACTCAAATCAGTGTTTGATTTCTAATATTATAAGTTTAAATATGGAGTTCTACAAAATAAACACCAAATCAATCAATAAAAGTATTATGCATATGATACCACACAAATAATTATCACAAAGTAAACACCAGTTTCTTATTTTTGTAAAATTATTGTTTTTAATGCAGTCTTTAATTGTGCTTCTGATAAATAAATAAAAAGTATAGTGAATAAATAAAAAAATATAACCCTAATTGTGAAATGATTAATGTATGTAATGTTCACTTACACATTAAACTTACATAGAAAGCATTTTTGTGGGTATTACATTTACAAGAACATAAAAGTACTAGTAGTTTTCTATGATAGTTTAATTTTAAAAAATGTGATCCATCCTCGCAAGGATGATTTGTGCCATATTGGTATAACATTCCATTTTTTAAACTGTTTCTTGGGTTAAAAAATTATATCATTCAGAATAATAAATTTGAAAATGCCAAATAACCTCTGGCGAAAATGTTGAAGGAGTATGGGATGAATTTAAAGAAATAGGGAGATTTAATTTAAAATAAAGGGGGTATGGTTCCCAAATATCACAATAAATGCATAATTTTATGTATATATTATGATAATAAATAAATAAATAACCAAATACATTTATATGAATATTTGATTCATTTTAATTGTATTTTAACACATTCTTAAAAACGTTTTTTTTATTTTATTAAATTAAACATACAACACATGCGAATACATGAACACGTTATTTAAAATTTAAAGTATTGCACACCCATACGCACACCAAAACATCATAATATATATAATAAATATATTTTTTAATATAAAAAAGCAATTATGCTATAATTAGATAAAAAGTATTCAAATTTTATTTAAGAGCCCTCCTCACTAGGATAATGTGTTGAGGAGTTCTATATAGTTTTAAAAATTTTATTCACATGTTCAAATTTTTATTTTTATTTCTTTTTTGATACTTGTTTATTTCTAGTAACTTATCATTTTAGGAAGCATATTTATACAGTTTGGTAGAAAAGTAATCCTAGTCGTAAAAGGGAGGAATATTTACATGAATATTATTTGTTGTCCTTGTTATATATCATGTTTTATAACCATGTCCCTGAGCAGGGGATGATGAAACAAAAAATAAAGATACGAACACTTTATTTAGAATGAAATATATTTCTGTGGTATTGTTTTTAATTTATAGATATCATTTTGTTAATCGTAGAGCTTGCCCGATCATATTTTAGTTGCTTGCGTAGTGTTTTTAGTTTTGTGTTTTGATTTGGCCTTGTTAGATTGGGGTGATGCTTTGTCCTGTTCACTGACAGTACCGTTTTTGCTCCAACCATTGGTTGCCTTGGACTCGCAAGGCCGGCGTTCTTTCATCACCGAGACATACACCTGCCTGCTCAGGATCCATTCCCAAGCTAGTTTAGTTCAGCCACACCTCGTCACCAGTAAGTAATCATAGTCTCGTATTGTCTATGCTGCTGCAATATTTTAATATCAAAATTTGCTTTCAAACTGCGCTCGACCCATTCCATAAATGAAGCCTGCAAAATTACTTTTATATCATCTTTATTATACTGACTACTCTTTGTTAAAAATATTGAAAAATGAAATCAAGCGGGAATAACTAGTAGTGCAGTGGTTGGCACATCCGCCTACCATTCTTGAGGTCTCAGTCGAAGCCTGGCAGGGTCGATGTGAAATATTAGTTTTAATGGTGGTTTAACACTACAATATTTTGCTGTCCTTGGACTGGTACCTAAAGCCTGAGACTGATCACCTTACCCGCAATTTTAACAGCCATACTTAACCTGCGGCCCACCAAGTTTCTATTTGTGACCCGAAACGCATTCATTATCTTTAGATACGCATAGGGATATCGCTGCGAACTGACTGGAACTGACTGGAACTGACGCTGGCGGCACTTACCTACCCTTCCCGGACCTCGCGCTCAACCAGAGTATTGTACTCATAAGGTTTTTATTTGTTTAGCGCCGGTTGTTTAAAATTGCTTAAACGAGTTTAAAAGACAAACCCTGTCTAAAATAGTAAAAACATGATCTCGGTATAATTAATCGGAATTATTTTAAGCAAACACTCGAAAAAAAAATCATGTAGAGAAATACGTTATTGTTTGAGCTGGAATTGGCTGGTATGCTGATAAGCGATGGGTATTATCATCATTCTGTTTTAGTTAAAAAATATACTTGTTGATTTATCAAGTGGCGGCGCCCCAATCTTGAATGAAACGGGTTTCAACCAATATTGATTTTTTCAATCATATCAGTATAATATTGCGGCCTGCATAACATAATATGTATATGGCCCAAAGAAAAAAAAATATGTCTGGATCAGAATGCCAATTCAGTACCCTATGCATCACTGGGTGTAGATAGGGAAATGATTATGATGTTTTGCAAAACCGAAACATTTATGTACATTGTCCACCCCTCATTCATTCAATTAAAGTAGCATTATACATTCAATATTTTTTAAATGATGGCGCTTTGTAGTTTTCATTTTTAAAGACTAACCAACCATCAGCTTGTAGATAATTTTTACTAATATAACAAATTTTCCGTAATAATTATTGTGCAATAAGCTTCCGAAGAAAGTTGTCTTGTTAATCTCATGTAAAAAATTCAATAGATAAAATTAATTTCTATTGCCTATTTTACTACACATATATTTCAATATTGCAGCTGCATTGACATAATATTAACCCTCAAAAAATGTATAGCACATAATAGGAACTACATTGTATAACTCACTAATATTAGATTGTTATGTTTGTGAAATAATGATGAAAAAAATATTTGCTCAATGCATAACATAAGTTGGATTCATCACCACCGCTAGAATATAAAAACGTTTGATTAAATTTATTTTGTTTGCGTTTTAGCATTTTATCAATTAAATTAGGGTCATATTAATTATTATGGATAATAAGTTTAATAATGTTTAATTCCGTTTGGAAGTTGGAATGGCTCAGTGGAATATTGATCAACGGGTTAAGCATTGAGTGGAAGCTGGCCAATTTATGTTGCATAGGGTGTGAAGATGAAGCCGGAATGACAGAATCTTTATAAGTGGGTTTTCCGTAAATACTAAATGCAATTGTATTACTCTCTATTTTTAAAGTCAAATTGAGAAAGTTTATGGAATTGTCTTCCTTAGATTCTAGGGTGACCCTTAGACATGATTAATAATAAATAAATTTATGCATTGTCTTTCAGCAGTGTCCTGCAATGGTCTCCTGGAATGGCCTCTTCCCCTAGACAAAGTTGAATTTTGAATGTCACTTTTTTTTTAAACTACAAATTATTTATCTGTGAACCTTCCCACAATAATTATTGTAAGATATAAAATGACCGCGACATTTCAAGAAATTCTGATTTTTGTAAGTGCAGATAGAATTGTGGTTCAAGTAATAGAGAATATTATAGTGAATTATTGAAATCAACAGTTCTACATCTTTCATATTATTATTTTTTTACAAATAAATATTTACATTGCTATAACAGTGGGCCCTAAATAGGCAAATGAATGCCTATATTAAAAAATATTGCATGCACACATAATCAAAAGTCTTAAGTGTTATCAATGTCAACTTGGAGTACCAGCTATAGTTTTCTTATCCTTGTCTTTAAATAGACTTTTCATTTTAGTAATGTGAAAGAAAACCCAAAGTATTATCTTCGAAAACCAAGAGACCGCAGAACCTCCAAGATGGTCCAACTAGGTCAAGCAACACACGTCATGAAAGGCATTTATCATCACTTAAATGTATAAAAAACTCATCTGTTTTTCCTACCAAATATTCTATGCGGAGTATTAAACAGATTTCTTTTCTTTCTTTATTATGTGCGGCAATCTTTATATATAAGATCTGGATGCGGTTATATTCTGGTAAATGTTGACACATTATCATGTGGTGATATTGGCAGATATATTGATAAATCAAAAACAAAATGCGGATTGGAAGATTTTAAAATATAAATGGAATTTATAAAATATTGCACGGTAGGTACTGCAGGTTTCTCAGGTTCCTACTCCTTAAGGTAAAGCCGACAACCATCATAAATAGATGGCGGCAAACATTTACATATTGTATATTATAATAATTGAATGTAGATAGTATTTTGAGCTTAACGTAATGTTTTCAGGTGGTCGTTGCGTCGCCACGTTAGAACCTGCAGCAGCCGAAGAGAACTGATTGACTACAGAACCGGATACATTCGCTCCCACCTCCGCTCTCCTAGTGGGACGGTCCGGTGACCCTTCCTACCTCCCGCTACTCCAGTTTAATCCCTCCTCATCACCTTCACATTCAGGAAGAAAACAACGGGAGCAGTTGAGAAATCTCTATTGAGAATTATAAAGGTCGATCATTGTCAGAAAATGCACGGATAGCTATGGGAAAGGTTCAGTCTGTTCAAATATCTATGGAATTTTCACTGATATAGTTATGAATTAGTGTAACATTAAATTTCTTTAATTTTCTCAGCCATTCAGATGCAGTATGCTTATTGCGTCGTGTGGCTTTCTCATTCTTTTCCGGCGTTCGGAATCCCATTGCAGCATTCATCATCAGGTTTGACGTACATAATTTATGTTGGTATTTATGTAACCTTATGTACTTTGGACTTGTACTGAGTCGCAGTTATTATTTATATGCAGCTTATGATTTTAAAAACTGTTTCATATTACAGTGTATATCTTTCTATAATGTATCTATTACTCCGTGATTATAATCGCATTTCATCACACAAATACATCGACTCTGATGATGGGCGCTGCTGTGCCATCCGGAATGCTAGCAAAAAGTTTGAATAACACAAAAACTCGGAAAAACTGTATGGGTATTCACTATTACTAACACTCCATATTTGTTTTATTATTATTATTATGGATAACTTATAAAGCGCCATTTTCGTAATATAATACCTCAAGGGCGCTTTACATAGTGATTCTATAGTTATTTTTTTTTTTTATTGAAGCTTTTAAATTCGTAATTTAAACAATTTATTTTGTTGACACATGCTACGGATTTATTCAAATGATTGGTGCAAGATATAGGTCTCTTCCACTTCTGCCGATCCTGCGCTCTCCTAATTCATTGTCTTCTATCGCAGTAGTTAAAAACATAAATTAACTGTCTGTTATCAGTTTCATTGTCATAGTGGTGAGAATTTGAAATAAATCGGCAATCCAGTAGGACCACCATTCCCAAACTCTTTCCGTGCATATTTTTTCAATGGTCTATCTATAATAAATTAGGACATTTATAGCATATTGTCACATTCTTGCCAAAACTTTCAATGTATGTATGTATGTATTATATTATGTATTTTACATAATATATTTAGTGTTTTTTTTAAACAAATGCAATCTTCTGTACCATTGGGGCCTTACTTATAAACCTGGTATAAAGTTACGCCTAGGCATAGTGGTAGAATAAGGATGGTATTCTACCACTTTAATAAGGACGATATTCCCATCCGTATTCTACCCTATGCCTAGGCGAAGATGTTATACCATGTTTATATGTAAGGTCCTTGGTGTTTCAAATTTAAATTCAAATCCATTTGTTTTACCAAAATAACATTACAAATAACAAAATATTTTAGGCTTTATATTGGGACAACATATCAAACCAGGAACCCTTGAGCGATGGCTCGACATTATTAAGGTATAGAGGAGGCAGGTTGGTTCCGGAAGCCTGAGGTAAAACAGTATGTGCTGACGCTGTTGGAGATAACCATGAAGAACATAAAATTGATACTCTTAAATCGCTGAGTTCTCAATAAAACCAAGAGGTCATCAGTCTAAAAAAATGGGTCAATGTGAACCCATTCCTTCTAAATTGCAAACTGTTGGTCCCAAGCATGCCCGAGAGGAATGCAGTGGGATAGAGCCACGGACAACTACCATACTCGCTCATATAGATATACCTCAGAATTTTTTTTTTAACCCTCTCCAACATGAGGGAATATCTCGCCTCGTGCGGACTCCATATCACTCAAGCCTGGTCCAAACCAATGTTGGTACATTATCTTGAATCTGTGTCTGATTGTATTTTTATTTAAATTTTATGGGAAACTTTCATTAATTTTTTATTGCATTTTTTCTGACAAACTTATAAAGTTTTTTTTTTTAGTTATAATTTTTGAAAAGCTGTTTACATAAACATATTTTAAGGTCAAGTCATGTTTTACCTCGTCTGGTTAGTGTAGTCAATGTAATGATCGTGTGATTTTTAAGGTTGATTGTAAAGTTGTCTCCAATGTAATTTTTCAAGTAAGTAAACTAAGTCATTTTAATTTTTAAAAAAAACTTTATAGGCAAATTTTATCCATAGTATATATTTCATATTATAAATTAATTTAAAAAGAAACCCAAAAATGACTTTAAAAACTCCACTATCTACACGGCATAATTAAGTGCTTTGTTTTTATGGTACATCTTAAATGTGAAATTTTGGCCTGAATGTGACAGTATTCATTTCATTGCCAAATGCTAAAGTTCTTATGTTATACATCATTTTTCACTGTTGGGTAAAAAAAATCAGTTTTTGAAGTATTAAGCGTGTTTTTACAATAAGAAATGAACTGAAAACACGCTTAAAATATATTTTTGACTGTATAAATAATTATGTACATGTCCACGTATTCAAACAATATTCTTAAACCTACTGTACCTATAGGCTTCTTACTGTTAATCCTCCAATTCCCCATAGTATACATTCTCTTATAACTTAATCATGCTACAACCTACCACAGTATGCATATGTCTGCATCGATAGATTTTGTGCAAACTATCTTAAAATATTTACAGAAATACTTTCTGTAGTAACCAAAAAAGCCTGGCAGATCTTGTAAATGGTCATAAAAGGCAGTTATGTATTCTATTTTTTATTGTTGTTATTTTATCTGGTGTTTGCCCTTTTAAAATCTTTTCATTATAAATTTTAAGATCCTTGTTTATTTATTTTTTATTTTTCTTCAAAAAATCAATCAATTTTGATTTTATTATTCCTGAAGACTAAATACTGAGAACCATCTTTAATGTATTCGGTTCGAGTATACGCAGATTAGAAATATCAAAATTTTCGAGGATTCCTTACTCTCTACTATGTAAGTTTGCAATTATCGTATCTTCTCGTACATTATATGGAAATGAATATTCCAGAGCATCTGACTTTACCATTTCCTAAATATTAGGTACTATTTCTCACTTAGCTGTGCAATATTTCGACTAATTTTGGTAATTTAACACCCCAAACATAAGAATTTCCAATATGAACCACTTTTCATGGCGCTTGGTAAATGAAAACATGAAATCTTTAAGACAAAAGTGCTCATAAATAAACAAGGTAATTTGTTGCCTTGGGTCATTATGATGATGAATTATATTGACTTTAAGGTTACATCAAAGCCTGACTTAAATATTTCATACTTCACATTCCATTCACATTTATTTCAAAAAATTGTAGGCACTTTTATTTAAAGTTGTCTTTTATAATCTCGATGTTTCCTATTTACGACATTAATATAAAGTATTATAAGAATGTATTATCATAGTAGAAACATATATATTACACTGTTTCATTCAATATTCATTGCAATATGGGGTGACCTGAAGTTGGCTACTTTATTTTAAATTCCATATGTTTTTAATGAGCTCAATTTTCGGATCAATGAGACTGTTACAGTGGGTACTGCATACAGTAAATGTCTTATGCTTATTTTATAGCTTGGCAAGGTCGATTATTGGAATCATGCAGAAGTTTTATTCAAATTTGTTACTTCTACTGAAAATTGTGATATTTAAACTCTCTCACCTGTCTTCGAACCAATTGATTTAATATGATTAAGTTTCTCCTAATTCATTTCACGGCATATTGCGGTTAACATTGGTTTCATAATATAATATGGGATGTATGATCTAATTCTGTTTATCCCTTGTCCAAACCCTTTTCATACAGATGGGTAGAAATTGTTGTTGTGAACGTAAATTATCTAGTCATATTAGCTGTGAATTATTATTAAGATTTTTATTTAATTTACAATTGAAATACCAATTACATGTCTTTCTTCCAAGAATAATAACTTAAAGGCTATTTTTTTTCATTTAATATCTGTAAATCATGATATTTTTATTGTAGAAATGTAGATCATGTTATTTTTTAAAAAGTGGAAGAAGTTAAACTTACAAATTGATAGTTATCGAATTTTTGTATCTACTGCGAGAATTCAAATTCATGTTTTGTTTCTTCATTATAATCACCCAGATATCTCCTAAACATTATTTTTCTTACTGTTTTATATGTGCTTTTAATAATTTTAAACAAAAGCTTTTTACTCACTTCTTGTTTTTAAAAACTAGACACTGAAAATTTTGTAAAACAGTACATAATTTTATTTAAAAAAAAGTTTCCTTACCAGTATCTAACATAATTTACATATTTTTGTCAATCATTGATCGTCAAGACCTATGTCAAAGTAGTGAAACTGCATATCTGTCGGTTTAAATATGTATTAAACAAATAATTCACTACCACAAGAGCAAATATAAGTTTTTTCAACAAGACAAGATGTTTTGTTGTTGTGTGACATAATATTATGTTGTACGCAACTGGTTTAGTACAATTTGAATAATATATTTATTAATACATAGTTATAAGTTTTTGCAGATTCTTAATTTTATGCATTGACCCAACCTTTAAAACAATACAAAATATAGGTACTTTTAACTGTTGCTATAGTACGTAAACTTTCAATTATTATTTATAATCGAGTTGTGAAAATGCAGTTGATTAAAATAATTATTCACCCAAGTATTGAGTCATTATATTATAATATATTACTATAAATATCTAGTATCTACCTACACTGTTGCTAGAATCATATCGTGGGGTAATTACTACAAGTTGGCAACTTCAAAATCAGGATTCTTCAGTTAACCATTAATGTGTATCTTCCTCTATGGACGCTGCAGATAGACAAGTCATGATGCATTAAAATAATGTTATGATGATTTCAATGCACAACTCGTCTATTTGTAGCATCCATGGAGGATACCAAATTGTGTTTGAGTGGTTAACTCGAAAATGCTGATTTTAAAGTTACCTAGTTGTAGTAATTATCCCATGATATTACTTCATAATTATCCATTTTAAATGTATCTTAGATTGTTTTATACAAAACATAGTTATTCTAGTAAACGTTGCATCCATCTTTATGGATTTAAAAAAAGACTTAAAATGAGAATTTATTTTATTATTGTATCTAATACTTTAGTATGAATCATGAGTACAATGAAATTATACTCATTTTAATAAATTATTTTCAAACTTGTGATATATTATTTTTATATTACAAAATTATTAAGTGCATATTAAAAAAAAGATTAATTATTTTCTTTTAATAATTTAAGTTTATCCTTCTTTTTTATTTATTAAGTATTTCAGGTTATAAACATATTTATTGTGTATGCAGATAATTGGTAGAATTAAATCCAATAAAAGTATTTTATTTTGGATACCTTCCCAAATTTTTATAAACAAATATTGTTTATGATCGGTACATACATGTATGTACATATTATATCTCTTTATTGATCTAAATATTCCCTACCTCCATACCCATCTCGAGTCTCCCCTCGCTTCCCCCTATTCCTAGCGTAACTCCACGCTGCGATAATTATGCTTGCGGGTGCCTGACAGAGCTTTCAGTCTCTAGCACCCGTCTAACATTACCTGAGCGAAGTGCTCCTAACACATGTTCAAACGAAGCTGTGCCGGCATCCACCTTGACTGCCAGCTTCCCTCCAAGCAATCCAGCATCAGGTCACGCCTCAACACTACAGCAGGTTAGTGGAGTTGCGCAACCTTCCTTTCAACAATTAAGTCCACTCTCTAAATTCCTGGGACGAGATGTTTTTATACAACTCAATATTCAAACAGTACAACTAATCAAACACCGATTCGGGTCTATTAAAAATATAAAAAAATCGGACAATTCTTTCGCCTTTCAAACAAATGACAAAATAAAATTAATATGTTTTATTTAAAATTAAGATCCTAATATGGAGCCTAACAAAATAAACCTCAGCTGATTTAATTTTTCTGTACATCTCGTCCACCCCTCATTTTATAAAATAACATACATGAGTACTATTATTTCATAAATATGCTAAAAGTATATGTTATAAAAGATAATGTGTTTTTGTTTAGCTTTTCCTACATGTTTTTAAAATATTTTTGATAAGATTTAAGCATATTTTATTTTTAAATTCCATTAGCCTATCCATAGTAAGCCTCATTGAGTATTTCTCTATGTAGGATATTTATTTATTTACACCTTTTATCAAAAATACAATTTTACGTTCACTTTTCCCAGCTAACAAGGGTACATACCCCGTTCCAAGCTAGGAAATTACATTCTAATATATGATAATAGTTAACAAATTAATATGAAATATTACAAATGTTTCATTTGACCTAATATTTACATACTTACATAATAATTATTCCCTCTTGTAACTCCATATTATTATGAGTTTGGCTAGTAAGAGTTTTTTATTTAGCTATGTGATTTAGTATATTGTGACATATGAACTAGTTATTAATAGAAAAAAATCCTTTAAGTCTGTATTTACACTGGTTGAAAATTTTTAGTCATAATGCATTTTTTGTTTAGGACTCACGTATGTAATGCAAATGTAACATGCAAATGGTTATAATTGGGATATTATTTTTCAGATTTATGTCCATTTGCAACGACATGTATTCAATGTATCGTATTCAGGAGAAAGTAACATATTTTAATGGAGACTAGCATAAGAACTCATAGTCATTAGGATGGTGTAATTTAACTCTAGCCGAGGGATATGGTCCAGTTACCAAATGGAAACATTCAAACCAACCATTAAAGAATTCTTATTTATATTAAAATGTCAAATTTGATGTGTAATGAATATTTGAAGAACGCACTTTTGTTTTGTTTATTTAAATCACTTCAATAAATAACTAGTGCCAATCGGTTTCAGAACCACAACCTGTTCCTTTGCCGAGACAAATAAATAAATTGCTCCATGTAGTTAAGTAGGTACATAATATATATATAACCTCATGATTGTAGAACAACGATGCGTGTAATTTTCTTAAACTTTACACGAGAATGGTTTAATTTTTTTTTGACACTTAATGTCGACTCGATAAGTACAAAAGTTATATCCTTTGATACTTGGGTTAGTTATGTATATTTTCCAAGCCTGGAATATAAAGCTTTTATATACCTTTTCAAGGTTAAATATAAAAGGAAGTCAATGTCGCATTTTTCCCACATCTGTCTTTGTTCTACGATCATGTCTATCTTCATAATATTATGTGCTCAGAGTAATAACTCGCGACCCGCTTATAGAGTCTCCCGATTATCAATCACAAAGTTAGCTACAACTTACAGCAAAACAACAGGCTGTGGGTACTCAGGTTGAGAATTGCAAGCGCAGATACGAAACCGACCGTTACAAGTTTATTGTTAAACCAAACCATAAATGTGCAACGCTTTGTTCTATGCAAAAGAGTGTCTCTATAAGCGGATTGCGATTTATTACTCTGAAATTGTGTGTATGTTTTTTGTATTAAACTCAATAAATTTTCTTGGAATGGATAAATCAGGGTTCATTAAATAATGAAAAACATTTTAAATAATGTACAGTAAGAATACATTTTTAGATTTTCGCAGCCTTTACAATTCAGTTAGCATTTATATTAATGATTTTCTGTAGAGCAGGAGATCTTTTTACAGTGAAATGTTTTAAATTAGGTTGTTCAATTTGACATAGTTATGCAGAAAGCGTCCAACCCTCTAAATGCTAAAAATGAGTTCAATGCCAATTTTGATAGCATATTACAATGTCTTTATGTGCTGATAACATCCAAGCTCCAAGTGCTATACTTTTTTGACAATTAAAGAAATAAAAAATAAAAAAAAGAGCTGCAGAAAACAGTCAAACCACTTAGACGTTTTTAAAGTTATAGCAGTGATGTGGGTTAAAAATTTCTTTAATTGGCAAAAAAAGTATAGCACTTTGAGCTTGGACGTTTTCAGCACAAATATATCATAGTATGCTATTGAATCCGCCATTACTCATTTTTAACATTTTGAGGGTTGGACGCTTTCTGCATAACTACGTCAAATTTAATAGCAGTATTCAACTAGCAATTTATTATTCGTTGTATACGTGTTTATTGTAAGATTATATCATTATTTAGGTGTAGTCAGTAAACTGCAGAGTTTTTATTACCATATGTTGATGTTGGAAAAATATTCATTTGGTTAGTGAAATTAGACTTTAGTTTATATAAATGCAAAGAAATCACATGTTTGTCATTCTACAAATTACATCACCCTAATGAATATAAGTTCTGTTTGTCCATTGTATTAACTCAGCACCTGTTAAATTATATAATAAACAATATTTATCTTAAATACTTATTGATCCACATTTTTATATCTTGTTGTATAGTTTATAAATAGATTTAACACAAATGTATTACAAGGTAGGTTGTTAAGGCCACCAATAAGTGTTTAACTTTTCTTATATGTAATAATATTCCAACCCCTAACAACGTATGACTAACGATGGCATAATAGAGAAGCATATAAAATGTTATTCCCTTTATTTTTTTACTTAATAAGTTGTAGAGTAAATGCTAAAATTGTATACACATGCCCTATGCAAAATTATGCTTTGGAGCTCTAATTTCTCAAACGTAAACAAACATCACCATTTTATTTTACTTTAAATCAAAAAGTACAAAATGTTTATTATTGTTTCATTGCAATGGTGTATTTTTTATTCCAGAAATAATATAATGTAATCATTGAGGTACATTTTTAAAAGTATGTGTTTAAAAAGCGCAAGCAAAATAATAAAAAATGTTATTGTGTTATATATTTTTTTAAATATGTTTAAATGCTGCGCACAATTGGAAAAAAATATGCTTGGAAAATGTTACTAATATTTTTTTTAAATATGTTTAAATAATGTACATATTATAAATATTTTTTGTTGATCTAACAATGAGTTTGAATTATTTCCTGCAGCTAAAGCTTAAGTCCAATTTAGCACCAAATTTAATTAGATTATTTTGTATTTTGGTTCTTTTTTGTTTTTGGCCTTAAAATTTTTAATTCAGTCTACACAATTTTGAGAATCCTATGGTTTAAACAATACAGTTAACAAATTAACCTATGCTATGCATTGTAGGAGTTGTATTTCAAGAATATGTTTTCTATAAACAAAGTAGTCTAACGAAATTGTGATATTGAACCTAGTCGTTATTTCGGTGTTTTTAAATATTAGATTAGTATAAATTGTATACACTAAATTGTAATATATATATATATATGTGATAATCCTTGATAAAAATAAAAACCCTTCATTGAAGATTTTTGATTTCATTGCTCGCAATTTTAACATATTTATGAACATTTGAGATCGCCTCTGCAACAACACAGTATGCACATACATTTTGTAATGCTGTTCTCTTCCTGGACATAGATGTATTGAACTTGGACATTAATAAATCAAAAAAACTACTGTTTAAAAAAAAAGGTCAAACCAGTGCAGTGTACTAAAACTATTTGAACTTCAATAAAACGTTTTATTTACTCTATCAAACATTTGTCAAAATCAAATTGTTCCTGGACTGGCGTCAGAAGTGTAGAATTGAGCACCTGTCTTACCGTCATGTAAACGATGATTGAAATACACTGCATTTGGTTTACCCATGCCGTGCCCTATGTACTACTGGGTGCAGAAAGGGGTATGATAATGATGATAAGTACAAGAATACCTTCTTATTTAGAATAGGTCTTATTTATTGTCATACAAAATATGATCAAATAATTGAGAACTGTTTTTTCAAAGCTTCTCTTGAAACATAATTTTTCAGGAGAATGAAAAAATTACATCTTACATTTAAGCCTGAAGGTAATCTAATTTATAAATAGTTATAAAATAAATAGTCATTTTCTTATATATTTCATTAGCACCCAATATATATTATTGAAATTAGGGATCAATCAATATTATAAATATTATCAATCATACACAACAAAATATTTGTTTTGAAAAACAATTAGACTGATATTTTTCAAGCCAGTTTTTAGCATGTTTTTTGCAGGTTATCGATGTTTCTCAATACTGGCTTTAAATTATAAAAAAAACCCAAATCGCTATGTAGGGTAAACATTGTGTTTTGAAAAAACAAACTTCGATTGTCAATAGTAGCAGGATTCGTAAAAATTATATTAAAAATCTGTAGAAATAAAATAACCAGGTAAAATTCAATGATGTATTCATTTGATTCCGATACATAAAATTTAATAAAGACAAAAGTATATTTATATTTGTATGGAAAATGTAGACAAAAATCCTTGTTTCCTATTTGGTCTAAAATTCAGAATAATTATTTAGAGTTGGTGGTAATGGAATGAAAAGTAAGTACACAAAACATAAGAAAAAATACTGTAAAAATATAAAAATGTCTTTGTATAATGAATGCTCGGAAGCTCTAATCAGTACAATAATTATTAACTGGCTATAACTCATCGCGAGATTTTTCCATTTGTTCTATCACAAATTCGTAGAGATCATCCAGGGACCTGGTTCCCTCGTACTCTGAAATTTTGTCACCATTTCTGAATAGAATCAAAGAAGGGAAACTCTCAACCTAAAAAAAATAAAAAAATATTCGAGTTACATGTGAAAACATGCAGAAAAAAAGTGTGCAAGTATAGCAGAATTCAAAATAATGCTATGGGTTTGTGCTAGAGAAATGATACTGTTTATGTGCCGCTTCACAGTATTTTTCTGATTTTTTTCCCAAAATAAATAGGTAATAAATATATTAAAGTTAACTAGTCCAACTCCTTAGCGTTCACATCGCGAACGCCGGGCAGTGGGATTACACTCATAACGGTGTGAACACAGCAGATAACGAGAAGATGAATGGTTAGTTTCTGGCGCATCCAAACCAGAACTAACCAGCTAAGGGAAGGTAACCCCGACAGAAAAATCCACCAGAGAAAGAAACGGGAAACCACTCTGGTCATCTCCCAGGAATCACTACGGTGAGTACATCAATAAGCAGTCGTCCTGGCTGTGGAATATAATAGTGCAGGACAAAAATGCTTTCTCTGCAGTGATCACTAACTTTGGGGAGACCCGACAAGGCACCGTAAGATGAAGAATGTCAAGTTCTAAAAGAAGCTAAAAAATCCAACATTTTACCAATGAAAACTGTATATCCTTATTGCATATATCTAATATCCACAATTATTTGCCAGCACGGGGCGCAAAACATTATGATTATGGCAGCATTTTCTTCTCATTCAAATTTATAATAATTATATGGCATAGACATACTTTACCGATACAAAATTACGATCTTCTCTCTTACTTAGGGACAAACTACATATATGGAAAAAATATTGAATCATCAAATCTAGATTTGTCTGTGAATATTTTTATTTGTTGTTTCTTCTCTTCTTTCCAATAATACCGAAGGGGTTACTTTGTCAATTCGGCAATTGAAATGATTGGACACGTTCATTACATTCATGCAGAAACAATGAAACGACAAAACTAAAGTCGCATTTTACTCTCGGAATTACGATCTGTTATATGGCAATGGGCGCATTGTTTTCTCAAATAAATCATTATCATCTAAAGTGCTGTGATTTTTCTCAAGCCTGGGTGTTCTTATGTAGTTTAGAAATCGAATTAGGCCTGTAGTATTTTTTTTAAAATGTATTAGGTGTACAACTTTGCTTCAATATTTTTTTTTTTTACAAAATTCGAGGCCATATTATAAAAAACTTGTTATACATTTATGATTCAAAGTATTGTCCACCGTCGACCATTACTTTTACCCATCTTTCGGGCAGCATACAAATCCCGCATCGAAAAAACTGGTCATCTTTTGAAGCGATCCACAAATTGATTCAATTTAAGCTAAGCTAAGCATAAGCTATTGATTGAAACAAGTGATAGAGAAACGTCCGGAGAATACCGCGGGTAGGATAGGACTTCCCGTTTCTAAGTATGTATTTACTGCTTTCGCAATATGGGGTCGAGCATTGTCTTGCTGCAAAATCACTTTATCGTGTCTCTTGTTGTATTGCGGCCGTTTGGCTTTCAATGCTCGGCTCAAACGCATTAATTGCGGCCGATAACGATCACCTGTGATTGTTCCACTCGGTTTTAATAGCTCATAATACACTACGCCGAGCTGGCCCCACCAAATATAGAGCATGACCTTAGAGCCGTGAATATTCGGTTTGGCCGTCGACCTGGAAGCGCTTGGGGTTATAGTAATGGATCAATTTTTCTTCCCTAGGCATAATGCAATGCAGAAATTCTTTCCGTCTTTGGCCTTTCAAGCGTACACAAGGAAACAAATGCCATTCAACATCTCTCGGTTTCAACGCATACGGCACCCAATTTCCTTGCTTCTGAATCATTCCAATGGTTTTGAGGCGTTTCGAAATTGCTTGTTGAGTCACTCCCAATGATCTTGCCAATTCTTCTTGACTATGACACGAGTCTTCATCAATTAATATATCCAATTCTGCATCTTTGAAAATCATGTCTCTTTCATCGCTATGACTGCTTTGACGTGTAAATCATCTTTCTTGAAGTGTTGAAACCACTTACGACATGTTCTATCACCAATAGCGGCGTCACCATAAGTATTCGAGAGCATTCGATGAGCCTAAGCCGCAGATTTCTTAATATTGAAGCAGAAAATTAAAACCTCCCGCAAATTACGAGAATTTGACTCGTAAACTGACATTTTCAATTGAGAAAAACTTAATGATGCAGACACAAATCGACTAATGTTTCTATGAGGTTATGTTGACAGATGCCCAAGTTTATTGCACGACACCTAATAGTATAAAATTTACTAAGTTTATCACAAAAAGAAAATGAACTCAATTGTAAGATATTTTTAGTTTATTATTAGGTTGATTAATTACCTAAAAATTAATCGACTGATAACTAAACATTATGCTTATGTATACAATACACAAGACAGATATAGTAGTTTGTTGATTCAGTTTTATTACAAGGTTAATAAAGTAACATTTACTCACATTCTCGTTGGTGCACAGTTTCTTGTTTGTTTCCAACGTACAGTCAACTTTAGCAATGACTACTCTACCATCTCCCACAAACTTGCGACCCAACTCTTCCCAAGTTGGTGCTAAAGCCTTACAATGACCACACCTGCAATATAAAAAAACATATTCACATTTTGACCATACCGTCTAAAGAATCATTTGAACGTACTTAATATGTAGCACTTTTGTGAAGAGTGAATAATCAAATATACACAGCAGTTGGAATGTTTTTTACATTGACAAATAGTAAATAATGCGTACATTCGTTTTTTTTAATAATACTAAAAGGATTTAATTATGTATTTGACCACTTTAAATGATTTTTCAAATTTTGGCTGACCACATAACCTAAGATGTGTATTTTGCAGAAAACACCCAGTTCTAGTAAAACTATGATGTATGTTGTGTCATAATGTATTGAACATATTATTTTGTATTAGGGGGTACTTAATTGTCAAGAATTACTTAATTTATTTATTATTAATCTAAATTTAAATTTATTGCAACAGAAAGGGAAAACACTATTGAGAAGGGATATGGGAGTCTAGGCATTTAGAGGGCTTATGACTTGTCATTGGCTGGTTTAAGTGGCCACTTTACACACTGGGAAACATTCACCATTCTGCCCATATTTAAACATCCACATTTCCTCAACTCTTACATCTGTTGACTTTTGTGAAGTAATATGAATAACTCCCTAGGGAGGAAATCCAGCCAGTCTGCAAGCATTTGGACATACTCAAACATTGTTGAATTAATCTAAATAGTTATTACTCTAAAAATAATTTTATCATGTGTTAAAGGAATTTTAGTTATTTTTTAAGTCTGGCTGACCACACAACCTAAAATAAGGATTTTGCAGAAAACAGACAGATTTAATATTGAATGACACCTTATACAAAATCTGAATGTATGCGGTGACATTCTGTTTTAAAATACAAAAAATTATTACAGGTATTTTTAAATTAATGGATTTATAAAATTAAAATACGTATGTATTAATCTACTTTAAATTATTTAACAGAACTAGATTTCTGGAGACATTAATCCTCCCATCAGCAAGTTTAAATATTTTTTGACACCTCGTAGAATTTTATTTTTTCAGGGTTGGCTCCCAAAACTCGTAGTCCCTTAAAAATAATGTCAAGTGCCTCTTTTGTTTCATAATCTAAGTCAATTTTGAAACAAAAGAGGGTTTTTATAGTCACTATAATATTAAAACAAATAAAGTTTTCTACTTTGTTTCTACGACAGGCATAATGTTGAAAACAACCAATAATTGTGGATGTTTTCTGCTGATAATAAAAATTGTTGTAATTTAAGCTTTATTGCTGATGTTGAAAGGTTGTTTTGAATGTGTTATTAATAACCATCCATACCGTAAGATGTTTCTAGTGCTGTGGGTGTTTTCTGCAAATTGAGAAATGCCATTTTTGCGATCAACACTATTTTCAGAAAGTGAGTATTCAGATTCAGATTTTTCAATAGTTTAAAAAATTACAAAAGAAGTGTCACTAAAACCACTGTAACTTGTGAACTAAACGTCAGATTTTTATGAAATTTGGACACATTTTATTTGAAAGCTGGTACTTCCTAAAAATTATATGGGTTTTTGAATAGAGGCGCCAGCTATTTGTCAACTTATTTAGTGATGTATTAAGTACATTAATTTTTTTCTTTTCGACATCCGCTCCTAAATGGAGCATGTGGACATCACTAAATGCCTCCAGGAGATCCTATCGCCAGCCAGCACTCCTCCCGTGTCAATCCCGCCTCCCTCAGTTCTGCTGAATAAAACCGAAAGATCGTCATCGACGGTCTTCCAGGATGGCGGGAGCCTGTAGGTGCGAAGAAGGGGAAGTTGTGTATGCCACCATCCTCAGTTGTGTGAACTCCCAAGTATTTAAAGCTGTCAACTTTCTTGATCCTCTGCCCATTATCAAAGAGATGCTAATCAAGGTCAGGACAGGATTTTGTGAGCATAATCGTGTATTTTTGGTATTAATATTAAGATTCAGACAAGCTGAGTTTTCCTGCAGTCTGTCAACAATATCCTGAAGATCACCAATAGACTTTTCAAGAAAAACCTTATATCTTATTTTTTAAATTTATTTAAAATTACAATTAAACGAAAAATAACACAGTTTCCTGGAGCCATTTGATTTTGTCTACACAGCCCACTTAAAAGCAAATATAGAAAAAAAAAATATGGACATAACCTATGCACCTACTTACCAAGGAACAAAGAACTTTACGAAGACATGGCCCTTTGTAATGGCGTTTTCAAAGTTGTCATATGTGATGGTGATAACAGCATTAGAATCTGCTTCTGGTTTTTCTTTTTTTACTCTATCACCGGAACCATCTGCTCCAGTAATCATCTTATCAACGTAGGCCTTGAGAGTTTCGTGAGAGCGTTGGCCTGTATACTTCTCAATCTACAAAACAATAAAGACATTATATTATGCATGAAGAACTGCTTAAAATCTTAAAAATATAATTATTATTTTACCGTTATCACATTTAAATATAAATAACTAATACTGTCCTTCAATGTGCTAGTCGATTGTCGAGTGCTGGCGCGTTAACAAAACTTACACAAATGTATTGAGTAGTATCTGTGAATAAGCGTATGGTATGACATCACACGGCATACGCATTATGAAAATAATCTCTGTCTCTCTCGCGCTCAGATGTGCTTATGAGCACGACAGACAACTATTGTTTTGTTAGTTGCTAATGATATGGTAATAAAATATACATAGGAGGGATGCTTCTGCGTTCGTCTGAATTTCGCTGTGACTTTTAACAGTAAAAATATAATAATATGGATTTAATGTATGGGTATTAAGCTATGGATTACAAACATCGGTTTATAAATATGCACAATAAGTTTTTCTGGGTTATTATGCCGTGTGTCGTTCGTACTCTCTACCGACGTTTCGGATCGCGTTACAGCGTCCATCATCAGGGTTGATGTTATTTGTGTATAAATATGTGTTACGTTAGGTACTTAGAATTTTTACCGTGTCGTAGTCGTTTTTGTGTGATGTTATGTATTTGGGACTTGTACCGTGTCGTAGTCGTTTAGATTAATGTGTACCATTATGTACTTAGGATCTATACTGTATCACAAATCTGTGTTACATTGCAATCTTTATGCGATTTCTTTATGACTGGGTACCAGGATGTTTTTAATCGCATCCCATCATCTCTGTTTATGTTGTCGGGATGTTTGTAAATCTCAATTGCTTCTTTTACTAGTCGTGTTTGGTGGTTCTTTGGCCTCCCTAAGATTATCGGCTCAAAGGAAAACTTATGCCCCGTTTCTATGTGGTGCTCGGCCAAGGCCGATTTTTCGGGGTAGCCGAGCCTGCATGCACTCATGTGCTCCTTTACTCTCTTTGTTATATTTCTGGCAGTCTGCCCGATGTAAACCTTAGGGCAGTTTTTACAATCCAGTTTGTAAATGCCGTCGGTTTCGAGAGGATCCCGGTCCTTTGCTGATTTAAGAAAATCTCTTATTTTTGCCGACGTGCCGAAAACAGTTTTAATCTGGTGTTTTTTAAGGATTTTGGAAATTCTATCCGTAATATTCTTTACATATGGTAAACAAGCTATCCCTTTATAGTCATCGTTATTGCTGTCATACGTCTTGTTTGTGTTTGATATAGAAGCTATTCTAGCCAAAATCTCTTTCTTTTTGTATCCGTTTCCTTCCAGCGCGTTTGTTAATATGTTCAATTCAGTTTCTAAACTTGTTTCTTCACAAATACGAGTCGCCCTTCTGGCAAGTGTATTTATGAGACCCAGTTTTTGGGACGGATGATGGTGAGAGGTAGCATGAAGATACCGATTAGTATGAGTCGGCTTTCTATACACTTTATGGCCCAGGCTCCCGTCTTGTTTTCTCATAATTTCGACATCAAGGAATGGAAGGACCCGTTTTTGTTCTTTTTCCATTGTAAACTGTATAGAAGGATGCAGGCTATTCAGGTGTTCTAGGAACACTTTGAGTTTATCTGCTCCATGATCCCATATCGCAAAAACATCATCAACGTAACGCCGCCAGACTTTGGGGACGAAGGGAGCAGTATCCAAAGCGGTAATTTCAAAGCTCTCCATGAAAAAATTTGCTATTACGGGTGAAAGTGGATTACCCATAGCTACTCCTTCTATCTGTTTATAAATTTCCTTTTCAAAAGAGAAATATCCATTTGTCAAACAGTATTCAAATAAGGCACACATGTCCTTATCAAAAATCTCTCTTAAAAGGGCCATTGAGTCAGTTATTGGGACATTAGTAAACAATGATACTACATCGAAACTGACAAGGATGTCTCCTTCTGAGACATTTAATTCTTTTATTATGCTTACAAAGTGCGGTGAGTCCTTTATAAAGGACGACGTCTTTCCTGTGTGCACTTGTAAAAGGCCCGCTCGGCTACCCCGAAAAATCGGCCTTGGCCGAGCACCACATAGAAACGGGGCATAAGTTTTCCTTTGAGCCGATAATCTTAGGGAGGCCAAAGAACCACCAAACACGACTAGTAAAAGAAGCAATTGAGATTTACAAACATCCCGACAACATAAACAGAGATGATGGGATGCGATTAAAAACATCCTGGTACCCAGTCATAAAGAAATCGCATAAAGATTGCAATGTAACACAGATTTGTGATACAGTATAGATCCTAAGTACATAATGGTACACATTAATCTAAACGACTACGACACGGTACAAGTCCCAAATACATAACATCACACAAAAACGACTACGACACGGTAAAAATTCTAAGTACCTAACGTAACACATATTTATACACAAATAACATCAACCCTGATGATGGACGCTGTAACGCGATCCGAAACGTCGGTAGAGAGTACGAACGACACACGGCATAATAACCCAGAAAAACTTATTGTGCATCTTAACGGCCGTGAAAATCTAAGAGGTTTATAAATATATTTTTTCATTTAATCTAATCATGTACAGGTCGATTATCTAGTGCTGGCGCGTTTGCAAAACTTACACAGACACATTTTTAATGTACAGAATGTTTATTTAAAAAAACCTTAATATGAAATTTTAACCAAATGTGGTATCATTTCTTAAAATCTAAAAAGGGTTTATAACCTTTTTAAAATCAACATTTTGCAGATTTTGGATGCGTTTGTATAAGTTTTGCGAACACGCCAGCACTAGCTAATCGACCAGTACTCTATGTGAAATGTTCATCAGTAAAAGTTGAACCGGGTTGTGGTCTCGCGGTAGTATTGTGGACTCAGGGACCAAAGGTCTGAGGTTCAAATTCCACTCTACCACAACTCGATTTCCATTTTTCCAGCATAAGTTACGACTTTTAGGAAATGGTCTGAAAATTTAAATATTTGAGTAAATAATAAGAACTCAATGATTTCTCTCTTTTTTTGAAGAATAATTATTTCTGTATTTTTACTCATTTTCAGGCCAAAAATCAGACACAGGGAGTTAAAAAGCCACTGCACTCACTAGGCAAGGTCAAACTTGTAGTGTAGAGGATAATTCAATTTTGTAATATAAAAAATATAGTGATGATGCTCATAACGTTAGATTCAATAAATGCATGTATGTTGTCTTGGCTGGAAATTAAAATAATCGACACATTAAAAAAAAAATTATCATACAGAGCATTTCTATTATAAGACAGCCATAAAGATAAAAATAAATCACCTTTTTTCCATCTTCAATCCACAGGAGAGTCGGATATCCCTTGACTTCAAACTCGCTACAAACTGACCGATGTAGAGTACAATCGATCTTGCTAATTGAAACAGATTTATCATGATTCAGACTATTTGCGAGTTCTTCCCAAGTTACAGCAAGTTTCTGAAAATAATCATAAAAACCATTTATCTCCACACCAAACATTTCCTTTAAAAATATAGATAATAGCTAAATAAAAATTAACAATATTTAAAATTAAATTATTTATTTATGTGGAATTGTATTACATTTTGAAAATAAACTAATAAGATTTTTTATAAACCAAAAAGACAACATTTTTTACAAAGAGTACATCATACATGATGGTTTAAAATGATGTATTATTCGTAATAAATACACCTACCACATGAGTGAAGGAGAAACCATTAGAGTATATGCGGAAACCTCAACTGGAGTAATGCCGCATACTACGACAGCGTTATGTAGAGAGGATGGAACAACATAATGTCTATCTTAGCTTCTTTTAATAACATTTTAAAATGCATAGTGAAATTCCTAATTGGTTTAAAAATGTTTAATGCATCTTTTCAAGAGCCAGTTTGAATCGGATTTAATATGCATTGTTTATTGGGTAATGCTGCAAACCAAACAAGAGGTTAAGAGACAGGAAGACATACCTGACAGTGTCCACACCAAGGAGCGTAGAATTTAACAAAGTGATTTCCGCTAGAAACATGTTTGTTGAAGGTATCTTCCGTGAGGTCCACTAGACCATTTAATACTTGTAATTTCGGGAAAAGATCATCATCATCATCATCATTCTAAAAACAAAATATCAATCTATATTTATAACCTTGTCATTGAACATCTCATATGGACTTTCCACAGGCAGAATGGTAACATGTTACATAATTTATGGTTCAAGGAAGTTATTGACTGGTCACAAGTCTTTTTTAAATTTATTTTTTATACTGGAGTTGCTTTATTATTTACCTTACTTATAATATACAAGGTTTATATTTCAAAAGTGGATTTTTCTGCAATTAAATTTCTTTAAATTTATCTAAACCGTTGGGATCGGGAGGGATATACTAATGTGGGAAATCAGGAACTTCTCAGCATTTGCTCATGTGGAGAAGAAACCACTTAAAACTTTTAAGGAGAAGCCGGCCTGTTGGCAGTAGTAAACAGGCCTTCCGTTCCACTAGAGCAGTGTTCGGCATTTTGTTCCCTACTTTGGTTTATTTTACCAATTGCCTGCACTATATTGACCTTGTATGATACTACCTATCATGTGAATTCTTTATTACCTATAACACAAGCCTAGACTTCTACATTACAATCTCAAAACTTTTTTGTCTTCGATAAGATTTCTAGAACATAACATTTATAAATAATCTTTCAGGGCCCAATATAGTAATTGAAAAAAAATAAAATCAAATTTATATTTTTAAAAAACTGTTTTCAATGAGGTAGTAATGTAATTATAAAAATTATGCAAATTATACCAATTGTAGTGTAACTAAGATAACATGTTCTAATGTAAATTGTAAATGCATACAAGATAACATACTAGTTCAACATTTGTTTTATGCGAGTTATTATATTATGTATATTTAGGTGTTTATCTGCAATTAAAGAAAAAAAAACCCGCAAAGACATTATTAATCTTCGTGAATACATTTTCAAAACAAATGAAAATGAACACTAGCTGTAGGAATACTTATTTTTGTAGCTAGATAAAATACAACAATATTGTCAACTCAACTGTAAAAATCTCTCTTTCTCTCTTCATCTTCAACCTCCTTACAGTGCTCTTCTTTTGTTTTCTTATATTATCTTTCGTTTTTCCTCCTTCAACTATGTAATATCTCCTAAATTATCAGTTATTTTTTAATGAAATTTCGAACACACATTCACCATTTACTGCATCATGTAAGAGGAAGTAGAAGTCAAATATATTTATAACACGTCGTAAATAAATATATAGGTATTTGTCTATATTGGCATTCGCAGAACGGTGAATTAACAACAATCCATATTTTAAAAAATACAATCCGAAAATATCGCCTATCTGCTCACCAATCATATAAAAGTAATGTGGGAAAAGAATAATTTACTATTTGTTGACTAAATAAGTCATCTTACACACAAGCTCTCATATTTCTCATAAGAGCTATGCAAGAATATGCGTGTACGTAAATTAAACGACAGCTTGTCTTATTTTTTTATAGATGTCTGTCGAATCTTGAGGCATTTCCTTAAAATACTCAAATGAAATATTCGAGTAGATCTACCTCTCCTGTCTTTATAGTGGCGCTGGTATTTCTACCAATGATCACCAGTCGGCCGCGCGAGTAGACCTACTTTTCCCGCATAAAATGTGTTAATATAAGGTATATTGTTCTCCTAAAAAAATATGTAAATATTCCATTCGAAGCGTAAAATTATGTTATTGAAGAGGCAAACGTTACCAATATAACTTAGTTGGAAAAAAGTTACAAAAATCTGAAATATTTGTTTTTTACTATTTGTTTTCGTTTAAACATAAAAAAAAACATTTTAAAAAATATTTCTTTAAATAAAAAATAATTTTTAAACATGTTATAAATAATTATTTTTAATATTTCCTTGATTTAACTAATTTTTATAGTTTGCATTGTCCATATTATAACCAAGCAAAAGTTACTTAACCAAACCTTGACTCATTAAAAACCTTACAGATATTTTTTTATGTGATCAAAGAAATTTATTAAAAAGACGTGTGTACATAAAACATTATGTTGTGTACACAAAACCTCCAAAACACAAAAACCCGATTTTTCCTCTTGAAAATTGATCTCCAAACTTACAAATTGTGATTTCTTAAATTTGTGTTTTTTAGGTTAGCGACTTTTGCCTAAACGGAGATGATATATACCTAATAAAAACAAAATGCGTCCTTGACTTACGTGGTCTCTACTTACGCGGTTGGAAGTTTAGAAAAATGAGATCTGTTACATATACCAATGCGATAGAGTTGCGCGTGCTGTCGACATCCGGGGCCACAATTACAATTGGAGGTTAAGGATGTCATACCCTAACCATGACGGTGTAGTTGAAGATAAATTCTCCCGAGCGATTACGAAGATACACTACCGACTCTCTATCGGCGGCCACTGTGGTATAGTGGTCAAGACACTTGACTCACGCACGGAAGGTTCCGGGTTCGATTCCCGGTGAGAACGCAAAAATTGAAATGTGATTTTTCTCAAGCCTGGGTGCTTTGTGATGTAATTCACAACTGTAATTGGGCCTCCTGGCCTGTTGTGGTGCAAAAAAGAAAAAAAAAACTGTCAATCTTAAAGATTTGGGTAGGTTCATCAAATACAAAAGAGAAATGTAAATTTTGAAGTCGAATTAAATTCTGACATAACTGTTAATTTTGAAACCGAGCGTCTAGATACTGTTATAGCAGCAAGACGCGGGAAGCAGTCGACGCAGAAAACTGGAACATTCAGCTTGATTATAAAAACTAAATATTCTTTACATTAAGAATAAATTATTATATAATTTTTATTTCAATTTTAACCTAGTGTATGCATAAAAGAAGATGTCATGAACTTTATTTTAGGTATCATTTGGATGTTTGGGGGAATATATTTATATTAAAATAAGTATTCCTCTACTTATGCGATTTTCGACTTACGCGATTTTTTTTGGAACGAATTAACCGTGTAAGTCAAGGACCCACTGTACAAAAAATGTGCAGTACTTGTTCAAACAAAAAATAAAATCATATTACATAAAGATACTAACAGATGGTACTTCACCAAGTTGCTCATTGATAAAGTTGGTAAGGGCGGAGAGATCTCTAATGCCACGGAATTTGACTCCCTCAGCTTCGCCAACTTTGAAGAATTTAAGTGTGGGATAACCTGTGTAAAATAATATATTATGATATAGGTATGAACATAATATACTGCAAATAATTATTTTTGGAAGAATCAGTTTAGACGAGGTATGGCAATTAAAAAACGAGACTGGTGTGAGATATGGGATTTATTGCAAATAAACTTATATTTAATTTTTATCCCTTTTATACTCTCTTCGCCTATCTTTACACCGTTGCATATGTGTATTCCATTGTTTAAAATAATGCTGTAGCTCAGGGAACAGGTAGAAGTCACACAGTACGAGATCTGCCAAATACGGGGGATGATCAAGCACAGGAATGCTCTTGTCTGCTAAACACTGATTGTCTTTCTGTTCTTGAGTGATGTTTTTCGGCACCATTTTTGCAAAAAAACTTTTGTTGTTTAATTCATCATGAAAAATTTGTCTTACCGTCTCTTTGTTAGTGTCTACCATGTAGGCCACCATCCGAATGCTCAAATGTCGGATAGATTAGGGGTAGAACGGCCCACATAATCAGCCCAAAACATCGGGGCAGTAAGGCAGTCTTTTTTGCGATCTGCTCGGTGCTCTACATGCAAGCATGCAGCTGCTCTTGGAACTTCTGATCGTTCTGTGCGACGAATTTTTCATGATGACTTCCACTTTTATCTATACAAGTTGGCTATGATACGATAACTCACTGTATTTTTCTGCTTGGCAAAATGCACATGAAGCGTTTCTTTTCTTCAGTGGCCGCTCAATTGAGTTAATGATTTAACTATTTAGGGGCAACATATATACTGTTATGTAGAGTAAAGACCCACGCTCAAGATGTTTGTATTTTTTTCTTTTTAAGGTTGGTATAGGACTGTCATACAAATATGTGTTAATTTTTAGCGTGATATGTCATGTAGTTAGTTTATGACAGCAGTGTAAACAAGTCGATCTTTGGTGTATTCTGCGAATTTCGCTTAATTTTCTTCTAAAAGATCAACGCAAATCTGTCCCTGAAGGGTGCTTCCTATGGACGATACCATTCAGCACATCATTACAAACAAATCGACAATCTTCAAAGTGGCGCTTGCCAACTGAGCCAAAACCTCAAAAACCACACCAAAGACGCTTAAAAATCAATGATGTTGACTGTTTTCTTAAAATTTTATGATGTTGCGCACTCGGAGTTCATTCCTGTAGTCATAAGCAGTTCGCAGATGTTCTATTGCATTGTGTGAGTTGTCAATTGAAATATTGTTTTATGACAGTAGCGTTACAATTTGCATTTTAATGCTTTATTTTAGGTGTTTTCCAATACAAAATAAATAGTTATGATAAATAAGGTTATAATCTAAGAGTATGTGAAGGTTATTTCCCAATTATTATACTTTAAAGGCTAGGAAATACGAATTTAGTATGGGTAACCTTAGGCTACCACTCAGGGACTTTAGGAAGTTTTTTCGCCTAGTATGTTAAAGGTTAAGTACCAAATAAAATAACACAAAAGAAAACAAAATCTTACCGTTACAACAAAAGTAGAAAATCCAACTTTTGTTAACTCGTTACTGAGTAGGCCCATATACTTGGCGATATCAGTTTTTGGTACATAATCATAATTTACTCAATTATCCTAAGCTTTTGTAATTTCATTTTGACTTGTTTTTGTAACTAAATAAACTAATATGTTAATTATATCATTTTACAAAATAAGTTTTTTTTGTGTAATTTTACGACTTTATCATTAAAAAAAAAATACTATTAAATATAGTAATTAAGGTTTCTTTGAAATGTGGGTTTTTTATTGATCACAACTGTATATAAATACATTTTTCTCTTTTTATGTATAGATTTAATTAAATGAAATATTAGTAACCTGTGACATCATTTTCATTGCAAATGTCTTTTTCTTGTGTGCAGTCTACTTTTGCAACAGTTACCTTAGATTCCTCACCAACGTTTAAAAGTTCAGCTAATTGTCCCCAAGTTGGTGAAAGTCTTTGGCAGTGACCACACCTTTAACAGAAAATGAACGGAATATAAAATAAAGTAGTTAGGTAATACATATTTTAATTAAATATAAGCTATAAATTATTTGACAAATCACGGGTTCCATTAGGCTTGGATTAAGATGGGCCGGATATTATTATTATTATATTTATTTTAAATTAGCAGCTTAAAGCTGATAAGCTTAAATCTATTTTAAAGAAAGTTAGCTGTTGGCGCACTTCAACTTTTCAGAAAAAAATCTTATCCATTTTTGAACCCATTGAGACTACACATCAGCTCTTGTGGCAGCTTATTCCAACTATCAACAACCCTATTGCTCAGGAAATGCTTCCATGGATTTAGATTGAATCTCGTTTTCTCCTGCCTGAGACTGCGGCCTCGAAGACGAGCATCTTGTTTAAACTTGAACATGGGATCCGGATTTGGGCAGCTATAGTGACTGTCGAGTGAGTATCTTGCATTTCTCTATCAGGTCACCCCTTTCTCTCCGTTCCTGCAGCGTTGTGAGACTGAGGGTTTCCAGTCTCTTCACATATGGAAGCCGTTTTAGGCTCGGCAACAACTTTGTAGCTCGTCTTTGGACTCTTTCCAACAAGTTGATTTCCTTAACAAAATATTCAAGAGTGGATCTGATATAGGTTTAGTATATTTTTAGTAGCATATTCAGTGTTATGTATTAAGGTTTTTTTTAACAAGCAGATAATTGAATTGGATTTTTTGTTATGTTTAATATGTGACATTCCCATTTTAAATCATCCGTTATGGGTATGTTACAGCGACTGCCCGATTCACACGTCCCTAAAGCGGACACCCGGGTGGAAGGAAATAAGTGGGAAAACCCTGGCTGAGATGTGAGGATAAAGTGAGAAAGGATGCAGCGCAGCTTCTCCAAGTCGCAAATCGGAAGATGCCGGCTGAGGACGGATGGAGTTGGAGGAGGACGGAAGGAGGCCAAAGATTGATAAGGGCTGTAGCGCCATCAGAAAGAGAGTGGTCCCATGGCTAGTGCCGCAGGCTCACAGGTCCAAGGTTCAAACCCGTTATATCTAAACTTGACATTATTTTCTAATGCGAGTTATTTAGGATTTTATGAAAATGGGTCCAAAATTTTAATACTTGGGTAAATCATGATATATAATGTAAAATGCCTGGCTTTATGCGGTGAAAAAAAAAACATTTAGGTACATATTTCCTTAGTTCATATTGTTTTACAATTTGTTACTATAGCAACGACACTGACTGTCAGTGTATTATTTATGATGAAAGCATTCCAAATTTTGGTTTGGTTTTTAGTTTTACAACAAACAGGTTTCGGTTTGTGCTTGCAATTCTGGACACGAGTACTTACGAACCATTGTATTGCTGTTATCTGTAGCTAACTCCGTAATTAATAATCATAGTATGGTTTTTCTCCGTATTGGCGACTAGCCAATGGCGTGTTATTGCTCTAAAGGTTGTATGTACGTAAATCTATTAAACGTATTTAAGACTCACACACGGAAGGTTCCAGGTTCGATTCCCGGTGAGAACATAAAAAAGTGTGAATTTTTTTCAAGCCTGGGTGTTTTGCGCTGTACTTCTCCGCTGTAATTAGGCCTCCTGGCCTGTTGTGGTGGGAAAAAAAGAAAACTGTTTTTCACAGTTGCAGTGCAATAATTAAAGCATTTTCTCATCACACCCGATGACATCTTTCTGTGTAGCATCACTTCTAATCACGAAGACAATTACTCGAAAATTAAAATGCCATTTTCTTTGCTCTTGTAATGTATCCACAATGTGTATTTTCAATTACACGTCATTGGTAAAAACTGCAGAAGAATCACACATAAATTTCTATAGAAATGTCAAAAGACTAAAAACAAAAATACATGAAAATTTGAATAAATTCGATCTTTGGTTTTTGAAGGCATGAAAACTACTTATCTACCTAGATAGTAGATAGGTACCTACTAGATTTTGTAATCTAAATTTTCAAGCAAAATATTGTTTTGAAATTCAAAGATAGGTACATCACCTTATTATGGGGGCGGAAACCTATCACATGAAAAATTGATATCACAATAATAATAAAATAAACGTTTGAATTAAACGACGGCACTGTTAACCTATTTTACGAGAATACCTAGATAAATATAATACTGTCTTAGATTTGGTATTTTTCGAAGGTAAAGCGATGATATTTTTAGATGAGAAAGAAGAAATATGATATAAACCCAGTCTGCAAAATATCGATAAATAACTTACCAGGGAGCAAAGAACATCACAAAGTGATTCTTTTTTGGGACCTCAGATCTAAACAACTCGGACGTGTAATCAATTGTAAAAGGGTCATCATCGACACAAAATACGGATCCAAATAAAAGAAATGGAAGTAAAATAAAAATTGAATACATTCTGAAAATAATATAAGAGTCGTTTAAAAAACGCCTTTAATTCCGCCGGCACTCACACTTGGTCGCACTTCGCCGGCTGATAAAATATTAATGACATTTCGATTTCATCTTCCGGGCTTTTCACTATTCGTGATTACATGCTAATAATAATTCATTAGCACTTTGAAATCGTAATAAATTTGAGTATCATTTGCTAATTATTTTTCTATTAATGCAAAATTGATTAAATTATATGTTAAAATTTCATCAAAAAATATTTCATTAAATAACCAGTTTATAGGGGCATAGATTTTCTCAGTTCCTGTAATCATTATCTTCAGGATGTTTGCTGGGTCAACCCGTGTGGAATAAAATTGTTTCGAGTTTCGACCTCCGTTGCAGGGGTGTTGCTGAAACGGACCTTGAAACGTCGGAACCTCTGCACAATTTACCCGAAAACATTCCATATGTTGATGTGTTGATATTTTCTCGCAAATACATTCAATTGCCTTTCAATATGTTAAACCTTCGTCATCACTAATAGATTCTTAATGACATATTTAAATACAACACCCAAAGTTTCGGAATAAAAAAATACAAATTATGTTTAAAATATCTTACTTATACCTATTAAAACAATATTCTTAAAACGCGTTTATTAAAACACAATAAAAAAATCTAATTAATTCACCAGTATATTTTTAACTGCGATTGCGATAAAAAAAACCGAGAAATAACATGACCTGACCTTTTAATTTGTATCTATAACCCTAAAAGGTTGTTAAAATTATAAATAAATAAATATTTAAAAATATTAAAAAAAACTTGCAAAATTCAAACAGTTTATCAAAGTTGCGAGAGTAAGGAAACAGGTTATAAGTCTACAAAACTAATTGGGCTAAAGTATGATTTAAAAAAATAAAAAGACTGCCGAGATCCGAGAAATTTAATTAATTGGAATACATTAAATGCCGAGTAATTTCAACGTAGGTTCACTGTTATAAAATTATAAATAGCACATGCCATGTTATATGGCGAACTTTCCGACCAAAATTCCGGAAAATAATTTAGCAATAACATCCAACGCGTTATGCTATTTAGGTTAGCATGCAGTTAATTCCGCGTGTTGAACTAAAAAATAATATTTGTTCATGACACTTTAATTTTCAGGCCTGCGCTTGCAACCTTGCGCATGCGCAACAAAAGATAGGTAGCAGTGTTGCAATAATGTTTTTTTTTTTATCTGAACACACTAAAATATTATGAGTGGGCCAAAAGAAAAAGCTAACATCTCGGATGTGATTATAGGTAGGTACACATTGTTTGTTAACCTCATTATTCCCCTTCCGCACCTAATGGTGCATAGGGCACTGCATGGGTCCACCAATCGTAGTGTATCTTGATCTTTTTTGTTACATGAAGGTAAGATGATCAGTCCTACGCTTCAGATACCAGTACAGAAACTATGAAATATTCTAATGTAAAAACACCTCTTTAAATAGAAATTTCACGTCAACCATGTCCGGAATCGAACCTGAGACCTCTTGCATGATAGGCAAACACGTGCACTGACCATTACACTACGAGGCTGACTGTTGTTAACCTCTCAGAGCAATAATTATTTAGGAAGCCATTAAGCTCTATTGAATAGAACAAAAGCGTTCCAAAAAAAATTGGCTTGGTTTTAATGGACGGTTTCGGTTAGTGCTCGCAATTCTCAATTCAAGTACCCACGGCCCGTTGTATTACTGTAATATGTAGCTAAGTTTGAGGTCAATAATCATATAATTGTTTTTCTCCGTAAGGGCGACTCTATTAGGTTATAGCTCTAAGGTTAATCTCTTGATTACAATTATAATTTTGTATTACAGTAATAAATATATTTTAGATTAAAAAAAAAAAAAATAGTTAAAAAACGTTAATAAATATTTGTATTTAACCACTTACCGACTTTTTCATGTCTACCGGTTTCAAGACGTACCCGTTACTTCGTCAGGACACTCACTACACCAACAGGCGAATACTATTCTCCACATTCACCTTTACCATCACCACGCGTAGTATACAAAGTATTTACGAAAAATACATACATAAATTAAGTGTAAAGTTCAACTCCTAAGCTCCGCCCCTCTGTAATCCTCATCCCCATAAACATATCGCAGAATATTAACTTAATTTTAGTGCATGTGGACATGGTAGTGTTTGCATCCCTTTTAACTCTGCATGAATATGTAATTTATGTATTTTTTCGTCAATACTTTTTGTATACTATGATGATGGTAAAGGTGAATGTGTATTTTAGTATTTGCATGTTGGTGTAGTCAGTGTCCTGACAAAGAGACGGGTACGTCTCGAAAACGGTAGACATAAAAAAGTCGGCAAGTGGTTAAATCCAAATATTTACTAACATTGATTAATTAAAAATGTTTGACCACAAATTTAATGCTTTGAACATAAATAAAAAGCTGTTATTTAAAAAAAAAAACAAATCGAATTTTACGATATATAATTTTTGAATTAAGCTTTTGTTCAGGCGAATACATGTATTGATATTTGGTAAGGCATCCAAAATAAAACTCTTTATTGGATTTAATTAAATAAATATATGTGACGCGTTTTATCTTGTAAGGAAATTATCAATCTCTTAGCCGAGTTGGACAATGTCCTAACTAGACGAAACGCGTCAAATATGTTTTTTTTTAAAAAGTAAAATTAAATAAGTCTATGAAGACGTAGCATTGTTTTTCTGCTACAATATTAATTATTTTTTGCTAAGAATTCATTTTCCACTAAGAATTTTCAAAAAAGATTTTTTTTAGAATGATAAGTAGCCGGTGCCACTTCTTACCTCTCCGGCTATCCTTATTTTAAATTGATTATTAATCTCTTTATTATGTTTGTAATGCTAATATCTTATATCCTCCTTGCAATGTCAATAGTGTAAATACATCAATGCACATATTTTGGTACGGTTTTTTCCACAGATCTACCGCAATTTTTGCCTCTCTGTTTACTGACGTTCTTTTAGCTTAGTAGGTCTCTCTTTCGTCTTTCGTACCCTTATACTCTAAGTTTGTACCTCTTTCATTTAGTCGAGATGACTTTAGTCTATGGACATATTATCATTATTTATAATCTCTATTATTATTTTTAATCTATGGTCCTCAATTGACAGATTGACACGCATTTGGCATGAGCGTTTTTGATTTGAACAATGAAAAATAAAATTAAAAACGATTGTGTTGCATTGTGTTCGGTGATTGTGTTTATCTTACCGATTGTTGGTTTAATTTTAAGTGGTCGTTCTCGACAGTGTTTTTTATAAGCGCCGTCTAAACTGCATAATTTCATAATTATTTGTTTGGTTAGCCACCAGTAACTCGTTTAGTAATCAATTTATTACGATGGCTCCTAAGTCAGAAAGAAGCCGTTTCTCTGGAAAGAGAAAGGTTTGCTGTGTTCTTGTTTGTGAAAATACGTCTGTAAAAACACCGAACAAGATTTTTTTTGTCTGTCCACGGGATGATCGAAGGCAAAAATGGTTTAATGCAATAAAATTTTATAAAAATAATATTAATACCAATTCTAAAAACACATTTTACGTATGTGAAGACCATTTCAATGTAAGTTTAGGAACGTGTTTATAATTTCCAAACATTATATTATTTTCATTCTAATTACGATAAAACAGTTTTGTTATTTTGTTCACACAAAGTTTTCAATACAGTTAACATCAATACTTGTTTACAGCTTGAAGAAGATGCTCATAATTTTTTGATGTATAAATTTATCGGAACCAAACTTCGTCTTAAGCGGGACATTGTCCCCCACATATTTAAGGAGCAAAGCGGCAAGCCGAATGAACCAAAAACATTTGTGGAATATCTTCCCTACAAAATGGATTCTATTTTTCCAAATTGTAATTTATCTTCTATTAGAATACTTAAGTTTCGCAAATGCGTAGTACCGATGTGCGAAAATTCCACTAAATATGCACCTGATAAATTATTCATATTCATTCCAAGAAATGAGGAACTCAGGGAGAAATGGTCGATTGCTATGGGACTAGTAGCTTCGCCATGGTCAACTGAAAGCGTTCTGTTTATATGTGAAGATCATTTTGATGTAAGTAAAATAATATTTCGCTTAACAATATTTTGAAATCTTTGTAGACAGGTACTGGATTCAACCCTCTCGACTCTAGCTCTAGGGTAGGAAAAGGCAGCCCAGTACCTGAGGTTGAAGTGTTCGCGAAGCTGTTTTAATACTTAACAATAATTTTTGCTACTTTTTTCTTAATTTTTGTCTTCATGGTTAAATGGACGAAATACTAGCTTCTCTTGAGTTGGATTGTTGTTAAATTGCAACAAGTAAAATCCGATTTCTTTTCAAACCTGAACGCTGTTAACCAGTAGCGTGCCTAGGGTTTACCAGTAAGGCAAGCCCATATTTATACAGCTAAATGTCGATTTACTCCAATTTACAATTACGCCGGGCAGGGTCGGCATGGGATTCCCCGGTTCGGCCGACACTAGACGACAGTAGGCGCCGCGATTCTAATAGCAGACACACTTTTACACATTGTTTTATTATACTACCGTGTACACGAGCAGCTTATTGTGTGTGTGAAATTGTTTCCGAGCTTGTTTTCGTTTAGTTTTTAATAAAAATCAAAAGGTATGATTATATTTTTTATTTTATTATTATTAAAATTCAAATAATATTCAAATATTTGTAGTTTATACTATTATTCTGCAAGAAAGGAAGCAACAATCAAAATAAATGAAATTGGATGCTTTTTAAAAAAAAGTGTGAGAATTTAATTTAGTACCGATGAACTGGTGAGTAAGTATTTATTATGAAAAAAAAAACATTATTTATATCAAGAGATTATTATTTATTTTGTAAACGAATTTAAACTGAATTTATTAAACACATTTATAATTTATTTTGAATATGTATATGATATGTATTAAATAAACATGTTAGATTGTTCTTAGAATTTTGACACGGAACCTAACCTTCCTAACCTAAATCTTCCATTATATTTGTGTTCATTTTATGCAGATTTTTTTTGCGCTGGTGTCTCTCGGAACGGAACCCCGGGGTAAAACGACGTTTGCCTGTATTTTTAACTAACTTGTGGTGTAAATCAACCGTCGGCTTTGTGGTATAGTGGTTAGCGCGTTTGCCTACTGTGCAATAGGTCTAGGGTTTGATTCCCTACACGGTTGTCATGAAATATTTATTTATAAGGTGTTTTTACACTAGAATATTTCATAGCCCCTAGACTGGTACCTGAAGTGTAATACTGATCAACAAATATGATCAAGATACACTGCAATTGGTATACCAATGCAGTGCCCTATGCACCATTAGGTGCGGAAAGGGAATGATGATGAATTCACTTGTGTGACAACATGATGTATGCTTTTTTCACTACAGTAGTACAGTCTACAAAGCATCCAGAAGGCATATTATGACGAATAACAATACTTTATGAAAATATGCACAGGATAATCTTTCAGAGTTTGTTTAAAAAAATGAAACAAAGAAAACACAATATTATTTTATATAAAAGTTGTTCCTCAGATATCAACCATTACCAATAAGTAACATCAATATAATAAAGGATGCGTAGAGTTAAATAATAGTCATCGGAACCCATAGATACATAAATATAATAATGATAAATTATTATTGATATAGGAAAAGGCTAATTGTAGATACGCAAATAAAAAGGGAACTTCGGCCATCTCTGAACTCATTTGATATATTTGGTTTACGCAAATATGCTATTAAATTATTATAAATCTCAATCAGTACAGGTGTTTAATCAATTTAGAGAAAAATAACCGTTTCAAATTATCGAATTCCGTTAAAAAGACCATAATAAATAATCGTAAATTACGTTCGATATAACATGCGAGAGGCGCTCTCTGCTAACTTCACCCCAAAGAAGCTGGCTTCAAATCCTCATATAAAACACAACATATACTGACCAACATTTTATGAGTTTACTGTTTGCATCACATGCAAATTGTGCCATGACAAAAGCCCCATAAGAAGCCCACATGAGTGAGCGAGATAAGAAGACATGTCGTAGCGTTCTTTTTTAATATATATTTGGACCCCTGTATTTAGTAGCCTTACGTGTCATGTACAAGGCTAAGGTACTCAGAAAAAATCCTTTTTGTTTGTCTTGGAAATGGGGTTTTGATCACTGATTTTGGTTTATTACCTTTATGAGTCCAATCACCATTGTTGCAAAGTTCAAGAACAATGGCATGTGATAACTACTTTTAACTACAGTGTGGATATCTGTTAAGGATTTTCCATCTTTTCTGCATTCTGCTTCAAGATTATGGCGTTGTAAACTGAAAAATGGGCACTGAAATAACAGATGTTCGATACTCTGTGAAGAAATATCATCGTATGGACAATAGTCATCATTCCTTAATTTAAACCTATATAGGTAACTTCTCATAGCTCTGTGTCCGGTAAAAATTTGGGTCATTTCAAAAGTACTTTGGTGATGACGACGGAAGTTTGCTGCATCAGCCAGCGTTGGGAAAAACATTTTAGTGATTTTACCTGTAGAAGAAGCGCGGTAATGATCCTCCTAACGCTGTTGCGTATTTTGTTTTATACAGCATTTAGCAAAGCTAAGGGGAAATTCTGAGAAGAAAGGTGCCGTTCTTTTACAAGTTGCGGCTCTTGCTCGTTCATCCGCTCTCTCATTTCCTACGATACCAGCATATCCTCTTATCCAGCATATTTGATTAATCATCCCTCTGATTTTTAGATGCTTAATTTTACTCTGAATATCTACAATTAATGGATTTACCGACCGAGTATCAGTTATAGCTTGAATGCCCGAACGACAATCTGATAATATTTTTACGTCGTAGCGTTCGCGCACATGGATTTCCTGTAGTTCGGATCTCGGGATGCGAACAGTAGGAACGTCGAATAGGTCTCTAATTCTTATGCGGCGCGAAATTTAAACAATGAAATGAATTCTTTTTAAGCGTTTGGTCCATATTTGGTAATTTTTAAATGAAATTGTTAGGCAAGCCCGTGCCTTCTATGCTATGGGCTTCTATGGAAATACCGCCACTGCTGTTAACCTATATATTGTTGGTGTGTTGTATTAAGGGCGAATAAGCTATTTTTAGGAAAGGAAAATGAGATAAAAGGCAAAACATTCTCCTGTCACAGATTATTATATTTTTGAAATTTATATTTTAACATTAACTTTGTGGTTATTCGTTATAGTAAAATACATAAATAAAAAACGATTCATTGATTGTAATGATTGCGATTCAATCTACATTGGAAAAATTAAAAACAACTTAGTATTAGAGTAAAACAACACTTAGGTGCCTAAATGATAATAATTTTTCTGAATTCGCAAACCGTCTGATAGAAAATAATAATAATTTCAATGAATACACCGGATTACATGTTCTTCACATTGAAAATAAAATATCAAATTAGACAACTTGGAAATCTTAGAAATTAAAAAAGCGATTCATAATAAGAAAAAAATAACCAAAAAAAATAAATAAAGATTTCCATATTACATTCTTTAAGGTGTTAATAAATAACCAAACCGTACATTCACGGAGACTAAACCGCTGTGCACGTGCAAACCACGAGCCCACTGTGTGATATCACACGATTGGCCCATTTCACACCACGGAAAAAAACTACCCGGCATGATAAAATACAATACGGTGGATTGATATTTAGTTTTACAGTTAATTATTTATTTAATGCCTGGCAAATGCAATAACCAGTACACCATAAGACCGATTAATCTGCAGTCGATTTCCTTTTGCAGGATTTTTACCTGAGAGTACTTGCTAAATTTCAATAATGATTTTGATAAAATTATCATTAAAATCTCTTTTGTTAAGTTTTACTATATTATTTGAACCGGGTTGTGGTCCCGTGGCTAGTGTTGCGAACTCACGGATCACAAGGTTCGAACCCTACTCTACCCTTACTTGATTTCCATTTTCTAATAGTTAGTTATTTAGAACTCGTTGAAAATGGTCACCAAAATTGAAATATTTGGGCAAATTAAATTATAAGAACGCTAATATGTATTTTTTTTTTTAAATAATATATTATCCGAGGCGTTTTTATTCATAATTTTATTAAAATCATTTACTATAGAGTTTTATAAAAAAAAAAACAAAAATATAAATATTTTAAAATTTGAATAGGTACAAACGAATCTAATAAATGTCAATCCACAATTTTACCGTGCCGTCAATAGGCTATTCTCCATCGGATATCACGCGGTTGGTTTGTTTATTTGGAAATTCTTGTAAAAATGAACAGACTTTAGTTTTAAATATCGTATCCATCTCACTTCCTATCTTTGCAAGAACAACATGACAAAAAGACTTGACTTATTAGCTCCATATGTTTTAAAATGAAATAAAATAGGATAAGATTCATCAATTAATTATTATGCCTTGAAAAAAAAAAGTGGTTAAAAACAAAGTTGCTTTGTATTTATTTTATTATTATATTTATATTTTTTAGATGTTCAATGGCAAGAATTATGCCTAGACTATAATGTGAAAATGAACTTATTTTTGGCATTATGTAGCTCAAAAAATGATTGGAAAAGTTAAAAATGTTTCTTCTGTAAAATTGACATTTGGTTCATTTGCCCTTTCTATTAAACACCAACGATATGTAGGCTATTTGGCCTATTGAATTGTAAAATAAATAGAATAAAAGTTATTGTGTTCCATGTTGTTCATGCATTTCGATGAAGAACCTTTTTAATAAGGGGATATCGTCGCCTTAACTTGCAAATCCACAAATGGTCAAAAATGATAATTTAGAGTTTTCTTTTAGGACTTAAAATAATCTATATATGTGCAAAACTTGTATATCCATACAGTATTGCATTATTTTTTAAAAAATATATAAAAAAAACTATTTTGCTACCATTCACTACTGAAGCAAAAACATTTGATTTACGAGTTTTACAAGTTAGGCCGATGATATGATAGCTTATGCATTTATAGTGAATCTGTCATGAGCTCTGTAATGTAATGTAACATGGCGTTAGACATAGGTTAAGAAGGAATACATAAGTGAAGAATAAAATGTAGGTAAAAAAGTAATAACATATAGGGAAATTGTTAAATTTCTATTAACACACAAATTAAATAACTGTAGTGACTTTTTATTACATATTAGTCTAAAATATAAATTTTAAGGTATGCATTATAAAAAACCTTGAATTTTTATTCACCTGACTTTTTTTTTGCATTTTAAATAAATATTTGCGTTCTTTTAATTTACCCAAATGTTCAATTTTAGGGGGCGCTTTTAACGAGTTATAAATAATTCACTATTAGAAAACAGGAATCGAGTTGGGGTAGAGTGGGGTTCGAACCTCGGACCTTTGCCACTTAGGCACGGAACCACAACTCGATTCCCTTCAGTTTTATGATTTTGTAACTAAGTAATTACATGTATTGTTTGATTTTAATCGATTTGTACAAGTATGGTGTCATTATATTGAGTTATATGCAGAGGAATACCAAATACAAAACAGGTTTAATATTAGGTTTGAATTATTTATCTAATCTTACCTATAAGTTAACATTTTTTTTTGTTGCCATCTCATTTTTCTAAAATATGTAAATAGACAAGAATTTGGTTTTGTCATTCGATACAGCATTTTGTTGGTATACTCATAAGATATTTTATTGATAGCTTGACCTTTTATTATAATTGTATTAAACGTTGTCTGGCAAACAACAACAGGATAACCAAAACAATATACAATGTTATAAAAATAGTAATGTACAAGACAACACAAACTCCTAATTTGGACATGTCTAGATTTTTTGTTTTTTCACATTTATTAATTCACATTTATAGCAGGTAGGGACAGATATGTAGGAGCCATAAAACAAAAGAAACTGCAAACAGTTAACATTATTGTGTAGCCTAATATTATAATTGAGAATATTGTATTAGGAGGTTCATCTATTTATTTTGTGAAATACATTGATTCAACAAATAATGCCGGTTGATAGATACTGTGATAAAGCGTATAAAAATATAATTAAACTAGCAGGTTGTTGAAAAAAATAACAAAAGTGTAAAATTTCTAAACATAATTTTTGAGTGGAGAAAGGGGTCAATTGAGAATTTAAAAAATTAAATAATAGTAATAATATTAAAACACGCAATTAGGTGCAAACTGTTTGTAATTATATGTGTAATTTAATTACTATTTCAATCAATAAAATTTAAAAAAACATAAAAATTTTACCTACATTAGTTTTATAAAATTTAGTGAAAACAATATTTAGGCCATAGAATTAAGAATAGTCCAGAAGAAGCGTAGAATCATATTTTAATACATCGGACTGTGTCCAAAAATCCCCCCACTATGCTCCACTTTCGCCGCGCGCATTCGTGATGTCGCCGCGTAATGTTGCACGATGGGAAAAAATATAATCTTATCACAAATGTAAGGTTAAAAAAATGCAATCTGTTAATTTCTCTAATTTTTTTTTGTGCACGCGGAAATATTGATTGATACAACAGAGTAGATGAGTAAAGGGTCATTTAAAAAGAGAAATTTAATTAATGAACTTTAAACTTAAAATATAAAACAAATTTTATTTTACATAAAACGGATATTTTTATATCATGTTAAATAATAATTTATGTTTTAAAGATAATGTCGGTCAAATGTCCACCACAGAATTGTTTAATCCGAGGTCCAACTTTCATTAGTTCTCTCATTAGATGATCAAAAGTAGGGTAAAAAAAATACTACCCTGGCAACAATAACGAAATGTCTAACGAAATTTTGTTTCTTCGACAATCTGACAGATGGAATAATAATTTAATTTTTAAGTAATGCATTTGCTACTTACACATTCATTTGATAATTACTCATGAAATGTGATCCCATCCTGTTTCTTTGAGATCCTAGCAGTATTTCTACACTTTAAAAAGACACAACACGGTATAGTTAAAGACGTCTACAAAGAAACTAATGGGTCAAAACGTAAACCTACTCATTTATGAGTAGTTTAGTCGCCTTGTGTTTGATGTGCGTATGCGGTTTCTGGACTATTCTTAATTCTATGATTTAGGCATATTGGCGCAATTAAGTTTTTCAAATAAATTCAAATTACTCGATCAAGACACGCACAGTGACGTTACCTGTAAAAAAGAAAATTGGGATTTTAAATATATAAATCTTTAAAATATCACAGTCATAGAATTAAGAATAGTCCAGAAACCGCATACGCACATCAAATAGAAGGCGACTCAACTACTCATAAATGAGTAGGTTTATGTTTTGACCCATTAGTTTCTTTGTAGACGTCGCTCAGTACGCAACTCCTGCTTAGAATTTAACCATGCCGTGTTGTGTCCTTTTAAAGTGTAGAAATACTGCTAGGATCTTAAAGAAACAGGATGCAATCACATTTCACGTGTAATTATTAAATGAATGTATATGTCACAAATGCATTACTTAAAAATTTAATTATTTTTCCATCTGTCAGATTGTCGGAGAAACAAAATGGAAATTTCGTTAGTGTTGCCAGGGAAGTAATTTTTTTACCCTACTTTACTCGTATAATAAGAGAAATAATGAAAATTGAACCTCGGATTAAACAACGCCGTGGTGGACGTTTGACCGAAATTATCTTTAAAACATCAAATATTATTTAACATGATATTAAAATATCCATTTTATGTAATATAAAATTTGTTTTATATATTTAAGTTCAAAGTTCATTCATTCAATTAATCTTATTAAATGACCCTTTACTTATCTACTCTGTTGTGCCAATCAAAGTTTCCGAGTGCACAATAAAATTTCTGAAAAATTAACAAATAGTTTTTTTTTCACCTTACATTTGTGTTATGGTTATATTCTTCGCGATCTGGCAATATTACGCGGTCACTTCAAGTATGCGCGCGGCGAAAGTGTGTCTAAGTGGAGGAATTATTGGACACAGTCCGATGTATTCAAATATGATTCTACGCTCCTTCTGGACTATTCTTAATTCTATGAACACAGTAGTGTCAAAATAATATGGAAAAAATTAGAAATATAGTTTTGGTGTTTTGGCTTTGTAATATTTCGAAATATACTAATGACCCCCTCTCCCTCTTGGTCGGCTCGCCTCTCACCATTCCGCGGCTATTGACAGTTGACAGATCCATGCAATCGGCAATCGTTGCTTGCCAGCAGATATATTGATCGAATCAATTCAATAATCGAACTATTTAATATTCGATTGATGCAATGGGGAACGTTAGCTCTACGGGAAATTTGATACAATAAACGTTTTCTTGCGCGCGGTAAAAAATTGGAGCGTTTAATCGTACGGCAGAGTTTCGAAAGTGTACGAAAAAAAAGGCGGAGTTATAGTAGAGAATAATACGATATATAAAAATTGAAAAAAAATATTGTTGGTTCAGTTTAATAGTCTATTAACAAATAATTAAATAAAATAAGAAAAACCACCGATCTTCCTCATTCGTCGATTCGGTGTGAAGTTGAACTGATACAATAATCGAATTTATTCGAAATTCGAATGACCATCTCTACATCATGACCAGTGACGTCATACGCAGCGAGACCGCGTCTTCCGTTTTCGCTGGGAGTGAAGTGTCGAGGTTTACACAAAAAAATAATAGATTTACCGAATAACTTTACAGATTGTTTTTATTAAATAAAAAAAAAAACATTTTATTAGCCAATAAAAAATGAAATAAGTCTCGCAGTAGTGTAATTTGTGAGTGTCTTGAGTTTTTGTATATAGTTCTACATTATCTCGGTCTTGTATAGGTTTGTGACTTCATGGCGCGCTGTGCTCATTGGTTATGGCCATTTTCGTCATTTTGACTTCTAGTTTTTAGCTGTGGTTTCTATTTTTTTTAAATGTAACTTATAAATCACTAAACCAGTCAGAGAAATCAGTTTGACACTTGGTTTTCGTGTGGTCGATCGTTAAATTGACATTTTTTAATGAACTCGCTTATGATGACTTCAGTAATACGATACAAATATTGTTTAGTACCTTTGTGTAAAAATACTACATTTCGGACACCAAATAAAATATTTTTACCCTATCCCACAAATGAAATATTACGAAGTAATTGGTGTCTTGCTATGAAAAGAAACCTACCAAAATATAAAATTTTATCTCCAAGAAGTCGTCTTTATGTATGTGAAGATCATTTTAATGTAAGTACTCTTGTTTTAGCATGTGTAAAATAATAACTAGTAGCAATGAATCACTTCCCCATAGTCATTTCATCATCAGAGGGGATACGGTTGGCTTGACCAACTTCATGTTTTCTCTCACTGTACATTCACTCTACATGTCCTAACCGTGTGGGATTTTAGTTCTCTATCTAACTGTGGCTTAAAATTAAAAATATGTTTTGAATAATTAAAAAAAAACATTAAGTTAGTGTGTATAAGCTGTCAATGTGTACATATATTTTGGACAAAAAGTGAAAAAAGAAAACTGTTTGTTTTAAAGCATTGTTTTAGATAGTATATTATCATTGACGCTTTATTCCAAACCAAAATATGTGAAGAATTGTGTCATTTTAATTTAAATTCATGACTGTGCCGGATGCAGAAGTGCCTAAATTTAACTATCTGGAATACTACCTCTCATAATAAATTTATATAACAGTACAATACATCGAGAACAGTGTAATTTAAGTAAACATACTAACGTTTATTCATAAATACATAACATTCACAATGATAAAAAAAATACAATCAGAAATTTTGGGCGGGTTCCATTCTACTCTAGAGTTGCATCTCAAAATGGACGCAAAGCCCATGGAACAAAAGGCTTCATCCAACATGTGCATCTTTCTATCTACTAAGAATTAACTGAAAACTTATGGCTAATATCTTTTCGGTTACCAAGCCGAGGGTGTCGTACGCGGGACTACCTACCCCTCGGAGATCGGTAGTTGCTTTGATCTTGTGAGCAATAATATAATATGTAAAAACAGTGCTTTAGTTGTTTATTGATTTAGTTGCTTATTGTTTACCTTTTATTGTGTCAATGCGCTTTGTAGCTGCGAGACATTCGTTAAACTAGCTTCTGTGTGTAAATGTCATAAACTATCAAATTATTTCAAACTTAAAATTCAAAATTAGAGTCAAGAATTTCAACCGTCTGCAGGATGTGTTGTAATCCAGCTCTGATTTGTAAACAATTTTGAAAAAATAATTAGAAACACCAAAATTCAATTTTAAAAAATGTAAATGGGGGCTATGTAAATATCGTCCATGCGCTCTGTAGCTGCAAGACATGCTGTAATCTAGTTCTTATCTGTTGTTAAATTTTATTATAATTGGAATCAAGGAACTAAAATACCAACCGTCTATGCGCTATGTATCTGCAAGACGTGTTGGGACATTTATTGTACGGCGCCCTTGAGGTGATATATACATCTTCTCATGCACGCGCGCCGATTATTCCAACTTTTAACATGTCCATTTTCAAGTATTTGTTGGATTTGGTCATGCCATGTCTTTCTCGGTCTTCCTCTAATTCTGCATCCATCAACATTCGCATTATAAATACTTTTAGCTGTTCTTTCGCTGTCCATTCGCTCTACATGTCCAAACCAACGCAGAGCTGCTTTCTTGATTTTGTCGACAATGCTTATCTCAGCCTTACATAATGTACAGATTTCAACATTTGTGCATCTATCATACATAGTTTTACCACACATTCACCCGAGAGATCGCATTTCGACAGCATTCAGCCTACTTTCATCCCTGTTTCAAGTCCATACTTCACTCCCATACATCAAGGTCGGGACCAGGACTCCATTGTGAACTGCTAATTTTGTCTTTTGTGACAAACATTTATTTGCCACGGTTGATTTCAGTGCACCGTTCACTCTGTTCCCGGCACTCACCCTCCTTTCAATATCTTTCTCAGTCGTTCCATCCCTAGTAAACATACTTCCCAGGTACACAAATTCCTCTACCTGTTTTAGTATTCACAGTGATTTCACATTTAGTTATGCTTTCATTTCTTTCAAAAACCATCGCATTCGATTTATTGACATTCACCAGGAAATCGCTTGCCTCGCATACATCATAGACTGTATATAAACTATCCAAAATAATAATAATGTTGTGAAGAATGTTTACCAGTAATTTGGGAATTTCAGCAAGACAAAAAGCGGTTAATAGATAATTCTGTCACTGTGATCGATTGGTCATTGTGATCTCAACCCTATTGATAATTTATAGAATAATGTAAAATTAAAATTATGAAAAAAAAATTGTAGTAATTTAAATTGTTGTTTGAGAATAGAAAAAATATCTTTAACAATATTCCAGTTGAAAGATGCCAGAAGCTAATTAAATCAATGCCCAGAAGATGTATGTCAGTTTTAAAGGTAAAAGGGTACCATACTAAATATCAATTAAGAAATTAGAATAGGGTTTATTTTTAGTTTTTTATGAGAAAATATTCTTGTCCCTATTTAAATACTCTTAAGTAATGGTCATTATAAAACTATTATTAAAATAAATATATTTTAATTTACATGTTGCTTTATTTAATATCCAGTTGCATTACTAAAAAAATACTATGTACTGTAGATGATTTTATAGTTTTTGTACAAGTGTCCCTATTCCCGTGCTCGCCACTGCATATAGTTAATTTATAGTTTAACACCAGTGATAGACCGAAATAAGATTTTCAGCTAAAACTGAAACCGAATTTCGGCTTCTGTTCTAGTTTTGGCCGAAATCGAAACTTATTAAAATAAGTAAAAAGTCACTTCAAAATGCCCAAAATTAGGTGTTTTTTATTGTTGAACATTAGGAGTTCATTAAAATATGTATTAAATAAATTACACAATGAAATAAAAGACAAGTTTAATGTGACAAATAACAACACTCACTGGTCAAAAGACAAAACAAACTAAAAGTCGCAAGTCACGCGGCCGAATAACGAGCCATTATATGCTCTAGAGTACAACCGAATGTAATCCGGCGCATCTTGACCGCAGGTTTCGGCTGAGTCGAAAAACGTAAAAGCGTAAGCCTTAAAAACGAAACCGGCGGCCAAAATCAATTTTATTATCCGAAACTGAACCTTTGGTCGTTTACTATTTAACACAACATATAATTTTACTGCCATATATAAAATTTTAATTTTGAATTTGCATTTTTTCTAAATGGGAGTCTGATTTTTAGCTTTTCTCTTGTATTATGATCATGTTCAAGTTGGTTTTGATATTTTTTTTTCCATAAATTCTGTGTTTTTTTTAGAATTAATAAATTTATACACAAATATCGTTGTATTGTAAAATATTCATGATAGTATTTTTAATTGATTTAACATCAACTTGACCATTGTGTATATGTTTTTTTTTCAAAATAATTCTTTAGGCTTTGTTTTTATAGTATGGTTAATTTGCGTAATTAAAAATATATATATGTTTTAAAAATAGTTAATTTATATTACAGCTTGAAGAAGATACAAGAAACTACATGCAAGTAAAGTTAATGGGTGGTGCATTGTCTTTGAAAAAAGATGTTGTACCACATAAATTTGACTGCCAAAAAAACACCGATTCCAAACTAGAAATTAAACAACTGCTCCATAACAAGTCGGAAGCTACGGTAAGTGTTATTTAATTTAAAATTGATTCAACGGCAAAAATTATTTAACAAAAAATGCACTTTTTGTAGTTTAAATTTTTTTTGAGCCTTTATAAAATAAAGTCATAATTTTTGCAAGTTAAATGGAATGTAACAAATGCTTCAGTAGCGGTTTTGCATTTTCAAGCGACACTGCTCTGCAAGTGCATAACTCGTCACTTCGGGTTCAGTAATCTGATCTGTTTCTATTTGTATTTTCCACACATAAAACAAAACAAACAACAACAAACCACGTCTTAAGTAGAATCTGCTCCCTCTAAAAATTTTTTTGTGTCCACAGGATGGTCGAAGAACGAAATGGTTTGTAGCAAAAAAAAATCTTAAAAAAAAAAAGATTACTAAAACTAAAAACACCGACTACACACATAAAGAACGATTCAATGTAAGTAAAGTGATATTTTAAATGTGTATGCTGACATAGTTTTATGTTTTTATTTAATTTCTTTCACAAAGTAAATGTTTTATTTTCATTAATCATTTAATGCGTTCGCTATTTTATCGTAGGATGGACACATTACGTATAATATTATCATAACTTTATAATTATTTTGAATATTTCACTTCCAACTGAACCGTAGTTGATGGTTTAAAGGAAATCTTATTTGATTAACATACCGGGACACTTATGTTACTGAATAGAGACACAATATCTCTTACTACCATACAATTACTTCAGTTTCACGTAGGCTATAGCCAACTTTTCACTACCAATGTCTTTTGGACTGATTGCTATAGCCATCATTTCCTAAAAGAGAGACACGGTTGTAACGGCGATTGCCGGCATAGCCGCGAATGTGTTAATCACAGTTGTTTATGGAGAAAGGTAACCTCCATCAGTGCATGTTTGACAGTTTTAATAAGAAAATGTCGAAAATAAATAAACCTTTAATGTAACTTTGAATAGTTTTTAACATAGTTAATGTCAATATAATAATTCAGTGCTTGTTTTCAGCTTGAAGAGAATACTAATACTTTTATAGTGAATAAATCAATTAGAAACAAATTGGAAGTCAAGTCGGTCATTCTTCCGCACATACTACAAGAAGAATCGAGAATACCCATGGAATCTTCTCCCTCCAATATTGATTGTATTTCTTCACCTGCGAATTTATCTTCTCCTGGACTTAAGAAATGCCTAGTACCAATGTGCAATAATACCACTAGAAATGCGCCTAATAAAATATTTACATTAGTTCCAAGAAATACGGCTCTGAGGAAGAGGTGGGCGATTGCTGCGGGACTAGACTCGCCTTGGTCAATTAGCAGAACTCTGTTTATATGTCAAGATCATTTTGATGTGAGTAAAATAAGACAATGGTCTTGTGGTTACATACAGCATTTTTTAGTAAAATAATAAAATAATTCATGTAATGTTACAGCTTGAAAAAGACGCAAAAAACTACATGCAAGTAAAGTTAATGGGTGGTGCAATTTTATTTAAGCAAAATGTTATACCACATAAATTTGACTGCCAGAAGAATTTTAATTCCCCGTTAAAGTTAGGAGTCAAACAACAACTCCATAGCAAGTCGAGAAGCAAAGCAAGCAAGTCCAAAGTCATTGTAAGTGGCATTGAATTAATTTGTAGAAAAATATTTTATTTTAACATAAAAAGTGGTCAATAATGGTTTAAAATGGTTTGTATGTTTTGTTTATTCTTCGTAAAAAGGTTTATTTTAATAATGGCTGGTTTATTTATTGCCTCGAGGCAATTTCTTATTACCCAACCGAACAGTGGGACTTTCTGTGTTTTGCTTGAAATCAGTAGAGACGACCACCATTACAACCAGCTCCTGGTACCACTTAAAAATAAAGTCAATATGATTTCTTACAATTTTGATTGTGAGCTGGTGATTTCCATTTATGTAGTCTTCTTTTAGGAAATTTAAACATTATATCGGTGATAAACTTAGTTCTTCTTCTTGACAGAACGGAAAAAGTCTATCTCCTCTTTCATTTCTATCACCAAACTCGAAATGTCCAGTAATTCCTTTGGTTTCTTGTGTTCCTACTTTGTAATTGAAATCTCCCATAGTTATGATCTCATGTTTTTCTGTCTATCCCAAAATCCCCTGACTTTGTCAAACCAAATCATCGAAAGGGTCGAGAGTTTCAAATACCTGGGAGTATATGTTCCGGGAAATGGCAGCTTTCTAAAAAAACTGGGAGTGTGGCTAGGAATAGTAGGCGCCACATTCAACAGTACGAAGGCTGTCTGGAGATCGGATATTTACTTAGTGAAAAACAAATACCGACTATATAACGCCTGCATAATAATAATAATAATAATGTTTGGATAATTTATATAGCGCCATTTTTGTGAAAATCACCTCAAGGGCGCTGTACTATAAATAAATATCCCAACACGTCTTGCAGCTACTGAGCGCATGGACGGTTGGATTCTAGTTCCTCGTCTCCAATTACGATATATTACAATTATGATATATATGAGCTAGATAACAGAACGTCTTGCAGCTACAGAGCGCATGGACAATAAGAAATCTAGCCCCTATTTACATTTTTATTTTTAAATTTTTTATTTGACAATGAAGTTTAGAGTTTAAGTGATATTTTAAAAACGAAATAAAAAGCAGATTTATAAAATTAGAATTTAGATAGCAACAAGTCTTGCAGCTACTGAGCGCATGGACGGTTGAAATTCTAGACCCCATTTACTAAATTTAGATATTTGATAGTTGATAACATTTACATAATATGATAGCTAACATCACAAAAAGTCTTGCAGCTTCAAAACGCATCGAAAAATGGAATTTCAACAACATAAGAATGATTTTAAAAAGTTAATGATAAAAAATAATTTTAAGAAACGCAATAATAATACATTGAGCAAAGAACTAGTAAGTATGGCAATTAAGTGAACATGTAACAGCACAAAAAGTAAAATATAAAAAAGTAAACAAAGATAGCATTCCTTAACTTATTATTAGGGTTAACAAGACAATAGACGATATCCAAACTCAAACTCGTCCCTATTTTATTTTCGCATGCAGTAAACAGGATCTATTGTCTTTTTCCTAGTAAATAACTGTATAAACACTTGGTTCACATTTGGCTGTTCCCTGGGAGATGATAGTAGAAACGCATCTGCGTAGTGTAGAGTGTAGGTACCAAGGAATATATCCGCTTCTTTTTAGTTTTGTTTGTTATTACGCATGTTTCCCGCCTAAAATTTCTGATTATTATTATTTTACTTTGATTAAGATGTCAGATAAACTTGTGTATTACTTTTGATATTCAAGTAATTTTACCTGATTTTTCGAGGAAAAAAGGTATCATTTGTATTTTTAAATGAACATAGAGAGGTAGCACTATATCATACAGAAATTGTTTTATAATAAATAGTTAAATTTCGGCACTTGATCTTCACAAATAAACACTTTTTTTAAACAGTTTTAACAGAAGCACAGTTATACATCATAACAGCTATTCTTCTCTATAGATGCGAATCGTGGCACCTCAGTAGGGCTCCAAAAAGCAAAATACTGAGTTTTGAGAATAGGTGTCTCAGAAGAATCTTGGGTGTGCGGTGGTTTGACTTTGTGCGGAATGAAGTAATAAGAGGATGGACGCAGCAAACTCCGGTGACAATTGTCATCAAGCGGAGGCGATACGGTTGGCTTAGCCATGTACTGCGGATGCCTCCTGGGAGCCTTAACCACGCTTGCCTACTTTACAAGGCTCTGACCTCGTAATAATAATATAATAGGATTAAAATGCACGGTGACCATATTAGCTGATTATGTCACACTCCCTCAACGTGAATTTGAGGAGGAATTCTCTTCTTACCTTATTTTTGTACCTAATTGTGATGGGTTTTCTTCACGAATTGCATCAAATCTCGATAATTTGTTTTGTAAAGAGGTCTAGTCTACTACGCTACTACGCTACTAGTCCAAGGAAATTATCAAATTATAGTGAAACACTATTTCTACAGATTTTTGACCTTGTTATTCTTAATTATTGAAATTGTACCCGGGATCTCGCACATTTAAAAAATGTGTTAATCACACACAACAAGGTGGAGAATTATTATGATCATAAAAATTCTTGAATTTTCTATAGAAAAACATTCACAAGGAATTACAAATTTGTGCCTACCCATTTTTGTTCACAAAGTTTTTTTTTTACTAAATAGGTACATGTGTATTTCACGATAATTTTTACACATTTTTTTTTTGAAAAATACATAAATGTATCTGTGTATATAGATTTTTCTAATATGGTACACAAATTTACAAAATACCTAACGTAGCGAGTGTACTTTATCTTGGCTCATAGAGTTTCTTAAAAAGGCCTTAATTCGCTTTAGCGTAGAAAAATATCTTTCGATCTCAACAGTACAGGATTTAAATTCTACGAGTCAATATGAGTCTAGTGCATACGAAACAGGACCGTAACAAACACTAGGTAATTGGACATGTGCAAAAAACAATATATTATAATAATATTCATTCACAAAGCTCATTTCAATCTTGTAAAAAGGGACGAGAAAATATAAACTTATGATAATCTTTTCCATTAAGAATTCGTCCTTTTTAAGTGTAGGTATGTAAAATACATAGGAATTCATTTATCATCGTACCTCTTCCAGTATGTCTATACCAATGATATGATATTATTATTATCAATCTTATTCTTATCTTCCTTGTTTCATGTTGTTATTTTTACCGGGACAATGCCCGCGTTCGAATGAATTTTGGGTGAAATGTTCCGATGTTCATGTACGCACGGGACGTTTCATCTCTTTCTTTCTCATGAGAAAATTTAGAGATAAGCCATAAGCTTTGGGACAGTTGCAGAAATGACCCGTGCATTTGACATAACATGAATATTTGATGGCGCACATGCTTAATAGTATTCTAGATTACATCTATAAAAACATCAAGATAAATAGGTCCTTATATATATTTGAATGAATGATTTTGAAAAAAATATTACAAAACCTAATTGCATTTTATTATATACTTTCTTTATAATGTATTTTTAGTAAATTATTTTAATTGGTGGCAAATTTTGGGGGGTCATTTACCCAATGGACATAAGGGAAAGCTGCCACTGGTGTTAAGTGTATACAAGCGTTTTAATTTAATTAAAATGTTTACCCTGATTCTTATTGTGTTGTGTGTATGAAATAGGCTAAGCCAGTTAGTTACACAACATACAAAAATAAGACAAATCTTCTATGTAAACGTTTTGAAATTAAGGTTTACGTCTATCAATTCGGGAGTTAATTGGTACCTGAAATTGTTAGATATAAACTTTTTTATGTGGCAATGAATATAAAATTTAAACTTCTTTTTTGTTTTACAGAAAGAGTCCCCAGAATTAAACAGAAATAAGCCAGCAGAAGATGAAGTTTATATAAAAGAAGAAATTATTCCTCACTTAAATTCTGATGTTAATAATTATCGAGGTCCAGATATAAATATCAAGAAAGAAATTATTGAAAATTTGGATATGAAAATAAATCATTTAGATGTACATCATGAAAGAGATAGCCTATGTCATGATATTAAAAAAGAAATTCTCGATAATTACAATAGTGAAAGCGATTTACTTAATTTAAATGTACCTGAATATGAACACGCTATTGTCCAAAAAGAAGTTTACGAGTATTCCGCTGATGAACTGGAATATGATCCTTTAGATGTCAGATTAGAAAATAAAAAAAAAGAGTCAAAATCTCTTTACAAATGTTTGTTTTGTAATAGAATATTTAAAAAAGTTTCGTTCTTAAAAAAACATCTCATATCTCACTCTCAGGGAGGTTTAGCGGTATCTAATAAGTTATTGGGTTATTTAACACCTAACGATGGATTTTATACTTGTGACTGCGGAAAAAGATTTCGCTCACTTAAATTCTTTAGTTCTTGTGTAAAAAAGCATTCCACAAACAATGATAATTTAGACATAAAATATTTAACAAACATATGCTGCTTAAGAACTAAAGAGAGGAATGTGGCTTTAATGCACTGTGAATTTTGCAATTTCAGTTGTAAGAGTGCAAAAAATATGATCAAACATATGCATAATTGTAATCATAAAAGAAAAGAAATTGTCAATTTAGATACTGCAATATATTATAATAATTCAAATGAACCCGAATGTCAAAATTATAATGTAAAAAGGGAGCTTATTGGGTATTCTGATTTACAAATAGAATATGATCCTTAATATTTCAGATCAAAAACCAACAAACCAATACGCCGTTTCCCCGTAGTGGTAGGCAGAGAGGATAGAATGTTGTATCACTCGGTTTTTGCATACAGACCTTGATTTCTCTACCCTCGTACATCTTATGCAAGCACAGCAATTATTTCGACTTTTGACATGTCCATCTTCAAGTATTCAATTTCCGATCAGAATACAAAAAAATGAGTAATACAAATTAATAAAGCATTTACATATCTTTAATTTGTAATAGATTATATAAAAAAAACTTTCTTTAATAAATATCAGAAATTTCAGTCAAGTTATATAATTATTTTACAAGAGCAAAAGGTGGCCTCCATTGCGTAATAGCTATGACTACGTTTCCGGGTATCCCGGTGAGACTGCAATAATTAAATGTGACTTTTTCAAGCTTTGGTATTTTGTTCTATAATTCACCACTGTAATTGGGCTTCTTTGTTTGTTGTGGTGCAAAAATAAATACAAATATTTGTTAATGGTAAAAGGATTTAATTTACATATCCGTTTTATTTCTCACTTAAAAAATAATTATTTGATAGAAAAAAGTTTAAAAATATTTTTATCTAAGTTTGTAAACCACCACACGATTACGTATTGCTCAAAATATTTCACACATATTGTTTGTACATTCATTTGGTTTGTTCAGTTTTTTCTCAACTATATCTGACATTTATTTTTATGGTAAATTATCAATAGTTTACAAGAAAATAACAATATCAAAAAGAAGAAAGATTAACAAACAAATAATTTATTTGGATACTGTAACAATAAAAAAAAAAAACAATGATTTACCATTTCTTATGTAATATCAGCTTGTTCTGCATATAGCGGCAGCAGTATTTACAATTTTGCTATTTCACCTTTATTTTGAAATATTTTAATTGATTCCATTTTTGTATCTCATCATTTTCACAATGGTTGATAGTAGTTATAAAATATACACATTTCAATTGAGATCCATACTACATTAAACAGTACATTGTATTTTTTTTTACACATATGTATATATTTTTTGCATAGTGAAAACAAAAAAGTCCCACATAGATGTTGCCTGTGCAGTGTATACATACCACATTTATATTGTGAATTGAACATTTTTTATTTATTTTTTAAATGCATGTATTAGGTGTTAACATACGTCGTGTCCGTTTTTTTCCAAATTTAAAAATGAGTACCAAAAGTTTAAAGTAATGGTAAAGGTCATTCAAAAGAAAAATTTTTGCTTCACAAAAGATAGTGTTTGATTTTACATTACCAATATTATTTTATTTGATTACAAGCCTTCAAAATGGAATGTCAGGTAGATGAAAGTGAGCATTTTCGATCTTTTCTGGTCGCATGAAATCAAGGGAATAAAGCTGCCAAAGCTGCTTGCAATATTTGCGCAGTGTACGGTGAATATGCTGTGAATTATTGATTAGTTCGTTGGGAAATAATGAAGGAGAATATACTAATGGCTAATTTTATATTATTAATAATCACATTATTGAAAAATGTAATTTTTTGAATAGTGACATTTTTCTTCCGGACCAGCAATATGTTCTTGTATGTGCATAACATAAAATACACAAGGCACATGTGTATACATTAAAAAAATATTATTAAAATAAAAAACAAAATATTTAAATTTTTTATCAATGACTTTGTTTTTTTTAAAAATATGTATTATTTTATTTAAATGTTTTTATTTTATCATTTATAAATTGTTATTTTTTCATGTGCGTGTACACAATTATAAAATTTAGGTATTTATTAATCAATTAATATTTAAAAAAAATATTGTATTAGAATCTTGTATTGGTGCAACATTTTATCAAATTATATTCTTAATGGTACAAATATGTAAAGCATCGATATAATTTCAACCTTATATAAATATGTATTATTTTGCAGTTTTATGTATTTGTATTTTTTATAATAAAAAAAATATGTAGCAAATAATAAAAATAATATTTGTTAATAATTTAAAATGAATGTTAATAATACACAAACCATTATTGTATTTAAAATTATTACAATATATAAATATTACAATACATATTATAACAATATTTTTATTGTACTGTCGAAGGTGTATTTGATTTCGGCTTTCCTAGAAAATCTCAGGCTACTGGTGGGAGGCGATATCCGAAGTGGCTGCCTGGGAATATTGTTAGAGACATACATACTAAGCATTTCTATCATAAACAATGGAAAGTTCTGGTTGTAGCGGTTATTATGAGATGTTTGGGTGTTGCAGATCTGTCGTAAGACGTAGAATTCGATTGGCGTACCGGGAATTCATTTCCAGCATGGAAAACAATATTTTTCAAGATCCAAATACCTTTTGGGACCACATAAAGTCGCAAAAGGCAGTTGGCGGGAAAGTTGACTCCATGACATGGGGTGAAAAAATGGTTCGGGCTGCAAACATAGCCGAGGTGTTTGCAGGTCATTTTAAAACAGTTTATAGTAATGAACCTCTGCTTCATGACAACTTCTGACGATTTTTGTCTTCTCGAGCGGATAAATCTGAATGGGGAAGGCGAAACAAACTTAGGTTTAATGTTTCCAAGCATTCGGTCACGTCCTTCACTAGGGCCTAAAACATTCTGTTTTTTCACTACAAAATGAATAACCGGAGTCTGTTAAGGATCTGTGCGTTAGATTTGTGAGCACTCTGACATTTAATGAATATATAGAGACAATCAGTGGTAAGTTTGGGGGCCACATGAACTGAAGTACTCTCTTATGATAGAGAAAATCCAAAAGAAGATTCTGATATATCTCTACATGAGAGAGTGTGGGTATTATCCTTGGCTCTACCTGACCGAGTTTCTCCAGGGTATGCTTGGCTACAACAGTTTAAAGACTAGAAAGAATGTGTATTTGACTACACATTTTTATCGATTGTTGCGTATGTATGGTAAGTATGGTCAATAATTCTGAAATTATGATGAGCATTGATTTGTATGTTCCTGATAACCCAAGACAGCGTCAGCATATATTGTCTCACATTCCGAAATACAAGACCAACCTGCCGATGGTTATGTCCGTTGGAAGGGCTACTGCTATGCTGAACAACATCGCTCTGGATGTTGATCTGTTCCATGTATCCGAATTCTCCTACTATTTTGACGAGTCTCTATGTATTTTTTTGTCCTTTTTAATAAGTACGTCTTGAATTTTAGTTTGTAATGTACGTATTATTTTTAATAAATGAATTGAATTGATGTTGTGTGTATTATTAACATTCATTTTGATGGTTCAGTTCCATAAAGCTATAATTAAAAATGACTTGTTTTGAGAAATGTCATGTCAAAGTTTTGACTAATCTTAATTGATTTGTAAAAACTATTTATATCACACATATATTATATATATATATTCATGTGAAATATGTACACAATAATTAATAGTTTTAAGAGATTAATTTAGTTGAGAGATTGTTAAGTTTATTTATTTCTATATGAAAATATTTGTCCAACAAGAGAAAACTGACAATTTTTAAGATTTATACCTTTGTAGAACTAAAAAGGAGTGTTCTTTTAATATAATAGGTAATATATTCTCATATTAATATACTCATATTCTCATATTAATATTAATATACTCATATCAATTTTAACTTTTTAATTTTAATTATTAATTTTAACTTTTAATTTAAACCTTTAACTTAATTTTTTTTTTTTTTTTTAAGAAAAGAAATATTTGCGTTCTTATGATTTACCCAAATATTTAATTTTAAGGGGCCATTCTCAACGAGTTGTAAATAACTCACTATTAGAAAATGGAATCAAGTTGGGGTAGAGTGGGATTCGAACCTTTGGTCCGTGAGTCCGAGACACTAGCCACGGGACCACAACCCGATTTTAATTTAAACTTTTCATTTTAACTTTAACTTTTGATTTTAATTTTAACTTTTGATTTCAACTCTTAATTTATACTTACTTACATCTACTACCTGCATCTAATAATTTATTGTTGGTTGTGATTTTTTAACAAATAAATTTAAATGTTCATGGAAGCAGAGAGAGAGGGAGGAAAGTAGAGTAGCTATACAATGTCTTCTCCTTTTAATGTACTTTTAATGTAATATTTTTTTTTTACTTTTTTAGAATTCAATTATTTTTCCCCTCTCCTGCATTCATAATAAATTAGTGTGAAATCTGTAATTGGTCTTACTTTTTTTAATTGTTCTTTTGTACCTTGTTTTATATAAAGACTGTATGATTTCATCAATAAATAAATTACCCATTATATTTTTTTTAATTAGATACTCGCCATTCTATGGAACTGAGCCATTTATCCAAATATGTATTATTTATTTTTTGATAAGTTAATGGTTCTTGACTAAATTGTAAAAATGAAAGCAACAAAGTTACAAAACTTTAATTGTGATATATTTTCTACAATAAAAAAAACAACCCGCATTAGAAAATAGTTACAAATTTTCTTTAACATTACCTACATAAAATTACATTTCCATGACATTTTGTGTTTAGTTGCATTATTGACATGAAACATAGTTTAATTTCACTTTGTTTTTAACCACTTCTTTTTTATTTGAATTAAAAATAATTAATAACAAGAAAAAAAAAAAATAACCAAGCAAACAATATTTCCCTTAACACACTCGTGTCTAGTTTTAAAAATTATATCCACCTCACTCCACACCTCCCAGCTTTACAAGAACATGACAAAAAGACATGACTATAATATGTTTAGATTTAATATTTAGTGAACACTGTTAAAATAAAATAAGATAAGATTCATTAGCAAATTAACAATTAGTAATAACCACCAAGTTAAAGTGCTTCAAATATATATATGAGTACATATTTTTTTTACATAATATTTATATTAAAAAAGATAAATTAAGCAATTGATTGACTTGAAAAAACTGATTTGTGAACACTACCAATAATAAGTGACCATACTAAGAGTTTTCTAAGAATGGTCTTAACTATGAAATTTGTTGCTTCATGGTTGATAGTGATGTGAACATTTTTGTTGCGACACTTAAATCAATCTTTTTTGTAAATTTAAAAAAAAAATGATTTCAGTAATTTTCTTTTGTTATGAAATTATTTTTTAAATATTTGAAATTCTGAGTACCAAACAATTATGTGTACTTATACAAGCAGCCCAATGTTTTCCAAAAATATTTACAGAACTGAAATCTACTTTTCTTGGATGCCATTTGGGGTCATTTCTAAATGTGTAGAACTGCTGGACTCCCGTTCTATTATAAATATTTTGCCCCCTTATAAAATCAGAGCTTCTTAAAATTAATGCTATTTAGGCATGTGTGGCATTAGTAACATTACTTATAAAAGTACTGTTTCCCAACACGCCACTTGTCTTATGGGGGTCAGCTTGCATCAGTAAAACCGTATACGTAGCTACTGCACCAACCAAGGAGAGGACAAATGTCATATCAAAGGGAAAGAAATTACTAGCTGTTACAAACACTTCCCTAACTGATAGCAGTTGAATGAAGTTCTCAATGAGTTCACTATTCTTGGAATCTGGAAATGGATACAAGAATAAATCCGTGTGTTTTGCTATTTTGAGATACTTTAAGAAAGAAAATGTATAAAAATTTGGATTAGGTATACATAATAAAGAAATACTTTAAGTTCAAGATGCATATCGTGGGGTAATTACTACAACTACGTAGGTAACTTCAATCCTTCTCCATGAATGATACAAATAAACAAGTCGTATATTCAAATCATCATAATATTATTGGAATGCATCATGACCTGTCTATTTGTAGTATTTATGGAGGAAGAAACAAAGATGTGTTTTAGGGGTAAACTTAAAATCCTTATTTTGAAGTTACCTAGTTGTAGTAATTACCCCACGATATTAAGAAAATGACAAGTAATATATTATTTTGATGGTAAAAAGGCTAAACCACTTGCTGAAATTGGGTTATATACACCCTTTTTTTCAGAATTTTCAACGGCATCATATTAGCCGACACCCATGGATAATGGACGTAAATTTTGGTGTTTACATGGGAAACCCGCTTGTAAATATTAAAATCTGTTTTTGGTATTTATCCTACAAAACACCCGTACCTATTTTTATTACACTATTTTTTAATGTATTAGTAATATTTATAACAAATCTGCTTTTTTTTAAAATTTAATTACATCAGTCATTTGGTCTTACCGTCAATATGTTGAGACACTGCTAAAATATTTAATTAACACCCAGACCAATGGGAAGTTCAATGTTTTTTTTAAAAAACATTTGTTAATGGACTATTCAACTAATCCAAAATATTTTTTAATGCATCGTATTATCAGCACTATGATTTTTTTAGTTTTGTATTTTTAAAGTTACATTGTGTCTGACGTCTCAAATTCTCTTTCTCTTCTTCTCGATAAGTTCTGCTGATTGGTTAGTTGACTTACTGTAAACTGGAAACCTATAATGACTATCTTATCATTGGTTCATTCGGAAGAACTATTGACGTTGTGCGAAGTAATTCGTTTTTATTATTTTTTTTTTCTTTCATACATTTTCAAGAAACTCCACCGCACAATTTATTGCTCTAATTTTTACCACGCGTAAGAATACATTTTTTATATCCAATTTCCCGTATGGCTGAATTTCCTCACTGGGAAAAATCTTTCCTGGATTTTATTCATGCAACTGGCGGGAATCGAAACCGCGACGCATAGCACAGTTGGCCGTCTAACTGGTACAAAAAAGATGTAAATTAAAATACCATTTTCTGAATTAATGCTGAGTTTGTCAATGTAACTGTTAGTTTTTTCCACTTCATTTTTCATCGATTCGCTGATGTATGCTGCTGTCACTAAATACACGGTGTCAGGTAAGCACCAACCAATTATGTAAAGGTATGTGTGACTACTCTGAAAATTGAATGTTTTTTTTTATAATTAGCACTCGAATAGACTATTTGACTATTTAAATAATTCATTAAATTAACATAAATAAAATTATTGTCGATTCACTTACGTCTATAATAGATAAGTCTTCAAACATAATCAAACCATTTACTGTGGAGATTATGTACAAGAATGTTGACGTTGAAGCAAACAGAATCTGAAATATTCTCAACATGATTTAAAAAAATATATTTTGGCAATCACTCGACGACAGGGTGTTTTTTGCCAATATTATTGATAATGTATGTCTATGATTAATTTATTCAAAAGTTGCTTTTGTTATGCATTTTAATAATTTTTAAATTTAGGTACATACAAACAGTCGTATATTGATTACATAGTAAACATGATAGTTTGAGTTTAGCTTAATATAAAAATTTTATCTACAGGTTGCCTTTTGTCAAAATTTAAAAAAATTGCCTACAAGTAATACTTACTGAAAGCCCAAAACATGAACTGATTATATTAGCAATATCGGCAAGCTCGTCAAAAATTTTCATAAGTCTCATCATGTTTTCTGATATATTTTTTTGATTATATTTAATTTGTTGAAGCGGATTTGTCCTTATGAAAAAATCTGAAACCTTGTTAGGTTTATCAGAAGGAATGGATAGTTCACTATTAAATGGCGTTTCTAAGTCATTTTCATCACTGATTAGTGTAGACAATTGTGTATTGAATAATTTAAAGCGAGTTACGATAATCCAAATGAGTGTGCCAAAATCTAACCACTGCGTGTAAACAATAAAGTCTACTAGGTGCATTATTACAGTGCGCCCGTTTATGCTCCACTTATGAACGTTGATATATAATTCATATGCAAGGTGTATTATACTAAATGTTACGAGTATTGACTGTGCAATCATAATTCGCCTTTTTAAATAATTGTAATTCAGAGTTCCGACTATGCCTAGTTTCTCATCGATGGAGTCAAACCCTTGTAAAGCTCTCAACATGAACGGAGAAACTAGAAATGCAGAAATGAGAATTGAAACACACGTTGTTATAGTGATGCAGATATTTGACAGCATGTCCATGACATTCATGATAGGTGGTTCTACTTCTGATTTTTCTTTTAAATCTCTTAGTAGAAAGCAATTTTGGGTAATCAAAAGGGCTATTAATATAAAGGCGTATGTTTTTACCACCCAGCCCACCGGTTTGATATTTTTGCCTTCGTACGTAAGTTTTTGTAAACCAAATACTTTATTGAAAATATTATTTCCTCTGTATACATGACACATATTATATTCCTTTTCTGAGTTTGAACTTTTATTACTTTTCCTCTCATCTAAATTTAATGCAGATAATGCGGATATTTTTTTTGTCATTTTAGCCGTCAAAACAGACCTGTCTTATGACGATGCTAAGCCTTTACTATATTACTAAACTCTGACATTATTCATGCAATCAATTACTGGCAAATGTTAGGTAAAACATTAAATAAATAACTGTCTTTTATGATTGAAAAGGATAAGCTCAAAATAAATATTTCCCTAATGTATGTACTAAGTTTCTTTTGTGACAAATTGACACGAAGGTACATAATAATACATCATATTATTTAAAAAGCAATGAAAGTGGTATGTCAATGATTGTTCAAAATGAAATTTGAGATAATATTAATATGAGCAGGTAATATAAACTACTTTACATGGTGTGTCCAGAAAGTAATGTCAGTGATTTTTTTTGACGCGGCTGTACGTCGAAGCACGTGCGGACCGGTTGGGAGTGGTAGTGGGGAAGTCAGCTAACGAACGCTGGGTCGCTCAGTCTTTCAGACCATCCGGAGAGTGAGGACAGGCGTTTCCGCGGTAGTTGTTTTGTGCCCTTGTATAAGTCAAAATGCAGCACTTGGTAGAGTAAAGGATGATGATCAAGTTTTGCGTCAAACTTGGCATTACTGGGGCGACAACTGTTGAAATGATCAAGACAGCCTTTAAAGAAGAAGCCCTGTTGGATCGGCAAATCGGCATCCCCTCGCCCCAAGAAGGCCAGGATGAGCAGATCCAAAATCAAGACAATGCTCATTGCGTTTTTTTATATTAAAGGATTGGTCCATCATGAATTTGTACCACCTGGTACAACTGTAAACGGTAAATTTTACATCGAAGTGCTAAAAAGACTGAAACACAGGATTCAACGCGTCCGGTCAGACATCCCCATTTCTCCGGATTCCCCAGCCCTCCTACAGTCCTGGTGATCAATCCGGTTCCTCTCGACTTCCTTTTGTTTATACGCTTAAAAGGAAAGCATTCTGAGACTATCAAGGGGATCCAAGCTGCTGGTACCACGGCCTTAAAGAATCTTCCAGAGGAGGTCTACCGTGGCGCATTCGATGCCTGGAATAATCACTGGGGCCAACGCATTAATGCCGGAGGAGCCTATTTTGAAGAATTTTGATGTGTTGTAAGGAAAAGTTCAATAAATCCTTTGTAATCGACTCACTGACATTACTTTCTGGTTTTACCATGTACATCTGCAATATTTTGAATATGTCCAAATGTTTGAAAACAATTTTTTTAGTAGGAGTATGAAAGTCCAGGCATTTACATTTCCTGTCATAAGCCGGTTTGTGTTATTACTTTACATACTGTATAACATCCACAATTCTGCCTATTTGAACATCCACATTTCCTCAACTCTTCCACCTGTTGACTTTTGACAATTCATCATCAATTCACCCACATCAATACTTTACAAAGGTCACACAGGCAATGTTACACGTCATACAGTGAAAAGGTATTAAATCTTACAGCAGTTGAATATTTTTTTTTTTTATGATTCAATCAACTCAATAAGTTAACACTTATTTGTTTATAAATTTGTATAAACCACTTTAATTTTTTTAATTACACTTTGACCGGTTTTGAGGTAACTACCTCATCGTCAGGAATTTAACTAACTTATAATTACACGCGTTGCTATTCCTGACGATGAGGTAGTTACCTCGAAACCGGTCGAAGTGTAATTTAAAAAATTAAAGCGGTTTATACAAATTTATAAACAAATAAGTGTAAAATGTCATACCACAAAGTGAAAAATGTTTTTGATAACAATAATCAATAAGTTAAGTTTATTTGGATATTCTTTGCTTGTGGACTTGAAATAGTATTAAAGTGTATGAAACAATTGCACTAATGAGAGTCCACAGAAAGGAAAAGTCGTAGAAGAAGAAATTATTTGCTGTCACAGTGATATTTCTTTCATTCAGCAAATCTGAAAAACACTTCAAGACTTCAATGTCGGCATCACCTGCAAAATAATATATCTACCTATTTAAATTTGCTGTCAAATTTTGAATTTTTTACACAGCTCTCTAAATTAATCCCAAAAACACCATAAACATCTCAAACAATATATATTCATAACATAGTAATCCATAGGGGGGTTTAGAGTCCTATTAAGGGTTTAGAGTCCTCATGCACATTTAATTTGACTTATTTTTTATAATCATTTTTAGCAATAAATATGTCTTACTTACCAATAAACGGTTTTAATAATAACTTATTTATCGAGGTAGAGAGTTTGCTTACACTCTTATTTAATTTTTCACATACACATGCTCCAAAGATGAAAACAACGCATAATGGTAAAAATGCTACCAAAAGTGAAAGCGCCGTTGTATTTGGCTAAAATTATATAAAACAAGTTGGCATACCTATACATAGGTACATAAATTATCATATTTGTTTTTCAAACTTACATAAAGTTCATTTATTCGGTCAATCCAAATCAGACCGTTCACAACTAACAAGGTGTAGATAAATGTTGTGAGTGCGGTGAAAAGAAGCTAGAAAAAAGGTTTGTTTTACTAAGGTAGTGTACCTATGTGGGTTACTAATGCCTATCAAAAAGAGTAGAAATCAGTACAAATTAGAAGTACAACTCTGGCATCACTAAATTACTTTTATATTGTTAATGGAATACTTTCAATTTTTTTTCCATTTTTCTGTAATATTATTGAATTATTTTCTAATCTTTTAACGGACTATCGTGTTAGTTTGATAGATGTTAGATAATATCCACTTACAGAAATCCCAAACACGTTATTAATAATATCAATATTGTCTGCCAGTATATCAAACATATTAAGGCACATAAGGATGTCTTCATGAAATGATTTCTTTAGAAACTCTTTATTTCCTTGTACTGAATGATGAGTTACAATTTTGAAATCTTCTCTCAAGAGTTTGGCGGAAGGAGTTTCAATATTAATGTTGCTGTTTTTTTCAAGCCAAAATACAAATATTGTTTTTATTTCTTCCATTTTAATTATATTAATCCAAAGAACGCAAACAAAATCTAACATTTGTAGCGCAAGAATGATTTCAGATGTCGAGTTTATAATTTTTAAAAACAAATCGACAAAATGTTTATAATCTTCGTAGGAATAAACAATTTTTCCTAAAATCACTAAAATAATACACATTTCAAAACAACACAGCGAAAATTGTGTATCAATATACTCCTTTCTCTTATTTTTGACCAATTTTTGATTTAGAGTGTTAAAATTATTCATCATCTTTGAGTATTGATTTCCTGAACAGATGGATGTATATATTGCAATAAAAGATGTAACAACTAATGAGATAATCATTAGAATATCCATAATGTAAATAATAGGAGGTAAAATTTTGTCGTTATTCTGGTATTTTTTATTAATGTACAATATATTGGTAATTAGTATTACAATGAAAACTACTATGGACCAAAGTATAGATAAGTTGTTAGGTTTTACTGCCTCTTTTTCGGTAAAAGAACACTTATTGAGACCATAGCAAAACAACAGTATTTTAATAGGCCCGTATATTTTTGAAATATTGAATTGTTCTCCTGGATTCTGTTGCTTCATTGTTGCTATTTTATTATTTATGAGCAGATGCAATGAAAAGAGAAAAGTACACGGTGCTAACAACCCTCACTACAAATTGTCTAAAAGTGTTCAACTGATTAATTACTTTTGTAATATATAGAAACAACCACATTCAATTTAGAAAAAAAAACAATTATACTAATGGATACAAAATACTCAGTTACAATAATACACATTATACCTACTAAATAAAAAATAACATGGGCGTTGAAAAGGAAAAAGTTCCTAAGAGACATGTAGCCAACATCATAGAAGAGCCAATGAAAAATAAAAAATTATTTAAAAATTAAATCAATAAAAATCTCATTTTAAATTTTTATTTAAATTATGGAGGAATCATGCCAAAAAATTGGAGATATATGAGACTTTAATTGGCTCTTTTGTAAAGCTGCTACATGTCGCTTAGGAACTTTTTCCTTTCCATCTTTGATATAATATATAGGTATTCCAGGAATATTGCATTAAATTTTTAACAAAAAATATTTCATCATGATAATATTCCTGTCCGCAATCAATGATGTGTAGGGCACTAAATTGGTAGAACAAATGCAGCGTATTTTGTTTTTTTTTTTGTTACACTGAAGTAAGATGACCAGTCTTATGTTTTGGGTTTCAGTCCAGGATCTATGAAATAATATTCTAGTGTGAAAACACTTTAAATAAATATTTCATGTCAACCATGTCAGGAATCGTCAATAAATCAAAATGTTCAAATCTAAATTTGTTGCAACTGAGAGGGAAAACATTTTTGAGAAGGGAATATAGAAGGCATTTACAGGGCTTGTGACCTGTCATTGGTTGGTTTAAGTGGCCACTTTGTAACATTAATCATTCAGCCCATATTTAAACATCCACATTTTCCTAACTCTTCCATCTGTTGCTGAAACCTTTATCATGTGGGTGAGATGGCTGAGCAATTTTACCTACTAGGTAATGTTTAAAAAACATTTTTTTATACTTATACCAGTTAGTTTAATCAACAATGTTGAAGAAGAGACATAAAAATTGAAAAATGGTTTTCAGGAGTTGCCTAGTTGGTGAAATGGTTCTGCAGGATGAATCTCACCCACATGAAAAGGGTTTCTGAAATCTACTTTGGCAAACAAATGTTTATCGCAGGAGGAAAAACTAGTAGTTCACAATGGAGTTCAAGTGCCAACTCTAATGTATGGGAGCGAAGTATGGAATTGGAAAAATAATTATGAAACTAGGTTAAATTCTGTCAAAATCCAATCCCCCAGGCGAATGTGTGGTAAAACGATGTATGATAGGTGCACAAATGTTGAGATCCGTGAACTGTGTAAGGCTGAGACATGCATTATCGACAGAGTCAAGAAAGGGGTGATGCGTTGGTTTGGATATGTAGAGCAAATGAACAGCGAAAGAACGGCTAAAAGGATCTACGATGCGAATGTTGATGGATGCGGAAAATGAGGAAGACCGAGAAAGACATGGCATGATCAAGTCCATCAAATACTTGAAGATGGACATGTCAAGAGTAAGAATAATCGGCTTGCGTACATGAGAAGATGTATGAAAGTGGAGGAAGAGAGGTCTGTATGCAAAGATAGAGTTATATGACCTTCTATCCTCTCTGCTTATCCCTACGGAGAAACGGCGTGATGGTTTGTTGTTGTTGTTGTACTTTAAAAATGTCGACAAGGCTGGTATTCCAAACGCTCTTGCGGCCGTAGTATCTCGTGTATCTACATACAAAATACTCGAAAAAAACTGTTTTCTCGTGCCGCGAGAGTGGTTCAGAATAGCACCTCAGATAATAACGATGAGGAAATGTGGATGTTTACCATAGGCAGAATGGTGAATGTTACACAGTGTGTAAAGCGGCCACTTGAACTAGCCAATGACAAGTCATAAGCCCTCTAAATACTTATTCCCTTCTCTAAAATATTTTCCCTCTCCGATGCAACAAATTTAACTAATAATTTAATAACTCTCTAGGGAGGAAATCCAGCCGGTCTTATAACATTTGGACATACTCGAAACATTATTGATCAAAATATTCAATACCAAAAATTGTAATTTCCTTAATATACAATTAAGTCATTTACATCTAAATGTTCATAAAGTGACTACATACATAATATAAAAATAGACTATTCAAACAAAATAGAAATATAAGTGTTAGTTAATTATTTCACTAATTACATGGATGAATTCATTTTATTTTACTTTCTGACTAGAAAATTGCTATAAAAACAAAACAATGATTATTGTCCTTAATGGTATCTACCCAATACTTTGATATTCCACGCAAAGGTGTGAATGTAGTTGTTAATGGTTCTTATGCATTATTATTTGTATCATCAAAAATGTATTTCCTTTGCCCATTTGTAGGACATTAATGTATTATTTGATAGATTAGTTAAATTAATATTTTCAATTGACAGACATACAAATAACAAATACCTACTTGATGTTTATGTATGTAGATGATATACATATAAGATAATAATTATATTGAAATACTTTTCCCTTTTAATTGATGAGTTATTACTCGTATATTGACATTATTTTGTATTCTTTACATGTTACTAAAATATAACTATCATTTATACATTTTTGATATGTATTTTTTCATTGCAATATTTTGTAATTGAATATGACGAAGGGCCAGTTTCCGAAGTTAAGTAAAAAGATTTTTCACATTAAAAAAACCTTAAAAAATGATATTCCCGATAATCAAATAACTTTTCAGTACAGCCCTCTTTTTGAATTAAAAATTAACCCAACAATGTTTTGAGTATGTTCAAATGCTTGCAGACTGGCTGGATTTTCTTCCTAGGGAGTTGTTCATATTTTAATTTGTTGCAACAGAGAGGGAAAACATTTTTGAGGGGAATATGGGGGTCTAGGCATTTACAGGGCTTATGATCTGTCATTGGCTAGTTTAAGTGGCCACTTTACACACTGTTACACAGTGTGTGAATGTTACACAGTGTGTAAAGTGGCCACTTAAACTAGCCAATGACAGGCCCTGTAAATGCCTAGACTCCCATATTCCCTTCAAAAATGTTTTTCCGGTCAGTTGCAACAAATTAAAATAAAATTTAACCAATCGGGTAACCTCACCTCTACCCCCCCTTCCTCTCAACTCCCCACCAATACTTCAATACTTTAATCGTAGTTAAATGTAATTTTTATTTAAGCTTGGTGCATGTTTAGACATGGTGGTGTTCGCATCTCTATAAATCTGCATGTGGTTGATGTATTTTTGGAAATACTTTACATATACTACTGTGATGGTGAAGGTGGAGGTGTATTTTAGTATTTGCATGTTGGTGTAGTGAGTGTCCTGACGATTAGACAGGTACGTCTCGAAATCGGTAGACTAAAAAAGTCGGTAAGTGGTTATATACTAACATTTACTAACATTAGTTACGTAAATAAAAGCTTAAAGTTAAATAATTATTGCGTTTTTGTCAAAATGGCCAAGGCTGGTTGTTTTATCTTTTTTTGCATGAATTTATTTTGGTTCATTTTTACGAAAACGCAAAAATTGTGAATTTAACTTTAAACTTTTGTTAACTCAACTTTTTTTGGTGCAACTGGCTCTTAGCTATTAGTATCTTGTCCCCATGTACCTAATGGTGAATTTTTTTAAGCTGGCGCGTTTGCAATTAACGCAAACGCATTGTGTAGTATTTGTGAATAAGCCATGGTATGACATCGCACGGCATACGCATTATGAAAATAAGCTCTGTCTCTCTCGCGCTCAGACGCGCTTATGTGCGTGACATAGACAACTATTGCTTTGTTAGTCGCTAATGTGGTAATAAAATATATTTATTTATTTATTTAACTTTTTGTACATAATGATTATTTGTACATTGGCGGGCTTATTGCCAAATGGCAATTTCTTCCAACCAACCAATAAAATAAAAGTTTTATTTTTATAATTCAAGTTACAGTACATATTCAATAGAAAAAAAAAAAAGATTAAAAATTTAAAGATATATAAAAATAGAAATAAACGTATTTGTTTATAAATTACCTTAATATACACAGGATGTTTCTGCATTCGTCTGAATTTCGCTGCGATTCTTAATAGTCAAAATATAACAATATGTATTCGATGTATATTTATTAAGCTATGGATTAAAAACACTGGTTTATACATACATATTTTTATTTAATCAAATCATGTATAGGCCGATTATATAGTTCTGGCGCTTTCGCAAAACTTACACAAAAACATTTTTAATGGATACAATACTGATTTTAAAATCTTGATATTATATTAAATGTTTTAAAAAATGTCTTTTGGATTAGAGCGAAAATAAAGCAATCACTTAAGGAAATGTCTTAATTATTTTTAAACAATCATGTTTTTTATTTATTATTTTGTTTTTATTATATATTTTATTTTTTTGTTATTAAAACGCACAGTAGAAATTATATTGGAGAATATATGCATACACACTTATTGAGAAACATTTAATGTAACCTTTTTTAAATCAACATCCTGTAGATTTTAAACGCGTTTGTGTGAGTTTTGCGAACGCGCCAGCTTTAATTAAACAGCCAGTACTCGTAACAAACACTCAAATATCGCAGCAGATTGTTTATATTGCTTTTGTTTTTTATTTTTTTTTTATTTAAATTTTTTTGTTGTTTACAATAAACATAATAATAAAACAGAGTATTAAAAAAATAAAGCATAATTACATATCAATGAAATACATAGTAATAGAAAAATAGTAAACAAAAAATCCCACAAAGGCATGGCCTGTTCGTGGGTATACATGATTTTTTGCTCCTATAATAAATAATGGACAGTTATAATATTTTTGTGTAACATAAGAAAGAAAAAATAAAATATTCTGTAAAAGATAATATAGTATTTTTTTTATAGTAATTAAAAAAGGAAATAAAAAATATTACAGAAAACACTAAAATATTCCTTATTATTAAAGGGCAACAAAATAAATCACAGAAAAAAGAGTTTTATTTGTCCCAAATCAATACAAGACTTAAGTCCCACGGAGTTGAAATTAAAAAATTATTGGGTTATAAATAAATACATAGAATTAATGAAAAATGATAGGAGCATTATTATAACATTTCATACGTATTGTTTAAATATATTTTATTAGTTTATAAGATTATAAAAAAAGACTAATATGGTGAAACCACTTACGCGGCCTCCGTGGTGTAATGGCTGAGACACTTGACTCACGCCGGAAGGTTACGGGTTCGATTCCCGGTGAGAGCATAATCTACGAAATTCGTTCTAATTACGATGGAACAAAAATCAAGTCAGTATTAATAATGTTAAATAATAAATATAGGTACAATAGAATAGTGTGTGTCGTTAACAGACTAATACTCGTGTTGATTTAATTGATTTTTTTTCTATCGGGTTGTGGTCCTGTGGCTAGTGTCTCGAACTCACGGACCAAAGGTCTGTGGTTCAAATCCCACCCTACCCCAACTTGATTCCATTTCCTAATAGTGAGTTATTTATAACTCGTTGAAAATGGCTCTCAAAATTAAATATTTGAGTAAATAATAAGAACGCAAATAATTATTTAAAAATAAAAAAAAGCCCTAAAAATAACTTTGAAATATGTCAATATTTGATTTTTTAATCCTCGCCTCGTGACGACCATGTTAGGATTCGAATCTTGCAGGATAAAAGGCTTTTTATCACAATGGATGTTTGATGACATTCACATAGCGTCTCCTAGAGAGGATTCCTCTTATAAATGTACATGTTTAATGCAACGCGTCAAACTTTGCATTTACCTTCCTCGTGAAAAGCTTTAACACATTGAAACCGGGGTGAAAACAACAATTAGGATCTATCAATTCATATAATTTGTTAGAATTTTAATTAAATTTAATAAAAAAATTCTCAAACCTGGGTGCTCTGTGCCGTAATGAGGAATCCCACTGTTTTCTTTAATTTTTTTTTCTATTAGCGTACTATTTAACTAAGCAAAAAAATTTTTTTTTGTGCGTTATTTACAAAGATATGTTTTTTTTAAAGTTTTATTTATCAAATATCGCGCCAAATGACTGTAATCAGTGTGTCACTTTTCAGTAGTGACGTCATGAAACGGTTGGCGTTCTTACTTTCACTGACCTGAATCTATGGAATATTGCTTTGATAACTTCATTTAGTTGATCGCAATTTGCTCATTTCTATGTTATGGTTGTTTTTACGAACGTTTCGATTTATAAAAACATAAAAAGTTGACATAATTTCTGGTTGAAATGTCAAATTATACGTTTTTTTTCTATGGTCAAAACGTTCCTTACAAGGTGCGGGGGCTTTAAAGCGGAAACCGCAAATACTACACGTAGATATAAGGACTGACGTCATTATTTACGATTTTAAAATGAATACTATTTTTAACATTTTTTATTTATTTTTGCGTGCGTTTTTGAGATATTTTATCCTGCTTCAAAATTTTTAAATATTCACGTGTACACGAAAACCTTTTTAAAATTTAATTCCGGGTTGGGCTGGAATTCCTCATTCACCACTGTAATTGGGCCTTTGGCCTGTTGCGGTGCAAAAACAGTAAAAATATACAAATGCAATGCCCTATGTATCATCAGGTGTGGACAAGAGAATGATGATGGCGGTAATAAAATAAAATCATACTAACCTAGAGTTGTAAATACTAGATATTAGGTAATGATGTTTTTTCTCTTATACGGATTTTTCATATTTTTGCGATATTTGCTTCACAACAATAGTGTAGGAGACGATGGTACCGATCAGAGAGTACAACAGATTGTAGTTGAGGGAAAATAAATTCTGGGCCTTTATCCTGAGGTCTCTGTGCTGCAACAGCTTGGCAAATCTCTCCAGAAGTTCTGTATCAGAATCTAAAACATAAATGCATACTCTAACGAATGCGCGCAGTGCAATCTTAAGCAGTAGTGGCGTTAGGGTAGGGCGCCAGATATAAGCCCATTTTATCCTCTCGCTCATCGAGCGAGTCCAAATTACTCGTAAATTTCCTAAATCTAGCGACAAACTCGTTATAGTGGCCCATGATGAGCCTATAACTTCTCTAAAAAAGAAATTTTAATTTTTCTACAGCCTTTTGGACACTACCTTTATTTCACTCAATGAAAGATTTGAAAAGCTAAATGAGTACTCGTGGTCTTTTCTGTTCAATATAAAAAAAGATTCCGAAAAAACCAGACCTTCTCAAACTCTGTGGTAATTTCCAATTGAAATCAACAGTAGATTGTAAATCCGATGTAGATGATTGTATGTTGTGTGATGAACTCACAAGTCTGAAATTATTTTTGCCTGATCAGAATGTCGTTAATCCTGTCATTGTTTTGAATTTTATCAAAGATCGTAACTTACAAGAACTGTATCCAAATGTATGGATAGCGTTGCGAATATTGATCACTATACCTGTAACGGTTGCTAGTGGGGAAAGGAGTTTTTCTAAGCTTAAACTGATAAAAACTTATCTACGATCGACAATATATCAATCTAGATTGACAAACTTGGCATCTTTGCAATCGAAAACGAAATTTCGGAAGACATAAACTTAAGTATTTAAATAAAAGAGTTCGTTGATAGAAAGACTAGAAAAGTACAAGTTTATTAGTATTTTTTTAAATAAATGGTTATTTCATTATAAACCTTGCTTTTTTTCGTATTGGTTTAAAAGGGTGGAAGATAGGGGGCGCCGTAGAAATCCCCCCCCAGGGCGCTGGTACTGCTAAAACCGGCCCCGATTTTAGGAAACTTGGAGGTTATTAACGCACATTACTGCATTTATGTAAAAACTGACTTCTAGATTTATAATAATATTAATTTTAAGCCACCAGTTTAAAGCTATTATGCTTAAATTTATTTTAACAAATGTCAGTTGTCAGCGTGTTTTAACATTTCCAACACAAATCTAGCCCATTTTTTAAGTTGTAGAGACTACAAGTTGAGACCAGATCTTCTGGCAGCTTAATGATTTATTTATGCTTTATTAAGTTAGTTTATAACATCTTAAGAACTAATATAAACTTTTAATAATATTACAATTTTTTTATCGAAATTTCTCACAAACATATTTTTTCCAATTAATTTGAAATATTTCCATCTTTTCTATCTCCTTTATTTCTTCAGTCAACTCATTGTACAGCTTCAATCCCTTGTACAATGAGTTTTGGGATTCTGTTTTTCTCCTCATTGGTAATCTTGTCTTTTTTTTATCCCTTGTTTCATATGTATGACATTTTATTATTGTTTTTATTTTATTCATCCTCTTAGTTATTTTATGTATAAAAATTGCTACATTATATTTAATTTGCTGCTTTACTGGGAGGAAGCCAATTTCTTTGTGCATTCTTTGTACATTAGAACAGATATTTATTTTGAGTATAATCCTCATCGCCTTATTTGGAAGAATTGGTATATTTTTAATTTCTTCTTCATTACATGAAAAAATAATGGAAGAACAGTAATTTATGTGTGGACATATTATTGTTTTAAATATATAAGAACTGTTGGATGCTCGATACCTTCGACCTCGGGACTGTAAACAAGGCCTGCCCTCTCGCGATACGCGTGTTCGCAGAAAACAGAGAACGTTTGATTTTAGGTAAACAAACTAATTGACGTTACGGTTTTGAGTGTCAATCCTGGAATTAATGAAAGGAGTAAGGACTTACGATTTCCTCCCTTTGGCACTGGTCCAGAAAGACACCGTTATCGATTGCACTGGTCACTTTGATCGTTTTCTTGTATGTTGGAGATTCGAAATCACTGTCACGCTGGCGGTACGGTTTTCCTTGTGTGTTTTTTATTGTTTTTTTCACGCGTTGCTTTCTTGACTCGCCGTCAGGGAGAAGTAGGTACATTAGGATTTAAAACAAGGACCACCGGAATAAAAGGAAGGAATGGCTTGACACTTGAATAAAGATAATGAATCCGAAACAAGAACACTACTCTTTAAATCTATTACATTTCGCAATCTTCCCATAAATGATTTAAAATTTTTTTTTTTTTTTGTTACATATTGAGAATGTGTTTTGAAATTCAAATATCTATCCAAGTAAACCCCGAGATACTTTATTTCGTCCACAGAATTTATATTTAAATTATCAATATTAATATTGTATCCCTGGGGTATATTTTTTCTCTCAATATGAATATATTTTGGTTTTGAGATATTTAATTTTAACCAACCATCCAACCATTAACAACTCTATTGCTCAGAAAATGCTTCCGTGGGTTTAGGTTAAATCTGGTTTTCTCCTCCAGCTTGAGACAAATGCACACGTCAAAAATGAAATAGACCACTTAATCCTATAATCCAAAAATGAAATAGACCTATGACAGTTCATAAGCCCTGCAAATGCCTAGACTTCCATATACCATTTTCAAAAGTGCTATTCCTCTCTATTGGGCTAAATAAAAAATTGTTTTATGTGAATTGAAATCGTAGTAGATTAAATAATTATATATTTGATCCAGAGAAATCTATTACCTAAGTGTATATGTAGTAGATAAAGTAATTGTTATTTTGTTAATAAACTACGATTATTATTATTATTATTATTATTTAAAATAAATTTGCATACTCGTACATACCTACAGCAGAAGATGTCAGTAATTTGTTAATAATTACTCCCGTTTGAAAAGTCTCGTGCTGAAGTATTTCGCAACTAGTAGCTGTTATAAAGATTATCGATGCATTGTGAAGCACCCATGACAAAAACGCTAAGATTTTCATATACTCCTAGAAAGAAAGAATCGATTATATCAGAAAAAAAAAATTATTAAAATATTTATTGGTTTCTGAGAAAATAACGTTTCAAGAATTACCGAACTTTAAGAGACCTAACTCATATCAAAACAAAATCAAGAAAATAATTGATAAATTATTATAATATTTTTTAAGCCACATTGGTAGGTACTTACCTACGTTGGTAATACCAATTTTGAAAAATAAACGCTCAATCAAATACTTTTATTAGTTTTAACGCTGTTACTATATTATTTGAGTAATTAAAAAAAAAATAGAATTCCAAACGTCTATTCGTTTTGTAGCTGCAAAACGTGGTTGGGTATTTGAAATACAACTGTCTTAATGTGAGTTTCACGAAAACGACGCTTTATAAACCATTCTAAATAAAAATAATAAATGGTTACTGAATTTTTTCGTAACAATGTACGGGACAAAATTTACCCAAGGAAAAAAAAGTAAAACATATTGTTGACAAATTACAACAGGGATGGAGAATACCTTAAATAAGAGAATATGGAAGTCTAGGCATTCACAGGGCTTATGACTTGTCATTGGATGGTTTAAGTGGCCACTTTACACACTGTGTAACATTCACCATTTTGCCCATGTTTAAACATCCAAATTTCTTAAATTCTTCCATTTGTTGATTTTAGTGAAGTTAAAGAGCTGAAATCTTTATTATTGTTAATCTTATGACTCCCGAGGGGGTGAAATCTAGTCTTTTGTCTACGAACATTTGGACAAACTCAAATATTGTAAAAAAACATATTGGTTCAATATCAAATGGACTTTTTATTAATTAAGTTAAATTTTAATAATTTATTAAGTTTAATTATATTTCCAGTTTTTAGGCAAAGCAACAAAATATATATTTATTTATTTATTTGGTCCACCTTAGAATATGATCAGGCATGTCAAATAAGAGTGGCCAATGTAAAATAAACCGTCATGACAAATAAGATTTTTTAAAAGAAAAAAAATAATGATTTCATTCCTATGATTTGCATAAATATTTATTTGAAATTTTATGTCTACGTCCGACTATAATAGTCGGAAATACGTAGAAAATTGGAACTAATGTAAAACATTTTAATAAAAGTTTATTGTTAATTTAATGATCTATTTTGTGGTAGATGTTGGTGTAGGTACTCACAATAAGAGAGTTGTCTTGTAAAACAGCTATATTGATTGTCGATAATGAGTTCAAAAATCCATGGATTATTATGCACAAAACCTGAAAAATAGACTGATAATTAATTTGGAAAATATGAAATAAGACATTATTGTCAACTAAAATTTATTAAAGAAACTATTTCAACTAAAATTGCTTACCGCCAGTCCAAAGCATTTGTTTAATTTTTCAACGATACCAGAAAGCTCATTATAAACTATCAAAAGCTCTTCAATTTCACTTTGAGCGCTCGTATACGTTTTGTCTTCCGTTTTATTCGACTGATCATGCTTAAATTCTCGCTTTCCCCAAAGATTCATCAGAATGCCGAAGTTTCTTTCAAATTTCACAGCATTTTTTGGATTTAATTCCTCTTCGCTTAAGGTTAATTTGACGTTCTTAAGACGCAAGTTCAATAGTTGGAATCGTCTCGCAAGGACTGCAATATACACCGAGAACTGGAGTGCGCTAATTGCCATAATATAGGACTGAGCGCAGGTAAAAATACTGATCAAATCATCTTCCCAAAAACAAACAAAAGCGATTAAAATTATTAGTTCAATCAACAAGTTTGTCAGATGAAGAAGTATGGTACCGAATTTAAACGCTTTTAAATCGACTCGCTTCTTGGGGTATAACATTTTATCCACTGTGACAAAAGATTCGTGGATAGCGAGATATATTTTAGGGCTTACGAGTGAACTTTGTAGAATAATAGCCCAAGATGCAAATGATGAAACAGAAATTTGCAAAGCACTCGTCAGAGACACTGGTGGAGGAATATTTCCCAATAAATGATATTCTCGGGCCATTCCAAAAATGGGGAAAACTATCATGCAAACTAATATAAACATAGCGTACCATTTATACGCAGTGTTTATTACAGAAACCTTTTCTTTAGAAAATCTAAGCTTTCGGAGTCCCAAACATGAGCCGAAAATCGAGTATAGTTTCACTAGAAAAACTATATCTGACGTTTCTTTCAATATTTGATTTGTTCCGGTATTTGGCGAAATCTGGTGGCTTCCCATGATTCGTTGAAACATAGATCGTTTTTTATCAGCAAAAAAATAATTGTTATCTAACGTTTTCATATTGCGTTGTTTTTACAATAATTACGTGTTTAATAAAGGCTGAAGCCCTTAGCATTGAAAAAATAATCCACTGTTACCGCTATTTTTGTAACGCGAAATACAGGGTTGTAAAGAAATCACTAATCATGAATATCAAAAACAATCTAGTTATTTTTAAGCTTTTTCTCGTTTGCGAGTAATTACGGAATAATGGTATTTTATTAGAATAAATGTTAATAACTAAGGTAATTTCATTTCATTTGAAATAAATTGAAAAATTGAAAAATTGAAATTGAATTTCGTTAGATATAAAAGTTCTCCGATAAAATAAAGTCATAACTAAAAAAAATAGTTTTTGCGTAAAGTATCCAGAATAAATTGTAATAAAAATTCTCATTTGCTTGAAATATAGACAACTCTGGATTAACGATTTAACCGCTTGATGGCTTTATGACACGCTAACACTTATTTGAACGCGACTGTTATCAAACAGTGTCATATTATGTATGTTCGAACATAGGCATAATGATGAATGTTACAAAATGTGTAAATTGGTCACTCAAACCAGCCAATGACAGGTCATAAGATCTGTAAATTCCCAGCCATCCATTTTTCTCTCATGCGTCAATAAAGGTTTAGCTCTTTTATTTCATGAAAATCAACAAATGGAAGAATTTTAGAAATATAAATGTTTAAATTTTCAAAAAGGCAGAATGGTAAATAGTACACAGTATGTAAAGTGGTCACTTAAACTAGCCAATAACAGGTCATAGGCCCTGTTAATGCCTGTAGAGACATCTAATCCCTTTTCTAAAATGTTCATTGTCTGTTTTGAAGAAGATATTATATATTTTTTAATTTAAAAAAAAAACATCAACATTAAATTTTATTTTATTATATAAATAAAACACGAGTGATACTTTAATCCACAAATTTGGAATATCCAGTGACCGGTTTCATCGCTTTCGCGACATCTTCGAGACTGGTATCTTTATTAGAGAGTTAAATGTATTTATACAGAACAGAGGTAAGGATAGATAATTCAAAGTTATATGTAAGTAAATTAAATTAAGTTATTTTTATCTTAAGGATCATTATCAACAAATTTTCTTTGGGTTATATAATCCATATAATCTTTTACAGAACATTTTAATTTCTCTTTCTTATTATGTTACAAAAAATATTATAATTGTCTATTTATTATAGGAGCAAAAATTCACTAACATGAACAGGCCATGCCTTTGTAGATTTTTTGTTTACTATTTTTACTATTAATATGTATTTCATTGCTATGTAATTATCCTTTATTTTTTGAATACTTTGTTTTACCTCTTATGTATATTGTAAAAAAACAAAAAAAATAAAACAAAAAAAATGAATTAGTAATAAATTATAACACTCTGTAACCTCGAGAATTCAGAGAAGTGGGTTAGTTAATTACAAATTCAATATGCTGTCGCGTCCCTTTGTTTATTTAGTCACACAAGTATCATTAAACGGAAAATGTTAAGAGGGAAGTTCGCTTGCATTTTGTGACGTATCTATTCGTTATTTTTAAGGAAATATGGAAGACTAGTTGAAGCGATCACTTTACAATGTACATCTTTACATATATAATTTTTCTGTACGTGTGATATCACTGAACTCCCCCTAAACGGCTTAATCGATATAGAAAAAAAATTCTTCTAATGATAAAGAATTACTTAAAATATTAAATAATTTCTTCTAATAATAAAGAATGAAATAAAATATGATTTACGTGCGGTTTTCAGCGAAATGTAGATCTTTGCTCTGCGCGTGTTCGCAGATATTAAAATTTTCAATCGAATCTGTAAAAAAATGTTAGAACAATAAATCTTTTTTTCATCGACCTACCAGACGAGAATGCATGTACAAAAAAATGTAAGGATGTTGTTTTTTGTGTTTAAAAAAGGTTTGCGTTTTAATGTTTACAAACAACATTCGCTTTTTATGGATCCCAATCAGATTAAAACATACTAAAATAATATTAAGTGTCATTTTTTATAACAATACATTTTTAATAAACGTATTCATGAATAAAGAGGTCCCCGGTGGTGAGAAGAGCAGAGTTTGACATTTGCAAAAAATCTATATTTGAAAATGAATTATTTTATGTTTTGGAGTTCAACCATAAACAAGAACCTAGGTACCTACATAAATTCAATATTTGAACATTCATAATTTTTAGTATCGGAATTTAATCATAAACAAGTACCTCGGTACCTACTTATCAATGAAAAGTCTTTTTTCCAAGGTAATAGCAGGCAACCCAACGCTCGGGCAAGACAACGTCTGTCGGGTCAGCTAGTAATATATATATTTAGAGACTTTATATGCATGTACAGTTTAAATACTTATGCATAAGGGCGGGCATATTGCCTTAAGGCAATTTCTTTTTGCCTACCCAAACCGTTTAATTTGAGAAAATCAGTGGTATATGAACATATTCTTTATATATTTTAATATTTTCATTATAAAACAAAATATCAAAAACATATATATTTTTCAGAAATAAAAATAGACTAAATATGTACACTATACTATGAAGAGAGGAGGGGGTAAAGAGGGATGAAAAGAGGGAGGAGAAATGAAAAACTCAAATACTCAGGAAGTGACATTTCATACGTGATTTAAATGTAAATAAAGAAGGGGCGTCTCTGACATTAGTGGGAAGATTATTCCATAACCGAGCAGCTATAAATGTGAAAGAGGAGGTAAATAAATTCGAGCGGTGAGTGGATATTGAAAGGGTTTTCTCGTTACTAGAACGAAGAGATAGCCCATGCTGTAAATGGAGAAAAATCATATTTTAAAAATGATTTTCTATAAGAAAGAACAGCAAAATGACGAGACTCTCAAAAAGCAGACAGTTACAGGGGCAGTTGAGGGAAAACAAGCGAGAGAACGGTCTACTACAAGATGGAGAGACCAAATTTAATAAAATAACGAATAGAAGGTATGGGGTTTTTTTTTATTTTTTTATTTTTTTTTTATTTAAATCTTAAAGTAGGGCACACATATCATACATATTGTTATGTGTGTTCTAATAATAACATTGAAAATATATTTAATTTATAAATTGTTTATCACATATGTCTTGACCATTATTTTAAATTTTGATATGTTTTTTTCTTCATAAATATTTTTTTCCATTTCGTAATACTTTTTAATTGCTTTAAATAAAATTGAATTTTGTGACTTTGCCTTTTTCCTAAATGGAAGTCTAATTTTGTTCTTTTCTCTAGTATTGTGATCGTGTTCATGCTGGTTCCGATCAATTTTTTTCCAAAATTCTGTTTTTTTATTAGAGTTTATAATTTTATGAACAAATATCATTGTATTGTAAAATATTCTTTGTTTATATGTTAATAATTTCATTTCATTTACCATCGACTTTACCCTCGTATATCTGTTTTTTAAAAAAATGATTCTAAAGGCTTTATTTTGTAAAACAGTTAGTTTATCTATGTTTTCTTTGTTTGATAAAAATAGAATGCTACTACAGTAGTTAACGTGTGGTTCAATAATTGCTTTGTAAATAGTTTTGCAGGAGTCCTTATCAATAAATCTTCTGATCCTTCCCAAAATTGATATTTTTTTTGCAATCTTATTTATTACCATCTTAGCGTTATGGTGAAATGTAAGTTTTGAATCCAACATTACACCTAAATATTTAATTTCAGTGACTTCATTAAGTTTTTCATTTTCTATTACAATTGATGGTGTAATTTCTATTCTTTTGTTTCCTATATTCATATATTTAGTTTTGTTAACATTTAATTTTAATTTATTAATTTTTAGCCACAGTGATACACTATTAAGATCATGATTTAGTCTGTCCATAATTGTTTTATAATTTTCTCCCGATATATATATTAAGGCATCGTCTGCAAAGAGTCTTATTTTTGAATATTTTAATGTTTCGACAATATCATTTATGTATATAATAAACAAAACCGGTCCGAGAACCGATCCTTGTGGTACTCCCAATGAAATTTTGAGGGGCTCGGAAATTTCATCATTCACCTTCGTTATTTGGTATCTATCGCCAAGGTACTCTTCAAACCATTTTATAGTTTTTCCTTTTATTCCTATTTTTTTCAATTTTTTAATAATTATTTCTCGGTCTATTGTTTCGAAGGCTCTTTTAAAATCCAAAAAAACTGCAATTACGAACATGTTCTTATCGGTTTCCTCTTTCCAATCTTCTAAAACCAAGTTAATAGCCATTTCACAAGATTGATTGGTTCGAAATCCACATTGTTCTTTGCATAATACTTTCCATTGTTCCAAAAAATTAACTAACTCATTCTTTACAATATATTCCAATAATTGTTCATATTTTGGAAGGGTGTTTATGGGCCTGTATTCTTCACACTTCACTGAATTTTTTATTTTTGCTATTGAAATGACACATGATGTTTTCCATGATTTCGGGAAGACTCCATGCAATAACGATTCATTTATAATATCCAATAAGTAATTTCCTATGATGGGTAGAGTCTTTTCCAATAATTTAATTGTAATTCCACAGTCCAGAGACTAGGTTTTGCTTTAATTGTTTTAATTATTGCTTAAAGATCTTTTTGTGTTAATTTTTTGAATGTTAATTTTGTTTCCTGTTCTTCATCTAAGTTAAAATTATAATTTATCTCTTCCACGCTTCTTATAAAATATTTGTTAAATTTATTAGATATATTAGATCCCTCTATTCCATTAGGAAATTGTATGTTTTCATTTATTTGTTTTTCTTTACTTTTTAACAATGATTTAATTGTATTCCACATTTTTTTTGGATTCTCCTTTTCAGCTTCAATTTTTGTTTTAAAGTATTCATTTTTTGTCTTTTTTAATTCAATTAGGTATTTGTTTCTTTGCGATTTAAATTTATTCCAGTCTTCATTATTTTGAGTTCTTTTTGCTATTTTATATAGTCTGTCCCTTTCGAACTGCATATTTTTTAATTTATTATTGTACCATTTGTTATGTATACTGTTAATTTTTATTTGTTTTATTGGTACAATGCTATCAAGAGTAAGTTTTATATTTTCAATAAATTTTTCTACTTTTAAATTAAATTCTAATTGTGTTATTTAATCCCATTTACACTGTTCTAATTTATACTTAAGTTCCTTCTCATCATATTGATTATAATTTCTGTATACTTTAGAATATGATACAGTAGATTTCTCTGTATTAAGTTTCTTTAACAAAATTTGTATGATAGTATGGTCCGTAATTTTTGGAGTGTCAAGTAGATTTATTCTTAATTCAAATACATTTGTTATGACCAGATCTATTAATGTTTTTGACGTTTGAGTTACTCTTGTAGATTCTTGGACAAGTTGTTTCATTCCGTTTGCATTTATAATATCTGTCAGCTTTTTGGTATAAATATCATTATTACTATGCATATTAATATTAAAATCACCGACTATAATATTAGCTTCCTTCTCCCTGATGTTTTCTGTGCACCATCTTTCGAAATATGTTAAAAATCCACTTATACTTGTGCTTGGTGATCTATATAGTACAGATAAAAGCCCCTTTGTAAACCCTTTTTTAATATGAATTGCCAAATTCCAAGCTATTTTCTCATGTTGTTCATTTGTGACTATTTTATATACAATAAAATCTCTTATTAATATAATAACTCCTCCCGTGTGTCGACTGTGTGAGTTGCAGCGTATAGTTTTGTAGTTTGGAAAACTAATTTCGCAGTCTTCTATATTCTCCGTGATGTGGGTTTCGCTAAATATCATAATTTTAGGTTTATTCTTTTCCAAAAGTATTTCTATTTCTTCTTTGTGCGCAAGTAAGCTTTGTATATTTAGGTATATAATGTCATCAATTTGAGTTTTTTTCAAAAAAATGATATCTTTCCTTTTTCGATTACCATTTTTCTTTTATATACTGGACACTCATAACTCCGAACCCTACTCTACCCCAACTTGATTTCCATTTTCTAATAGTGAGTTATTTACAACTCGTTGAAAATGGTCACTAAAATTGAATTATTTAGGTACATTTTAAGAATTTTTGTCTATTGGCCTAATTTTTTGGACTTTTTTTGCCTCTAATTTATTTGTGTTTGTGATTTTTGTGTAAAAGATATTTTGCTTTATTATTCACAACCCTAAAACTGCAGTTTACTGAACCGAATGGGTCGTAGTAGACGATTGAGAGTTTTAAATTGAAATAAATTCGTAAAAAATATTTTTTTTAGATATATAGATTTCGCAGATAAATTTAAAAAATATCTATGTTTTATCAGCTATCCAACAAGGTATAACAAGCTAGGGTATTATCAGAATTCTTAGAAAAAAACTTTGATGAAAGGCTCCCAGTGCCTCGATTATGAACGCTATCTTCATCTGTAGAGCATTCCAGCTGGGAGAGCATTCCATGCCATAGGGCCTGCGACCGCAAATGCGCGTTCACTAAATTCAGTGCGCTGTTTGCGTAGAGGTATAATAACTTTTCCTCTCGCCGTAGACGTAGCTGATCTAAGCGTGAGACGCCTGTCAGCTAGTTCATCTGGAATGCATAGTTCCCTTAGATATTCCAGAGCAGAGTTGTGCAGTGACTTATACATAAGCCAACAGAGTTTGTATTCGACCCTCTGTGGAAAACGTAGCCAGTGTAGTTCCTGAAGTAGTGGAGTGATATGACTGAACTTAGAGATTCCGAAAATAAGTCTCGCTGCGGCATTCAATACAGATTGTAGGCGAGTCATTTTGTTCATTGGTAGACCTGCATAGATACCATTACAATAATCGACTCTAGACACTACAAACGCATTTATTAATTGACGGGTGGCATCAACCGGCAAATTTTTGCGTATGCATTTAATTTGTCTCAGCTGGTAGAAGCATGAAGTTATCGTTCTACTAATTTGAGCATCAAGAGATAGGTCAGAATTGAGTAAAACTCCCAGTTGTTTAACGGTGGGTAAAGCGGTACTCCCTACATTGGGTAGAGCCGTATCCTGGATCAAATTCTATCGTCTGGCTGAAGCCACCCACAGTTTTTCAGTTTTTTAAGGGTTTAATGTTAGTCTGTTTTCAGCCATCCAGTTTCCTATTTTCTTGATGCATCCATCAATTAAGTTGACAAGCACACTTCTCTCGCCTGGTTTGCAATAAAAATAAATCTGCGTATCATCTGCATAGCAGTGAGACCACAATCCACATTCTTTGATAATGCTCTCTATATCTTTAGTGTAAAGGAGATAGAGAAGTGGTCCGAGTACTGACCCTTGAGGCACTCCTGTAGACACCCGAGAGTTGGTTGAGCTTTTACCCTGGAACACAACTGCATTTTCTCTTTTATTAAGATATGAACTGAACCACATATGTGCCTGATCACGGATACCATAAGTTTTCTCCAGACGTTCAAGCAAAATATTATGGTCTACAGTATCGAATGCAGCACTCATGTCCAGAAGAGCCATCAACACCAGATTACCAGAGTCCACCGCCGTTATAATGTCAGACAGTACTCTTATCACTCCCGTCTTCGTGGAATGAAAACGTCGGTATGCCGATTGCCTTACCGAAAATAAAGAATTCCGCTCGATATAGTTAACGAGCCTATGAGAAGATTTGAAATAGTATTTTTTTCTAGTATTTTTGATACGATGAGAAGATTTGAAATAGGGCGAAAACTGGAAAGATCTTCCACATCTAGTTGTGAATTTTTTAAAAGTGGAGTTACATTTGCTTTCTTTATGGCTCTCGGAACAATGCTGCGCTCCATGGATGTATAAAATAAATCTGTTAAAAATGGAGCTAATACGTTAATGCATTTTTTCAAAAGCCACGTTGGCATCGGATCTAATATCTATCTGTATCTTACCTCGGTATATTCTACCTATTTGTCATATCGACATCATATGATCAAAACAATTAGTTGGCGTTCCTTACGTCATTAATATTAAAAATAGTTCTCATTTATATTTTAAATAGGTTTCTGTAATAAAAAGTGCTTACTTCAAAGCGATTATAAACTCCAATAAATCCGAATTCAAGCAAAAAATGATCGCTTGAACATTAATTTTGCATGACTTTTGAAAATCACCTATATGGTAGTATCTACCGATCGACTACAAAGCCGGCTCGTATAACGCCTCGACACATACACTCGGAAAGATAGTAAAACAAATGGAAAACATATAATAATTAAAATATTTTTTTAGAGTGGTAACTTTCTGACGCATATAATCTGTGTCTGACGCCTAGATACTCTTACTTGTTGATAGGACAGAACATAGCGACATTATTTTCACATCTAGGCGTTCGTTTTATTATAGTGACAGTTATGTCGGAATTTAATTCGACTTAAAAACTTACTTATTTATCTCTCATATTTTTAATAGACTTTTAAGAAAAAAAGTGCCAATCTCAAAACGATTAAAATTTTTAATAAATCATAATTAAAGGAAAAATTACTCGGTGGAATAAAATTTTTGACACTTTTAATGCGTAGATAAACGTATCGAGGGGTTCTAAAACCGGGTCTAGACCCGTCGGTATAAAATGATGTACTAACATCAACACTTAATGGTGGGGGGTATCGGTACTATACGTTTGTAGTCGGTCGGGAGACTTTTATCTTTAACTATGACGTCATACTATTGCTATGTCATTTTAGAGCGTAGATATGTGTACCGTGACGCACGCATCTCCTTGATTTATATCGATGTACCTACCCAAAACTAATCTAGACCCATAACTTGTCTAGACATTTACTGATTCAGACAATTATTACTAAATCTTTGTAGACAAGTTTTGGATGTGAGATAAATATCACTACGAAAACGGAGAGATTCTTTGAGAAGGGAAATTTCTTTATAGTTTACACAGCTTTGATTTAATTTATACTGATAACGTGACTACGTTAAACTTAAAATAATTACAGTACAAGAAATTCAAATAATTAGAACGATTAAATAATATTTAATGAATGCTCGATTTTTGGTCTATTAATTATTAAAATGGTCAGGTGATGTTTTTTTCGGTAAATAATGATGCATTGCAATTAAATTTGAAACAAAGAGGACAATTTGAAATCATTAAATATTCCATTTAGTCATTAAGAAAGATTGACGGTTATGAAGGAAAAGTATCACTGACATATTACTCTGCATCGGGATGCAGTGCCTTATGCACACCAATTGCACCCGATTTTGATAAATTATTGCAATTTATTTTGGACTACTTGTAACTAACCGTATTATATTTTATTAAATTTATTTTACAGAAACGTACAGTCAGCAATGATTAAATGACATAATAAAAAAAAAGTTTAAAGACAGACCAGCAGGTGATTTGGTTCAGCCGGATGAATCTCACTCACGTGATAATGGTTTCAGATCTTTTACTTCACAAATGTCAACAGATGAAAGAGTTGAGGAACCGTGGATGTTTAAACATGGGCAGAATGGTGAATGTTACGCATTACGTAAAGTGGCCACTGAAAACAGCCAATTACAGGTAAATGCCTAGGCTTCTATATTCCCTTCTCAAAAATGTTTTCCCTCTCTGTTGAAATAAATTTGAATATGAATAACTAGCTAGGGAGGAAATCCAGCCAGTCTGCAAGCATTTGGACTTACTCAAACATTGTAAAAAATCTCCCATTTTTTTGCGTGTGTATTGAATACATGGCACCGTAACGCGCGGATATTTTTGGCCCAGTAAAGGAAGGATTAAAACAACTCCTGTTGAAAAAAAGTTAACTTCCTAATGTAATCGAGGCTCGGGGGATTTCCAATAGTTTAGGTTCGAGTATTGGTCATATCAATAATAATTTCAGTGTTATGGTTTTCTAAATGTATGTCAGCTTTATTTTATGGATAACTTTCAACAGCAAAATTAGATTCGAGGTAACTTAGTTGCGCTGAGACAATAACGTGTTATCACTACAAATATGTACCTGTGAACGCAATGTTTGAAATCTATTCAATGTCATATTTAATGTAACTGTTATATTGTAAATATAATAAAAAAGTAAATGTATTTGAAAACTATATGGCTATAATACCGCCGTCATAAGAAAGAAGGACGTTTCTACATAAAACAAAAAAATGAGAAAATAAATATTTTGTAACTCGGAGATTGAAAAATTCGCTGTGTGAAAAATACTACAAAAAATAAGTATATTATTATGCGATAGTATGTATTATGATTTGTCCTAACGGAATATATGTATTAATTTTAATAAATTTTATGTTGTATATTTAAAAATTAACATTTTCATCTTCTTTTTAGTAAAAAAAATACAAGAAAATATGTTATACTTTAATAAAAATACGTTTCTAGCTAGAAACGCCCTTTTTATTTAGTAATCAAGTAAACGTTTTTCTTTTTTAGTGATTGATTCTACTCTCTACTCAACTTAATGAAATAGACATTACTGGCCATTTACTGCTTTTCAAACTAGTAACGCCGACCTAATAATCAATTTACTTCGAAATTACCAGCAGATCTTAAATTTTATTGAAAACGAGTAGGTACATCCATTTCAGATGTTTTTAAAAACGGAATAAAAAAATAAATAAGTATGTTAATCAGTCTTTAATAATTATATAAGCCAGAACAGCCTTTTATATTTAGTAAACTTCAAGACTTTTTGCAGTTTAGTCTTATTTATTAGTGAAAATAATAGGGTTTTGGTTTTTTTAGAAAGATAGCTATATTTTTAGTAGATGCGTATTTTTTTCCTGATTCCAAATATGTATTTAATTCATTTTCCAAAAAAATGTTTGTCATGTTGAAATAAATAAAAAAAACGAAGTTAATTACTATGTACAATCATATTTAAAAAAATAAAAAGGAATATTTGCGTTCTCGTGATTTACCCGAATATTTCATTTTAAGGGCCATTTTCAACGAGTTGTAAATAACTCACTATTAGAACATGGGAATCAATGGAGTAAGATTCGAATCACGGACCTTTGATCCGTAAGTCCGAGAACTAGCCGTGGCTACCACAACCTGATTCTTATAATTGTAATCATCATACCCCCTATTCCATGTTTTAGTAGTGCATAGGGCACTACTAAAATATCTATTTCAGCGTTTCTGGATCATTTTTGTTCCATGGAAGGTAAAGTCATCAGTCTTACGCTTTAGGTGCAGTAACTATGAAATATTGCTGCATATAACTTTCTTTAAATCAAATATTTTAAGTTCCATTGCATCTGCTATGAATTGAATATTTTACATCTGCTATGAATTGAATATTTTACATCTGCTATGAATTGAACGTCGAACTACTACGAGACGTTCTTATCTCCATTTGATATTCTTTTTCAGGATTTTTATCAGAGAGAAGTCTGCAAGTCGAAAACGTCGTCCACAATTCAAACTATAGTTATCACAAACAATTTTTTTATTCATTTGCCCTGACACAGAAAAATCAGTGGCTTGGGTCTAAAAGGGCCGGGCCACCGTCGAATTTAATTTTCTTCTTGCCAACATTTTGTAGAGGGTTGATATCAATTAAAAAATATAAATATCAATTTTATATACACACACACATGGGGTAGTGTTTTTCTATTGGTAATAGTTTCAAACAGTTTATTATAACGTTAAAAAAAACCTTCAATTATTCTTCTGTAATGTTGTGATTTACGAAATTGGCCCTTATTTGACCCAACCCACAGAAAATACTCGTTAAATCAATTATTTATGCTAATGCTTGATATATTTTTAAAATTTAAAAGTCGAAAACACTCGTTCAGGGTTCTGTTTCAATAAAACTCATAGAACTGTATTCTCCATACGCCCAGATACAGAAAAAAGGCCGAAATAAAAACAGTATTTTACCCACAGCTTGATAAAAAAAAATCATTCTTGTTTTAAAGATTCGCAAATGAATAAAATGCTATCATCATTATTCCTATTGGCAAATAAATAATATTTTTATATTATACATAAAACATGTTATAATTTCTACGAAAATATAAATTACAATAACAATTGAATGGCGAAATCAAGAACAATAAAGACATATGTCAACAAAATTCTAATTTAGTAAGTAGTAATAAAAACAGCGCATCGATTACCTTTTACTTAACATTGAAATGAGTTCCGCTGACTTTGAACATTTGTCCAATACGAAACTTCCACGTAATTAATTAAAATATTTCAGTATATTACGATTGATTAAAAAATATTTTGATAACCTTACTCGGTTTTTGTGACGTAATTGCGTTTAATTGAAAAATGAATTTTAAATTTTAATTTAAAAAAAAAACACAGTAAAAGGGGCTGATAAATTACGGTTAAAATGCCTGTCCAAAATAAAATGTAATACTTATTATCTATCTAATCCCAGATATATATATATCGGAATCGTTGAACAATAACGGATGTGCGAAAAATAGGACATTGACTTTCTTTTATATTTGATGGTGAAAAAGTAATATTAAGTCTTTTTTTCCAGGTTTGAAAATATATATAACTTACCCAAGTATCAAATGTTATACTTTTGCACTTATCAAGTCGTGACGTAAGGCGTCAAAAAAATAATTCAAACATCTCTAACGTAAAGTTCAAGAAAATCACATGCGTCGTTGTTCTACGATCCCGACGATATGTATTTATTTATTTATTTCGAAGGCTTACGCCTTTAACAAAAAAAAAATAAAAATAAATTATAGCAAAGGTATGCAGCACATTAACAATAAATAAAGTTTTACAAATTACTACAGGCATAAAGAATACCTTAAAGAAGTTAATCTTAATGACTCCTGAGGGGGTGAAATTCAGCCTTTTGTCTACAAACATTTGGATAAACTCAAATATTGTGATAAAACCAACTGGTCGAAGAAGAAGTTTTAAAATTGAAAGATTGTTTTCCGGCATTTTAGTATGTGGAATAATTCGTTCAGATGAATCTCTTCACAACAATAAAGGTTTCAGCTCTTTTACTTCACTAAAATCAACAAATGGAAGAATTTGAGAAATATAGATGTTCAAACATAGGCAAAATGGTGAATGTTACACAGTGTGTAAAGTGGCTACTTAAACCAACCAATGACAGGTCATAAGCCCTACAAATGCTTAGACTTCCATATTCCCTCGTTTAAGGTATTCTCCATCTCTGTTGTAATTTGTTAATCTTAATGACTCCCCAGGGGGTGAAATCCAGTATTTTGTCTATAAACATTTGGATAAGCTCAAATTTTGTAATAAATAAAGAGTTTAAATATAAAAAGGATTGAAGTAACAGAGATATGTGCACATGTTGATAATTTAACTTAATATGTATACCAGTTTTCAAAACAATTTGTCTGTGGTATTATATGTACGTAAATGATAATTTTAAATAGAGTAGAACTCCGTTTATCCGAACTCCAGTCATCCAGATTACCAAATTATCAGGAAATAAAAAATAAAGAATCCTTAGTTCCTCTTTCTTTTTCCTTCCGAATTCATTACCCGACTCCTTTAATATGTACAGTATAATGTGTTTTTTTAAAAGTTAATATGCGCAAGATTTATCTCACCATTAAAACAACAGCGGTTATTTTGAAATAATAAGGTTTTTTCGTGTATGTATCTTTTCATCCAGATTTTGTTTTATAGAACAAATTTTTGACCAGTCTGTCTTTTGGTTGCCTGGAAGATATTGCTTTTAGCAATATCTTCCAGACAACCAAAGTACCTATTCTTTATACTTGAAGATTCAAATATAAAATACAATAAAAGGGCGCTGGCGGCCGGCGTGTTTCTTCGTCAAAGCAATTAACTTTGCTGTAAGTTTTTATGTGATAACGTCTAGCACTTGTTAATCATAATAATTGGCGTTTTATTGTTTTTACTGATTTATTTCGATGCATTTTTTTTATTGGGTTGAGTGCATTTCAGCTCTTTGTCCAAAAATCCGCGTTGAGTGGAAAAATAAAAGAGAATAACTAAATAAATATGATATGAGTTACTGAGATATTTGCAAAAAACTTTGAAAAAAAATAGTGATATTTCTAATTATGCTTCATTAACTCACTGGAGAATGCTAAGTTTGCGGTGTCAAATTGTATAATTGAAATCGGTTTTTTGCAAGATTTAGAGACGGTTTTGAATTACGCTATTTTTTTGGTAGGTAGGTTTTTATGCATAGTTTATTTTAGCATCAATAATGCTTCTTATACCCTACCCTCATATACCGTAAATATAATTGACCCATTTAGTCAACAATGTTTTCAGTATGTCCAAATGTTTGAAGATTGGCTGGATTTCCTTCCTTGGGAGTTTTTAAGATCTTTATTTGTTTCAACAGAGAGATATTTTTTTTTTGAGAAAGGAATATGGATGTCTAGGCGTTTACAGGGCTAACGACTTGTCATTAGCTGGTTTGACCACTTTAAACACTATGTAACATAAAAAAATTGTTGATTAATCTAACTGGTATGTATACGAAAATCAAATAACTGTTTTCAGGCGTTCCCTAGTAGGTGAAATAATTCAGCCAGATGAATCTCACCTACATCAATACAAAGGTTTCGGGTCTTTTACTTAAAAAAAGTCAACAGATGGAAGAGTTAAAGAAATGTAGATATTTAAACAGAAGGGTGAATGTTACACAGTGTCACTTAAACCAGCCAACGACAGGTCATAAGTCTTGTAAAGTATAGTTTTTTTTTTATGAAAACAGTAATACTTGAGTTCTGACTATTTACTCAAATATTAAAATTTTTAGACCATTTCCCAAAAGTTGTAAATAACTTGCGCTGGAAAAATGAAAATCGAGTTGTGGTAGAGTAGGTTTTGAACCGCAGACTTTTGGCCCGTGAGTCCACAATACTACCGCGGGACCATAGCATGATTTTATATCCATAAATACCCTTCTCCAAAATGTTTTCCCTCTCTGTTGCAACAAATTGAAATATTTATTTTGATTAGACTTCAAATTTGTAAGATCTTTCAACAAAAAAAATATTCTGCCATTACGGAAAAATTAAAATTTTGCTAAAAAAATATCACTCGAAACCTATTTGAAAATGAAAAAAATGCATCAAGAAGATAAATTATGAAGAACTATTATCTTTGTCTTTGTTAATTTGTTGTCTTATTATTGATAATTAGAGAAGATAATTTATGCCCATCTGTATTACAATTATACGATAAAATAATACCGATGTGTGTCGATAAAGTAAACATGAATTTTCTATATGACAATATGAATGATTGAATGAAATAGTCGTTTTCATATCGTGAAAATTGAAAAGTTAGAAACTACGAGACCAATTACCAATTTCATGTATTTACGTACATCATATAATTTACAAAAATGTTTAGTCAGTCGGCGTCTGAGATCGCCTAGTACCTACCTTATATCTTCCAACTTTTACAAACAATATGGCATATTAAATTTCAATGCTTTTTCAATAATATATATATACATATGTATATTAACAAATTACAACAGGGATGGAAAACATTTTTGAGAAGAGAATATGGAAGTCTAGTCATTTACGGGGCTTATGACCTGTCGTTGGCTGGTTTAAGTGGCCACTTTACACACTGTGTAACGTTCATTATTTTGCCTATTTTGCTATTTAACTTCACTAAAATCAACAGATAGAAGAAATGAAGAAATATTGATGTTTAAACATAGGCAAATGGTTAATATTACACAGTGTGTAAAGTGGCCACTTAAACCAGCCAACGACATGTTATTAGTTAAAACAACTGTAGTGATCTAAATCGATTTGATAATACGATCTCGTGAGACATTTTTCCATAAACAAGTCAACGCCATGTTTGACACTTTCAGCGAAGGTTGCTAGAGTAAAACTAAAAATACGCTGAAATGAAAGCATTGTTTTGTAGGTAAATTGAGACTATGTCTCAAATTAGGTGCATAAGTCTCAATTATTTAGTCTCAAATTATCTCAAAACTCTACTGATAGTTATATTTAAAATTAAGGAGAAAATTACATTATTTTATAATTAGGTACGACTACAGTAGTTATTTTATTACATAAAAGTACAGAATGTGAAGATAGTTTATACATTTTAATACATGTCTCAAATTACACACAGTCTCAATTTCGAGTTTTGAATTTTAAAAAATTACGATTTTTAAAAGAGATTCAATTTTGTTTTGTTTGGATTTTTTTATTTGATAACGTAATCGTTTCAAATTATTGCAAGCTTTTTAATGCTGAAAATTTGTTTTATTTAATTTATCAAATTGCGCATGACATATTTACAATATTATTCGTGGAAACGGAACATTTAAAAAAAAAATGTCTCATGGTTAAAGCAGTAAAATACTTAATTTTTTTATTTTTTTTAATCTATATTTAGACCCCTCTATTAAGTAGCTTCACGTGTCATGTACAAGGCTAAGATACTTTTTAAAATAGTTTTTGTTTGTCTTGGAAATGGGATGTTCGGTCACTGATTTTGGTTTATTACCTTTATGAGTCCAATCACAATTGTTGCAAAGTTCAAGAACAATGGCGCGTGATAACTACTTTTAACGACAATGTGGATATCTGTCAAAAAAAAAGTAAAATGTTACATGGGAAATTACGACTTTCCTATTGGGTCTCATGTTTGCAACATTTGCAGGTAAATTGGGACAACAACAAAAAAAAAGAAAAAAGGAATTGAAGTATATTAATATGTCCACAAATGTGGTATGCTTCTGTAACCTAAAACATAGAGTCAAATTTGTGTTAAAATTGGAATAGCGTAATATTAAATATATAAAAATATATAAAGTCAGTTGAAGTTAAAAACTGTCTCTAGTTGTATGCTTTTACGGTACTGAAAATATTTGTTTTTACACATTAAAAAATGTATCGTTAAACTTCGATAATTATTTCATCGTCGTATTGTAATTGATGCTTTAGACGTCTTATCGTCACTATGGAAATGCGTATTTACACAAGTTACCAAATGCCTTATTGTTTATGGTTTATTTCGCGTGTGTATTAGTGTAGGTGCGTAAATAAATGTGCTATGAAATAGCTTAAAAGCCGAACAAAAAATATTTTAATATTAGTAGTGATAACTGAGTGCAGCAAGAACCTACAATCAAGATTCATATTTTTTATCTCAACCGTGAAAATGTTGGCCAAAAGTTTGATAATTTTTCTTGCTTTGGGGGTGATCACCAAAAACGGAATTGTCCTCTCAAAGGTAATTCATTATTTTATTGTGACTATTTTAATTTTATCCTGGATAATGTTTACATCCCTGTTTTTATAAAAATCGCCCCAAGGGCGCTTTACAATAAAATATCAAAATTATTGGTCTAGCAGCCACAGAGCGGTAGTGATTCTAGTTGCTCTTTTCTAATTATGGTAAAATTCAATAATACATAGGAGCTAGATTACAATACTTCTTGCAGCTAGCTATAAAGCCCCATTTTCATTTTCCAAAAAAATGCTTAAGTGTTCTGATTGAAATTTGTTGCAATAGAGAGGGAAAACATTTTTGAGAAGAGAATATGAAAGTCTTAGCATATACAGGGCTTATGACCTGTGGCTAGTTTAAGTGGCCACTTTACGCACTGTGTAACATTCGCCATTCCCTCAACTCTTCTATCTGTTGACTTTTGTCAAATAAAAGAGCTGAAACCTTTACCATTTGGGTGAGATTCATCCGGCTGAACCAATTCACTTACTAGGCAACGCCTGAAAACTATTTTCCGATTTGTACATTTCTTCTTTTACCAGTTAGTTGATTCAAAAATGTTTTGAGTATGTCCAAATGTTTGCAGACAGGCTGGATTTCCTTAGAGGGAGTTATTCAGGTCTAAATTTGTTGAAACAGAGAGTGAAAACATTTTTTGAGAAAATGATATGTAAGTCTAGGCATTTACAGGACTTATGACATGTCATTGGCTGGTTTCAGTGGCCTCTTAACACACTGTGTAACATTCACCACTATGTTTAAGCATCCACATTTTCGCAACTCTTCCATCTGTTGACTTTTGTGAAGTAATAGAGCTGAAACCTTTATCATGTCGGGGAGATTCATCCGGCGGAACCGATTCAGCTACTAGGCAACGCCTGAAAAATTTTGACAACGCCTGAAATTGCCGGGTTCAGCAAACGAGCTGAACTCGGCAATGCTTTGCTATTGCTAGATTTGGGTTCATACTCGTATATATATATTAAATGAACACAATCGAAAGTTTGGTATCAATTATTGTATTTAGTTAAAAATAGATATGTACATGTGCATTATTATTTATGTGTTTTGGATTACATAAATTGTGAGAATATGCAGTGACGGGGTATTGTGATAAATAGGTATTTGAGCATTGTCTTCCTGTTACTGTCTTGAAGATGCCTCCCCGATGCCGTGCAAAAAAGACTGCATTTTGGACGCTTTGTTGTCATAAAAAAAAATGGTATAACTTTTCGTCTATTTCGATAATTAGTAACCTAGGTACTTATTTATGATTGAATTCCAAAAAATATATATAACTAATTTTCAAATATAGAATTCTGATTGCAAATATCAAACTCTGCTTTTCTCACCAACAGGGGTGCATTTTTTTAGAAATGCGATTTTCAAAAATGTATTGAATGTCAGTTAATATTATTTTAGAATTACCAAAAAATTAAATAAAATAAATAAATGGGTAGAAATTATAAGGAATTTAAGGAAATAATCTGATTGGGATTCATAAAAAATGGAAGTTTTTTGTAAATATTCAACAACAAACTTTTTGACCTGGTTAACCAGTTTTAGTAAGGGTATACGGAGGTTGACCTGGTTGACCAGTTTTAATAAAGGTATAGGGAGGTCGACCAGTTTTAGTAAGTGTATAGGGAAGTTGACCTAATTGACCAGTTTAAATAAGGGCATAGGGAAGTTGACCTGGTTGACCAGTTTTAGTAATTGTATAGAGAAGTTGACCTAATTGACCAGTTTAAATAAGGGCATAGGGAAGTTGACCTGGTTGACCCGTTTTAGTAATTGTATAGGGAAGTTGACCTAATTGACCAGTTTAAATAAGGGCATAGGGAAGTTGACCTGGTTGACCAGTTTTAATAAGTATATAGGAAAGTTGAATTGGCTGACCAAGCTGACAAGAGCATAGAGAACTTGACCAATTAGAGCATTGAGCTCATTAAATAAATTGTACTTGATTCCTTGACAAATATTGGATAAGTGATAAAGAACTTTTAAAAGTAAAGTAAACATGGAAGTCTAGGCATTTACAGTGCATATAACCTGCCATTGGCTGATTTAACCGGTTCTACAATGACGATAAGTCCACTAGGGTATCGATTACAATACGACGATAAAAAAAAAAAAAAAGATTTATCGACCTATGCATAAAAAAAGTGTACGTACAAAAATAATAATTTTCAAGATTGACACTCAATTGTAAATTTACAATATAAATTTCCAATGCAGTAGAAAAATCAGAACTGGTTAAGTCGAATTACATATATTTTACTTCTACTTCTACCTGCATTAATTATATTTTTTATAGCCTTTTAAAATATTTTTTCTTTACTTACATGGAATCAGATTAAAGGTTATTACTAAGAACTCAAAGTTGATTTGACTAAAAGTGGTTTAGACTTTTTAAATTGATTTTATTTCACATAAAACGTTTTTTATTTTTTATATGAACACCTCACAGGGCATTACCCGTGTCGAAGCTTTCATTTACATGACTTTATTTTATGTTATGGTTCGGTTTATTTTTGTTTGATTTGTTTGTACGTCGAGGATCTTGTGATTGGTTTGAGACGTGTTTTTGATGATTTCAGTCATGATTTCATTGTATATTATTTAATTGCAGTTTATATCAGGTCTTGGTAAATTTATTAAAAAAACATTTGTTTTAAATATTGTTGATTCCCCTTCGTGCTGCTTCGGATATCCTAATCAGTCTTCTGAACACATCCTGAGGTCTTGTCCCTTTCCCCCTCTCTATGATTACCGAATGGAGCTTCTCGCTACTATCCGTGGCCCTGTTAAAGGTTCTGTCGGATATACAGATCTGGTGGCTTCCAAAAAGAATTTCAAGGCTTTTAAAAAGTTTTGTAATTATTTCGGCGAATTGATCATGTTCAATCAATTTAATCTCAGTCAGTGAAGAATTCACTTTCTTCTGTTCTCAATCTAATGAAGTGCATATAATGTAATTCTGGATGACTTTCTTTTAGCACAATGATGCTAAAGCTACCAGATTACAGAGAGCTCCCTCGGACAGCTTTTCTCGTTCAGCAACGAGCAAATTTTCCGTGTTTGTGTGCAACGCCAAGGAGACTTATGTCCTCAGATGCGGTGTGCGGTATGTGGCGAGCAAGCTGTATTTTATTTATTTTTATTTATTTACTTACAGCTTGTTGTACATTTTTTGAGACATAAGTCCCAACTCCGTGGGACCAAAGTCCGCTGATGATTTGGGATAAAGCTTTAAGTATAATTTAGTTAGTTATTTTTAATTATGGAAAGTTCCTTTCCAGTTTTTTTTCTTTTTCATAAAGATAAACTTAATTTTAAAACTTTCCATTTATTACTTCGTAACTGTTATTTTGTTTAATTTGGGTCCCGTTTTATTATAAAAAAAGTAAATATTTGTATTTTGGACAGATAATAAATATATTTATCTTATATTAATACTTTTTATCAATTTAAACTTTTTGATGATTTTGATTTTTTAAAAACCGTCATTTTTGTTGTCATTTTTTGTTGTATATTTAATTGAATAAGGACTATGAAAAAACATGTAAAAAAAATGTAATCAAAAACAAACTGGCGGAAAACTTGTCAAAATTTTAACTTATTTATTCCATATATTATATTGATTCCACCAAAGATTGTTAATTTAACTAACTGTAATAAAAATAAGTACATTTTTTTCCGGCGTTGCTTAGTAGATGAAATAAGCCAGCCAGATGAATTTCACACAGATCAATGAAGGTTTCAGGTCTTGCACTTTACAAAAGTCAACAGTTAGTAAAGATGAGGAAATATGGATATTATCTATAGGTAGCAATGGTGAATAAAGTGAGTGAAGTGGCCACTTTATCCAGTGAATGACAGATCATACGCCCAGTAAATGCCTAGACTTCCATATTCCCTTCTCTGAAATGTTCTCCATCTCTGTTCTCATAAATCATCGGGTTTCAGGCTCAAGTTTGTAACTAACACTTCACCAAGGGTGATATTCCAAACGCTCTCACGGCCGTAGAAAACACTTTTATGTCGCGTATTTACATACAAAATACGCGATATAAAAGTACTTTCTACGGCCGCGAGAGTGTTTCGGAATGGCCGCAGCTGTGAGATATTGCATCATTAAAGTTACTCGTAAAAGCTCATCCCAAATCAACAATTTAAATAAAACCACAAGTAAAATAATCTAAAACCTTATTTTTTGTCGGGTTGTGGTCTAGTGTCTAGTGTTGCGGACTCACGGATCAGAGATCCGAGGTTCGAACCCCACTATACCCCAACTTGATTTCAATTTTCTAATAGTGAGTAATTTAGAGCTCGTTGAAAATGGCCACCAAAATTTAAATATTTGGGTAAATTATAAGAACGCTAATATTTCTTTTCTTTTGAAAAATCAATAAAAAAATAAATCGATATTTATTTTTATTTTTAGAAAAGTTAATTTAACTTTGTAGATAAAAATGAAGATTAGTTTTAACTTCCTATTAGAATACGAGCCTTGGAGGGGCTTTGTTGACCGCATTGAAGATACAATGGGATGTTAATGTTTATCTTCAATTTCGTCTAAAAACAAAATTAAGTTTCTGTATGAAAAATTGAATGAGTATATATATTGGTAAACATGTTGAATTACAGGTTGCCGATGAAGATACTTTAAATTTTCATTCAAATAAACACATTTTCATACATACATATCGATTTTACTTTATACCGTATCGATATGTACCGATGAATAATGCGTTTGTATTTGCCCCCTAGGGGTGAAACTAAGTCTTTGTATACAAAATAAAAAAAAACACAAAATATATTAATTCAATGTCATATTTACAGTTTCATGTAAATAAAAAGATCTGGCGGAAGTTTAGTTATTAATAATAATGGAATTACAAACGATCTTCAAAAATATAATGACACAAGTGTTTTGTAAGTAATTAATCATTGTATGTCTATTTGCGTTAACACTATGCAAATTGATTGACTGTTAAATTGAATTCATATTTTTATTCTAAAGTAAATACATCAGATAATATTTATCCAATAAAATATAAGTCTGTAAACCCAGAATTCATCATCGGCATCATCATTTATCTATCTGAATACAGTGGTGCTTAGGGCACCGCGTAACACCGAATGCAGCGTATCTCAGTCATATTATAAGTTTCTTTAAGATAAATAGATATTTCATTTCAATCATATACACATTAAGAACTTTTACCGCAGAGTACAGAGTATTGAGTCAAAAATACTGACCCAGGATTGTAGCTCTTTTCTCACTCATAACTGTATTCTGACACAGACAAACCCAGAAAAATAAATTTCAATTACCTTAAGTATTTTTAACAAACATTAAACATGCTAAGCAATCAAAAAAACCTCGTCGACGATATTTTGAGTTTATCAAAATTTTTAAATACTAGAACTGGATTCAACTTATGCTCATTGTACATTTACTAATATTGGATAGGGTAGATAATGTTAAATACTTACTTTACATTCACGGAGACTGGACCGCTGTGCACGTGCAAACCACGAGCCCCCTGCGTGATATCACATGGTTGGTCCATTTCACACCACGGCAAACATATACACGGCACGATAAAATAAATACAATACAGTGGGTCGATATTTTTTGTTTGACAATAATATATTTATTTAATCCCTGGCGAGCGCAATAACCAGTACACCATAAGACCGACTAATCTTCAGTCGATTTCCTCTTGCAGGATTTTTACTTGAGAGTATTTGCTAAATTTAAATAATGATTTTGATCAAATTATAGACAACTTACAACAAATACAAACTAATACCACTTTCGGACTAAAGGATTTAGATTATTATGCAATTAAAATCTATAACCTACTTCAATTGTCCATCAAAACAATTATTAGTAACTAGCAAATGTTCAAAAAGGCTATAAAAATGGATAGTGGAGCTGGGTAGAAGTAAAATGGATTATCGCATTCGCCAAAACCAATATTGAATCGACTGCTCCACAAATGTATAGTTTTTCTGGTGTTTTTGTTATTTTATTGCTCGTTTTTTATATTAATAATAAAGGTATACATAAATATATATATGTATAACCAAGTACAACCAATAAAAAGTATAACCAAGATGAAAAACATTATTTTGAAGGGAAAGTGGCCACTTAAACCAGCCAATGACAAAAGCCCTGTAAATGCCCAGACTTCAATATTCCTTTCAAAAAGGTTTTTTATCTCTGATGTAATATATTAAAAAAATATTTCTTTAGACATTTAGAGAATTTTTAAGAAGGGAATTTGGAAGTCTACACATTATAGGGTTTATGACCTATCTCTGGCTGGTTTAAGCGATCACTTTATACACTGTGTAACATTCATCACTCTGCCTATATTTGAACATCCATAATCTTTTAATTCCTTCTTTTTTTGTAAAAAAAATACGATTTCTAAATTTTATTTGATATTTGATATTATATAAAATATTATGTTTCAGCCATGTTTTGGTATTCAAGCCCTGATAGAAAGCATGTTTGAAGAGGATTCTGAAGAAGACAGCAAGCCTGATGAGAAGCCTCCAGCTACTGTCCTCCCACCGAAGATCACAGTTTTGCTAAGTGAGAATGTTTTTTACACGACAGTTATGAATCTCAACAGAAACGGAAAATTGTGGACATTTACGGCCTTTTTATTACCCAGCCCATCTCTAAGTTTGGACTGAACCAAACCAAAGGATAAAAATGATCTCTTTAGAGCTGCTGTTGAGCATATTATTCGCCTTGCTCTTGGTAAAATGATATTTAAGTCCACAGCACATGCAACAAACGCGATTTTATGGTGACCGAGGAATCTCAGTAAGGAAACTCTGAGAAATGCGGAATTGTCTGTAAAAACAAACACACCCAACAAATTGTAAATATCATTGATCAGCAAAAAACATCATGATGTATATCGCGATATGTATCAGTGATATACATGCATAGCCTCGGCCTCGTGGTGCAGTGGTCAGCGCGTTTGCCTACGTTGCAAGAGGTCTCGGGTTCGATTCCCAGCTTTGTTAACATGAAATATTTATTTAAAAATGTGATTTATACTAGAATATTTCAAAGTGTCTGGTCTGGCACCTAAAGCGTAAGACTAATCATCTTACAAAAAACGATGTTATTAGTGTACCAATGCAGTGCCTTATGCACCATTAGGTGCGGAAAGGGAAATGACGATGGCATCCTTCGAACCCTGATTAAGATCATATAAACAGATAAACGAGTTTGATCAAGATTTTTTTTATCACAACATGAAGATGAGATGAAAATTTTTCAAACCTTATTTTCTATTGCAGCCCCCGTAGCGGATATCAGCAGTCTTCAATCCATGATCCAATCTTCCAATGGCAGCATCTTCCTGCTGCCCAGCCTGTTCCCGCTGGGCGCGAGCGTGCCCGCCAGCACGCCCAGCACGCCCGTCACGCCCAGCACGGCTAGCACGACCACGCCCGCGAGCACGACTGCCGCCGCCGCCACCACCGCTTCCACTACCACGGCCGCTCCCGCCAACGGCACGGCAACCACCCCCGCGGGAGCCGCCACACCCGCTCCCGCTGCCGCCGGATAATAAAAGAAAAGAAATAAAAAATAAATAAAAACAATTGGTCGCGAATAATTTTAAAAATCATTGACAGTATATACCGACCGTTGTAAGATGCTCGAAAATAGGTAGTAAAAAATAATAAATTAAAAAAGTTAACGTGAACAAATCAAACGAATTGAACACTTCAATTCAGTCCTTAAAAATTGGCCTCGATTATTAATATTACATTGGAAAGTATAAGAGTTATATCTAATAGTCTATAAAGTAAATCGAATTTAAATATGTATGAAAATATGTATAAATATTTGTATAAAAAATTGAAGCATTTACGTCGCTAACCTTGTAATAATTGAACACGTTAAAAAAAAGGACATTCAATTTCTTATACATCAATTTTGATTCTATTTTAGACAATTAAAGATAATTCTGTTAACCTCTCATCGTAATACGGGGCCCTGCAGTGCGATTCTTAACCCTCTCTAGGGTATAGAGAAAGGTTAATTTATTACGAAAAGTATTATGGTGGTTTATTAGTTGTCCTAAAGACGAGGACTATGTAAACCTGCTTTTACCACGTTTTGCAATTAATAAGTCCAAAAACTTAAGTAAAATATTATAAAGGTAACGCAGAGCTGCCGCGATTACAGTTTTCTTTGTTGATAGCCAGGCGAATATTATTTTTCTACCTATTTCGGCGCAACTTTTTACAATGGTCGACCTGTAGTATTTTTCATTTTTTCAAAAAATATAAAAAAATACCTATCACAAAAAAATCAGTAGCAAAACAAACAAATAATGGGATAGGGATACCTTGTATAAGAAAATACATATTTTTTATATTTCAAGTACACCATATTTTTATTTAAAAAGTATTTACAGATTTGCTTTTTTTCAAATTGGTAAGTTACGTCATACAAAAAGCACTTACTTATAAGCAGCTCAAGAACCTTATAAGTTTTAAGTGGACATTACCATGGTTGTATTGAAAATTATTTTATGAATTGAATTATATTTTTGTAGCTGTTTTTGTCAAATAAATAAAAAAAAACATGAAATGGTATCAATATCCCGTTTTTTCATTTGGAACAATTTATTGATGCGTCATGACTAAAGGTACGGAATTTTCGTAAATAAAAAATCGAAAATTCGGATAACAGCATTTTATTATTATTCCACAAGTTGTCCTTAACATTATGATCCTTATTTCGGTTTATTGATTGAAGCATTAGGCGTTGAAAGTGAGTATACCCATCAATGAGCTCATTTTGAGAAGGTAGGTACTCTGAAGAAAGCAATTTTTGAGAAGCTTTCGAGTAATGCATTTTGATTTAAGATGGTCATACTTGCCACCACAGATGGGCCAAATTAATTTATAAAAAACTAATATGAAATCAGGCTTTATTTCTTGTATTTAATCTCACGTGCGGAAAAAGATTATTAAAACTTTTTCCACATCTGTCATCTTAGATGATTCATCACTCTACCATTTTCCGCCCTGATTCATCTCTCAATATGATTAATATTTTTCGTAAAGAAAACACAAATTGGAATATTTTGCGTCTATTTCGTAAAAATAGAAAATTCCGTACCTTTAATCGTGATGCAATAATTCATAAAATCATTTTGGAAGGTTAGGTTATCGCAAAATAGAAACATGAAAATTACGATTTTAAACATTTTATAAAAAGTTTTTTTTTTTTTTTTGTTGAAACATTATTTTTTTTTCAAATCACTCAGCGTTAAATTTTGTAAATGTAATTACTTTTGACGATTTGCTTTGTTTTGATTTCTTTTGATTTATTTTAATGGTTGCTATAAAAGCATAGGTACAAAGCCGAATTGATAAGTTCCTCCATCTTCTTTTAAACGTGTTTATCATGGATAAAAAAACGGTTATCGGGAAAATCTACGCACCCATGTATAAAACTGTTCAAAAAACGGAAAATAAACGAATACGGTTTGGTCAATGCAATCTAATTAAGAGTTTTGGGTAATGCTTTAAGGTCGCAATAATGTTCTAAATAAAAATCACCATGTTTGATTTCAAGTGTTAAGCAAAAAGCAAAATGTAAACGCATGAAAAAAATAAAAATCTCCAAATTAATAATTTTTTAGGGGGTACAGATGATTCAGAATAGAAAATAGACGCTATGTACAGCGCACGGGCATAATACCACAGAAAATCTTCATCAAATTATCTTGTTACAATAAAATTAATTAACTACTCTCACAAAAAAAGGTTGTCTTTGTGTTTTTTAAATAAAGATAATAAATCGATCCTTTAGTGTCGTTATCGATAAGTAGGTTTCTATGTTAAGTGTCAGTACTTTACTAATGTATGTTTACTACCAATGTTTTAATGGACTTTTGAGGCTATTTTAACTTTTATGGTTATATAAACATGTTTTGTGTTTAACAATATAACAAATTATGTAATATTAGATGTTTATGTGTTATAAAACTTATAAATAGTTCAATGTTTTGTTGATAACATTAACTGTGTTTTTTATTGAGAATTTTGTAATAAGATAAAAATATTTTTGTAAAATCTATGTTGTCTGTCATGTGTTCGTATGTTTTGCATGGTTGGTTGGTATTTGTGTTTTTTAAAAATTATTTACCACGTTTATTCATTTGGTTTTGGAAAAATAACAGAATACCAGTAACACAAACAAAACAAAATATTACTGGGCCAGTAATCCAGCAATTTCTTCTGAATAGGACATGTGGACATCACCAGACGCCTCCAAGAGACCCTATCGCCAACCAGCACTATCCCGTGTCTCTGTGTTCCTCCGAATACAATCGAAATATTGAAATGCAAGGGAAGAAGAGAGTGGTTGAGGAGTGTTGAAGAGAGTGGCTTTCTTCAGGCACCGGCCCATTAAATAAACGATAAAATAACAAAGGGTGGATCGATTTATTGTTTTAGAATTATTTATGATACATGACAACAGTGATGAAAATCATTTTAAATAAGCAAATACAGGAATCTAGGCATTTATTGACTGAATTATAGGCGTTGCCTAGTACGGTGGTGATATAATTTAGTCGTTCAGATGTTTAAACATAGGTAGAATTGTGAATGTTACACAATCTGTAAACTGGCCACTTTAACGAGCCAATGACTTAACGCGTGAAACATAATGTACTTCAAAAAATAAAATATTATTTTTAATACGTGCAAGCCTTATCTCCCAATTAAAAAATGTTTTTCAACTCTGTTGTAATTCTTTGCAGTCTCAATCCTGGGGATTGTTTTGCAGCAAACTCCTGCATCTCGTCCTCCATTGGTCTCTATTTTCTGCAGCCCTCTTCAGCTCCACATAAGAGGCGCAGTTAAAATCTTCGCACACTTGCTCTAAATATTCCCGTCGGGGGCGCCCTCTATAATTTGTCCCCTCGGCCATTCCCCCTATGATGTCGTGCAAGAGACCCTCATGGCGCATAATGTGGCCGATCCATCGGGCTCGCCTCTCTGAGATGGTTTTGATTAGGTGCCTACCTTCTTCGATTTTATTGAGATGTTGTAATATATTAGTATTATTAGCTCTCAAGGGTGTAGAATTTAGCCCTTGTCTACTTGGATAAACTCGAAATATTTTGATAATTTGTTTTTTTTTAATGTCAGGCAAATGCAATAACCAGTACACCATGAGGTCGAATAATCTCCACTAGATTTCTATTTGTAGGATTTTTACCCGAGAAGTCACTGAATAATTTTTAAATAAATACAAAATAATAGAATAGAAAAAGAAGAAGAATAGAAGAAGAATAGAAAAAGTCAATTCCTAACTTGACCTAGCCGAGAAAATAAACCCAAGTAGGGAACAAAATGCCGAACACTCTTCTGAAGGAACGCAAGGCCTTTCGACTACTGCCAACAGGCCGGCTTCTCCTGAAGAGCTTTAAGTGGTTTCCTCTCCACGTGAGCAAATGCTGAGAAGTCCCTGATTGGCTCACTTTACTATATCCTTCTTGATCCCAACAGTTTAGCTAAATTTAAAGTAATATCCACCTATAAACCTTGTATCTTATAAGCAAGGTAAAAAATAAAGCAACTCCAATATAAAAAAAAAGATTTGGACGATGCCGATACGTGTGAAATGGGTCATCCGCAGCATGTGTCGTCACCACCATTTTCAAAAAAAAAAAATACAAGGATAACTTTACCGGTATAATGTTATCATCGTCATCATCATATCTTTATCGTTACCAAATGCAGCGTACCTTGTTCATCTGTTACACATTTTACATAAACTTTATAACATCCGGTTTAATATTCTTGCACAAATAATATCTAACTATATAGATGGCCATGATATATTTGCTCGGATTATCCTTAATGTACCAATGCTGTCTTTGCTGTGGGAAATTTTAGAACCAACGTCAGATTCTTTTCTCCTCTGCCAAGGATCCTCAGAACAGTCAACAAAATCACACCAAACAGTACTGCCGTCCTTACGATGAGTGCAGTATATAGCATTTTTGACGAAATTTTGTTAAATACACATTCGGAGTCACAAAGAAAATATCTCAATTTAAGTCTTACTCACGTGTCAATATTCCTTCAGGAAACATAATAATCCAGGAAGCAAAACTACAGTAACCAGGTTTTCCGTTCATAATCTTTAATTCAGTTTTATTTAAGTTTAATTTATCTTCTAATTTAAAATATGAATTTTAATATGAAAACTATAACATTATTTTCTTTCACCGCGTTTTCCTCAGACATATTGAGGAATATTTTTTTTTTCTCTGTTGTTCATCAGTTTTGACGGTCGTGAACGTTGGTACTCTCCCCAGCCATTCCATTGGCAATGCGTTTCCACCCTTGACGGCTTTGCGCCCTCTCCATAGCTCCCTGTAGAGTCGCCCGTGACATTGTTTTCACCTGGCCGTAGAACTGCAGAATACGTTGACAGCATACGGCTGATAGGCGAACTTTCACGTTGAGTTCCTTTAGTATGGAGACGTTTGTTTTTCTGGCTGTTCACAGGATTGTCAGCATGCGACGCCAACACGATAATTAAGATTCACTAATTCTTTAGTTTTCAATGATCAAATCTATAATGTTTTAGTAACTATAGTGATATTAAAAAAATAAGGTGATAATTAAAAAAATGTGCATTTTGATGGCAGTTTAAAAAAAATATACATTTAAGTTTATTTTGTTGAAACCAAATCGTTTAACCTTAAATTAAAAATACTTTTGAAAAAGAAAAATCACAAAACAGGACCCCGATTACAATGAAAAGTTAACAGAGTTATCTTCGGTTGTCCATACAGAAAAACCAAAATTTGTGTACGAAAATGACAAATTTGCATGAATATTTCAAGTATCTTCGTCGGTAACCTATATTTGAATATGTTTAGAAGAAAAAATTGTATGCATATTCTTCTTTTCATACAGAAAACTTAATTTAACTTTGTAGATAAAATTTAAAATTAAGGTTAACATTCCGTTGTAATCGGAGCCCGAATATAGCCGGCGCAACGACGATATAAAAATAAATTGATATCGACACTACTCTTTAATAGGAAAAGAAAATAAAAAGATAGGAAAATAGGATAGGTTAAAGAAGAGAAAAGAAAAGAAACATATTTTGTGGAAAATAATTGATAATTGACGTATACAGCAACAGTGATGAAGCACATTATTGAGAAATTAATGTAGAGGTCTAGGCATTTACTGGGCTTATGACCTGTCAATGGGTAGTTTAAGTGTTTGCTTTACACAAAATTAAAAGCGTTTTTAGGATGTTAATGCATAGGAAGAATGGTGAATGTTACAGTACGGAAAATGATCATAAAAACAGACCATAAGCGCTGTAAATGCGGAGTGTTCCATATTCCCTTCTCGAAAGTCTGCTCCATCACTGTTGTAATTTCTTGCAATATAATATTGCAACGTAATTTGATACTACTAGAGACATCTATGTATCGAAAGTCTTTTCAATTTGTAAACTTGATATGAAGTTTAGTTCCACGGTTTTCCGAGTACGTTTTCTAAAATGAACATAATATTTAATTTAAATTTATATAATAAAACGAAACAAACGTATACATATTTATTTATTGTTGTACGCGCAGTAGGTATTACGTTGGAATGAGGAAGTTCAGTGCTACGGGAAATTGGATTAAAAAATGTTTTCTTATGTGTGGTACATATGAGTGCGTTTGATCGCGAGTGAATTTTGACTTAAGTTAAGGTCGTTATTTATGCCTATTTCGCAAAAAAAAAAAAACTTTTATTTCTGCAGATTTGGGTTTCAGTCGTTGGACAAAAACGAACTGAAGCGACGTATTATTGACAGTTTATGTTAGTTTATTATTCCTGACTATTAATATTTTATTTTAATACTATAAGGATGTGATAAAGGCCTAATCCATAATCCACAATGGACACCAATCGCAGCGTATCTTGATCATTTTTGTTACATAAAGGTAAGGTGATCAGTCTTCTGCTTCAGGCTCAGTCCAAGGACTTTGAAATATTCCAGTGTATAAACACACTTTTTAATAAATATTTCGAATCAACCACGTCGGGAATCGAAAGCGAGACCTCTCGCATGGTAGGCAAAAAGGCCGACTTTATTATCTACTATGTCAACTATTACTACAAAGAGTGTCAATTACTGAAACTGAACGACACACGGCATAATAACCAAGAAATTAGTTGTGCACCATTACAATATTTTTTTCCCTTATTTCTATTTTATATATGTTGAAATACGCTTAAAAACATCCAATAGTATGTCGCGTTATTTAAAATAATAATTATTATAAGAGTGATACGTAAAGTGATCCAAACAGATATGCGAAGTTGTAAGGATAATATCATACTTTGTATTATAAAGCTGTTCGAAAGGGGGTGATTTATTCCTTCGTTTCCTACAAAAAAGTTAGTTGGTTTCATATCTAGTTGGCTGAACATAGACACAAGTTAATAGCTAGAAGACTATAGGCAATGAAATAATTATAAAGGGTTCATTTATTGACCCTTTGTCGTGGAGGGAACTGCAGTTTTATGGTAATGGCCGTGAACGTTCACTAGAAAATTATCATGAAATCAATAATATTTGTTATTTTTTGTGTGTGAATGTCTGTCTTATAGGGTAAAAGACTCACTAAGCCCGCTGAGGGTGTATGGAAAAAAACTTAAAGAGAATGGTTCCACTGTAGTAAAGCAGGTGTGGACAAATAAATAAAAAAAACATGATGTTAATCAACCTCCGCCACGGAGTGGCACAAGAAGTTCTTCTTCTTCTCATAGTTTAGCTCAATGGTGAGGGTTATGGTCTTTAGGGGGTGTCAGGCACTAAGAGCCTAGCTTATAAATCCTGTAAAAAGTTATGCATAGGCATAGTGGTAGACTTTTCCAACACTATTTCAAGGCATAGCTTTATAGCAGGTTTATAAGCAAGGCCCTAAGTTTATGATATGCCTCCATTCCTCGCAGTCTTGAACTAAGTTGAAGACAGGGTCTAACTCTCCCTTCCCGGTGATGTGAAGCCAGAACGCATTGCATCTGATAACTTTTATATCTCTGTTGACGTAATAGGGGTGGCGATTATAATTTTGCGTGGGTATTATTAGACTGAATCGTTTATTTGTGTTAATATTTGCGGGGTGAGAAAAGATGCGTTTGCGCGATGACGGCAGATGCAATAAATAACAGTATGTGGCCAAACAAACTACAGCAGACAAAAATCCTACCTTTGAGAAGTCAGGAAAAGGGACCAGGGACAGGAATCCGGTTGCTATCTCAAAGTCCTGGCTTCTGGGTAGTATTTCTCGTTTTCGGTGAACACAGCACTTTCACTATAGTTATTCGGGAAATATAAAGATGAATGTGGTGGCGCGGCGGTCAGAAAATGTAAAAGTGTTCAGATGCGGGCAGATGATTAAAGGACGAGAGGATGCGGGCAGATAAAATTATGAATAGGCGGTAGTTGACAATACAAATTGTCAAGAAGAAAAAATGTGATTGTTGATGTTCGTTGCTATGGATATGGAAAATTATTCTCATTGCAACCGTATTTACCCATGGCCATAGAGACGAGGAAAATAAAAAAAACATTGAAAGTTGTGATATCACAGGATGGGTAGGATAGGTGGATCTTCATTCACTGGTGGTCCATCCAGTCACAAACCACTCAATCCCACCAACCACTCGCTTAACCAGATACTAAGCTAAGATTTCCAGGATGCTTTCACTATGCATTTATGTATCGATTGAAATAATTTATTATTAAATAATAAATACTTATTGAGTGCAGAAAAAGCATCTTATCAAAAAATTAAGATAAATCACCTATGCAATCAAATGCTAACCGATACCGAAGCTTACAAAAAAATGACCAAATTCATTAAGCGATCCTTGAAACAGCTGTTTAGGATTGCATAATTTGACGAACAGATTTGCAAGAGTTTGTTGAAAAATATAGAACTTAGTGACATAAAGTCATTTTGAATTTTTTATATACTTTTTTAATGATTTTAAAATGGAGTAAATCTACAATTTTTTAAACTAGCATCCCTTCTGCAAACCCCTACCCCTCCCCGACAAAAAAAAGCGATAAAAACGTATTTGACCAACAAAGCGATACGCACCAGACGAGGACAAGGAAAGCGACTGGGTAGGAGATGGGTAGGGGTTATGGTGGGACTGCTTGTTCGAGAAATTAAGGATTCACTTCATTTTGAGATCACGTTTTTTAAAATTTATTTATTTATTTTTCGAGAAAAATTATTGAGATTTTTTTTAAAGCTTACTATGAGGAATGTTTGTCTGAAGTTTCGCGGTCTGGTCCTGAAAAACCATGTATGTAGGTGAAACAAATATTTATTTTTATTTTAACAATTTGGTAAAAAAAAATTTCAACCTACGGGTAAATATGAAATATTATTGTTTTGAATGAAAAATAATTAATTTTGCCTACTCCGTGGTGTCACAGCTTAGACTTTTGACTCGCGCATGGAGGGTTACAGATTCGAATTCTGATGAGATGACTAAAAACTTACATGTCTCATGTCTCGTTATTACGTGCTGTTTTTATTCAACAATATTATTGGACCTTCTGGTCTTAAGTGGTGCTAATAAAATACATAAATAAATAAAGAGACGTTTTTCTAATGGGCGTCTACAATGACTTTGTTGCACGCTATTTTCGGCTTCTGAGAATAAGATATTTATGGCTAGCTTGCTAAAATTTCGGTGGCGCCTTCTGTGTATACATATTTGGTTTCGTGGAACCTACGTAAATTAATATATAAGTTTCATGTTATATGTAAAAGGGAAACCTGGAGTGAAAGGGTACAATTTTATAATATTTTTTAGAAATATAAATATACACCGTGTTTCAGGGCCATACCGCGAAACTTCAGAGGAACATTTCTCATGGTAAACTTGAAAGAAAATGTAATAATTTTTTTTTCAACTCATTTTTTATTATGAAAAAAAAAACATTATTATAATTTGAAAATTGTGTCAATCCTTTGGTCAATTGCGTTTTTAGTCTTAGTTAGTTTTTTTTTTAAGCATTTTTCCCCAAAAATCGTTAAGATATTTTTTAAAGTATTTATTTGTTTATTTATTTAATGCACAAAATACACAATTTTATCATAGAGCACAATTATATTTTTTTGTGTCCTGGCTTGTTAGAAAATTCCGTCTTTAGTCGGGACACTTCTATACATAAATCAAAAACACTTATTAACATAATAAACAATATGCAAAATATTTAAATTTATTTCAACAGAGAGGGAAAAAAAAATTGAGAAGGAATATGGAAGTCTAGGCATTTACAGGGCTTATGACCTGTCATTGGCTGGTTTAAGTGGCCACTTTACACACTGTGTAACATTCACCATTCTGCCCATGTTTGAACGTCCACATTTCCTCAACTCTTCCATCTGTTGACTTTCGTGAAGTAAAAGAGCTGAAACCTTTATCAAGCCGGTGTGATTCATCCGGCTGAACCAAATCACCTACTAGGCAACGCTTGAAAACAATTTTCAAATTTTTATACTTCTTTTACCAGGTAGTTAATTCAACAATGTTTGAGTATGTCCGAATGCTTGCAGACTGGCTGGTTTTCCTCCCTAGGGAGATACAAAATAATCAAAACAATATACAAAATAATGATAGAAAAATATAAATAGTAAAAATTTATACATGTCGAAAAATGGAATGCAGAAAAGTTATATAATAATAATACATGGCAAATTTGTTATTAATAATTTAAAGTAATTTATGGTAAATCACAAAAAATGTTACCCTGAAGCGCGGCAATATTAAAGCTTTATTAGTTTTAAATATATTTGAAATACGCATATATCTTAAATTATCTGAAAACGAGATGTTTCACGCCCTACGGGACCAACGGGACGCATAACGTTACTGCGCAATACTCTACGCAATGTTTGTTAGAATGCAAATGATTTGACGCCAACTGCAAGCCGTTTTGCATGTGTTTTTTAATCCCGAAAATAATGAATTAAAACTCGTTTTTATCGTCAATTGTGACCTAAATAGAATATTAATACTATGTACATAGATAATAGGGAAGTTGAAGAAGATGTGAGGGATATGGAAAAGGTTATAGTTGAACGTGGTTCAATAAATAGTGATTGCGAGAATGTAAAAAGATTGTTACAAGGAAAGCCATTGTTTTATTATTTTAAATATTTATGCTTTCAGGTATCTCATCACGCGTTTTTATTCAGGCATACAGTAATTGCCAATACTAAATTGAAAACTAGAAAACATTTTCCGAAGAATTTGAAGGCGGAAGAAGAAAGAAGATCGCATAGCTGCAATCGATTTTGGTTTTATTGTCTTGCTGAGAGCCCTCTATTTTAGCTCCTGACTAATAGGGGAATATCACATACTACAAATACCGATAAAAATATATGAAATGGATTTAGAAAAAAAAATTGTATATTCAAAATCAATATGGATATTGTGGAGACATGTTTTCATAAATAAATATAAAAAAGAAATTTAAAAAAAAATACGTTCGTTGAAAAACGCGACGTGTTTGGCTTCTTCAAATTTTAACAGCTACGAACAAATAAACATGAATCGTGACGTATTAGGGGCGTGGCCAACGGAATCACAGTTTTTGCGGGAATACAAAATTACAAGTTTAGAAGTATTTTTTATGCTACTAATAATTTTCAAAAAAATATCATTTTTACTGGACAGTATTTTATAGACCTTTAGTTCTTAAAAAATGTAAACAAAAAAATACGTGATATTTCCATATTCTGCGCATTTTTGTTGGTCGGTAGAAATGAACGAATTGCTTTAAAAAACTGTTTATTGTTAGCAGTGTTTTGAATTGGTTTATTAAACTTTTTGTACTGTATGATATTGATATGCTAGTGCGGATTATAAAGATTAAAAATATGAGATTTGAAATATTTATTACTAGAAGTTACACAATAGATCAATATATAATATTTATCAAAAGGAATTTACAATATAGTTAAAATTTCCGAGGGCCTTGAGTGCAGGTAACACAAAAGATCGAAAAGAAATGCAGCGAACGACGCCTTTCAAGTGTCAAATAGAACCTCGTATAGAGTGAAGTTAGGTTCGTATCAGGTTTGAAAAAAGCGTTTCAGTGTTGGCAACCTAATAATGTTTATTCAAGTACTTCGCTCTCCGCTACAGTTCTCCATATTTGTACATTGGCGGGCTTATTGACAATTGGGAATTTCTACCAACCAACATTAAAATTTAATGTGTTATTAACATGATCATAGTTTTAAAACGCACGGGAGATTAAAAATACAGAAATAGAACTAGAAATATGTGTATATACACCCTCGGCAACATAAATAGCCGAGCCCGTAAAACATAGAACTTAGATGTTTATTTGTTTTTTCTGTTCCATTCTAACACATTTTCCAATTCTATGCTTATGCGTATACTTTACACCAATGAAACACTAATTTTGACATTTAAAAAAAAGTTTTGAGACTTTTTCTATTCGAGACAAAAAACATTAAAAAAATTAATAAAAAAATCTTCTTTAATTGTTATGCTTTAAATTCTTGAAACTGGTATATTGAACTTTAAAAACATCTATTTTGTAAATAAAACACCCTAAAGTATTACAATATTTGAGTTTGTCCAAATGTTTGTAGACAGAAGACCGGATTTCACCCCCTCGGGAGTCATTAAGATTAACAAATTACAACGGGGATGGAGAATACCTTAAATAAGGGAATATGGATGTCTTAAACCAGCCAATGACAGGTCATAAGCCCCGTAAATGCCTTGACTTCCATATTCCCTTATTTAAGGTATTCCCCATACCTGTTGTAATTTTTGAACCCTAAAGTATCTTAATTTTTTTAAAATTATTTGATTAGAACGACATTAATGTTTTTTATGACCGACTTTGGCCTTTATCACGATTATTATTTGTCTTGGCATGAATTTGTACAGCTTACTCAAAAATTCTGCGGACATTTTTTCATACCATATTTATTCTATTACTTTTTTTAACTCCTGCACCGTTTTCGGAGATTTCTTCCAAATTTTTTTTCCCATTTTGGCCCATAGATTTTCTTTTATGTTCAAATCTGGGTTATTTCCTTGCCATGAAAGGGAATTAATTCTCGATGATTCTTTGAGCTGCGATATCTGATGAAGAAAAACACCAAAATTAGTCTCAAAAATGTTAAATGCAATAAGGTAAACCATCAAGACGCATTTTAAAAAATTGCACACTCACAGAACGAGCCCGATGGCAAGGCGCAGAATCATCCCGAAATACATGGTCATCAATTTCTTAAGTTATGTTCTCAATTGTTGCCACAACACTCTCTAAAATTAATTCATTTTATTTTTCGGCATTCACCGACATTTACCGACATTTCTATCATTATTAAATTACTAGCACCCAATTTTGTGATGCATCCCCACACAATGATATAAAGCGAATGTTTAACTGTGGGTGCAAGACATTTGTCACTATATCGTTCTCCAGCTCGGCGGCGATCTGTCTGCAAACCGTCTGGACCAATCAAATTAAATTTTGATTAATTACAAAATACAACCTTTTCCCAATCATTCTCTGTCCATTTTTTTTTCTTTCGCCCATTCCAAACGATTTTTTTTTATTTTCTGTTTCAATTGAGGTTTTTTTTCGATGTACTGCATTTGCCTTGCTATATCACAATTAAAAAAGTATTTCTTAGATAACGCAACAATAACAGATTTTTTTAAAACGAAAGTTAAGGTCTGTAGACATTTTGCTTAAATAAGTTTAGGGCTTTCCAGGTTCGTAAGTAGCTATCAATTATTCCTGGAAGTGAAAACACATTACTCAAACCTAGGGTTCAATTGCTTTGAACACCTAACGGAAATCTTTGTATTTAATTAGTTATTCGGCTGTTTATGTTAATTAGTTATTCGGCTATTTATGTTGCCGGGGTGTAAATGAATTCATATCAATATTAGTCTTTAATTGGAAAATAGGAATAAAGATAGAAAAAAAAATAGATAAAGAAAGGGAAAGGGGATGTTCATGTGGGATGGTCAAGGCGGGATTTAAACAGAGTTACTGTAGAAAAATCTTTAATAATGTATGGTAGATAATTCTACAGTCGGCAACATGGACATATTGGACACTATACAATGTGTTTCATAAGGGCCAGACCGCGAAATTTATCTAATATATATTTTTTTAAAAATCCATATTTTAAAATTTGTTTTTAATTTTTTAGAGTAAATCCTCAATTTTTTGGACTAGCATCCCTTTCACAAACCCCTACCTCTCTCCTACCTTTCGCTTTCCTTGTCCGCGTACGATGCGTATCGCTTCTTTGATCATTTTTTTGTCTCGATGTTTCTTGTTGGGGTTGGGAAGGGGTTTGTAGAAGGAATGCTAGTCCGAGAGATTAAAGATTTATTATATTTTCAAATTATAAAAAAAATGTATAAAAAATTTTTTTTGGAAAAAAATACTAGGATTCAAAAACAAGATTATCATAAGAAATGTTCCTTGGAAGTTTCGCGGTCTGGCGCTGAAACACCGAGCATAAGCAGAAGAAGAAAGTGTAAGAGTAATGAATTTCAAAATATGTTATTATTCCATGCTCTTAGATCTTTTCTCAATCCAATGAAGTGCATATTATGAACTTCTGAATCACCTTATTTCAGTACAAAGATGCTTAGGCTACCAGCTTACAGAGAGCTCCTTCGGGCAGATTTTCTCGTTCGGCAACGAGTAAATTTTCCGTGTATGTGGGCACCGCCAAGGAGACTTACGAAAAATATGAATTTTAGTAAGTGTATTGAAACTTGTTACGTGAACGAATTTATCATTGACACGAAAAACCAAAGCTTATCGAAAATAAAACATTTCTCTTCAAATAGCTTGAGGTCCATTTCCTTAAATAAATCAAGATGAAAATGTATTTATTTACAAGAACAATGATGGAATGAATTAATTCTGATTGAACTTTATTTCAATTAAAGACACTGGCAGAATAATAAAATCAATTCAAGATTTATATCCGCATTCAAACAGAAAAGTAAATTACAAGTTAGTACTTCTTTCTTTTCAATTAAGGACCTCGCGTAGGTAGCGGATCTAAAAATACCTTAAATAACAAGGAAATGCCTTCATAAAAGTGTCATGAAAGTATTCGCATGTCAATTCCTCAGTAATTACAGTACTTCCTACAACTGAGTACACATTTTGTAGTTAAACCAAAACGTAAAGTGATTCTCATAATATTAAAAAAAAAACATTATAAATTCATTTATATCAATAGGTTCACACTTTTTAATATTGAATTTGTTTTATTACCTACTCATTTTATTTTAATACATATTTTTACTAAATTACAACAGGAGAATATCTTAAAAAAGGGAATACGGAAGTCTAGGCATTTACAGGGCTTATGACCAGTCATTGGCTGGTTTAAGTGGCCACTTTATACACTGTGTAACATTTTGCCTATATTTGAACATCCATATTTTTTCAATTCTTCCATTTGTTGATTTTAGTGAAGTTAAAGAGCTGAAACCTTTATTATTGTGAAGAGATTCATCTGACTGAATTATTTCACATATTAGGCAACGCCTAAAAATACATTTTCCAATTTTAGAACTTCACATATTTTTACAATTATTGGTTTAGCAGTAAGTAGATATTTATATAAGTAAAGTGCGTTCGAATGTTTAATAAGTCTATATATTTTTTAATTAGGACGTTTCATTATTGTTTACTTTGCTTACAAATTACATAGTTACTCCAAAGGGGTAGTTTTTTTATCTGTTTACTTAAAAAAATAACATACTTCTATATCTACTTCGAAGTAAAACTTTATAAAGTTTTTATATTTACAATATGCAAGGAACGGGTGGAATGTCTCGACTGTGGCCCGTTTTAGGAGCTTTTCCGCATTTGCTCTAATGACTAGGAAAGCACAGAAAACTCGTCAGGAAAAGGTGGACTTATGTTGTTCGTAGAACAGACCTTCAGATCCTCTTGAAGGGGTTTCGGCATTTAGTGTCCAGCTATCATTGACTTTTTATTGTCTTAAGGCTGTCGTCCGGTAAAATGCACGAAAAATGAGGAAATCATATGATTTTTTCCATTTTTAAAACGAATGTTTTTTTAAAATTGCGCAATAATAGTAATTAAAATAACGTAAATAAGATAAAAACATTAATTAAAAAGCGTTTCAATTAAAAAAACATACTTACAAGTTTTATCCTCGTATAACTGAAATATAATTACTTTTTGACCGGCAGATTACGCCATTTCAAATTTAAACTAAGCTAAGGGGCCTCGATTCTCCTATAAAAACTAATACCCGTATGCAGAGACAAAACTCAAGGTGAGGAAAGTACATTCTATTGTCTTCACCTTTGGGTTATTCTCCGCATTTGAGATTAGAATGTACTTTCCTTACCTTAAGTTTTGTCTCTGCATACGGGTATAAGTATTGAACTAATTTTTTTTATGTTGCGTATGTTGATGTGTTAATTCCAGTCGGTGAACCTAGAAAACATACATTTTTTGTTATATTAAGCACGCATATTTTAATGATTTATATCCATAAACTATTGCGTTATAACAAACCTAAATCAGTCCGTTTTTTTAATCGCGTTTATATAAACATATTATATAAAATAAAACAAAATATGTGAAGCCCCATTTCGAGGATTCAAGGTGGTTTGACTATATACTACTGTCTTAAAAAGACAATAAATCATTTCTAATTCTTAGAACTAGGCGACTCTGGTCAAGTATTATACAAATTTCAGAATAACTCTAACCCTTTTACTACAAAATTATTAGCAATACAAAATGTTAATATTAAACATTTGTAATCGTTATATTTTGAATTACGTTTTCATTAAAATTATTTTTTAGGATACTAATTTAACGAGCTCGTTCCATGATAATATGCCATTAACCGCTGATAATTGAACTAATTATTATTCATAAAATTGAAGAATTTAAAATGTGCCAACCTACTTTAGTAAAAACGGTTCTTTGCCCAAAATGCAAAATGGTAAAATGATCCAAGTAAGATAATAAAAATAACCATAATAATAATACATTAAGAGTTAAAAACGTCACATTTTTTATCTACCTGTGTTACCCGAAACATTGTTCTAAAACATACACATATAAAAAAACAATTAAGAGGTTCTATTAGTTAGCGAATACCTTATGAAAAAATCACAGTAATCAAACTTAACATTATGTGTACGTACGATGTACTCTGGATTTTAATAATTTTCTTGATAAATAATTGCAGTTCTAGTCTAGTAAAATCATATTAAACAGTTCACATACTGATGCGCCCTGTGGCTCTTAGTTAAAAACTGAATCTTGTAACTATTAAACATGATGTGGTATCTTTTTACGATAATTACAAACGATAATTTATGAAGGACTGTTTTCGTAAAAATTACCCAAGCTCGCTAAAAATGCTATTTGCCTAGGTATTATGAAAAAAAAAACATTGAATAAATCATACAATCGTTCGATGTATTGAGTGTATGAACAATTAAACGTAGTTATGCAGAAAACAGCCTGCCCACAATTACAATTAAAAAAAAAGAGATATTGGTATTACCGAGTGCAGTAAGGTCAATTCTATGTTTTGTTAAAAACAGCAAGACCGTTTTCACAAGAAAAACTGTAATAATAACCTTTTGAAAATAGTGTTGATCACAAAAACGGTATTTATCAATTTGCCGAAAACTCCCACAGCGCTAAAATCTCTTAAGGCACTGACGCTAATGGGAAGATTAATGCCCCCGGGTATTTAATTTGCTTAAAATAAAAATGGATGAAAATATTAGTATTTTTTTAATGAATTTAAACATACCTGTAGTCAAATTATATGTTTTAATACAGAATGTCACCTCATACATTCTATGTTTGAATAAGGTATCATTCAATATTAGGTGTGGCAGTTGTCTGCATATTTTAGATTGTGCGGTCAGTCAGACTTAAAAAAATAACAAAAAATCATTTAAGATAATTAAAAAAAATTATAACAAAGCGTTTCATAACAATTAAGTACCCTAATAAAAATATGAAATAATATATTCAATACATAATGACACAACATACATCAAAGTTTTAGTGGGGTTGGCTGTTTCCTGTAAATGTATATCTCGGGTTGTGTGGTCACCTAGACTTTAAAACTGATTAAAACTGGTCAAATGCATAATTCAATTCTTTTTTGTATTATAATAAAAACGAATGTATGCATTATTCATCGTTTGTCAAAGTAAAAAAAAACATTCCAATTATTACGTTGATTTAATTATTATGTCTTTTCACATAAGTGCTATTTTCTCAGTGCCAATTTTCTATGGCTGACTGCTTTCTGCCCAATTTTGGTACGATCAAAACCCCACATTTCACGGGGCCGCGGCCGGCTCAAAACGTCCTACAGACCAAACATCGAGAATATCCCTAACGTTAGATTTTGTTTTACAGCTAGTCATGAATGGTCCATCATTTTTGGTTAATGGGACAGCTTTAATTTACTGATATTTAAAAAAAATAATATTTAAAAAGTCTTCAGCCACAGAAAAAAACCTTTTCAATTGACGACTATTTGTTTCAACAATACGGGCTATGATTTAGAAAAACATATTCCTTTAAAAAATCGCCTCCTACGTATAGTGATCTTGTAATATAATTTCTTCCAAAAAAAACAAAATATGTTCATTAAACATTCGAAAAAAAAAAAAAAATTAGAAATTATGTTGAAGCGGGTTGTGGTCTTGTGGTAGTATTGTGGACTCACGGGCCAAAGGTCCGAGGTTCAAATCCCACTCTTCCACAACTCGATCTCTCAAGAACTAAAGTATTGATCTTTTTTACTTAAAAAAAAAGTTTTTAGGTAGCGAAGGGTTAACGTGATTATATTGTGTATTTTTGTCTTATTAAGTTAGTTCAAAACACCTTAGGAACTAATTTTAACTTTTAATACCATTACAGTTTTTTAATAAAATTTCTCAAGAACAATTTTTTTCAAATTAATTTGAAATATTTCAATGCTTTCTATTTCTTTAGGTAACTCATTGTACAGCTTCAATCCCTTGTACAATGAGTTTTGAGACTCTGTTTTTCTCCTCATTAATAATCTTATTTTTTTAATCCCTAGTTTCATATGTATGACATTGTTGGTTAAATATGACTACATTTTTAATTTTATTTTTCCCCTTAATGATTTTTTGTATAAAATGATATATGTATTCTATAAATAAAATATTTCGAAAAGATCAAATGCTAATTTCATTCTTTATTGTCTTATACATTAGTTATTGGCACTCAGGTGCCAATCCAGAAACAATTAAATATTTTAGAGTTGAACTATATTTAAACTTAAATTTATTTCAACAGAGAGGGAATTTTTTTTTTGAGAAGGGAATATGGAAGTCTGGGCATTTACAGGGCTTATGACCTGTCATTGGCTGGTTTAAGTGGCCACTTTACACACTGTATAACATTCACCATTCTGCCCATGTTTGAACATCCACATTTCCTAAATTCTTCCATCTGTAATTGTTGAATTACTACCTGGTAAAAGAAGAAGTATAAAAATTGGAAAATTGTTTTCAGGCGTTGCCTAGTAGGTGATTTGGTTCAGCCGGATGAATCTCACCCACGTGATAAAGGTTTCAGCTCTTTTACTTCACAAAAGTCAACAGATGGAAGAGTTTAAGAAATGTGGATGTTCAAACATGGGCAGAATGGTGAATGTTACACCGTGTGTGTGTAAAGTGGCCACTTAAACCAGCCAATGACAGGTTATAAGCCCTGTAAAAGCCTAGACTTCCATATTCCCTTCTCAGAATTTTTTTCCCTCTCTGTTGAAATAAATTTAAGTATGAACAACTCCCTAGGGAGGAAATCCAGCCAGGCTGCAAGCATTTGGACATAATCAAACATTGTTGAACTATATTTAAAACCATCCAGCAAGGCATCGAACACAGGGCCTCAAGAATGGTAAACGAAAGCAACAACCACTACTGAACAATGCTAATTTATCTCCTCTCTCCACTCAATTTCCTTTTTTAAGATTTTTACCCAAAAGTAGCCATCGAGTCAACAATACTCGTCCAGGGTTTTGGTAGTACTTTGAAGACTGAACTGTATTCTTCACCCACCGGGACACAGAATGATAAGCATGTTTTTAAGGGAGAAAAGAACTACGTGATAAATTTTGGAAATTTAATACTTAAATTGTTTCTGTTATATCTTTGTTTATACTATCGTTTTTATGTGTTCAATAATACTTTTTCTTTCATAATATCCTTCTTAATGTATTATTGTATTAAATAATATTATATCTCAATAAACATCAAAATAAACGGCGAGTGAACTTCTGATATTATGGTTTTACAAAATTGTTATTAAATTTCTTTCTACGGAGTGTATAATGAAACTGATGGGTTGTTTAATAGATATGTGGGTGTTCAAAACAGGCAGTGCCGTAGAGTGAACCGTAGAACAACTCAGGTAAAAAGCAAGAACTTTATATTATTGACTGAATCGGCAGTAACTTTGTGAAATAACATGATTAAATATATAATAATAAAAAAAACTTAGCTGTTAGACCACTTGGGTTTATGTTGAAGCACTATTAGATTCAGAAAGCACAGATCTTTCCATCTACACGTGATGTTTTAAAGTAAACATAAATATGAAACGATGGTATTGATAGGGGTAAGAAGAGGTAACAAAGAAGAGGAGGTTTTAGATAGTGAGAATATTGTTTGTAATGGTGAGGGATTTTTAAATATAGTATAATTTATTAACGTTTTTTCCAAATTAAAATTCATTATTTGGCCTTTACTTGTTATACATGAAGGAGTTTGAATTTGCTTTTCCATAATAGTAAGTTATTTACAACTCTTTAAAAATGTCCACAAAATTGGAAGATTTTAGTAGATCATAAGAAGGCAAATATATCTTTAAAAAAATATATATATGTATTTGAAATATATACTACTGTTATAAGTAGGTGTATCGTCTTAATGGTACTGGAACTAGGCAGTCTTGTTTATCGAAATGTAGAAGAACACTTTTAATTAAACATTCCTTTATTTCTCTCACAAATTTAAAAGTACAACAGAAACGAACAGGTAAATATCGACTGCGAAGATAAGGCGTTAGAAAGTAGAGGAAGCGAGGTCCATATACACAGACAGAGTAATACGGCGTTCTATCCTCTCCGCCTAACCCTGCGGGGGAACGGCGCGAATACCACTCTCCACTGGTCTAACTAACTGTTCCACTGTCTCTTAATTCTGACTCTGATTTCGATACGTTCGCCTTTTATATAGGAGAACAATTAGTTTTTTTACAAAGTAAATGACCGGTGGCGGCGCCAGGACGCGCCAGTTAAAATTAAAGTCTCCTAAACAAACGACATAATTCTAAAACATGAAATAAGTAGGTGTTTCTTTAAAAAATATAACCGGGTAGCAAATATACATATTTAAGTGCTTTCTTATTCGTTACAAAACAGTCTTAAAATAATATTTAGATAAAAATACATCTTTACAACATCCAAATTAAAATACAAGTATAAGGAATATGTTAGTATTAACTATATTATACAAAAAATATCCATATGCATACGCGATAAGACATTATCAGAATATTCTAGTAGGCCAAATTCAAAAATTATATATGTCTAGAAATCTACACATAAAAGGTCTAAATAGTAGGTATATCATAATATACACAAAGAAATTTATGACATCTAAAAAATTGATGTCATCAACTTGTTACAAAAACAACTAAGTCATAACAAAAAGTTACTACTAAGATTTAAATTTAATAGTCAATAAATAAATACATAATTATAAATATAATAAAAACATTGTATCTGGTGAACAATTATGCATGCATTATAAAAAAAGGAAAAAACAGTCGTTACATACTAGGAAATTTGGCCCTCCGCCTCATTTCATATTTTCCGAGGAAGTGAGGTGTTTTTTCGGAACGAAAAGTATTATAAAATATATTTCAGCTCTTTGACTATTTCTATGCAAAATATCTCGTCAATCAGTCGCTCCGCTGTTGCGTGAAAGAAACACAAACAAGTATACAAACACACATTCGCATTTATAATATTAGTGTAGATTATGCTTGGTTACATTTAATTTACAAATTTTCTAATTTTCCTTTGAAAATATGATTTTATGTATGTGAATAATAATAATAAAAATATTTTTATTTATGTTCAAAGCGTTAACTCTGTGGTCAAACATTTTAATAAATGTTAGTAAATATTAGTATATAACCACTAACTTGTAACTGTCAACCTCCTGCCCCTCCTCTTCTTAAACCCCACCTCCAGACATTCTGCAACATATCACTAAATATTATTAACCAAATTTTAGTGCATGTTCGGACATGGTGGTGTTCGCAATAATACTTTATATGCTATGGTGATAGTGAAGGTGAAAGTGTATTTTAGAAAGTGTGAATGATCTGATGAAGAGACGGGCACGTCTCAACAATATTATGAGTTTGTCCAAATTTTTGTAGACAAGGACTGGATTCAACTCCCTGGGGAGCTGTTTATATTAACGTATTACAACAGAGATGAAGAACATTTAAGATAATTAACATATTACAACAGAGATGAAGAACATTTAAGATACGATTATATAAGATTACAAAAATTTGGACAAACTCAAAATATTGTTGACAAATTACCTGGTCCATGAAAAAGTATAGAAATTGAAAAAAAAATATTTTTAGGCGTTGCCTAGTATGTAGGTGAAATAATTCAATTAGATGAATCTCATCCGCATAAATAAAGGTTTCAGCTCTTTAATTTCACAAACATCAACAGATGAAAGAATTGGAGGAATATAGATGTTAAAATATAAGCAGAATGGTGAATGTTACACAGTGTGTAAAGTGGCCACTTAAACCAGCCATTGACAGGTCATAAGCCCTGTAGATGCCTAGACTTCTAAATTACCTTATCTTAAATGTTCTTCATCTCTGTTGTAATATGTTACTAAAATTAATTAAAATATTTTTTCTTGTTTCAGGGTAATATTAACTGTATCAAAAACATTTTTCACTTTGTGGTATGACATTTTACACTTATTTGTTTATAAATTTGTATAAACCACTTAATTTTTTTTTTTTTTTTTAATTACACTTCGACCGGTTTCGAGGTTACTACCTCATCGTCAGGAATTTAACTAACTTATAATTACACGCGTTGCTATTTATATAATAAAATATTGTATGAAAGAGACAGAAAATTGAAATCTCATCATCTTTCATACAATATTTTATTATATAAATAGCAACGCGTGTAATTATAAGTTAGTTAAATTCCTGACGATGAGGTAGTAACCTCGAAACCAGTAGAAGCGTAATTAAAAAAAATTAAGTGGTTTATACAAATTTATAAACAAATAAGTGTAATACTAACTGCGCCATTGGTGTTCCTGTATTAAAAAAAATACTCAGTGGTTACATTTTGTAAAACGATTCTGAAATGTTAAGCTTTGATGTCTTGTATAAACGCAGTTAAATTACGCAGACAATTTCGGCGTGAATTGTATTTGGCACTCAAAGCCGCAAAACGCAAAGTTTCTTTAGAATGGAAAAAGCAGAATAAACGAAATTTTCCATATTCCGAGAAAATGAAGAAATGAGCATCTACATTTCTCATGTTTTAAGTGATGTAACTATACAGTACACTATTACTAATGCTCGGTTGTATTTAATCTCTGATGACATGACTACAGCTATACCCATTCAGCCGTTTTAACAAAGACAAAATCCACACTATACTATGAAGAGAGGAGGCGGTAAAGAGGGGAGGAAAGAGGAAAGGAAAGAGGGAGGAGAAAGGAAAAACTCAAATATTCAGAAAGTGGCATTTCACACGTGATTTGAATGTGAATAAAGAAGGTTGCTGATGTATGCAGAAATCGAGGAAGACCGAGAAAGACATGGCATGACAAAAAGTCGGAATAATCGGCGCGCGTGCATGATAGGATGTATGAATGTAGAGGAACCGAGATCTGTATGCAAAACAGCGTGATATTGCGTTCTATCCTCTCTGCCCACCCTTATAGAGAAACGGCGTGAAGGTGTGTTGTTGTTGTTGTGCATTTATGATTTGCAATGAAAAACATTTATTTCCATTTTTTTTAAACAACAACAATAGACATTTATTACATAATTAAAAAATATTGAGAACTATAAACTTTTAAAGTCAACTTTTTGTAATAATTTTTAATACTAAGAATGTTAGAAATCATTTTTTCAAAATCACTTTTGCTTTAAACCTTTTTTAACCTCAGAAAGATAGCCAAATTGTATTGAACATTGAAGATAATCATACGTTACTTCGACGCACTTTGACGTACAAAAGTAGTGTCGGCATAGGTGTCTCCCGCAAGCTCTGTGAGTCGACTGAGTTGGTATTCGACGATTCTCAGTCAATTACCTTTCATTGAGTTCTCATTCTGTGCTGTGAAGTTGCTTTTATTTTTAAACGTGATAAACATAATACAATAGTAAAATACATAATTAATTACTATCAAATTCGCACCTAATGGTGCATAGGATACTGGATTGGTACACCACTGCAGGTATATTGATCAATTACAGTAGTTAGTAGTAGTAACTAATATTTACAAACATTAGTTAAATGTTTGTAAATTATCGATAATATTTCGTTGAATAAAGATAAGATTATTAGTTTTACGCATCAGGTGCCAGTCCAGAGACTATACAAGACAGTATTCTAGTATAAAAACACCTTTGTAAATAAATATATCATATCAACCTTGCCGGGAATCGAATCCCAGACCAGTTGCATGGTAGGCACGACCATCGGATAGTTAATGAAGTTCTATCCTCTATGTCTTTCATGGATTGGTAATAAATTTAAGCACACTAACAATAAAATAACAATCACACGCAGGTACACAAAATCACACATCTATTTTTTATATACTAAAAGGACTATAATACTTAGTGGATAAATCTTTGATGGGCGGACATAATAGAATAACTGCAAAAGGGCAATTTTTCGGGAGTGCAAAAAAACGTTATTATGTACCCAATTATTTAGCTAGAGAACTCATATTTTGCAAAATGGGTTATTAATAACAAATAATTTCATTTGTTTAACAACATTTGAGTAATTTGAACAAATAACAGAAATATTCCAGTTATACTACTTAAACGATTAAAGATGGGACAGAAAAGAGTCTACTTATATTACTCAGACCATTTTGTACTATTTGTGCCAATTAAAATATAACTCAAATGTGCATACTTATTTTTTAAAACTAAAACTTAATAAGCACAAAGTTGTTTATTTATGTTTTGAGTAGTCATAGAAATGTACTGTTAATACCATTGATGCAGGCATATACAAGGAACATTTTCGCATATAAATCACAAAATGAACAAAAACGCAGTTACACTATTATGTCCGCCTAGTCATCACATCACGCCCATGAAAGAAATTTAATTGGCTTCCGTTTTGATACAAGCAAATCATATCTTTGATGGGCGGACATAAGAGTGTAACTGCACTATTGTTCATTTTATGATTCATATGAGAAAATATTCCTTTTGTATGCCTGCATTTATGGTATTTTTTTAATTTTATTTTATTTTTATTTTATTTTATTTCATTGGAAAGCCAACAGACATTTATACATTTATAAGAATCAATTATACCATAAATACATATCATAAAGTCCAATTAGAGGCTTCCACATAATATTGTTATTGTAAATGTTGTCACATAAAAATTATACATAACATAAAATAACTAATCATACAAAACTTATAATATTACTAGAAATATAAATGAATATTGGTCACACAGTTGCACATTACAATAAATAATACAACTATAGTTGACCATACAGTGTTCATTTATTATGTGCCTACATACATAACTGCACATCACCTGCATAATATAGGCTGCGGATTCAAGGCGCAACATCATAACTTGAATTATTTTTGGAAATTTTACTTTTAAAGGAAGTTAAAGATATGTTATTAATATCAATACAATTTAATTTTTGATTACACATTTGGCAGGTACTATTTTTTCTTCTTGTTTTATTTGTTAATAGAATATTTAACTTAGCCAATTCTATTTTTAATTTTTTTATATATGGTATTATCAGCGCTATGATTTTTTAAAGTTTTGTATTTCTGAAATAACTCCACATTTTCAGAGGTTGTTCTCTGACAGTTCTTCCGATTGGTATGTTTACGGTGACCAAACCGGATGTCCTTCAAAGCCCTCATATTATTGGATGGTTTATATGAACCAGTGAAATCTTTCAAAGTAGTGCGTTTTTATTGAAATATGTATAAAAAAAATTGGTACATTTTCAAGAAATTTTGACGTACAATTTAATGCTCTTTTTTTTACCGCGCGCAAGAAAACATTTTTTGTATCCAATTTCCCGTAGGGCTGAAGTTCCTCATTGAGTTTCTAGTATTTTCATTTGTTTTTAATACACATTTTTTTATTTTAAATTGTATTTTTTAATCGTTAAGTGTTTATAACCACTGAGAGCCCAATTAGAGGCTTTCTCTTAATTTAAATAATTGTCTTATAAATATAATAGGCGGCTCGAAGGATCATGTTAAGGAGTGGACGAGGTGTTAAGAATACGAGTATCTTCTCATGGGAAAAGGAAAATTCAGTACGTGGACTGTATTGTTAGGAAGGAAGGAATGTTGTACAACTCCACTAACCTGCTGATGATGAGGCGTGACGTGTGCTGGAACCTGGCTGGTGAAGTTGGCGGTCGTGAGACGCTGAAACAGCTTGTATGGAGCTGGCGGTCTAAAAAGACGCAGGCACAGCTCGCTTGAAGAAAGATTAGTTGAGCACTTCACTTGTTTGATGTTAGTTTAGTACTGATAGTATAATGTTTATTCCCGCACTCACGCGTATAATTATTGTTACATGGAGTGCGCTAGGAAATAGGAAGGACTGGTAGGTAGGTATAGATTAGTTTGAGAATTGGTCCAAACACATATTGTTAAATAACTTATCGTACTCGTAATATTATTTATATGTAAAAGTAACACATATTTGAAAAAAATAAAAAAAACATATTAATCTATACTCGAATATCGGTTGCACAGTTGCACATTATAATATGTATTATGAATATAAATGACCATACAGTGTAATCTTATTATGTGCCCACATACAGTTAAGTACAACACATCATAATCTCCATCTTAGAACAGGCTAAGCCATGTTAGATGGAGATTACCATAAACAGAGAACACTCTGTTTTCATTTTATATTAATTAGTTTTATATAGATTAACTGTTATTAAATATGTATACTAATTTTATGCAATAAATTTATAAAATAAAAAATATGTATAAAGGCTCCGGATTCAAGGCACAGCATCGTAACCTGAATTTGTTTTATAAATTTCATTTTTATATGTGCAACAACTATAGTGAAGGTGTGTAGCGTAAGAGCTGGGTACGTCCCAAAAACCAATAGATATATTTATTTATTTATTTATTTATTCCTATTTTTCGCTTACAAACTATAAATTAATAATAAAAATAATGTGACCTCACTGGGGTTTCCCGTGCCGAGGACACTTAACAATTTAGTTTTTTTTATCACATTTGAGAATAAACAAAGAAGACTCACTTAAAAAACAAACATAATTAACAAATATTCCGACAGTTTTAAAAACAAGGTATTTATATACATCTATATTATTTATATTACAAAACACACAATGAAAACAACAAAAACCTAACATAAGCCATACAGTTGTGGAACAGTTGATTCAGCATTGGTAGGGGCGAATGAGACAATCCATTTTACTTCTACCTAGCTCCACTATCCATTTTTTTATAGCCTTTTTAAACATTTTCTCATTACTAATTGCTTTAATAGATAGTGGAAGTAGGTTATAGATTTAAATTGAATAATACTCAAAATCCCTTTGTCTGAAAGTGGTATTAGTTTGTATTTGTTTAAGTTGTTTATGTGTTGAGGATCTAGTGATTATATTATTTGTATGTGATGTATTGTGGGGGTTTTGTCTTTCATTTGAGTAAGAGTAGTGTTTGAATCTATAAGTGAGTATTGTTTTAGCGTATAATTGTTTTGGTGTCATAAGTTGTGGGTAAGTGGTTATTAACATATATTTAGTAATTTAACAACTTACAACAACACATGCTCAAGCCTTCAAGGCGTTTAAATCAATATGCAGGTATAATTAATTTAGAAATAAGTTATAAGAATGTTTATATTTTCGAATATCTTTATTTATTTCGTTAACCATAATGTTGAAACAGTGCTCTATTCCTCAATTTTTTTACTGTCTACTTTTTAGCACGAACGCTTGACAAATTATCTTCTCAGCTCAATGTTTATTTTCTGTAAATTTAATGGCACAATTTTAAGTCGCTAGAATTCCACTCGTCTGTGCGCTTTGTAGCGGCAAGACGATCGATAATCTCGCTTCAATATGTAAATGTGATCAACGATAATATACTTAAATTTTGTGAATGGGGTCTGGAATTTCAACAGTGCATGCGCTTAGTAGCTGCAAGACTTGTTATAATCAAACTGCTATTTTTTAAATTATTAATTATTTTTATATCATTCAAACATTAAAATTCACGGTCAAATTGTAACACAATGTTAATGGGGGCTAGATTACTTAACATCCATGTGCTTTGTAGCTGCAAGACGTGCTGGGAAATTTATTTATTGTACAGCGCCCTTGAGGTGATTTTCACAAAAATGGTATTATATAAATTATCCAACTATAATAATAATAATTATGATTAACATTTAACAAACTTTGGTTATTTCATGTTTCTGATCCAATTCATTCATAAAATTTCTACGATTCTCAGAAATTTTATGAATGAAACACAAATTTTCCGCGCGAATTTTTTTACGAATAAAGATGTTAAATATTTTAGAAAACCAGCGTTATTTCGGCATCTCTTTTAAATTTAATCAAAACTTTATGTATTACTTCTGCAGGAAGTCGGAAAAATATGAAAGAATAAATTGATTTAATATTTTTGACATTTTGAACTAAAAGGGATAATGTGTGAGTAAAGCTTTTGCGTTCAGTGATAATTTGATTAATGATTTATTACAAAAAAGAAGAAAACAAAGGTTAAATAGTGTTAATGTTTTTACTAATAATAATATAAATGATAATACTTTTTTCCATTTCTCCTTTTTCTTTTCCATTTTTATTCCCATTTTCCCTTTTATCTTTTTTTCTCCATTCTCCATTCTCTGTTCTTTTTTCAAATTTTATGTTTACTCTTTACTCTTTGTTTTTTGCTTTTTCTTCTTTATTTTCCCCCTCTTCCCCATTTTCCTTTATCCTCTTTCCCTGTTCCGTTTCCTCTTTTAATTTTCATATATCCTTTACTCTTCCTCCTTACTTTTTTATATTTCCATTCCTCTATCCTGTTTCCCTTTGTCCGTTTTCCCTTTTCCTCTTCCCCTTAACCTCGTTAGTATTTGTTTACCCTTTACTCTTTCTCCTTTTTTAAAACCTGTTTCCTTTTCTCTTTACACTCTTACTCCTTTTCCCTTTATTGTTTCGTTCCGTTGTTCCTTTTCCCTTTTATTATTCCCTTTCCTTACCAATTTCCCTTTTTCTTTGTTCCTTTTTATTATGATTGTTTCTTTTCTTTCTCTTTTCTTCTTGATCTAATTTCTCCACTATCTTTTTCTTTCTCTGTTCTCTCTTTTCCATTTTTACTATTTCCATTTCCCAATTTTCCTTTTCTTCTTATCGTTTTTAGATTTATATTTGAAATTTTTCTCCGTATCTTTTTTTTGCTTTACAGTAATGTTGTAAAAACACATTTTTGCAAAAGGTTATTTACCAATTAAAAAAAGTATAATAAATGCAATTTCCATATTGTTTTTTTTAGTGTCAAGTTTAATGAACTATGTAGGTACAGTAGTTGTAAAAATACTTCTAAAAACATTTAATATTAATACAAACAATGTAACAATTCTTGTGACAACTATCATCAAGCGTAGGCAATACAGCTGGCTGCGTCAATACTGGTACTGTGGATGCCTCCCAAGAGCCTTATAAACTGTTGCCTACTTTACATTTACATCATGTCATTAGGTCCTAGTCGTCCACAGCTGACAATTTGACGACACTTCACATCTGAAATATGGGACTCAAACCTGACTATGGAGTTAAGAGAGAATTTGTAGATACCATATGCTCCAACTAGGAAGGGGTCATGGATTACGTATGTAAATATAAATCAAATCGTAATATTATTATTTTTTATTTGAAGCACAACCTTTGTGGTTATTCTTTATAATAAAACCATATATAAAACGACTTTGTATTTAACCACAAATTTTGAATTTTTTCTAACTATCTAAATTCATTGTATATAAAAATAAAATTTTCTTGACTTGTCTTTAGCAATAAAAAACAAAAAAAATTGATTTCAGTATCTACCGTAGACCAACATATACAGACAATGATTCATAATTCCTCAAATCATACAATTTCCCATAAACATTCCGAATTACATTTAAAATCACAAAGATAAAGTCTATACACATAATAAATCTGATAAATATCAATAAAATTGTAATGTAAATAAATTTTAAAAGGAATGGAGAACATTTTAAAGAAGGGAGTATGGAAGTCTAGGCGTTTACAGGGTTTATGACCTGTCATTGGCTGGTCTGAGTGGCCACAATGTGTAAAATATTTCTTCAATTCGGTTTTAATTTGTTAATTTTAACGAGTTCCTAGGGGGTGAAATCCAGTCTTTTGTCTACAAACATTTGGACAAACTCAAACTACTGTAAAATTGTAATGATTGCTATTCAATTTTAATTGGAAAAACTAAAAGAAACTTTAATAATAGAGTACAGATGCCTAAATAATAATACTTTTTATGAATTCGCAAAACAATAAAAACACTGGATTAAAATTTCTTCATGCTGAAAATAAAATATTAAAATTAGACAACTTGGAAATCATAGAAATTAAAATGCGATTTATAATGAGAAAAAAATAATAAACAATGTTTTTAATGTTAACTGTAAAGTGTTTTGCTTAAAAACTTGTTCATTAGTTAAATTATAAAAAATAAAAGTGGCACATACAAAAAAAAAGTTATTTTATTGTAATATATTCTACAACAATATTTTCTTTGGTCCACTCTTGTCTAGTTTTTAAGATCGTATTTATCTCAATCCATACCTCCAATCTTTACAAGAACAACACCACAAAAAGACTGGACTTATTAGTTCCATATTTGTAGATTTAATATTAAGTAAATATTGTTTAAATATTATATACATGTATATAATAAAATAGGATAATATTAATTAGAAAATTATACCTAGATAAAGAAGCATGTGAAGCTTTGAAAACGGCCGGTAGAAAAAAAATGCCTAAAAACAAAGTTGTTTTATATTTATTTTATTTTTATTTCACAAAAATTAAAACGTTTTGTTTAAAATTGAACGTAGTTATGCAGAAAGCAGCCAGCCATAGAAGAGTGAAACTGAATAGCACCTTTGTGAAAAGAGTGAAAAAACAAATCTACACTACAGTTGCAATGTTTTTGACTTGAAATGATAAACAAGGAATATATATCAGATTTTTTTTTGTATTACAAACAAGATTTTAATCATGTATTTGACAAGTTTTAATGATTTTTAAAATTCGTTAAGATTTTTCTCGTGCTGTGGGTGTTTTCTGAAAATTGAGAAATGCCGTTTTTGTGATAGACACCATTTTCAGAAGGTAATTAAAACAATGTTTTGTATGAAAGCGGTCTAGCTGTTTTAAGCAGAACATAGAATTGACCTTACTGCTCCCGATAACATCAATATCTCATTTTTTCAAAACTGTGGACTGGCTGCTTTCTGCATAACTACGTTCAGTTTGAGGACACGAAAATTTGAAGCCTGCGAGCATACAATAAAAATTAATGACATGGCACAAAATGTATTCAATGTATCAGTTAGATTTTCACGACAAAATTTATTCTTAACTTCGAGAATTCTAAATATGCACCAAGAATGTACAAAACAATCTGCATTCTACCTACCTACGAAGAATGTATAAGGATTGTTATCAGGAGATCAGCAATGTGAGAAGGTCTATTGTTTTACCTCCCACAGTGACACGTTATATTTTCATACGAAATGCAATATTCTACCAGATACTTGACCACCGAATTAAAAAAACTTAATCACATTTGTTTGGGCGCGAAAACCACGGGCACAAAATCTTAGCAACACGTTGCTTACAAAAAAGTGAATAACTCACCTTGAATAGATTTGGAGAACATATCAATATGGAGATATTTTCTACACGGTGATTTTAATTTACCTGTTCTTCAAGAAAGCATGATCCTCTATAATAGTAGCGTTTGACTTTGAGACGAGAGACCAGTGGCCGTTCGCCTTTCGCACGGGAAGCACGGAAGCAGCCTTCGGAATAAATCACGTTAACGGTTCGCGCCAAAATTTTCGCGCAATTTTCATTCAAGGTTCAATCCAAGAAAAAGTTTTTTACAACGCCAAAAACAAAAGTTATAATTCAAAATAATTACATTAAATTTACGTTTCTTGTTTATCATTTAAGTTCTATTATCTTATTAAAACATATATAATTTGATTTGTTTTCAAAGTTTTTGTGCTGTTTTGTTTTGATTTTCAATTAACAGAGAGGTAAATACAATTGCTTTTAATTAAAGCTAGTATATTTTGAAAATTATACACTTTTTGTTTTAAAATAACTCTTTTATATGTATTTCTTTTGTTAATTTGATACCTTTAAACTGCATCGAAAAATTCATAATAGTGTTTTTAATAACTCAATAGTTAAATTGAGTAATTTAAAAATTAATGCGGTATTTTACGATGTTAACCTTTAGGTATTTATAGCATTAGTTTTCCATTTAAGGCCTCAAAAAAGCAAAATTTGCACCTCAATATCAGGGTATCGGAGGTCAAAAACATAAATTATTTATATAAAATTATAAGTGTAATGACAAAAAAGCTGTAGTACGTCATAATAAAAACATTTTTAAGGGAAATTATTTATATATCTAATAAAAAAAAAAAATTGATATTTTAATTTTAATTATATGATAAATAATAATGTTTGTAAAAATAAGTATAAGTTCGTACTTTTAATACTAATATTTACTAACATTAGTAAAAATGTTTGACCACAAAGGTAATACTTTAAGCATACATAATATTAATTAAATAACCACAATTTTAACGCTTTGAATATAAAAAAATTTATTTACAAATGTTTTATTTATTTATGCTTTATTGTTAGTTCATACACCTGAAGAAATAATATAAACTTTTATAAACTTTACTATTTTTTTCAAAATTTCTCAAGAACGTATTTTTCAAATTAATTTTAAATAATTCAATTCCTTCTATTTCTTTTATTTCTTGAGGTAACTCATTGTAGAGATTTGATCCCTGGTACAATGAGTTTTGAGATTCTGTTTTTCTCTTTATTGGTAATCTTATCTTTTTTTATCCCTTGTTTCATAAATATGCATGACATTGTTCGCTAAATTTTATTATTGTTTTTATTTTATTCATCCCCTTAATTATTTTATGTTAAAAAACTGCTACATTATTTTTTATTTTCTGCTTCACTGAGAGCAAGCCAATTTTTTTTTCATTCTTTCTATATTAGAATACATATTTCTTTTGAGTATAATCCCCATCGCCTTATATCGAAGAATTTGTATATTTTTAATTTCCTCTTCATTGAATAAAAAAAGAATGGAAGAACAGTAATTTATGTGTGGATATATGATTGTTTTATAGATAAGAACACTACTCTTTATATCTATTACATTTCGTTATTTAGATATTTTTATATCCTTTTCTATTTTTATTGGTTTTTCTTTGAGAAACGATTTAATGGCATATTTACCAAAAATAGATTTGGCATAATTTATGATATAAAAAAACGAGAGTCAAATTAATACTATGGCACTAAAAAGTAAATATAATAATACTTTTCCATGCAGAAATTTACATTGATGTTTTGATACTCAAACTCCTTTTTTCACGAGAGAGAAAAATAATTTTAAATCCGAAAGAATAGTATTTTTGAAATTATGCTGAAAATCATAATGAATATGTTATTTATGTGATCAAAACGAGATTAAATTATTTATACTTGAATTTAATATTACTGTTTGTCGTTTTGTAGTACTTGAAAAGATATTTATTAAGTTATACGTGGAATCGGAATATCAATGTAATTTTTAAACACATAATGCGTTTTAAACATCGAAAATATTTAAAAACAAAATTTATTTAATTTCTACAAAAATAAAATGATCAACTATATTTTGAGTTTATAAAAAAGCGGGATTCAATACTCTTGGGATCCTCATTACTCAATAGGTTTATTTTTATAAAGCTACGAAACGACAAATAATATTAAATTCAACAATGAATATTTTATTCCTAAGGGGGTTGAATCCAGTTCTTGTCTACAAAAATTTAGATAGACTCAAAATATTGTTGATATAATCAGCTGGTCTAAGAAGCATAAAAATTGAAATTTTTTTTAATGCGTTTTCTAGTATGCAGGTGAAATCATTCGGTGAGAATGTCACCCGCATAAACAAGGGTTTCGCCTCTTTAACTTCACAAATATCAACAGATGGAAGAATTGAAGGATATAGATGTTCAGACACGGGCAGAATGGTGAATGTTACACAGTGTGTAAAATGGTTTCTCAAACCAGCCAATGACAGGTTATAAATCCTGGCAATGCTATAATGCCTGCTAAATGCCTAAAATTCTATATTTCCTTCTATCAAATGTTCTTCATCTCTATTGTCATACGTTATCTTTATTTATTTTTAATTTCATTTTGATTACATTTAAATTAAGTACGAATATTATTCAAATAAAATTATTTGTCAACTCTCCCTTTCCTGTGATGTGTAGCTAGTACACATTGCATATAATCATCATAGCGCGAGTATAATTTGTGCAACGCGGTTACGCTTTTACCATACATACTCAATGTAATCTATTAGTGTAAAATCACTTCACCTAATGAAATAAATCATGAACGTATAAGATCACGTGCGAAAAAATTAAAGAAATATGGACGTTCAATTCTAGGTAAAATGGTGAATGTTACACAATGTGTTTCAACCACTTAATGACAGGTCGTAATCCCCATAAATGTATTGACTTTCATATTTATTCAAAAAAACCTATTTTTTTTGCTTCTGTGGGTTTCGATTATCTCCCTGGTCCCCACCCAATAAACAGATATTTAAAATTTTATATAAATATGTAGTTATAAATGGAATTAAGTTGTAAATAAGTTATACATTATGTAAAGTGTATGTAATATCAAATACTAACCACAAGATATCTTAAACTCGACACTGGCTAGAACACCCCAGTTAAGGGTGAAAAAAGCCAAAAAAACTAAGAAGAAGAAGATTATGTCCCTGAATTTTGACATTCAGAACATATCTACAAACCTTTGAAGATAATTGAAATGTTGTTAAATTATACACAATGTCTTGTCATATTTGTGAGATTATTATTTTTCGTATCATTATTTTTTCCTCGAAACGTCGGATAAATTTTCTTCAATGGTTAAAAATACGCATATTTTTAATTACCCGAAAACGAGATGTTTTGCGCCTTATTAGACAAACAGGGTGGGGTGTATTACGTGGAAGTGACGTGACGCCAACTGCGAGCCGTTTAGTATTTACTCAAATTTGAACCCGAGAATTATAAAAGTTATTTTTTATTGAAATAATTAAGGTTGGTGGGCTCACATACCATTCTCGAGGTCCCGGGTTCAGTTTCAGACAGAATAGACGTGAAACATTGATTTTATCGTGTCTCTGTATGTGAAATTGAACCAAAACCCTGGATAAATATTTTTGACTAGATAGCTGCTCTAGGTAAAAATCCTGAAAAAGAAAATCGAATGAATATATCTTGGGTATACTGGCAAAAAACTTTAACTCGAAAATATGCGGATTTGACTTAATGATGCAGTTTTGTAAAGTTTTTTACGCTCTACATACTGGCAAAATACAGTCATATTAAATGTCATATATCTGTATTTTAAAAAATAAATTTCAGGTTTACTCGGTATTTTATTCAGGCTAAAAGCTTTAAATAACTTAATATTTACTAAATATAAGATTAAGAAACGGACAAATTAAAAACATGTTCTTAAATAAGCACTTAACATCTTACATATTTAAATAAGATATAAAATAGTAAAAAAAACTTAAATGCTTGATTTCTCAAAACAGGGATTTGAGAGTTAAAGCTTTTTGCCAGTATACCCACGATATGTCCGCCGTGTTGTATGGTGGTTCGTGCGAACGCTTACCATTCTTAAGGTTCTGGGTTCAATTCCTGGCAGGTAGGACGTAAAACATTGATTTCAAAGGTTGTTTAAACGAAAATACTCTATTGTTCATGGACTGGTACTTGAAGCGTGAGACCAATCATTTTACCTTCATGTAACATATGATCAAATTACGCTATATTTGATTTGACAATGCAGTGCCTTATGTATCACAAGATTCAGAAAGGAAAATGATGATGATGATGATTAATTTGACATTATTTCAAATTGCCATTTTAGGCGCAATTTGACATATATATTGGCGCTCCAACTTATCTGCTTACATCTGCGGAGAAACGGTGTGAAAGTAGCAGTCATAAGAGATAAATCAAAAACATTTTAAATTTATTTCGTAATCACTTTATGTAAAAAAAGATATTAGAATGTTTTAAGACGCACAAGTAATAGTACCGATAAAAAAGAAGAAAGATTAACTGGTTTACGTAATTTTATCGATCATTTTTTTTATTAGCTGTAGCTTATCATTTTAACTCTACGGTCACTAAGAAAACAGTTATAAGTCGAAAAGAGTACATTTAAATTAATCTTATTTCGAAATTAAGAACATACCGTATAAGTCCGAATATAACGCGATACCGAATATAACACTTGTTTTATATAACTTTAAGATTAGTGGATTTTTTCTTTCATTACTGCTCAAAATATATAGGTCACGTTATATTCGAAGCTGCGTTATATTCGGGCAAATACGTTACTTTTTACTTATTGATGATAATTAATAATCAACATGAAAAACAATAATAACACTAGCACAAATAAAATCATCTGATCTTATTACATCTTGTTAGTCTGTTTAGACATTTGTATTATACGTATATTGTGTTGTGGCCTGCGTCCTTCTTTGTAAGATTTTTTCTTGTTATATTACACCAACACAGAACTGTGTGCACAATAATATAAAGTAAATAAAAAAATATTCTTGGCAGAATCAAAACGATATTTCCTCTAAAATAGGTTATCAACCTCATCAAGCCACTTCTTGTGGCTTAAATATGATTTTATTTTTATTTTATGTATGCGTTATAAATTTGTGCCATATTTTATTAATAAATAAAATATGTTTGATATTTTGTTTGGTTAAAGGTCTATTAAAAAACCAACAATTCATAAACACTTACTCGCAATGTGTATCAAATTATATCTAGAAACTTAACTAACAAAAATATTTATATGGTCAAACTAAGCAGAACTTTCTTTTAATCTGAATTTTAACTTTCAAAATTATTAACAACAATAGCTTTCAAACCGGGAAACTATTTTCTTTATCTGAATTTTTCCCGTAGTGTGTTTTTGATGTTCAGTGATAGTTTTAGAGGTTTTAATTTTTATTTGATCTATTTAAGAATTTTTTGCTATGGTTTGTCTTTTACTATTTCAAAATAAATATTGTACTATCACAAAAAAACAACAATAAGTTATTGCATGTAAAAAAAACGGTGACCTCCGTATCGTAATGGCTAAAACGCTTAACTCACTCATTTATTTTTTTTACTTATATCGGTTTTCGTTAGACACAGTTGACACATATTAGCCCATTTCCGACGACCTTAAAAATCCCCACGGCACGATAATACGACATACAGTGGTTCAATTTTTATTGTATTTTAATATTTTTTTTATTGTTTTTATTTATTTAATTCCAGGCTAATGCACTAACCTGTACACCATGAGACCGACTAGCCTTAACTCTATTTCCTTTAGCAGGATTTTTACCTGAGAGTAGTCGCTGAATATACTTTTAAAAATACAAATCATGAATATACACTATAATTGAACGTAGTTATGCATAAAGCAGCCAGTTCACAATAAAAAAAAATGAGTTATTCGTCAAGTAGTAATGAGTCAATTCGATGTTCTGCTATAAACAACCAGACCGCTTTCATACAAAAGAAATGATTAAATCACTTTCTGAAAATAGCGTCCATCACAGAAACGGCATTTCTCAATTTCTAGAAAACCCCTAAAGCACTAGAAAATCTTAACGAATTAAAAAAATCATTAAAACTGGTCAAATACATAATCCAATTCTTGTGTGGAACGTAAAAAAAAACTAATTCATTCCTTGTTTATCATTTGTTAAAGTCAAAAACATTCCAACTGTTGTGGAGATTTGTTCATTCACTCTTTTCACAAAGGTGCTATTATCTCAGTTTCATTTTTCTATGGCTGGCTGCTTTCTGAATAACTAAGTTCAATTTATTGTCAATCCCTAATTTTACCGTGCCGCGTTAATTTGGACGGTATGTGTGAAATGGGCCGTTGAAATACTGACATACATACACATTCGTATTTTTTTATAATTTTAACACGATATCACTATTTAAATTCTAATATTACTAAAATAAATGCAGTGTGAGATTAGATACGTCAATCAAATAATTATGCAAATAAATTTAGCGACAACTTGTATCGACAATGATTCTTATCTCGTCACTTTTTAATATAAAAGGAATTCTACTTGTAATATAATATTACCTACATGTTAGATTAAAATGAGGTCGGGCTTTTAAACTTTGATTTTTTTATATTAGGATTAAAGTCAACATGCATCGCATAATGACGCAATAAAATATGATCAATAGATAACCCACATAAATTATGTTATATTATAACTGGTGGAATTTCCTCCCCAGGGAGTAATTTAGATCCACATTTATTGCAACATAGAGGAAAAACACTTTCGAGAAGAAAATATGGAAGTCAAGGCATTATCAGGGGTTATGACCTGTCACTGGCTGGTTTAAGCGATAAATTAAAGCATTTCAGTTTGTAAGTGAAAATTATTGATGGAAGTATATTGTTATTTATTTTAGAAATAAAAGACGAGTGATACTCTAACCCACAAATTTAGAATATCCAGAGACCGGTTTCATCGCTTTCACGACATCTTCGAGACTGGCACCTTCATTAAGAAGTTCAATGTATTTATACTAAACAGAGGTAAGGATAGAGAATTCAACATTACTACCGGTGACTGGATATTTCAAATTTGTGGATTAAAGTAGTACTCGTCTTTTATTTCTATAATAAATTAAAGATTTACTCCATTTTAGAATTATAATAAAAACCATTACAAAAGACGAGTGTCTGAAAAAAAAAAGTTTTTTTTTAAAGTTTGCAGCAAAAATTAAACAGCTACTGAGCGCATGGACGGTTGAAATTCTAGACCCATTTACTAAATTAAGATATTTGATAACATTTACATAACATGATAAATATAATATGATAGCTAACATCACAAAAAGTCTTGCAGCTACAAAACGCATCGACGAGTGGAATTTCAACAATATAAGAAAGATATTAAAAAGTTAACAATAAAAAAAACTAAAAAAAAACACAATAATAATACATCGAGCAAAGAACTAGTAAGTATGGCAATTAAGTGAACATGTAACAGCACAAAAAGTAAAATATAAAAACCTAAACAAAAAAACTTATTATTAAGGTTAACAAGATGATAGACGATACTCGAACTCGAAGGGTCGCTGTTTTATTTTGGTATGCAGTTTACAGGATCTATTAACCTTTTCCTAGTAAATAACTGTAAAAACATTTGGTTCACATTTGGCTGTTCCCTGGTAGATGATAATAGATGTGCACCTGTGTGCGTAGTGTAGGTACCAAGGGATCTATTCGCTTCTTGTTAATTTTGTTATTTTAAAACGCATGTTTCCCGCTTAAAATTTTATTAAATATAAACAAATTACAACAGGGATGGAGAACACTTAAGAGAAGTAAATATGGATGTCTAGGCATTTACAGGGCTTATGACCTGTCATTGGCTGGTTAAGTGGCCATTTTACACATTGTGTAACATTCACTATTTTACCTTTTTTTGAACATCCGTATTTCTTTAATTCTTCCACCTATTGTTTTGAGTTATGTTAAAGAGCTGAAACCTTTATTGTTGTGAAGAGATTCATCTAAACGAATTATTTCACGTACTTGGCAACGCTTGAAAACACTATTCCAATTTTCAAACTTCTTTCTGGACAAGTTGGTTTCGTTACAATATTTCCAGTTTGTCTAAACGTTTGTAGACAAAAGACTTGATTTCCCCTCCTAGGAAGTCATAAAGATGATCAAATTACAACAGGTATGGATAACACTTTTGAGAAGATAATATGTAAGTCTAGAAATATAGATATTCAAACATGGGAAAAATGGTGAATGTTACACAGTGTGTAAAGTGGCCACTTAAACCAGCTGATGACAGGTCATAAGCCCTGTAAATGCCTAGACTTCTATTTTTACTTCTCCAAAGTGTGCTCTATCCCTGTGGTAATTTGTTAATGATTTTAATGACTCCCTAGGGGGTGAAATCCAGTCTTTTGTCTACAAACGTTTGAACAAACTCAAAATATTGTAATTACGAGTATTATATATTATTATAAATGGTGACGAGGTCGTATCTTTGACATTTTTGTATAAACAATTGTTTGATATATTTTTTTATTATCACAAGATGTGTTTGTTTTTTTAAGACTATTGGGTGGTTAGATAACTTTACAAATACATTATGCCGAAGGCTCTCAAGCTGTTCAATCCAATTAATTAATTTATTTTTACACTTTATGTACAATTTGTATACACATAAGGGCGGGCATTTGGCCTTTGGCCAATTTCTTCCAACCTACCCAAACCGTTCAGTTTGAGAAAATTACAAGTAGACTTACATATTTTAACAGAATACAATTTTTTATAACCAATGTAAAACAGAAATGAGCTAAAAAAATTATACTGAACTATAAAGAAAGGAGAGGAAGGGTGATAGGTTGGAAAGAAGAAGGAGAAACAAACAACTCAAATATTTAAATCTTGATTTAAATGTAAATAAAGAAGGGCGTCTCTAACATTAGTAGGAGTCTTACATTTAATGTATAGTAAAAAAGAACTTAATCATTTTTTTCATCATTCCCGTTCCGCATCTAATGGTGCATAGGGAATTTTGGAAGGTAAGGTGGTCAGTCTTACGCTTCAGGTACCAGTTCAGGGACTATGAAATATTCTAGTGTGAAAACACCCTTTTAAATAAATATTTTACATCAACCATGACGGGAATCGAACCCGAGACCTCTTGTATAGTAGGCAAATGCGCCGACCATTACTCAGCGAGACCGAGAAAGGACTTTATGTATTGTGTTTTTTTATAAATTCTTTTTTTTTTATGAAATAAAAACGTATTTGAAAAACCTTTATATTACGATGAAATTATTACAATTGTTTTTATTGTTTCAATTACTTGATATTCATTTTTCAGTCGGCCTCGTGGTGTAATGGTCAGCGCGTTTGCCTATCATGTAAGAAGTCTCGGGTTCGATTCCCGACATGGTCATGAAATATTTATTTACATATGTGTTTTCACACCGTAATATTTCATAGTCCCTGGACTGGTACTTAAAGCGTAAGACTAATCATTTTACCTTAATGTAGCAAAAATAATCAAGATACGCTGCAATTGGTGAACCAATGCAGTGCTCTATGGACCATTAGGTGGGGAAAGGGAACGATGATATTTTTTTATATTTATTACAAGTTATTTATTTATCTCAGGTATCTAATTATACTAATTTAATAAAGATTTTTTCTTTTTTCAGTAAATGGAATCCCACTGTACATGAAAAAAAAAGATTGGAAAAGAGATCTCGGAAAGAGTTTTTAAATTTAATATTAGAGCATTCATTTTAAGTTAACGTGTTAAATATTGGTTTAAACTATTGGCAGTATCTACTTTGAAACCACCTTTATTAGATCGGTAATGAATAAAGGCATATTTAAATTATATTTAAAACAAATTTAATCAGTAAAACATTAAAATAAATATAATTTGGAGAATCTGTTTTATGATGTCTACGCTACCCCTAGATTAGAGTCGGTCCCGAAGACTTGATAAGACACGATTAGAATCCAGACCACCGACGAGAGCTTTAGACCATCTACGTCACAGCACAAGATGGCGGATGGCGACGCGTCGCACAAGATGTTGTCATTGCTCGTGGTTTTCGCGCTGGGTGTGCACGGCGTGCAATGCGGCCGCAGGATCATGCGCGAACAGCACGACGCGCTGAGGCTTGCGCACTGCGACGCTAAGTGCTGGAATTTGCAGAAGCCGGAGAAAGGAGAGGTGAGTTAAATCAATTTAATTATGAATCCTTATTTTTTGTGCACATTTTTAAAGAGGATATGCGGCGTTATTTCAGTATGGTTTTTCTGTCATTTTTTCGCAGGTGCCTTTCCAAATAATGTGGGAAAAAGACAACTGCACGTTGGACTGATTATGCATTGCTAAAGTTGTCAAAATTGAGATCTCGCATTCTCGTTTTCCGTAACCTAAAATTGAAAAGGTTTTTTTTTAAAGAAAGTATCAAAAATATTTTTACTGTGTCGACAAGATTTGGTTTTTGTTAAAAATAGCTATCATATTTGTATACTGCGCTTCTGAGACGGGAGATAAAACTGGGCGCTTTTAAGGGTTTTTGATTTAAAAGATAATTTTTTATTATTTGAAAAAAGCAAACAATAAAGACACGCCAATTGTGGATATTTAAGGTGTTTAATTATTTATTTATTAATTTACACGCCCTACGGGCTTTTACATATATTAGAAATCACATTCAAGTGCAGCAATGAAACATAAGTAAAATTAAAGATAACATAAGAAAAACATTAGTTAAAATTAAAGATAACATAAGAAAAACTAAAAGATACAATCACAAGTAAAAATAAGAAAATGTACCAACATAGGTATAGGGTACATAGAAAAATATTTAATAAATTTGCATATTAAAACATACACACATACATATAAGTTTATACATTATTATAGAGATACATGAGAAAAAAAAATTAAATAAAGAACAATATTAAGAAATTTTTTACAAATTAATTTATAACCTTTTGAATACTTAACCTATATTTGTATAAAGACAGACGAAATATATCAACTTCACCATACTCGTTACCTCGCCGGTGTAGTCTAGGTACTGGTGAATTGTAATAATAATTGTGACTGCCAGGAGATTAAAAAAATAACGTTAGCTGCCGAGTATTTCGAACAGGTACTTTTAAGCTGATAACACTAGTCAATTCCGGGACGTCCAATACGCCATTTGCTATTTTATATAAATTTAATAAATCATTTATAATTCTTCTTTTACAAAGAGTTGACATATTTAGTGTACATAATAAATTATCGTAATCAATATTTTCAGTGGGTATATTAAGTTTGTAATTGATGAATCTAAGGAATTTACGTTGTACTCTTTCTAACTTTAAAACGTTTACAAAATATATCGCTATTGTGCCATAATCCAGGGAAAAAATCCGAGAGTACATTTGTATGACAAAAAGTCACACCGTGCATCCTTTTTGATGACTGTAATACGTCTATTGATATAGTCAACGAAAATCTTAATATTTGTATGAAATTTTGAGTGTTTTGTCCCAGCAAATATTTTCTAATGTTTATATGTAAAATACTAGACAACTAGGTTATCGTAAATTATGATAAATCTTTTATCTTGTTTGTTTCAAATACAGAAGACCCGGAATATGGTACAATTTATGGAAAACGAAATATTGCCCTTGATCTTTCCAGGAATCGAACCTGGAACCTCAAGCATGGTAGACAAACGCGCACTACAAAACTACAAGGTGGAATTAGGTTGCGAATCGGGTTGTGGCCCTGTTGTTAGTGTCTCGGACTCACGGACCAAAGGTCCGTGGTTCGAATCCTACTCTACCCCTACTCGATTCCCATTTTCTAATAGTGAGTTATTTACAACTCGTTGAAAATGGCCCTCAAAATTAAATATTTGGGTAAATCATAAGAACGCAAATATTTCTTTTTATTTAAAAAAATAAATAAAAAATTAACTGTACTCGATTCCTTTTTATGATTTTTCTGCTAGTAACCATCGAGCCGGAATCACTTATTACCATCACACACCCAAAAACTAATTTAAAAACAGTCTAACCGTACCATTTTACGAGTGTCCTGAATTTTTAATAAACATGATAAATTTATTTATCAATCGGTAATCGATAATTCAATTATCTGGCATTTTATTTTGTTAATTTATTCAAAACGCCAAGTACAAGAATAAGTGCTCATTGGCGTGCTTATTGCTAAAAGTAAAAAAGTAAAAAGCTAAAAATATCTTCAGGAAAAAAAACAGATTTGTGAAAAGAAAAGTTAGTAAAAATTTGTCCATTAAAACATATAATAAATGATCATAATTATTTTTGAATTATAGCCGTTTTTTGGGCAGATTGAGCTTACACAAATAAAGATAACAATTCTTAAGGAGTACACGTGTCATTATCTATATGATAAGGACAGTAAGATGTGGTAATGAGTTTAGAAGGAGACCTGCAGCACAATCACAAATGACTATCGACGTGCTAATTAGCGGCGTGATAACAATTTTTCACCGTGGTTGTTTATCGTATGCGCGGTCACAATGAAACATCCGTGGAAGTTATCGATCGGGATTATTATATTTTTTTTAATATTGTTATACTTCAATTTGATGCTTGGCAACACCTAATATTAAATGTCAAAATTCAAAATATTTACGTTTTGCAACGCATAATCAATCACATATTTGAATTTTACCCTTGTAAATATGGAGAATATTCCTAAACTGTAAGTAAAATAATTTAGTTTTATTTTTTGTTCACAATTTATTATGCTATTTATTTGTTTTGAATCAAATTGAGAAAGCTATTAAAAGAAACAATTGTTGAAGGCGTTTGGCGTTTTGCAACGCGATCGCGATAACTTCAGCGTGTTCATAATTGTTCGTTGTGATCGCTCAAATACTTAGCACGTTTTTTAGCACATCGATAGTCATTTGTGATTGAGCCCCTGAGGTATTGATTACCATGGGAAGTTAACAGAGTTATCTTTAATAGTCTATAATCGTAGAATCGAAATTTTCTATACGAAGGACGAAAAATTAAAGTATTTTTATCAGAAATCTGTAATGAAACTCAATTATTTAATTATTTCTAATTACGAATATTCTATTTTTAATATCGAAAAATCTATTTTACTCTATAAACAATTGAAGATAACACTGTTAAATTACCATTGTGATTGGGGCTCAAGAAAGAAACGGAATTGATAAAAGTAGGGATAAAAAATGCGTATAAATTTTGGAATATGTTTGTTGGGACAAAAAACACGAAATTTCAAACAAATATTTACATTTTAGTTAACTAAATCCATTCACGTGTTTCAGTCTCCATTAAGGCCAAAAAGTCACAATAATTTGTGAATGAGAATATTTTTGTATTTATGCATTCCTTGGCATTGAAATTCTGTATGTTGTTTTTAGCGTACTCGGAGAGATAATACACTTATTAGTATCGCTAATTATTTCTGTATGAGAGTGTGCATTGTACGTTGACTCCTAGAACGTGTAACGGAATAAATTTAGGAAGAATAGTATATGGTAGGTATACAGTCAAGACAAAAAAATATGCTTTAAGAGCATTTTCATAGCAATTTCGGCAGCTTACGAGGCGACAAACATGAAATAATAATTATAAACACCGAAACAAAAGTAGTCCTGATCATAGTCTTTGGCTTCGTTCTTCTCAGGAAAGAAAACATTTATTACTCGACATAGCACATCATTTTTCAGTCATTTTTCTACATGTAAAAAATGCACCTACTCCGGCCACCTTAAAAAAACATCTAAAACATTACTATAAATCCTTAGAACTCTAACCTCTCTTCATTTTTTTTTTTCCTTTTCTTTCCCGGTTCTTTTTGCTCTCTCATTCCAAACTCATTATCTGATTACAAATTCCTTTCTCCATTCTCCATACTGTACTTTTATTAAGTTGATGTATGCAAACTTTATGTCCCCATTAAAAACAGCTGTTATTTTTAATTAATTAGGTTTTTTCATATGTGTATCTATTGATATATATTTGTTGTTTTAGTGAAAAAATTTACTAACTCTTCTTTTAACCAGATTATGTTTAGGTTGGCTGGAAGATATTGCTTTTAACAACAAGTCCGCTAAAAAACTTATTTTTTGTACTTGCAAATAAATAATTATATAGGTTGAACTAAAATTATATTTTCAGTGCAAAAACACGGCGTTTATTGACAAAAATGATTCATAGTGCATACTTGCAATACATTGCGTTTGAAATGTAAAATTGTAAGGAAATATTTCTGGTACGAAACTTTTTTTCCTCCTAGGCCATTTAAAACGCGTAGCTGGTTTTTGACAGATAAACTAAGACTCGTTTTTGTGTGATCGGCAAATTTAAAAGATTATTCCAGAGTGAAAATGACAGACGCTTACTTACGCCTCACGGCTTGTTAGCGACTTTGTGACAAAAAAACAGATCGTATTGATGCAGCAGCCACGGTATTCACCGGACTTGGCACCTTGCTTTTTTCTGATCCCAAAAATGATAAGAACAATAAAAGGACGACTAAAAGCTAGTATAAAAGGTTTTGAAGAAACGGAAAACAACGATATTATATAATAATAAAACCCCATGGGTACATACGTATTAAACATACATAAAATCTGTGTCTTGGGTCTAAAAGAGCCAATATCGGTTTTTTTTCTTCTAGATAACATTTCATAGAGGATTGGTTGGCAATTAATGAAAACAAGTATTAAAAAATATAAATACAAACATATGTTGTACCGTACATTCACGAAGACTAGACCGCTGTGCACGTGCAAACCACGAGCCCATTGCGTGATATCGCATAATTGGTCCATTTCACACTACTACAAAAATCTACACGGCATGATAAAATACAATACGGTGGTTCGATATTTATTGTTTTATAATTATTTATTTATTTAATGCCGGGCAAACACAATAACCAGTACACCATGAGACCGACTAATCTCCAGTCGATTTTCTTTTGCAGGATTTATACCTCAAAATACTAGCTAAATTTTAATGATGATTTTGACAAAATTTTATTAAAATCTCTTTTGTTAAGTTTTGCAATATTATTTGAATCGAGTTGTGGTCCCGTGGCTAGTTGTGCGGACTCACAGATCAGAGGTCCGAGGTTTGAACCCTACTCTACCCCAACTTTTTTTATAGGAAGTAATTGTAATTGAAATATTTGGTTTAATCATAAGAACGCTAATAATAAAAAAATAAAATTAACGTAGGCGTTTTTATTTATATTCTTATTAAAGTCATTAACAATGGAGTTTAAAAAAAATAAAAATATATCAAATTTAAATAGGTACTAACGAATCTAATAACTGTTAATCCACGATAATTCTACCGTGCCGAGATTAATATGATAATGTGTAAAATATGCTATTTTTCGTCACGTCGGATATCACTCGGCTGGTTTGTTTATTTGGAAGTTCTTGTAATAATGAACCGGCTTTAGCGTATTTTTATTGAAAATAGTTTCAAACACCTCAAACAGTTTATTATAACGTTACAAAATTGCTTTAAAGTTAATCTGCCGTAATGTGCTTTACAACGTTGGCCCTTTTAGACCCAAGCCACAGAAATTTTAGTTGAGATTGAATATCTCTTTCCTTCGTGAAACAAAATTACAGTAAACAGTGTTTTACCCACCTAAATTGGATCAATTATTTTCAAACTGAACAACGATTTTTTTATTCTAAATTTTGTGTCGTTAAAATTTACGAGCGTTAATTTGATTCGATTAGAAAGAGTGGATGTTGCGTACATTTTGTTGAGTTACATAAAATAGTAGCACAATAATTTGGAAGCATTGGATCAAGGAGCTAGAATGGACCTTAGTGATATTAGGTTATAATTATAGCAACAATTTAATCAAATAAGTATATATAACGCAGATCCAATTTTACAGAATAAAAAATATTATCATTTAAATTATAATTTTTTAATATTGTTATAATTAATTAGTTTAAAAATCTCAACTTTAAAAAAATATTATTAGGTGTTAACATAAGTTGCGTCCGTTTTTTTCCACATCCAAAAGTGAACACAAAAGTAAAACAAAATGGTTATGGCTATACGGCATTCCAATGAAAATTATCTGCTCTACAAGACATTGTATTTGCTTTTACGTTACATGTATTATTTTATTTGATTACAATCATTCAAGCAAAATATGTTATTTAAGTGTAGTCAAGTAAAATTCAAAAAATCAGAGTGCTGTAAGTTATTTTTAATCTAAAAACCGAGATTGGAAAGTGAAACGTATTAAGTTCTCTATACTCGTTTCCGCGCCGGTGTAGTCTGACGATTGGAGAATTCACAAAATTATTCCGCTCATCAGACGCCACAACAAAGGTAGACTGCAATCTTGTACATCTATTTGGGACATTGTTACTTTTCGGTTTCGTTAAATCAAGGACGTCCAGTGTGCCATTCACCATTTTATAAAATTGATTGCATCATTAAGAATTCTTTGCTTAGGAAGGGATGACAAATTTAAAAGGTTAAGTAAAAATTAAAGTCAGTCAGTTCAGGTGTAAAATTAAGTTTAAAGTTGATGAACTCAAGAAATATAAAAACATTACATGGAAATTGTAAAAATATACTATAGATGCACAAATAATACTTCGGACAGTCCATTACGCTGTTGTCAAAATACGTATTAATAATGTTATAGTATGTAGAGTCAGCCTCGTGGTGTAGTAGTCAGCGCATTTACCTACCATGCAAGAGGTCCCGTTGGATTTCCGACATGGTTGATATGAAATATTTATTTAAAAACGTGTTTTCACACCAGAATATTTCATAGTCCCTGGACTGGTACTTGAAGCGTAAGGCTGATTCTTTTACCGTCATGTAACAAAAATGATCCAGATACACTGCGATTGGTGTACCAATGCAGTGCCCTATGCACCATTAAATGCGGAAAGGGAATGATGATGATGTGTTTTGTTTTGAATGCTGGGAAGGTTTTTAATTAATAAATAAAATATAATACGATAAAAATAATCCGATCAACGGTAATTTCAAACACATTCAAAATAAAATCAATGCGTTAAATCATTGCTCAAGAATTTTCCAATGCTTACATTGGTCAAAACAAATAATGATTTTTTATTTTTTGTTATAAAAATGAATCAAATCAATTTAACTATTTATAGCCGTGGGTATAAATACGGTTTTAGAAACGTATACTGAAAGCCGGCAGAGACATTAGATATAAATTATCATAATTAAGCGGATTGCTTGTTTTAAAACGCTTTTAGCGTGTTAATTACTTAACAGGGTAAACAGTATTTTGAGTATTTCTAAATGTTTGCAGACAAGAACTCTTTAAATCATACCGGCTATCGCGGTGTCGGTTGTGACAGGGCTTAATTACTGACTCTTTAAATAGATTAACGTATTACAACAGAGATGAAGAACATTTCAAAGAAGGGAATATAGAAGTCCAGACATCTATAGGGCCTATGACCTGTCATTGGTTGGTTTAAGTGGTCACTTTAAACACTGTGTAACATTTACCACTCTGCGAATATTTGAACTCATGCGAGGGGTCAACACTGTTCTGGCATCGAGACAACACTATAACGTAGGCAAAAAGGTCCATAACCTTTTGCCAGAATCGTGGAAAGACGGGAGTGTTGTCAAGTTACGGAAGGTGTTGACCTCGTTCTTTCATGACATTGGTCGTAGGGAGTCAGAAAAGTTGATGCATGCCACGGATTGGAGAACCTTACTGGATGTCAAAAATAAAATATAAAAAAATAAGGAATAATTTAAAAAATATATATTTATACATACATAAATTGTCTATGTTTTTATAAATGTATGTACGTGTATGCGCATGGGCGTATGTACGTGTGTGTGTATATGTACATGTGTATATATGTGTATATTTACATATACATGTGTGTATATATGTGTATGTCTGTATGTATATGAATCAAAATATGTATCCGAATAAGTTTAATTTTGTTTGTCTGTGTTCTATATTAATTTGTTAAGTATTATAATATATTAAAATGTAATTGCCTAGCTTGGAACGGGGTATGTACCCTTGTTAGCTGGGCAAAGTGAATATGGAATTGTATTTTGATAAAGAGTGTGAATAAATAAAATAAAAAAATAAAATAATTGAAGGAATATAAATGTTCAAATATAGCACTATAGATCTTTTCAATGAAATAAAATTTTGTTTTATAAAACATATCATAATTCCGATAAAGACGTCGTATGTTGTCTGCGTACATTTATTAGGTAGAATATTACACAGTGTGCAAAGTGGCCACTTAAACCGGCTCATGAAAGGTAGATCTAGTAAAAATTAAAATTAAAAAGTAAAAATTATAAGGAATTTACGAAAAGAACGTGATTGGGATCCATTAAAAACGAATGTTGTTTGTAAACATTTAAAAAAAAACTTTTTTTGTACAAAAAAATAACATTTTCCCACTTTTTTAGGATATGCATTCTCGTTGAATGTAGCCCTGGTTGGTCGACGAATAAAACATTTACGCCCCAACTTTTTTCCATATATTACTCAACTACTACTACTAACTACACCATCACGCCATTTCCCCGTAGGGATAGGCAGAGAGAATGAACCGCTATACACTTCTATCCTGGCATACATTCCTAGCTTTTTCCACATTCATAGATCTTGTCATACATGCCCTTCGGTTCTGTCTGCTTTTGAGATAACCAGATTTTCGTTTATCTGATCATGCCACGTCTTCCTTGATCGTCCTCCTCTCAGGTTACCGTTCATTTTCGCCATATTTACTTGTTTTACCATTCTTACGTCGTCCATTCGTTCTACGTGACCAAACCATCTTAGAGACCCTTTTTTAATCTTATCAATTATACTTGCCTCAGATTTACACTCTCGCTTGATTTCATCATTCGTAACCCTGTCATACATTGATTTCCCACACATTCCTCTAAGAGATCGCATTTCAACCGCGTTTATTCGGCTTTTATCCTTCCTCTGCTAGTTCCATGTTTCACTTCCATTCATACGTGTTGGGACTAAAACTCCGTTGTGCACTGCCAGTTTAGCTTCGATTGAAATATTTTTATTAGCAACTACTGTGCTTAGTGCTCCGGTTATTTTGTTGCCCGCATTCACTCTCCTTTCAAAATCTTTTTATACTCTTCTATCTCTTGAACACATGCTTCCTAGATACACAAATTCCTCTACTTGTTCAAGACATTCGTTGTTTACATTTATTATGCAGTCAGTAACCTCACTTCCCCTTTCAAATACCATCGCTTTTGACTTACTTTCATTCATCACCAGTTCGCTCTCCAGGCATACAATTGACGATTTTAAGAGCTATAAAAATACCCAGCGCAAATATAATAATTTTGAAAAAAAACGCACGCAAATCGGCCAGTAGTTATTTAATCTATCGAGGACACACATTAAAACATTGCCATGTATATATATAAAAATATATGTGTGTATAAATATTAATTGGCTTCTATATTCCATACTCTAAAATGATGTTCTTCATCTCTGTTGTAATTTTTTAATAAAGTTTTTCTCTGTTTTTGATGTGTATTATTATCTTTTTCTGAAATTAATGTATCAAATATTTTTGTGTACCAGATATTATGTTATTATCTTATATATACTTACTGTAAACTAATTTTTATTATTTGTTTTTAACAATTATTTGTTGATACCATTTTTTTATATACGTATGAGTATATGTAAAAATATATTTTTTTGTTTAAATACTTTACAAGTTATTTACAATTTGCTTTTTAATTCAATTACTTTTCTTATATCCATATATATTTTTTTCTTTTTTACTATGTAAAGTTTCACTTTTTATTTTGCATGGCAGTATGCTTTTTATTGTTTCTACATGTATACAAAAAAGCGTTGTTTATCTTTTAAATTATTACTTACTATGTTTGTAATTACCCGTATATTTTTTGTGAATGCCCCTTGGGCGTATTGTAAAATTAATAAAAAAAAAAAAAAATTGTATTAAAAACTCCCTAGAGGATTGAATCCAGTCCCTGTCTACAAACATTTGGACAAACTCAAAATAGTGTTTAAATAGATACCTAAATTTTCGATCATTAAGTCACCACCTTGACTCACATTTGACAATTGTTTTTTTCCATAATTTCTTTCTGTGTCTGGGCGGATGAAAAATAAAGTTCTAAATGTGAAATAGAACCAGAGACATCCTTATTCTACCACTATAATAAGGATAATAGTATTGGCAAATACGCATTTCATAGATACATGTTTTTATTTCTTATTTTTTCGTGATAATATATGCTTGCTTGTTTATTAACTTAACTTAAAAATGTCTTTCTTGCTTACCGTAACACTTTATTTATTTTTTTGCTTTACAGAATTTATTTCATAAGCTTACATCTTTGCATTTTTTGTTTATATGCTTACTGTTTTTTCTTGCATACCTTTGTTATTATTGTTTTTTTTTTTTTTTTGTAAAACTTTTTATCATATCCTTTTTAACTAATTTCACAATTTTTTCTGTATATTCTGTTTATTATTTAGCATGTTAGCCTGTATTTTTTTTTTTGTAAATGCCTTTTGAGCGTTAATGAACAAAATAAATAAACAAATAAATAAATAATAAGCCCATCCGAATCATACCACAATACTTAGGCGTAACTTTACGCCAAGTTTATGAGTAAGGCCCAGTGTATACATGGTATACGTACAAACCGTATAAGGACTTTCAGTGTACTTAATCTTCAAAATCGTTTTAAAATAAAATTAGAATTCAAATCAGTGTTTGATTTCAATATTAAGATTTTTACGTTAGTAGATTCTTATTTAACTTGGTTCAGAGGTGTGGAGGTACCATAAAAGGACTTCGTCTTGTCTCGTTACCAATTTATAAGCAGATAACTTTAATTTTGTATCAAAGCAGATTACGCCGCCATCTTGTGGCATTTAAATCGTTTGCGTTTTCAATATTCATATTATGGGATTGAAGAGCGTCATTGAAATACTTTTATCGCATCTATTTACTCCTCGTGACCTTTCCCGAGAATCTCATTACGCTTTCGGGGATTATAATATCTAAATCCTTCCTTATTGGTATTAACGTCATTCGAGAACGCGCGATAAATTCCACGGAATCTGTATTGAGCTTACGAATCGTTTCATATTATCGGGAAATAATTTATTGAATCTTGACCACATGAAACATAAATGTCGATATTCGAAGTCTAAATTAATTATAAGACTTAAAATAATGAATTTATTATTTTAAACAACAGCATTACAGAAAATATTTCCATATTATATAATAATTTTATGAGCCATTTGTAGTTTTCCATTTGCAGATAAAAAAATAAACACTATGAATTATGTAAACTAGAAATTTAACACACAAAAGAAATAGCAACATTATTCAGTCTTTTTTCAATAATTAAAAACTTTGTTCCAAAAACAGAAAATTTCTTATGCACGAAGCCAGTGTCAAATCTAAAATATGTTATATGCAATATCCATGATGAACTGGAAACCAAGATGACATAAACAGACTACAAGGACAGCAAAGTAAAATATTGAAGCTATTATATGATATACACAAACTAAAAAACTTTTTTAAAACACTAAACAATCAAATGTTAATGAAGCTTTTAAAAGAGAAACTAACATTAAAGAACAAATAAGTTCTTAAATCTTCTTAATAAAAAAATCCATCCAAGTGTTATACTATTTCTTCTGTACCTATAAGTCATAACTTTGGCTAAAGGCGAAAGTTTTAGCAATCTTCGCAAATGTACAAAATGCTCTCAAGTTGCGTAAAACTTACATACATTCGCTTTTCTACAACACTCACATTACTTATATGGTTTGAGAACTATTTTAAAATCTACCATTGTAAAGGTGGTCCAAAAACCTAGATTATTAAAAAAAATGTTGAATATATTTACAATTTTTGAGTTTGTCCAAATGTTCGTAGACAAAAGACTGGATTTCACCCCCTCGAGAGTCATTAAGATATTTATTTTTATAATCCAATATGTAAAACTTTTTAGCTCGAAAGCTAAATACATTATTTAATTAAACGGATTTAGTGTAAAAAACCATAACAAAACCTTATCAATACACTTGAATAGCTTCTACCGTAAATTCACGGACACTGGACCGCAGTGCACGTGCAACCACGAGCCCACTGTGTGATATCGCATGATTGGCCCATTTCACACTGCGAAAATCTACACGGCATGATAAAATACAATACGGTGGATCGATATTTATTAACATATTACAACAGAGATGAAGAACATTTAAGAAAAGGTAATATAGAAGTCTAGGCATCTACAGGGCTTATAACCTGTCAATGGCTGGTTTTAAGTGGTCACTTGAAACACTGTGTAACATTTACATTCTGCCGCTATTTGAACATTTATATTCTTTCAATTCTTTCATCTGTTGATGTTTGTGAAGTTAAACCAGCCATTGACAGGTCATAAGCCTGTAGATGCCTATACTTCTATTTTAACTTTTCCTTTAATGTTCTTCATCTCTGTTGTGATATGTTAATATAAACGGCTCTCCAGGGAGTTGAATCCAGTCCTTGTATACAAAATCTGGACAAACTCAAAATATTGTCGATATTTATTGTTTCAAAGGATGATTTACACTAGAATATTTCATAGTCCTAAACCTAGTACCTGAAGCGTAAGACTGATCACCTTACTTTCATGTAACAACAACAATTAAGATACGCTGCGAGTGGTGTACTAATTCAGTGCTCTATGCACCATTAGGTGGGGAAAGGGAAGGATGATGATGAATAGCGAGTTATTTACAACTCGTTGAAAATGTCACTTAAATTGAATTATTTGTACAAAATAATAAAAAGTACCTAATTATGAATTTTTTTTAAATAAAAAAACAAAACAAAACATATGAAGTGTCTTCACAATAACAATTTCTACGAATTCGCAAATCACCTAATCAATTTTAATCATTACTTTATAAAAATACACGAGTTAAAATCTTACATACAAATAATAAAGGGTTAAAAGTAAATAATATGGAAATATTTCACATTAGGAAAGCTTAAAAAAAATGTTCCTTTGATCGGAATTATTGATTTGACAGGCGCCTTGGGCAGTTGGTTGGACGGCTAACTGTGAAACTGGCGTCGCGGGTTCGATTCCCGCCAGTTGCAAGAAAGATTTTTTCTCAATTGGTCTGGGTGTTGTGGTACATTTTTCATAGCCTCTTTCCATATCAAGCCTTTAAATAGAGGCTTAGCGGGGTTAATCCTTTAAAAGAAAAAAATAATCAAACAATCTTTCAATTTAGCCCGTTGTACGATGTTCCATTATAATTGTCACCCTAAACCTACTTAACTCAAGCCCCTCCTTCCATCCTCTCCCCCTTTTTAAAACTATTTCTCAAACAACATAAAATAATTTTCATAATCTACTCAGTGCATGTTCTTATTAAAATGCATGTCGTGTTTGTTTTATATTTTTGTGCAACAACTATGGTGAAGGTGTATAGTGGGTTTTGCATGTTGGTTTAATTGGTGTCCTAATGAAGAGGCGTGTACGTCTCGAAATCAATAGACATAGAAAAGTCGGTAAGTGGTTATATACAAATATTTCATAAAATTTAGTAAAAAAAATAATTGGCTCTTTTGCAAAGCTGCTACACGTCGCTTAGGAACTTTTTCCTTTCCACCGTCGAGATACAAATAATAAAAAAAGTAAATAAAATTAAATACATATAAAAAAACACGTAGGTATACATAATATCTTAAGAACAACAGGCGCCGTGGCGCAGTTGATTGGACGGCTAACTGTGAAACCGGCGTCGCAAGGTCTATTCCCACCAGTTGTAAGAAAAATCTTAAGTCTGGTCATGTCAAAAGCAGACAGAACCGAAGGGCATGTATGACAAGACGTATGAATGTGGAAGGAGCTAAGAATGTATGCCAGGATAGACGTGTGTGGCGGTCCTTTCTCTCTGCCTACCCCTAAGAGGAAATGGCGTGATGATAGTAATCTTGTAACGAAAACTCCCTCAGAGCCGCGAAATTAGTATTGAAGGTGGACTGTCTGACCTGCCTGTAGTCTTGACTCTTGACAGACTGTCGCTGGACTGGGATCTAAAGCGTAAGACATAACACCCTTTCATCGTGTAAAGATGATTTACATATGTTGAATTTAGTTTAGCGATGCATTGACCTATGCACTACTGGACGCAGATAGAAGAGCGATGAAAAAAAAGCTTCCGGAATAAAATAAAATTGAAGCAACATAAACTAAGTGGATTTCAAATGATTTCTGCAAGTGTATCTTATTGTATGAATGAGCATTACAGTAATGTTGCGAAGACAAGTTTTAGGTAACATTAGCGCGCAAAACGAGGTAACTTATTAAGGTAATTCGGACGATATTCTACGAAAGTTTTTTGTGCTTCCGGCAACGAAAAGTGCCATTTTGGCCGTAAAACTACACCCAAAATGGAAGAAACTTTGTTATTTCATTTCGCCAGCCGCCTTTATTTGGTAACTGACCTTCCCGGAAATGTACACTTGATCCTTGACAGAAATTTTATTTAATTTCGCGTCCTGAATCCTGACGTCAGAACTAAGTTTGGTAACTTACGCACGTACCTATATTTCTCGTAAATATACGCTCACGATGAATGTTTACTTATAATACGTAAGATTGAATGAAAAAAGTTTTGCATGTAAAACAGAACCAGAATTGATTGTAGAAATAATGGACGAGTGATACTTAAATCCACAAATTTTAAATAACAAGCGACCGGTTTCATCGCTTTCGCGACGTCATCGAGATTGATTGGTATCTTTATTATAAAATTAAATATATTATATATATTTTTTTAAATATCTAAATGACCTTTTAACAAAGTGCCAAGTGTTATTTACTGGGTTAAACACATACGTTTATTATTTTAGTTGTTTTATTTTTAAATCTTGAAGGGGTCAACACTGTTCTGGCATCGAGACAACACTATAACGTAGGCAAAAAGGTCCATAACCTTTTGCCAGAATCGTGGAAAGACGGGAGTGTTGTCAAGTTACGGAAGGTGTTGACCTCGCTCTTTCATGACATTGGTCGTAGGGAGTCAGAAAAGTTGATGCATGCCACGGATTGGAGAACCTTACTGGATGTCAAAAATAAAATATAAAAAAATAAGGAATAATTTAAAAAATATATATTTATACATACATAAATTGTCTATGTTTTTATGAATGTATGTACGTGTATGCGCATGGGCGTATGTACGTGTGTGTGTATGTACATGTATATATGTGTATATTTACATATACATGTGTGTATATATGTGTATGTCTGTATGTATATGAATCAAAATATGTATCCGAATAAGTTTAATTTTGTTTGTCTGTGTTCTATATTAATTTGTTAAGTATTATAATATATTAAAATGTAATTGCCTAGCTTGGAACGGGGTATGTACCCTTGTTAGCTGGGCAAAGTGAATATGGAATTGTATTGTAATAAATAAATAAAAAAAAAAAAATAAAAAAAAAAAATAAAAAAAAAGCACACTTAAATATATTATGTGTGCCCTCATAATAAAAATGTACATATATTTAATTTATAAGTTGTTTAACACATATCTCTTAACCTTCAGTTTACATTTTTATATATATTTTTTCCCACATCGAAATTTTTTTTTGCTGCCGGTTACATTTATAATTATTTTTTGTAAAGCACTGATTAAAAACACCGTTAATGAATTTTTTTGTAATTTATATTTGATCCTAAAATATTAATAGTTCAATACGTCACTCCCCATTATGTACACAAGAATTGTTTTTTCTTTTACGTAATGCGAAACGTTAATGTAAATATATGTATTTAATTAATATAAAAATTGCAATTAGTAGTAATATTGTTTACGCATATTTGCTATCCGAATTAAATAAATAAAATATATTTATATAAGTAATAAAATTCCAAAGAAAACAACGTCAAAAAATTATCAGATATAAAGATAAATTATACAAATTTAGCTACATGTCGGCCTCGTGGTGTAATGGTCAGCGCGTTTGCCTACCTAGGGAACTCTGCATTCCAGATGAACTAGCTGACATACGTCTTACGCTTAAATCAGCTACATCAACGTCGAAAGGAAAAGTTATTATACCTTTACGCAAACAGCGCACTAAATTTGGCGAACGCGCATTTGCGGTCGCAGGCCCTACGGCATGGAATGCTTCCCAGCAGAGGTCCGAAACAGTGAGAGTGAAGTGATGTTTCTGAAGAAACTTTAAACCCACTTGTTCTCTAAATCATTTGAATAAATTCTTAGCATGTGGTGACAAAGTACATTATTTTTCTTAAATTAAAAAGTCAAAATTAAATTTATATCTTTATATAATCACTTTGTAAAGCGCCCTTGAGTTATTATATTATGAAAATGGCGCTGTTTAAGTTATCCATAATTGTTGTTATTATTATTATTATTATTATTATCGCCTTTTTTCAAAATAGGAGTCCAATATGTTACCTTTTCTCAGTTATTGTGATCATGTTCATGTTCGATAATTTTTTTTTCAGGTAATAATATTGTTATTTTGAGTTTGTCTAATATAAACAGCTCCCCAAGGAGTTGAATCCAGTCCTTGTCTACAAAAATTTGGATAAACTCAAAATATTGTTGATAAATTACCTGGTCCATGAAAAAGTATAGAAATAGAAAAAATAATATTTTCAGGCGTTGCCTAGTATGTAGGTGAAATAATTCAATTAGATGAATCTCACCCGCATAAATAAAGGTTTCAGCTCTTTAACTTCACAAACATCAACAGGTGAAAGAATCGAAGGAATATAGATGTTCAAATATAGGCAGAATGGTGAATGTTACACAGTGTGTAAAGTGGCCACTTAAACCAGCCATTGACAGGTCATAAGCCCTGTAGATTCCTGGACTTCTATATTACCTTCTCTTAAATGTTCTTCATCTCTGTTGTAATGTGTTAACATATAAATTGAAAAAAAATGAATAAACGGTGTTTTCAATCAGTGCTTCACAAAAAAAATTATAATTGTAACTTTTTACTTTTTTCTTAAATATGTTGTATTCCTGACTACACTTTTTATTTTCTTTGTTAATAATAATTATTTTTTCTGAACGTATCATTCTATCGTATCACATGCTATTTTAATTGAATTAATTTTACTATTATTTTTAACTGCTTAGCGCGGGCAAAGTCTAAAAAGCCTTAATAAATTCATGATTTTGTAAACAAGTGTAATTTTGAATTAATTATTAATTTTTTTGAACCACAACAGGCCAGAAGGCCCAATTTTAGGGGTGAATTACATCATAGAACACCCAGGCTTAAGAAAAATCGCATGAGATTTTTTTTATTCTCACCGGGAATCGAGCCCCGTACCTTCCATGTGTGAGTCAATCGTCTTAACCACTACACCACGAAAGCCATTTTAAAAAGTCACCTTTCATGTGATAAAATTGATCCAGACACTCTGCATTTCATACAAATAAGGTACATTTCAGTCTCAGAAAATATTCAATTATGTTGTTTTTCCACTCAAACAAAGAGACAATTTTTTTCGCTCGGAGAGGGACTTTGAATCGGATTACCAATGAAGTGCCTTATGCACTATTACGTGCAAGTAGGGAAATGATGATGATGATGGTAATGTATTACAAACGAAGCCATTTTAGATGATGGGGCTTAATGATTCGATGGACAAAGTGTGTTGATTTAGTTTATTTATTGATTTAATAAGAAAAGGGTGAAACTTGATATGGTGGAAAGGAGATCCGCCGCCGTGAGGAGGTCGAGGGTGTTTGTAGTTGTAAAACGATCTCGGAGAAGAAATAATACACCACGGGCATGGTGCACATAAGAAACACATAGATATGCATAAAGAGGTGTCGAACGAAGCCTTATGACGGAAAAAAATCGCCAATTAAAATGTAGAACGAGTAATAACGGATGGTTTTTTTTATTTACTTCTTTATTTTTAAGAGTACGTAATATTCTAAATTTGTTGCAACAGAGCGTGAAAATATTTTTTAAAAGTAAATATGGAAGCCTAGGCATTTGCGGGGTTTATGACCTGTCATTAGCTGGTTTAAGTGGCCACTTTACACACATTAATCATTCTAACGTTTATCATTATGTCCATGTTTAAACATCCAAATCTCCTCAACTCTTCCATCTGCTGACTTTTGTGGAGTAAAATGTCAGACCAGAGACAAGTCATAGCCCTTGTCAACGCCTAGACTTCCATATTCCCATATCGAAAATGTTTTCCCTCTCTGTTGCAATAAATTTACATGTTAATTTTATTTAGATTGTTATTATTAATTTGAATATTGCATCATTTGTAGTTATCATTTATTTTAAGTTATGTGTGAAGCCTCTTCGTTGTACGAAAAAAAAATGTTAAAAAAAATAATGAAAAATACTAATTTTCATACAACGAAGTTAACAGACTTTGATCAAATTAATATGTTGGTATCTTCTTCCAAGTCGGTCCCCTCAATGCTGAGGACCGTGATCACCATGAACACTTCTAATTAGTCTGTTCCACTCCAGTCTGTCCTCAGCCCGACGAACTGATTCATCAAATTTTAGCCCCGTAGCCAGCTTTATTTGTTCAGTCCACCATACGGGATTCTACCCCGGCTTCTCCTACCTTCAAGTCGGCCAGACATTATTGCCTTTTCTAGATTGTCTGGCTCACGCCTAGCAATATGTCAAAAGAAAGACAGTATCCTCCTCAGACACACCATTGACAGACGAGTTGTAATATGGAGTTCTTCCAGTATCGATGCATTTGTCCTTCTGGGTGTCCAAGGCACACGCAGCAGCCTTTTCCAACACCACATCTCGAATGCATCGATCCTCTTTCTCTCGTTTGCACGCATTGTCCACGTTTGAGTCTCATTTAGGAAAACAAAGAATACCTTCCATCAACCGCTTTTTTGTTGGTATAAAGTAGGTAAAATTTACACATAACATGAAATTGTCCAAATTTCAGTTAACATGTTTTGACCTGATACCATCAATATGTATTTGATATTATGATATAATTATGTTTAATAAGGCATGATTCAAAATTATATAAAATGTCTCCCTCGCCCCAGGAACATTATCATTAATGTAAAGAAGTAATACACAAATTGTAAAAGAACAAATAAATAAATAACACTTAAGAGAACAAGAGGATACTGTGAAAAAAAAAATCTTTTGGCGCTCATTTATGTAAATTTGGAAAAAAACGGGCACAGCTTACGTTAACACTTAATATTGAACAAAAAACACATGCACCGAATACTGAATATTACAGTGTGTATTTATTTATTTGAGATAATTTATATAGCGCTGTTTTTGTGTAACGTGGCCATTAAAATCACACAATGATAGGTTACACAACATGTAAATGGCTAGACTTCCATATTACCTTCTCAAAAATGTTCTCCACCTCTGTTGTAATATGTTGAATTTAATAGCTCACTAAGAGGCTTAATTTAGTCCTTGTTTACAAAAATTTGTACGAACTCAAAATTGTGTTGCAAAATTCATTAATATTTTTTTTTTACAAACAGAACTGCATTCTTCACCCGCCGGGACACTGACATCTAACAATACGGTGAAAGCACTCTTTTCACATACCCAAAAACTGTATTAAAGACCTTAAGTCAACCTAACGGTTTACAAAAAAAAAAAATTCTGTCAATAAACGATTACTATTAAAAAAATCTGATTCCATTGCTCCTTCCACTCTGAGTTTGGAAAATTATACACAGAGATTATGTCAAATATTGTCATTCTTCCTCATGACCATGTTGCAAACACGAATGGGTAGCAAAAACTGTGTTTACTTGTATTAAATTCGGTGACAAAAAATATTTCCATTTCGGTTTTTTTTATAAATTTAATAATATCAATTTAGATTATTATTATCATTATATTGAAAATAATATTGAATTTTAAATTTTGAATTATTATTTTTTCATTAAAAAATATAGTGAAAAGAATCTGACAGTACGTTTTAAATACCGTATCTGTGTCATTTTTGCATAACAAATAGGATTTATGTTTTGTTAGGCGCGTTGTTCTTGCGGCCGCGGCCGTGGCGCGGCGCCGCGAATGGGTGGCGGCGCGTAAGGTGAAAACAAAGCCGCGATCCCGGGACCCGGAGTCGGGAGCCGGGAGCCGGGAACCCTCCGCACGCACACTGAGCTAACCGCTTCTCGGAAGTTCATTACGGAGCGTCAATACATAAAACGAACGCTCGGACTTTTGCGGTGAGCGGCTATTTCGCCGACTTTATACGCGCTGTGGGTGTAGTCGCGGCCGCCCGCTGCGAAAAAAAACAATATACCCACGAGAATATATATTTTCAATGGATAGCTCAATAAACTAGAAAGGAACCTGAGTAATATGTCTCATTCTCTGATCTATGATTCTTCATCAAGCTTTATAATTTTTAAAATATTTTTTATTGACAAAAATATATAATAGCTTTTATTCGTCGCTTCGTCCGCATGGTATTAGTGAGAAATTAGGTAGGTGATTAATTTAGTCTTTTATCAATAAAAAAATCCCGATGGAAGTATATAATATAAATATATTTTTTCGTGTTAGAAAGTAGCTTGCATCGATTGCCGGTTCTCCAACTATGATTACAAAAAAAATGACGATCCATTAGTCTATGGCGGCGTAGCATGGTTATTCTGTTCACAATTCCAAAATCCTACTACAAAACCAAAACGAAACGCAAATCAAACTAAGCATAGATAAAGAAAATCAATAATCTAAATTTGAAGAGTAAACTTAAATTTTATATTTGAAGCACTACCTTTGTGGTTATTTACTACAACAGCTAGCCACATACCGCACACCGCATCTGAGGACATAAGTCTCCTTGGCGGTGCCAAAAATAAAAAAAATACATCAAATCGTATTACCCTTCAGATAACATACGGGTATAAAATTGACATATTTCATTTTTTTCCATTTTTTTTGCATTGTATTTACTTGTATACAGAAAACTATAATAGACCTATAATTTTTGTTTTATTTGTAAATATTGTATTTTTATTGTTACATTAGCTGTTTTCTTTTAATAAGTAAAATAAAGTTTTTAGAGATTCTTTAATGTATTTTGAAATTTGTTACATAATTTTTAGAAAAGAAAGTATTGGACGCAGTATTTACTTGAATTCGCAAAACAATAATTTTGACTCCACCACTGTTTGTTTATGTTACCGAAGTGGTCCATTTCAGTAGGTAAATTTTTATGATTTAAATGTTTTGAAACTTAATCTTCTATTAAATAATAATAAATGTTTTATTCATTATCTGTTACTTTTTCGGAAAGATCGGAAATTAATAAACGAAAAAAAAATGGAATATAACCATTAACTATTTTGTTTGATTTTCTAATATAAATACATTTTTTTTTGTATTTTGTAAAAGTCACAACTATGATATGTATTTTGTGCAATGGTAATTATAGTATTCTAGTACAGTATATTATGCTAAAGTGGAATACTTAGAGATACTCTGTGTCCGGGCGCAATGAAGATAACATTTCTGTGAAATCATAATCCTGGACGAATGTTTTTGGCTCGATTGCTACTCTCAGGATAAAAGCGAGTCAATACGTTTTTTTCCTTTTCACCTGAAGCGCACGACTGATCACGTTTCTATCTTGAATCAGATTACATCAAAAAAAAAATAACCTATGGAAGTTATGAAAAAATATACCACAGCACCCAGACCAATTGATAAAAACTTTTTTGAAAATAAAAATTCTTCCAATTTTTTTGTTTGTTTTTGTTACTATTTTCCGATTAAGTATTCTTCTTTTTCTATATTTTGTAATAAATTTGTATTTTAATTTAAACAGCCATAAAGGATTTTTGTCCCAATATTGATTGTTTGGATGGTTTTGTGATACAAACATTTTTTACTTTTAGGGTCAGGTTATTTATTTTTGCAAAAGTAATTTCTCGATTTTATTACTTATGATGTATTAAGTTGGTATATAACATTTTAAGAACTAATGTAAACTTTGAACGAACATTACATTGTATGAAAATGTATCAAATACGTATTTTTGATAGTAATTTTAAATATTATTGTTTAGAAGGCAAATAATCATACATTTTCTGGGTACGTAGTCGTCGCTAGATAAAAATATCTACGTTCACATAGTGACCACAGTGTAAAAAATGTGCTAGCGTAGACATTCTTAGCTAGCGATAACTTTACGTTTTTAATTGATAAACGTAGCTATTTTAAATTAAGCGCCCAGATTTATAGAATTAAATGATAACAATTATAATTATAATAATCATCTACTCATACATATCTGTATATTTCTTTAAGATAATATTTTCTCTGTTTTAATTATATGTTGTCAATTTTTATTTTTATTTTTTAAATAATGTTATTTGTACATTGGCGGGCTTATTGTCAAATGGCAATTTCTTCCAACCAACCAATAAAATAATATTTTATTTTTATAATTCTAGTTACAAAACCTATTCAATACAAAATAAACAAAAAAAGGCTTAAGATATTTAAAAATATAAATAACTGTATTTGCATATAAGTAATATTAAATCAATACTATTTATTTATTTATTCATTCAAAATTACAAATATTTATGAACTTATTAAGGCTTTTTAGGCTATGCCCGTGTCAAGCCACAATAAATAACAATAAAAATACGTAGTAAAATTAATTAGATCAAATTATAATGACATAGAATCACAATCTAGAAAAAAAGGTAAATGTAATAAATAATCAAATTCCAAAGAATACAATGCAAAAAAGATAATCAGAAATAATTTTTAAAATATAAATTATACAAATTAAGAATCACACATAATCAAATATACAAAATAGTGGTATCATAAAAATCAACAAAATAATAGTAAAATATAGTAGTTTTAAAAAAATACAAAATAAGAGCAGCATTTAAATCAACAGAAAAAGAATATATATATATAAAAGCATAATTGAAATGATAATTGAGTTATGCTTTCTAGAAATTCACTCAATTATAGTAAGAAATGGGATGAGTTATTAATTATTGATTTGAATTATTTTAACATAATCGTTGTTCTTATTTTTATCATTTTTATTAAATGCTCTAATTTTTACCGCGGGTAAGAAAACATTTTTCATATCCAATTTCCCGTTACACTGAACTTCCTCATTATAGCGTAGTTTCCAAGTAGCCATTTTTTCAACGTTTAGTGTATTTTAGTAGCTACGGGGTTCTACTTTTATTTTATTTTATTTTTATTTATTTCAAAAGAGAAATACTTTAGTACTTATTATTTACTAAAAAAAAATCAGACCATTTCTTAAAAGTCGTAAATAACTTGTGCTGGAAAAATGAAAATCGAGTTGTGGTAGAGTGAGATTTGAACCTTTGGTCCCCGAGTCTACAATACTACCACAGAACCACAACCCGGTTCATGGTAGCACAACTCACTGACGACAACTTGTGACGTCACGAGAGGGGCAATTAAAAATAACAAAACAATAAGTAACCAACAATGATAATACGATACATAAAATATATTTGTAACGATAACTGTATGAAAGAGCTGAAAGATTTAAGAATGGGAGCAAAAATGAGTGATATAACTGTTAACTGTCTTCTGTGTGCTGATGATGCCGTGCTTCTTGCTAGCAGCAAAGAAGACTGCAATTTTTGGTAGCAAAAGTCTACGATGTATGCAAGAAAAGAGATTCGCTTATAAATGTTGATAAATCGAAAGTGATGGTTTTTGAAAGGGATGAAAATATAAGTAAACATGAGATCAGGGTGAACGGAGATATTCTGATCAGGTAGAAGAATTTTTGTATCTGGGAAGTATGTTTACTAGTAAAGTTAGTAGTTTCTTAGTCTTTCCATCCCTAGGGATGGAAAGACTAAGAAAGATATTGAAAGGAGGGTGAGGGCCGGGAACAGGGTGAATGGTGCACTGAAATCTACTTCAGCAAACAAATGTTTATCGCAGGAGGCAAAACTAGCAGTTCACAATGGAGTTCTAGTGCCAACTCTAATGTACGGAAGCGAAGTATGGAATTGGAAAAATAATGATGAAAGTAGGTTAAATGCTGTCGAGATGCAATCCCTCAGGCGAATGTGTGGTAAAACGATGTATGATAGGTGCACAAATGTCGAGATCCGTGAACTGTGTAAGGCTGGGGGATGCATTATCGACAGAATCAAGAAATGGGTGCTGCGTTGGTTTGGACAATAGAGCGCATGGAAAGCGAAAGACCGGTCAAAAGGATCTACCATGCGAATGATCATTGTTATGATCGGGTTGTGGTCCCGTGGCTAGTGTCTCGAACTCAAGGCTCAAAGGTCCGTGGTTCGGATCCCACTCTACCCCAACTTGATCCCATTTTCTGAAAGTGATTTATTTACAATTCGTTGAAAATGGCCCTCAAAATGAAATATTTGGGTAAATCATAAGAACGCAAATATTTCTTTTTTTAAGAAAAAAATAATTTGATGGATGCAGAAAACGAGGAAGACCGAGAAAGGCATGGCACGATCGATTCCATCAAATACTTGAAGATGGACATGTCGAGAGTAGGAATAATCGGCGTGCGTGCATGAGAAGATGTATGAATGTATAAGAAGCGAGGGCTGTATGCAAAGACAGAGTACGGAGAAACAGCGTGATGGTTTGTTTGTTTGTTTTTAGTTTGTTAGTCAATAAACAACTTTTTTTTTAAAACCACTTAACTTTCTCATTCGATTAACCTAATGTACTTATTAAAGTTTATTGACATTATTTGGTTAATTTTATTTTCTGCTTTTAATTTCAATTGACATCATTGCTTTGCTATCTAATATTGACAATCAATAAACAGAATAATGTGAAAAAAGTTTTATCGAATCTACCGGAAGTTGAATTTAGGACATTCTTTATTTAAAACCGTCGATTTTCATTAAAATACATAAACAGCATTACGCTGAGCTTTCCGCCAAACTATTTTTCATTTACAACTAGAGGCGTTTTGTTATTGTGTAAATTTCATTCAGCGTGAACTAAGAACCTTCCTATATGGAGTAAAGAATAAAATTAGTTCCTTGTAGACCAACAATGACTTATATGTCATTGTTTTCAATATCCAAGGTAACAAATAATAAATCCTAACGGTAATTCATGGTGTAACGGAATAATATATGACATTAATTTCATGATTTTAACAGCGCGGCGAGAGTTTTTTTCATTCCAAATTTAGATCTTGAACGTCTTGGAGTCATCTTGGAGTCATGGAAGCACATAGTCGCTCAGAAAAAAATGTACAGAGAAGCATAATCACGATCATATACAAAAAACATAGACTATTTCCTAGTAATAAACTTTACATAGAAAGTGGACTCCTTAGTATAAAGTTATTAATATATTACAACAGATATAAAGAACATTTTAGAGAAGGTAATATAGAAGTCTAAACATCCACAGGGCTTATGACCTGTCAATGGCAATATCTATAATATCTGGTAACACACTGCTCTACTCGCGCAATTAATCGCGACGCTCCGCACTTGTCATTTATCTTTCTATATAATGGACGATGAAACTGTGACAGCGTGCGCCCTATGCATTTTTAGTATGGCTAATTATATCAATGTCAATATCAAGAAATATACATCATTCAAAAATGACTCGTGCTTCTTGTGTGAGCGCTCGATGCGTACTGAAACCGCGTGATTATGTGGCCAACCACTCGCGCTCATATTGCCGGTCCTTTGACTCGCGCTCAAAAACCGACAAAATAGGGAGCGGTGGGCACGACGAGGAGCATGACGTACGGCATGACGAGTAATGTTGCCACACTACGTCTTTGCCTCCTTTCCTAGCTACTTCCCATGCCACTTGTTGAGTGGTGGCAGGCCCATTATAAATATATGATTAAGATAGGCTGCGGTTCATTCTGAGAAATATGGTTATATAAAGAGCATGAAACAAAAAATATAATTTTAAAGTTTTCAGAAACTTTCGGAATATCGATATGGAAAAATGTTTACAAATGTCTTCATTGGAGAACGGAGTTGGACCGTATATGTATTTTTAAAATACTGAGCCCAATAAATAATGTCCTTTCTTTGTTACAAACATACTCTTTCCACGTTTCCTCCCGTGTCACTGGAAACAATAATCTTTTGCATATCAAATCTTCCAAATCTAATTATAGATTTCAATCCTCAATGTCGAAAATGTGTAAACCCTTCCAGTGACTTTGATTTTCTTAGGCTGGATCTCTTGTTAATGTCAATAAGAGTGTGGAGGGCTGTCACGGCTAAACTTAGCTACTGTAAGACTATTTTTCAATACCTCTGTTCTAATTTACTGTCCTTATTCTCTGTCTTTAGCTTAAGCATTATTTTCTATATTTATAAATTCTTTTTTATTCAAATAACATGTATTTAAACTGTGCAAATTGGCTTAGGCCGTTAGTAAATAAAAAAATAAACAAATATCTAGATTTTTTTTAGAATAGCTCATATTCTGAAATCTCTTATACTTTTAGAGTATATAGTATTGAAAATTCATGCTAGAGTTTTTATAAAGGACTTGAAACATTGCAAATCACTTACAAAGTAAAAATGTTTTTTTAAATGATTCATTGATAAATGAGAGTTAAAAAGTAGTCAAAGCGAAATTCAATCAACGAAAGATGAATATCGTGTTCAAATAACCTGAGTCGTTTCCTTCCAACACCCTTCGCGATGGATATTGAATAAGACGAGATTGTAAAAAACAGTAAAAGCAAAATATTAGCTTTGAAGTCGTGTCGGCGTTTACCACAAAATGCCGGAGAGTGCATCACAACATAAATTTCAGCAAATAACTTAAAATGTAATTGACTTACCGGCGGACAGAAAACCAAACATGACTGACGACCCTTGCAACATTGTATGGCTAATATCCAAACCGAAATGTGTCGATGGATTCCGCAAGAAAAAGCTCTGAAATCAAAGGCAAATTTTAACATCCGTGTAAAAAAAACAACCGAAAGAACCTTCATAAAACAGACTGAGTGAAATGTTTTCTCCTTTTCTAAGAAAATTCGATTATGGGTAATATATTATCTGTCAATATTTGAAGCAGGATGGATTATTTACAGTAAAATTAAACCCCGATGTAATAAAAAGTTAATCATTTCTCCTTTTTTAATTTGACTCGACGAGGTTTTGCGTATTTTTTCAAACAAGTTCTTTCAGATTGAAATATTACTTAAGTGTTGTTATTTACGGTTGTAGACTTGATTTTCCCGTCAGTTGGTAATGGTAATTAAGAAAGATAACCACGGACGTTCGTCTCTTTGTTTGATTAATTCAATGAAGGTTCTCTCACCCAACATTCTGGCGGTGTAAGGTAA